>NW_027531285.1:6073995-6158403 GCF_008692635.1 Crocuta crocuta | reverse complement strand
TAATTAAAAAAAAGAAAAAATGTGCATAGGAAAAGTCAGTATTTCTGATTAATACTTTATAGAATTTGTGAATTATATGTAATAGTTACTATATAATAAAACATAATTATTTGTAGCTTTTGGAGTTTCTATATAAGTGGGCCAAAAATTGTTTTAATTTTTTCATTATAGAAAATGGAGATTTCATTTGTGGTAGCCTAGTAGTCAGGCAGTGTGCTTCTAACCTTGGTCTTTGCCAAGTTAATTAGTTCTTACTAACTGTCAAACCACTATAACCTCAGAAATGCTTTAAAACTTCTAGAATGTATTGCTTCACAAATACTGATGTTTAGTGATGTTTTCTCACATTTATTGTTAGTTTCCTTTCTTGTTCTCATCCTTATGTTATTAAGAGAAGAAGACTTGTCTGAGTTTATAAAGTTCAGAACATAGTGTATTATTTATTACTGTGTTATCAATTATTTATACATATATATCATATGCATACACATATATGTATATATATGACTCCAGCATTTGGTTAGATTCTTCACAATACAGTGATGTATTTTTTTTTAAGATCAGACTTAGTGGCTCAAATTTACCAGTGTTTTTAAAAGAAAACCAAAATACATTTTTTTCAGTACCAGAATGTTATTTTATTATTTTTTTAATGTTTATTTTTGAGAGCAAGAGAGAGTGCAGTTGAGGGAGGGGCAGAGAGGGAAGGACACAGAATCCGAAGCAGGCTCCTTGCTGTCAGCACAGAGCCCGACATAGGGCTTGAACCCACAAACCATGAGCCCATGAGCTGAGCCACCATAAGATACTCAACCGACCGAGTCACCCAGGTACCCCTTCAGTCCCAGAATCTTAATGGTCAAGTCTATATATTGAGGGATGTTTATACTTTTAATTTATTAGATGAAGTTTTAATTTAGATCTTGCACTATCAGTTTATTAACAGATATTCCTGAATGCCTACCACAAATTAAGCAAGATAGACCTGAGGATATAGTGATGAGCCAAAAAGCATTACAGTTTCTGCCTTCATGGCACTTGGTAGGAGAGCCAGACGTTGAAAAAATCATGCACGTTAAAGTTAGAACTCTGGTGGGACCATCCAGGAAACCAAAGGGTAGGTATATCTTGCTCCTGTCTTTAGGAACCTGGCTCACGGTTTAACAAATGTTCACTCCTTTTTTTGTTATTTGTTTGCTTAATGTTTAATTTTGAGAGACAGAGAAAGAGCTTGAGCAGGGGAGGGGCAGAGAGAGAGGGAGAGAGAAAATCCCAAGCAGGCTCCACCCTTTCAGCGCAGAACCCCACAGGAGGCTCCAACTCCTGAATTGTGAGGTCATGACCTGAGCCAAAACCAAAAGATGGATGCATAATGGACTGACCCACCCAGGTGCTCCAACAAATGTTCACTCTGTTGAACTAAACTACAGTTAACTGATCTCTGGGTAAAATAAACCACTCTTTGTGGCAGAATTAAGAAAGACAGTATGAGGGCGCCTGGGTGGCTCAGTCGGTTAAACTTCGGACTTCGGCTCCGGTCATAATCTCACGGTTCATGGGTTCAAGCCCCGCGTCAGGCTCTGTGCTGATAACTAGCTCAGAGCCTGGAGCCTGTTTCGGATTCTGTATCTCCCTCCCTCTCTGACCCTCCCCTGTTCATGCTGTCTCTCTTTCTCTCTCACAGAAATAAATAAAAAAAAAAAAATAAAAAAGTATGAATAACACAATGATGTAGATAATTTAAAAATCATTTTAGTGTCATTAGAAAGCTGTAAGACTCGCACACCTCCTCAGTCATATGTATGTGTTAAATGTACATACCACTTTTGCCTGGGTATGGCTCCATCATCCAGTGTACATTACTGTGTACACTCATTCGTAAACTAGCCATTTGTGTATAAGTGAAGTCTTAGTTGCCTTTCACGCTGAAAGAAGAGTGAAATATGGGAGAATTCCTGTTAAAAGGGAGAGGATAAAAGGCATATTAAAAATTTATCCTAGGGGCACCTGGGGATCAGTCAGTTAAGCGTCTGACTCTTGGTCTCAGCTCAGATCTTAATCCCAGGGTGTGATTTCAAGCCTCATGTTGGGCTCCATGCTGGGCATAAAGCCTACTTAAAGAAAAAAAAAATTTATCTTATGAATTAGATAGAATACTAATTTTCTAGCATTATTTTCTTACTGTAGATTTAATTTTAACAGTTTTCACTATTCTCAGTATAACTTTAAAAGTAAATAAATAGAATCTTAAAATCCTTTGTTTAGAAAAATCAGAATAATGCAATGGGCTCCATTTTATCCTGTTGACTAAGTCAGCTGTTGCCTGTAGATAGCTCATTTATTTGAGATTGCAAGTTCTAGGAATCACTATTTTAGAATATATGTACAACATCCGTTGTAGCAGATTGAAACATGTGCATTTGTAGTTTTAATCAGTTATCAGAATTAAAAAAAAATTGCTTAATCATGACTTAGCTGACTTTGTGAAATATGTATGTGGCCAAGGAAAAAACTAAGGGACGAAAAAAATGTAAAGAAGGGATGGTGAGGGGTCACCTGGGTGGCTCAGCGGTTAAATGTCCGACTTCGGCCCAGGTCTTACAGTTCATGAGCACGAGCCCCTCATTGGGCTCTGCACTGAGAGCTCAGACCCTGGAACCTGCTTGGGATTCTGTGTCTCCCTCCGCTCCCCACCCCCAACCTTCCTTTGATCACGCTCTTTCTCAAAACTAAACATTAAAAAAATTTTTCTTTTAATGTGGGAAGGTGATTCTCATGACCAAAGTATTTTTACCACATTGGCTGTTTGCTCTCTGCAGATGGTTAACTCTTGATTGTGTAGTGACTAATTGTGCAGTTTAGGAATTTCCCGTCCTGCATTGTCTCCTTATGATCACCATGCTGTGTTAGTAATTTTTTTTTAATTTAAGGTTTTATTTTTATTTAAAACAGTTTTAGGTTCATAGCAAAATTGAGAGGCAGCTACAGAGGTTTCCCACATACACATGCAGTGTCTCCTCCGTTAAGAGTATTTCCCATCAGGGGCGCCTGGGTGGCTTAGTCGGTTGAGCGTCCGACTTTCACTTAGGTCATGATCTCGTGGTTTGTGGGTTTGGGCCCTGCATCGGGCTCTGTGCTGACTGCCAGCTCAGAGCCTAGAGCCTGTTTCAGAGTCTGTGTCTGCCTCTCTCTCTGACCCTCCCCTGCTCATGCTCTCTCTCTCTCTCCTAGAAATAAAAATTAAAAAAAAAAATTAAAAAAAAAATAGTATTCCCCATCAAAGTGGCACATGTGTTAAAGTTGACGAGTTTACATTGACACATCATAATCACCCAAAGTCCACAGTTTACATTAGGGTTTACTCTTGGTGTTGTTCGTGTGGTGGGTTTGGATAAATGTGTAATGACATGTATCTGTCATTATAGTGTCATAGTGTTTTCATTGCCCTGAAAACGGTCATTGTTCCCGCTCCCCCAGCTCCCAGCCACCACTGATCTTTTACTGTCTCTGTAGTTCTGCCTTTTACAAAATGTCACACAGCTGGAATAAAATAGTAGGTAGCCCTTTCATAATGGCTTTTTTCACTTAGTAATATGCATTTAAAGTTTTTTCATAGCTAGGTTGCTCATTCCTTTTTAGTGCTGAATAGTATTCCATTGTTTGAATGTACTACGGTTATTTATCCATTCACCTACTGAAGCACATCTTGGTTGCTTCCAAGTTACGGTAATTAAGAATAAAGCTGCATCAGGGGACCTGGGTGGCTTCGTCGGTTAAGCATCCAATTACTGGTTTTGGCTCAGGTCACGATCTCATGGTTTGTGAGTTCAGGCCCCACATTGGGTTCTGTGCTGACAGTGCAGAGCCTGCTTGAGATTCTCTCTCTGTTCTCATTGTCCCTACCCCACTTGTGCAGGCACATGCGCACTCCCTTTCTCTCAAAATAAACTTAAAAATAAAAAAAGAAATAAAGCTGCTCTTGACATTCATGTGTAGGTTTTTGTATGGACATAAGTTTTCAGCTCTTTTGGATAAATACCAGGGAATGTGATTGCTGCATCATACAGTAAGGATGGGTTTAGTTTTTGAGAGAAAGTGCCAAACTGTCTTCCAAAGTGACTTTGCCATTTTGCATTCCCAACAGCAATGAATGAAAGTTCCTGTCACTCCCATGTCCTCATGAGCTTTTGGTGGTGTTTGTGTTCTGGGTTTTGGCCATTCTCATATGTGGGTAATAGGATCTCATTGCTGCTCTGATTTGCATTTCCCTGATAACATTATGTCGAGCATCTCATGATTATTTGCTATCTGTATATTTCCTTGGTGAGGTAGCCGTTAAGATGGCTCATTTTTTAAATCAGGTTGTTCTCACTGTTGAGTTTTGAGAGTTCTTTGTATATTTTGGATAACATTCCTTTATCAGATGTGTCTTATGCCAATATTTTCTCCCAGTTACTGGTTTTGTCGTCCATTTTCTTGACATTGCCTTTCAGAGAGCAGAAATTTTAAATTTTAATGAAGTCTAGCTTATCAATTATTTCGTTCATAGGTCATGTCTGATGTTGTATCTAAAAAGTCGTTGCCATAACTAAGGCCATCTGTATTTTCTCCTATGTTATTTTCTAGTAGCTTTATTTTTATATTTTGGTCTGTGATCCATTTTGAGTTAATTTTGTGAAGACTGTAGGGCCTGAGTCTGGATTTGGTTTATTTGCATATGAATGTCTAGTATCATCTTTTGTTGAAAAGACTGAGCTTGGGGCACCTGAGGTGCTCAGTCAGTTTAGCGTCCACCTTCGGCTCCGGTCATGATATAGGGGTTCACGAGTTAGAGCCCTGCTTTGGGCTCTGTGCTAACAGCTCAGAGCCTGGAGCCTGCTTCATATTCTGTATCTCCCTCTCTCTCTGCCCCTCTCCTGCCCGTTCTCTCTCCTTCTCTCTCTCCTTCTCTCTCAAAATAAATTTTAAAAACATAAAAAAAAAAAAAAAAGACAGCTCCTGTACTGTCTTTGTTCCTTGTCAAAGATCAGTTGAGTAGATTTATGTGAGCTTGTTTCTGGATTCTCTATTCTATTTTGTCTATTTTTTTCATAATACCAGACACTCTTGATTACTGTAGGTTTATAGTAAATCTTGAATTCGGGTAGTATTAGTACTCCAACTTTGTTCCTCCTTAAAATTGTGTTGGGCATTCTGAATCTTGTGCCTCTCCATGTAAATTTTAGAATCAGTTTGTCAGTATCCACAAAATAACTTGCTGGGAGGTTTTTTTGGATTATATTTAATTTATAGATCAAGTTGGAAGAACTAATATCTTGACAATATTGAGTCATCTTATGAATATTAGTAATGGGTAATTTTTACTTGAAGGTAGATAAGCTGAAAGGCTGGTAATTTGGCTTTAAAACACATTGGTTCCCAGGAAACACGAGATGCCAATAGAATTTAATCTTTATGGACAGTGTCTTTTTCAACCTTTTGTAATTCACATAACTTGTTTGATTCCTGTGTATTAAATTGTATTTTATGACTGTCTACCCTTGGAATGTATTTTTTCAGAAAATATGGAACAGTTCTGCTATTTTATGTGGCATGTGTCACAATTTTTCTAGATGTTTTTTGTCTTTTTGTCCCAGATAAAACTTAAAAAAAATAATTTAATGGTGTTACAGAAATTAAACCTTTCTCATGTCTAGATAGCCAATCTGTTTACAAATGTAACAGTACACATACAGAAGAGTATATAATTAGAATACGCTTTAAAATTTTTTTCACAGCTTTTACCCCCCTGTTGATGAACCAGCTATTGAAAATAAAAACATTGATCTGTCAGGACGACAGGAGAGAAAGAAAATCTTCGAAGGGAAAACATTTGTATTTCTAAATGCCAAACAGGTAATGTTATGGGCTAAATTTTCCTGAAGAAAATGTTACAAACTAGGATAAATTAATAGTGTTAACAGTAGTTAATGTAGTTAATGCTTTTTTTTTTCTATTTTTTTAAGATTCTGTATAGAAGTGCAAAGTGAAAATAAAAACTGCCCAGGCACTAGAACTTTCCCAGTGTTGTTGTATATGATTATGGTATTTCTTGACATATATTAATTGGATAACTAAGATTATATTTATATATAAGTAGGGGAGTGGGGACAGAAAACTGATTTAAGTCCTTATATGGTTAGTTAGTAAGAGGCTGTTGAATGTTTTCTACGTGCCACAGTGGGCATTCAGGGAGTTTCAGTTGTAGGTGGAAAAATGCAAGCAAACTCACAGTAAGAGCACTGTGAATTAAGCATAATAAAGAAGTAGAAAGAGGGTAACAATTCCATGGCTGAAGAGATACCTGGGAAACTAGGGATTTTCTAAGTGGGAGCTCAGATTGTCTTCTCAAAAAATAGAACCAATTGTACTTTTATGTTACTTCCCTAATAGAGATGAATAAAGAAAATGTATATACATACATATATATGTGTGTGTGTATATATATGTACAATGGAATATTAGCCATAAAAAAAGGAATGAAATCTTGCCCCTGGCAACAACATGGATGGATCTAGAGTATAATGCTAAGCAAAATAAGTTGGTCAGAGAAAGACAAATACCTTATCATTTCATTCATGTGTGAAATTTTAGAAACCACACAAAAGAGCAAATAAAAAAAAAAAGACAAACCAAGGAACAGATTCTTAACTATAGAGCACAAAGTGATGGTCACCAGAGGGGAGGAGGTGGGGGTGACATAGGTGATGGAGGACTAAGGAGTGTACTTGTCATGAGGAGTACTGGGTGGTGCATGGATCACGTACACCTGAAACTGACATAACAGTGCTAACTATACTAGAATTAAAATGAATTTTAAAAAAGAATGTACGTAATGAATTGTGGCTATTTCATTACTTTTTTCTATTTCCATTTTTAGCATAAAAAGTTAAGTTCAGCAGTTGTTTTTGGAGGAGGAGATGCTAGGTTGATAACAGAAGAAAATGAAGAAGAAGAAAATTTCTTTACAGCTCCTGGAATTTGTGTTGTTGATGTAGGAATAACAAATTCACAAACTCCAATTCCTGACTCTCAGAAAACATGGATTCACTCAATTATGGATATGCTCCAAAGGTACAGAATGATTCTTTATTACTAAAAAAAAAAAAAAAAAAAGCAATTTTATCTGTAACTTGAAAATTTATTGTAGCTTAGTATGCTAGAAACAATATCTTTATAACAAAACTCAATTTTCTGAAATTGCCTAGAACTGAAATGTATTTGTTCTTTGGTGATTATTACCCATTAAGAATGCATCTAAAATTTTTAAGCCCTGTCATATACGCTATCATGCAAAAGCAAAAAAAAAAAAAAAAAAATGCCATATATCCAGTAATAGGATTTGTAGTGGGAAGAGAGGGTGTGAAAGAGATAAACAAAGGATTTTTTCCTAAACTCTTTATTGGTATTCATGATCTTAGCATTATTGAAGCTTAAAAGTATTGTTTAAAAGTGTCAGGCTTGGCAGTCTGCTGACCAAATTTCTATTTACCTATCAAAAAGTAGTTACGATGTAGGATATTTCTATGCCTAAAAAGTCCATGGCTACTCCCTACAGTATTCATTTTTCCTGTCCCAATAGTCCTTCTGACCACCGGGATTGCTCTTATTTATATATTTGCTGAAACAGAAAGTTAATATTTCAGTCATCTGTCCCGTAAATATTTTACTTAATGGAGATGTATTTAACGGCTACAAAAAGAAAATACCTGTATAAAAAAGGTGATGTCTTACTATCACATCTAGAATTTACTATTGTTCACTTATGTGTTAGGCACTGGGAATATAGTGGTAAACAAGTTAGCTGTGGTCCCTGCCACCATTGGAGCTTACTGTCTAGAGAGAAAGACCGATTAAGACAGGCAAACAGATAATTACAAATATGTATAAAGGAAGTGGAATAACAGGGCAACGGGAGGAAGTGTATTCTAAATAGAATAAAGAAAAGAAGGCCTCTTTTACACAGTGTTTTACCTATGACCCGTCTTTGAAAGAGCCAGGCAAAACAATAGCAGTAAAAGCTATGCTTACAGAATACCGTATAACAGGTCCCGTTCTAAGAGTTTTATGTATATAAAGACATTTCATTCTCACACAACTCTGTGTGTTATTTACTGTTATGGTACCCATTGTACAGATAAGACAAAAGGGGTAGAACACAGGGTGTGAGCCAGAGCCAGGATGTTAACTCAGGCAGTCTGGTTACAGAGTCCATGCTCTTCACCCCTACATCTCACTGCCTTTCAGCATATACTGTGACCACAAGGTAAGGAAGTAGCTAGAGCACAGAGTTGACCAGAGGCTGGTGCCTTCATCATACGGTGACATTTGGCCTTATTACAGTTTGTTTTTGGAGGGAAGGCAGTTTTATAGTTTGAGAAAGACTGTCACTTAAGGTCACATGTGTCCACTTAGTCCAGACTAGATAGTCGTTGAAGGTGCAGTTAGATCAGGCAAGTGGCCAGTAAAGCCAGCTATTAACTGAATTTCAGACACCAAGGCAGCATTGCGATTCACTACTGCCATAGTTATATTGATTAGTTGTGAAAAGTGGGTATTGGATAAAAGTTAAATTAACATCTTGTGAAGAAAATTTAAAAGTCTAAGGGAAATGATTTTTATCCTTGCTAAGATATTTTCCCAGTATCTTAGCTCAAATTTGGGAACTCTTCCTGTTACTAATTTAGTTATCTTCTCTTTATCCTTTTGCTCTCTTCACCTATTGCACAGTTTTGCGCAAAATTGGGTTAATCATCATCTTTGGTTCATGATACACTGTTATTATAGAATCATAACTAACACACATTAATTTTGTTCACTAGTTAAGTAGTTATTTAAAAAAATGTTTTTAATGTTTATTTAAACACGGGGCTCAAACCCACAAACCACAAGATCATGACCTGAGCCGAAGTCAGACACTTAACCGACTGAGCCACCCAGGTGCCTCAGTAATTATTTTAAATTATATAATAAATGTCTAGGAATTTGCCCTGCAAAATACAAGCTAGGTACTTGAAAATAACCTGTCTTTAACAGTATGATACCCATAGCCCAGTTTCCCCCTTACATGGGATAACTGTCTTCCTGAATCCTTTGCTCATCTTTTTATATACAGTTTTATTATTTCTTCATGTATTCCTAAAATATGTGTGTGTATGTTTTAGTTGATTTAACTGATAACCTGGTCCTCATAGTGCATGTAATCTTTGGGGATTTTTCTCACTTGACATGTTGCTGATAAGAATTCACTCATTTTGTTGCATGTTGCTGTCATTTGTTTCATTGTGTGAATATACCACAGTTCATTCATTTACTACACATTGAAAAATATCTTATTTCCGGGTTTATTTTTGTAAACATTTCTACTAAGATCATGTTTGTATATTTCCTGGTGGTTCTTATGCAGGATTTTCTTTGGAGAATATTTTTAGGGTTAGGACTACTGGGTCATGGGTCATGCAAACACTCAGCCTCTAGGGGTGGTATTTTTCCACTTTATACTTCCATAGTATATAAGAGATCAAGTAGATGCACATTGTTCTTTTTTTTAATGTTTTTATTTTTATTTTTGAGAGGGAGAGAGACAGACAGACAGTGCAAGCAGGGGAAGGGCAGAGAGAGAGAGGGAGACACAGAATCTGAAGCAGGCTCCAGGCTCTGAGCTGTCAGCACAGAGCCTGATGTGGGGCTTGAACCCACGAACCTCGAGTTCATGACCTGAGCCAAAGTTGGGGGCTTAACTGACAGCCACCCAGGCGCCCCATACATGTTGTTCTTAACACTTGGTATCGTTAGACTTTACCATTTTTGTTAATTGAATGGAGATATATATATATATATATTCATGTCTTAGGATTTTGATTTCTATTTTTCTCATCACCAGTGATGCCGAACATTTCTTCTAATGTTTATTGGACATCTGTCTTTCCTATTATGAAATAGCTATTCATGTCTTTTACCTCATTTTCTATGGGTTTTTTGTTTAAATACAGATTTCTCAGTTGAGGTGTGTGTGCATGTTTTAGTTCTATACAATTTTATCACACTTGTAGGTTCATATATCCACCACCTTAGTCAAGACACAGAATAGTTCCATCACCGCAAGGATTCCTCCTGTTGTTCTTTTATAGCCACACCCACTTCCCTCCCTCCCTCTCTCCCTCCTCACTTTCCACTCCCTGTTCGCAAATCCTGGCAAACCACTAACTTATTCTCCATTTCTAAAATTTTGTCTTTTAAAGGAATGTTATATGAATGAAGTCATATAGCCTATACCATTTAGGACTGGGTTTCTCATTCAGCATAATTCCTTGGAGATCCATCTAAGTTGTGTGTATCAGTCATTCATCCTTTTTTATTGCTCAGTAGTATTATGTATAAATCTGTGTGTATACTAGTTTGTTGAGACATTCTCCCATTGAAGGACATCTGCATTTTTCCAGTTTTTGTCTTAAATGAAACCGCTATAACCATACATGTACAAGTTTCTTTTGAATATAAGTTTTCATTTCTTTGGGATAAATGCCCAAGAGTGCAATTCCTTGATCATGTGGTAATTGCATATTTGTGTGCTTTTCTTTTTTATTTGTAGAAGTTCTTTATATTTCTCAATATTATTCCTTTTTTCAGTAGTATGTATTGCAGAATCTTTTACCACTTTGTCATTAGCGTTTTACAGGTGATACATGAAAGCCCTTAATTTTAATATACTAAAAATTACACCTTTTCTTTCTTACTGCTTTTTGTATTTTAAGAAATCTTTCTATTCTTAAATTAAAAAGCTATTCACCTCTGCTTTTTACTAATTTGTTGCTATTATCTTGATATTTTGGTTTTGAAATTTGTTTTTAATCTATCTGGAATTGATTCTGTTTATACCAAAGTTGCATACGTGCATAGGAATGCTTTTGGCTTTATTCAGCTGGTCAGTATGTCTGTTCTTGTACCAACACCACATTTACCACATTGTCTTAATTTCTGTAGCTTTAATTAGGTCCTCATAATCTACTATGGCAAATCTCTCTGCTCTTCTTTAGAAACATCCTGTCCATTCTTTGCTCTGTATTTTTCCATATACATTTTGAGTCATCTTTTCAAAAACCTTGTTGGGATTTTGATTAGGAATGACATTGAATTTATAAATCAGTTTGGGGAGAATTAACAATGTTTATATTTCCCTGTATACCTCATGAGTGCCTTTTATTAGATTTATTCCTCAGTACTACATATTTTTTGGTAGGTGTTATGTGTCTGGTAGGTAGAATATAAATGTTATCTCTACATTTTCTATTATAAGTTCAATAGTCATTTATTTTTTTTAAATGTTTTTTATTAATTTCTAGGGGAGAGAGAGAGAGACAGCGTGAGCAGGGGAGGGTCAGAGAGAGAGGGAGTGACAGACTCTGAAACAGACTCCAGGCTCTGAGCTGGCAGTCAGCTCAGAGCCCGACGCGGGGCTCGAACCCACGAACCGCGAGATCATGACCTAAGCGAAAGTCGGACGCTTAACCGACTAAGCCACCCAGGCGCCCCAATAGTCATTTAAATATTAATCTTATAACCTGTTACCTTTGTTAGTCTCCTCTTTAATTTCTAATGTATCTGCAATTCTTTTTTTTTAATCCTTATCTATAAATACTGTTTCTGCTCTGGTTTTTAATCCTTATACCTCTGATACTTGTCTCCTTTTCTGTCTTTCTGTTTCATACCTACTGGAACCTCTAGAGCAGTAGTGTTGAATAGAATTAGTAGTAGTAGCCACATTTCTCTCACTATTGACTTTAAGAGGATTGTGTTTCCCCACTTAGGATGATACAGTATCTGTGTAACATTATTAATTACATGTTAAAAATGTTTTTATTTTATGGAGCTAAACTTTATAACTAATTTACGTAATATAATTTATTATAGTTTGAAAAAAGTAGGGTAATAAAATACCAATTTTGAATTACCTGAATTATACATATATGGGATCACTTGATTATAATACTTTATTTTTAAAATTTTTTTATTTTCAAAAAATTATTATTTTGAGAAAGAGAGTGTATGCATGCAGAGGAGGGGCAGAGAGAGAATCCTAGGCAGGCTCCACACTGTCAGCACACAGCCGAACACAGAGCTCAGTCTCACAAACCATGACATCATGACCAAGCCTAAACCAGGAGTCAGATGCTTAACTGACCGAGCCACCCAGACACCCCTTTAAAAATATTTTTTAGGGGCGCCTGGGTGGCTCAGTTGGTTAAGCCTCCGACTTCGGCTCAGATCATGATCTCACGGTTCATGGGTTCGAGCCCCACATCAGGCTCTGTGCTGACAGCCAGCTCAGAGCTTGGAACCTGTTTCGGATTCTGTGTCTCCCTCTCTCTGACCCTCCCCTGCTCATGCTGTGTGTGTCTCTCTCTCTCTAGCTCAGAAATAAATAAAAACTTTAAAAAGACTTTATTTTTTTTTTAATTAATTTCTAGGAGAGAGAGAGAAAAAAGACTTTAAAAATATTTTTTAATATAATACTATCATAATTGCACATATGGTTGAATTTTATTTACGTAAACCGAAAACATAGAAAAACAAATAAGCATTTGAAAAAGACCTTTTAAACTACAACCACTTAAACATCTTTACAATAAGCATTTAGAGGAGTTTTATAGTTCTTAAAGTCTGAGGTATAGTTTCTATATGGCAGTTACTGTTTCATTCACATAGAAAACAGAAGGTAGGTTCACTGTACAATTCCTTTAATAAGATTCCTTAATACATATAAATTTGCTAAAATAATTTTATTTACTAAACTTAAAATTATAAAACATACATAGATACAGCTTATAATTGTTCTTTATACTTTTCTCTCTCCTTCCCTGTCTACTCTTTTCTGTCTCTTAAGTTTGGATCCTAGTATTAGGTTTGCTTACAAAATTTATTTTATTGCTTCATTGGGGTATTACAGTTTTTTTGTTTTTTGTTTTTATTCTGAAAATTACAGAATTTCAGAACTGGAACTCTATATCCTTTACTCTAGGCCTTTATTTTACAGATGAAATAACTGAGTTGCTAAAAGGTGGTGGACTTGCCCAATGTAGCTTTGCCCCAGTTCATTAAGACAGTACTCAGTGTATTTGAAATTGTCTCCATACCATAAAATTGTGATACCTCTTTGAGGAAGGAATAAAAAGATTCAACTTGGCATCATTTTAAGAAGAGTTGTTAGTTTTAATATATTATCATACTTTATTTTCATAGGCAAGGTCTTAGATCTATTCCTGAAGCAGAAATTGGATTGGCAGTCATTTTCATGACTACCGAGAATTACTGTGATCCTCGGGGCCAGCCAAGTACAGGTAATTAAAGCATTATTTTCTTGATTTTTTTTAACAACTTTGTTCATAATTTGATGATAGGCTGTACTTATCAGGGATGACCATTTTCATCATCTTTTAAAACTCATCTATCCATTCATTTATTTATTTGATAAATATTTGTGGTTGCCATGTACTGGGCACTGTTTCTAAGTGCTGAGGATACAGTGGTGAATAGAGTAAAACAGGATCTCTGTTCTTGTGAACTTTATATTCTAAAGGTCAGGATTCAGTTAATAGGCCGAGTATAAAGAGAAAGCTAAAACAAGACCTGAAATTCTCTCTCTTCAGCTTCATCTCATGAGGTCTGCTGCCATTCCTTCTCACAGTCAGTGTTCCATTTGAACCTTCTGTGGTCTGATTTTCCTGAGGGCTGTTACAGTTGCACCCAGTGATGGTCCTGTCTTCATACCCATCTCTGCAGTTAATGTTTCACTTTGCCAATAGAATCACCTTTTTTCTTAAATCTTTTACTAGCTCATTATTTATGAAATAAAACCCTGAGCCTTCATCTAGAGTTCTGAGCCCTCAGCAGTTTAGCTAATAAAGCCTTTCTCCAATCCTCATCTTTTTAAAAGTACATCTCCCTACAGTATGTATATATGTGCTGTATTGTTAATAGTTTCCATGCTCCTTGGTCTTGCTCATCATAGTCCCTGTTCTAGAATGTCAATACTGCTCTTCAAAATTTGATTTATGCTGTAAATACTTACCTCCTTCATGAAGTTTTTCTAAGTTTTTTCTCTCCCATAACTCTCCGAATCAGAATTACTGTGTCTTCTATACCCCAGTAGCTTTTTTGCAGTCCGGTTGGAGTTTCTTCTTACTTTGAAGTGTAACCAGTTGTTTTCATGTCTCTTTTAGCCACTAGATTAAGTATAATCCCTTACTAATCTTGGGTTCCCTGACAGCACCAAGCATAGTACTTGTTTGTACTAGGTATGAATATTTGCTTAATTGAACTAAATTATTGGTACACAGGATTATCTTTGCCAGTGTGGAGCAACAAAGTTTTATCATCCACTGTTGGAAATGTGTTATGGCCAAAAGGGCCTTAGAGATCATCTAATCTGTCTTTCTGTCAAAAGGTAAGAGAGCTCTCAAGGCTGAGAAAAGCACTTCATGGCCAGCCCAATCCTAAAGTGTTGGGTTTTTTGAACACTAAGATCAGTATCTTTCTGTTGTATCATTTCATACAGAAACAGGGTCATAAGGAGTAAAAATAACATTACAGTTAGTAGTATTACTTCTTGCAAATACTCATAGGTGGGTCTATGTAGAGTCCAGGTTCTAGACATGTGACTTATAAACCATTTTAGACTACAACCCATTGTGAGGGAATAGACGAAATGCACGTCTCTTTTCCTTTCTCCCCTCCTTACTTTCTTCATTCCATATTTGTTCATTTATTAATTCAGTAAGTATTTAATATTTGTTATTACCTGTAATTATTCTACCTAATAACTTGGAATAAAGAGGTGAGTCCATCAGATCACTTCCTGTATAGCATTTTAAGCAAGGAGAACATTATAAATCTTTTGTTGACAAACATCACTTCTTCTGGGTCTTTAGATTCTACTTACAGTTTCTTTTAAAAATAAAATAAGCATTTGTAATTACTACTTTTTACAAACTGAAGTGCACACTGAAATGAATTCTAGAAATACGTGTGGTTAAGGAGATGCCAGTGAGCTTCTAAGGAGGTCATATACGGAGAGTGACAGAAGTCATTAATATACCTGAATTTGGAATCAGTAATAAACATTTATTTAGTACATTATGTCATGAGGACCTAACAAGTGATAATTTAACCTAGATACTTAGTAGATGTCAACTTTTTAAAATTTTCTGTTAGTTATTTAATTCCATTAACTTATTTATATCCACCATGTCTCAAACTGCTCAGGTACTACGGATTTAGAAATGAACAGCAACCAGTTCCTACTCTCGAGATTCCAGGTCTAATAAGGGAAAGTAACAAGTAAACAAGCATAATATAAAGTGATGATGATAACAGCCAATACACTACTTGCATTGTACTTTGATCTAATCATTTTTCTAAGTGCTGTCCATGTATCAATTCATTTTGCCATCAAAACAATGATCCAGATTTAATGGATGAGGAGACTAAGGCATAGAGAGGTTAAATAATTTGATTCAGGTTATATAGCTAGTGATAACTGTGTAAAAAGTTAATACTGTGATGTAAAGAGTGGCATGGGAGCTGAAATGAAAGATACCTAATTAAGTGTGAGAGGTTCAGGAAAGTATGCCAGAAGAGTGGCACTTGAAATAAGTTGCTATTCTAATTAATGAAGAAATAAAGTACTCATGGTTTTCTGGAGTGGCCACAGAAGTTGTGCCTAAAACTGTTTGTGTCTTCTTTTCAAATAGTACTCCTTCAGAAAGTCAAACCCACTTTAATTTTGATTTGTGTAGACAGTAGCGTCGATACTCTTTTTGTGGGGAAGAGATTCAATTTTTTCGTCTACTGACTTAAAGCATAATCTGAATTATAATTTGTGGATTTTCAAAAATCTTTTAATTGTTTTTTTGTTAATATTTTGAGAGAGGGACAGAGCAGGCTGGGGGCAGGAGGCAGATTGAGAGAGAGAGAGAGAGAGAGAGAGAGAGAGAGAGAGAGAGAGAGAGAGAGAAGGAGACACTGAATCTGAAGAAGGCTCCAGGCTCCAAGCTATTAGCACAGAGCCTGATGTGGGGCCCAAACTCATGAACTTTGAGGTCATGACCTGAGCCGAAGTTGGATGCTTAACTGACTGAGCCACTCAGGTGCCCCTATAATTTGTTGATTTTATTTTTATTTAAGTTGATAATACTTCATGAAGGATTTGATGTAGCTTTCAAATGATTTGATTCAGATAAGTCCATTACAAATGCCAACAGGCTTCTTTTAAAGGCTATTTCATTAAGTATTTGTTGGGTCCACTGATTGAAGATAACTGTGTTCTGTTACCTGCTTACTTCTCTCGGCACAGCACAGTCTAACCATTTTAAGTGACAGATTGTTCATCTTGTGATGAACAGTTGTGATTCTTCCTTTCGCTTATGTGATTTACAGCATTGAAGATGACTCCAGGGCCAAGCTTTTCCCAAGGCTTGTCAGTCAATGAAAAACTAATGATAAGTGCCCCAGTGAACACTACAACATACGTAGCTGAAACGGAATCAGAGCAAGCAGATACATGGTAAAGCTTCATTGTTAACAGACATATCCTATCAATGAGTTAATAGTGTATTCAAGAAGTAAAGTCAGTGCCTTTATCATATCAGCTCTTAGGAGATAAAGTATGGGAGAATGGGATGTCATATTTTAGGGTAATGATTGGTGAACTTTCTATAAAGGACCAGAGAATAAATATTTTTGGCTTTGTGGGTCATTGATCTCTGTCACATCTATTCAGCTTTGCCACTGTAGCATGGAAGCAGCCATGGACAACATGTAAATGAATGTGTGTGGCTGTGTTCCAATAAAATTTAATTTATGAAAACAAGTGGCAGGCCAGATTTGGTCCGTAAGCCGTAGTTTGCAAACCACTGTTTTATGATAAAGATTTTTGTTGTTGTTTCTTACAAATGTACATGGAAGACTATAAAAAATTATATACTTTGTGACTAGTGAAATAACTTTGAAATAAATTTGTACTGTATGATGTTGGTTTTACCTGAATAGCTTTGGAGATACTTTCTGTGTGTCTACATGGCTGTCTAAATAATGAATATTCATAAAGATAGTTTTCTAGTAGTTCTCTACTTGAAGAAGCCTTTTTTGTTCTTTGGGTTTTGTTTTTTTGTTTTTTTGGGTTTTTTTTTTGAGCAATGGCAGCTTCTATATATTCAATGGTATTTTTCATTTAAGATAGTCTGTCTTAAATAATCCATAATGAACTGTTCATATTGAAGGATATTTATGATATCACTATATTGGATCGTATTTAAAATTTTAATACATCCATTTCTTATACTGACGTCAGATGTAACTTAAAAAAATTTTTTTAATGTTTATTTTTGAGAGAGAGTCAGAGACAGAGTTCAAGCATGGGAGGGGCAGAGAGAGGGAGATACAGAAACTGAAGCAGGCTCCAGGCTCCAAGCTGTCAGCACAGTGCCTAACATGGGGCTTGAACCCACAAACTGTGAGATCATGACCTGAGCCCAAGTCGGATGCTTAATCGACTGAGCCACCCAGGCACCTCAGCCCAGGTGTAACTTTTTAAAGAGAAACTATTAATGTTTTGAAAGTCACGTGTCATGTGTATGACCACGTTAGTTGTTTTTTGTGAATAAGACTATTAAAGGCAGTATATGTTTAACCATATATTGTAGAACCATGTGCGTGTAAATATTTTTTCTATTCTAGCAGCTACCATCTGGCTGGAATATAACCATTATCAGTTCATCTATATTCTTGCCATCTGGGTAGAATATAACCATATCAGTTCATATGAATCTAAATGTATCTAATTTAGACCTAAAAGGGATCTAAATATCTCCTTTATATATGATGCTGGAATTGTAGAAGATGGTTTTTTTTTTTCTGATTTTCCTTTTTTCTTTACTTAATTTTTTTGCATGAAAATAATTCTAAGATTTTAAAGCAAAAATTACCTAGGTTATCACCTACTTTAATTTTTAATAGAATACTAGGTTGATACTCCATGTGTGTTTGGCAGTTTTTTATAATAGAGTATGCTGGGCATTGTGTGCTATAAGAGATGAAGAAGAGAAAGTTATTTGTCTTTAGGAAGCTTTGCCGAAAAAGGAGTGACTTTCTTTGAGATACTGAAATGTATTCATTTATTATCTAAAGATAATTATGTTCTAAAGCTATCACATTAGTACCTTTTAGAGGACTTTATTTCTAGATAAAAATTGCTCTAAACCTGATGGCTTACCTTGCATTCATTTCTTTTGCTACAGTATGGATTTCAGTGAAAGACCTAAAGAAACCACAATCTCCAGAGTGGAACAAAAATTCAGAATGTCTTCACAAGAAATATCCACTGTGAAGGAACTCTCCAAAATAAGCTCTAATGATGATAATAAAGTATCAAATACTCTGGTTAGGATGAATATCCCAACCTGTCAGCTTTCACCAAATAAATTCTCAGGTGTAAATAAAAGTAGAGATCGGGCTTCTCAGCAGCAGACCAACTCCATCAAAAACTATTTTCAGCCTTCTACCAAAAAACGGTATATTTTAAAATAATACCTATATCTCTGAAAAATATTAATATATGTCCTATGATTATAGAATGGCATTTAGTCTGTGTTCTGCTTGAAAATGCTTCTGTGGAAACTGACTCTTTGACCTCATGCCCGTTTAGAAATGTCCAAATCTTCTCCTTCACTAAGGTCATTTGTAGATACTTTTTCTGTATACCTTAGCTTATCTGTTACTTAACTTTGCCTCGCTTCTTTTGAAGAAGAGCTTTCCCACACCTCCGTTCTTTCACTTCTCTTACCTCGTCTAGGACCAAGCTCTCTCAGTTATTATCTCAGTTTCCAGCACTTTAATTATTCTAGGTCCTTATCTATTCAAAAGTGCTCTCTCCCTTTTATTTTTTGAAACCTTTCCTTGACTTCGTTCATTCTTCTAGCAACTGCCTTTTGTCTTTCACAATCACTATTAACTTCTCAAAGAGATTACTGTTACTGCTCCCCTTGCTGTATGAAATAATTCTTAACCAGCAATATTTCATCTTGACATGATGCCCTTGAAAAGTAGCCACTGACACAGTTGCCAGCTCTAGTGGCCTTTTGGTGATACCTAACTCTTGAATCTTCTCCTTACAGTGCCTTCTCGGTTGTTACAGTAGTGGCTTGGTTTTGCCTCTCTGCCCCCTTTGAGGACTTCTTTCTCTTTTCATACTACTGCTTTATATGTGTTATATATTATACCTTCTGAGTTTCATGACTTTATTACAGATGATCCATATATTTGGCTTTAACTTACCCTTTAAACCTCTCTCCTACTTTCCCACAAGAATTTTCTGCTGTTTTCCCAAATAATTCGCCTAAATCTATTCTCCTCTGTCATTGAATATGTATTTTTTCTGTTAGTAGTTTACTTTGTCAGAATCTTTTGACTCTTTCTCCACTACCTCCCCCAAAACAGTATTTGATTCTTATTTTCATTGTTTTCTGAAGTCTTCTCTTTTCATCTGTTTGTATTTAAACTCTGACCACCTAAATTATTACAAAAACCTCTTGATAAGTCTGTCCAGTACCCTGATACTAGATTAGTATTATTAAAATATCACTTTGATTGTTCCAAATTACCATGAATTCAGTAAACTTCTGGGAAGCAGAGATCCACATTTTTATTTTCCCTATGGGCCTTAATAGTACAATATATAAATGAATAAACTAATGAGTACAGTATTTCATTAAGAAAACTTTAAGTCATATATTGACATTTAAAAATTTTTTTTTAATGTTTAATTTTTGAGAGAGAGAGCACAAGCTGGGTAGGGGCAGAGAGAGGGAGGCACAGAATCCGAAGCAGGCTCCAGGCTCTGAGCTGTCAGCACAGAGCTCTAAGCAGGGCTTGAACCCACGAACCTCACGGTTCGTGACCTGAGCTGAAGTTGGATGCTTAACCGACTGAGCCACCCAGGTGCCCCAGTCATGTATTCACATATTACTTGCAGTATATATAGTCTGTACTGTATTCTGGATATAGCCACTCTGACTTATTATCATGAATTAGCTCTCCTTAACCCATCAGGTTGTATTCCCAAGGTAATTTTTCCTTGCCTACAAGTTCCCTACATTATAAAGTAAGCTGTTGTTTCCTGGTAACAAATCCATATTTTTATATCTTTCTACCTTTTCCTCTCCATTTATTAGCTACTGCTGCCTTAGCAGAGAAGATAGACTTCTCCCTATTGTTTTAGCCATTGGGTTGACAGTCCTCTGAAAACAGTAGTCTATATGAACTATGTGCTTTTTTCAGATGTCCTGTTTTTTTATTCCCAGTAATATTAATAAAATCAGGAATATTGTGCATTAAATGTGGGGAGGTGAATATTGCCAGACATTGGTGCATTCATTTTCTGTTTTTGTTTTCTTTCCTTTTTTAAATCTAAGGGAAAGAGATGAAGAAAATCAAGAAATTTCTTCACTCAAATCAGCAAGAATAGAAATGTCTTGTTCTCTGTTAGAACAGACACAGCCTATTCTACCTTCAGTATGGAAAAATAAGGAGCAGTCTCTATCTCAGAGCGAGCCTGTGGAAAAGAAACCAGATAACTTAGTTACAGATACAGATTTAAAATCCACTGTGAACAGTTCTACCAGTAACTCTCTTTCTACAGAAAAACTAAGATCAGTAAAAAGAAAAGTAATTGATGATTTAGCCATTGAAGATGAAGTATTGGAAGAGTTACTCAAGAACACAGAATCAGAGTTAGAAATTGGAGTGAAAGTTCAAAAACAAGAGGAAGATGTCAATATTAGGAAAAGACCAAGATTGGATATAGAAACAAATGGCACTTTTAATGATGAAGCAATACCAGAAAGTAGCAGAATATCTGTAAGTAACATTTTTTAATGAGAAGTATTACAAATAGAAACTTAGAATGTTAAAAAGAAATTTAATACAGTAGAAGTATCCAGTGTTTCCTTGAGGAAACAGTTAATGGGTTCAGCACCTAGTATTAAGTATAAGGATTTGTTAAGGTTGATAAGGTCAGTATTAAAAATGCAGTGTTTCTTTGATAGTATATAATAAATGGCAACAAACAAAACTGTTTCATGATTAGTAGATTTCCAGGCTGTATTACTATATTGTTATATCAGACCTATGGCCTTGATGGTAAGTATAGGAGATGCCTTAACAGAGTAAGCAGACAGAAGAATGAAAAGAGTTAGTAAAACAAACTATTAAATAATTGTTAGGATAAATCAAGTATAACATCAGTAGGAGTTTTTATTTTCATTTGGGTCTTTAATATCCTATTTTCATGAATGTTGATAAGTTTTCTTACCACTTTGATCTAAGAAAACTCTTCAGATTATTTCCTATTTTATGCATAATTAAGTTGCCTGCAGAATAGTTAGGTCATTAGGTGAGAGCATGGACCTGATGAAGTAAAAATATAATATTCTGATCTTTCATACAGGTCCATTAGCTCCATTTTGTTCATGGTTGTGGTCTCTCTCCTGTTATAATGACTACTGCATAAGGCACAGGACTGAGTGAAAGGATAAGGATTAAGTGATCGGAAGGTACAACGACTTAATAAATATTTGTTGAGAACCTAGTGTGTATCAAGCACTGTAAATCTATAACTGCTGTTGAGAAAATAAGGTAGATGTCCTGTTTAGCGTAAATATTGGCATCTTTATATGAGAGGAAATCCTCATTTTTTGTGAATTTATTTTGAATGAATCCTAAATGCCTTTCTGTGGACCAGCTATATCAGAATCAGCTGGTGAGCTTTTTTTTTTTAACTTTATTTTTACAGAAGGTACACATGAGCAGTGGAGGGGCAAAGGGAGGGAGAGGGAGAGGGTTCATGACCAGAGCCAAAATCAAGAATCGGATGCTTAACCAACTGAACCACTTAGGCACCCCAGCTGGTGGGCTTTTTAAAAAATACGAATACCCAGACCAGAATTCCAAAAGATTCTAATGCATTACCTCCAATTTTATTCCCAGAGAATGCTCCCTCTTTTTAGGAGTTAAGAAATCCTTTTGCTCTCTTTAAAAATTCTAAAATCAGTGGGTTAAATAAGATAGGATTATTTTGTTCCTATAAAAGAAGGCCGGAAGTAGGTAACGAAAGCTGCTTGGAAGTTCCGTGACATTAATTTCTTAGGCGTCTGTTTTTCTCTCTACAAGGTGCCACCTCTAGCCATCATGTCAACTTTCCAGGGAGGAAGAACAAGTAGGAACAGGGGACAGGGTAAAGGCCTCACATTCTAAGGAATGTTCTCAGAAACCTCACTTCATTCCTTTGGTTATTAGCCACAATTTAGTAATGGTCTCCATGACTCTCTATCCCTCACCCTCAGTCTGTAAGAGAGTATGGGTTGGGGCGCCTGGGTGGCTTAGTCGGTTAAGCGTCCGACTTTCGCTTAGGTCATGATCTTGCGGTTCGTGGGTTCGAGCCCNTAAATATTGGCATCTTTATATGAGAGGAAATCCTCATTTTTTGTGAATTTATTTTGAATGAATCCTAAATGCCTTTCTGTGGACCAGCTATATCAGAATCAGCTGGTGAGCTTTTTTTTTTTTAACTTTATTTTTACAGAAGGTACACATGAGCAGGGGAGGGGCAAAGGGAGGGAGAGGGAGAGGGTTCATGACCAGAGCCAAAATCAAGAATCGGATGCTTAACCAACTGAACCACTTAGGCACCCCAGCTGGTGGGCTTTTTAAAAAATACGAATACCCAGACCAGAATTCCAAAAGATTCTAATGCATTACCTCCAATTTTATTCCCAGAGAATGCTCCCTCTTTTTAGGAGTTAAGAAATCCTTTTGCTCTCTTTAAAAATTCTAAAATCAGTGGGTTAAATAAGATAGGATTATTTTGTTCCTATAAAAGAAGGCCGGAAGTAGGTAACGAAAGCTGCTTGGAAGTTCCGTGACATTAATTTCTTAGGTGTCTGTTTTTCTCTCTACAAGGTGCCACCTCTAGCCATGTCAACTTTCCAGGGAGGAAGAACAAGTAGGAACAGGGGACAGGGTAAAGGCCTCACATTCTAAGGAATGTTCTCAGAAACCTCACTTCATTCCTTTGGTTATTAGCCACAATTTAGTAATGGGCTCCATGACTCTCTATCCCTCACCCTCAGTCTGTAAGAGAGTATGGGTTGGGGCGCCTGGGTGGCTTAGTCGGTTAAGCGTCCGACTTTCGCTTAGGTCATGATCTTGCGGTTNCAGAGCCTGGAGCCTGCTTCAAATTCTGTGTCTCTCTCTCTTTCTGACCCTCCCCTGCTCAAACTGTCTCTCTCTCTCTCTCTCAGAAATAAATAAAAAATTAAAAAAAAAAAAAAGAAAGTATGGGAAATGTTTTAAGCTTGGCACATTGCTGTCCCTAACAAACTTAGCATTGGGTAAGTAAGGAAGAAACAATACATTGAGATACCTTTTAGGCAAATTGAGAACTTCAAAGAAAGGGGAGTTCTTTATTATCAAAGATTAGCTGTCACTTTACAGAAGAGATTACTTGAACCAAATGGTTTATATATTCTAGAAGTTATTTGTTCAGCAGTTTCTACTATAGTGGAAGTTTAGGTTGGTTTAATGTGGTATTGGTTAAGTCAAAGGGATGATTTCGTAACTACATTTAATAAATTTATATTTCTTTATAAAGGTGTATTTACTTGTATTATTAATTTACATTGTTACTTTGGCTCCAGACTGTTCCAAAATTTGTGTTCAGACTACTTAATACTATAAGCATTTAATCTTTAGGAAGTTGGACTCTGTATTATTTTGATTACATCTTTTTGATTACACCTTGGAAATGCATTTCCCTTGCAGTGTATCTTTCCTGCTGTATTTTCGGTTTTTTCTGATATGTTCTTATTTTCTTTCTCTAGTCTTCTTGTCCTATTACATGCTTTAATTTTTTTAATAGCCTTTTTTTTTTTTTTCTTAAATTCTATCCCAGATTGGTCCACTGTTCACAGTGGCTACAGCTCTGTCTGAAATGGCTATGGTTTTAATAATAGAACTCTTTGGTCCCTCCTGTATGGCTATTAATATTCTGAAATACTCTGCATTGACTACACATTTTCCCAGGGCTCATGGTCACTCAAGGTTGGGCATTAGATCCTAGAGTGGGAGAGACAGGAAGTGATCATTATACACCAGTGATATGGGATTCATTAAACAGTATTTGTGTATCTGAAAAGACCTTTCATTTAAGAGCCAAGCTTTACATGCTGTATATTGATACCAGGGCATACACTTACTTTATTTTGTTCTGTGGTTCTGTAGCATAATTTGCTTTGTCCTTACTTTACTATTTTAGAATTCATAACATTCTAAGTAAAATTACAGTGTAAAATAAATACGTTGCAGATGACTTCTAGAGAGTGAGTAGTGATTTGATTGTGATATACTTTTGAGTATACTAAAAGTTCAGTCACTGTATTCTAGTGCTATGTTTTTAGTAAGAGCCTGTTATTTTGTTTTCAATGTAAGATAATTTTTGACAACTTTTTATTTTGAGATAATTTTGATTCACATGCAGTTTTAAGAAGTTATATAGGGAGATCCAGTATACCTTTCATCCTGTTTCCCCTAATCATAACGGCTTGTATAATTACAATACATTATCACAACCAGGAAAGTGACATTAATGCAGTTCATCAACCTTATTCAAGCAATGGGAGATTATTTTTTTATATACATATATATTTTTATTTTTTTTATTTTTTATTTATTTTTTTACAGATAGTTTATTGTCATGTTGGTTTCCATATAACACCCAGTGCTCATCCCCACAAGTGCCCTCCTCCATGCCCCATTGCGAGATTATTTTTAATTTTTGAATTTTTTATTATTTTAAGAATTTGTTGTTGGAAAGTCCTTGTAGATGAGATGTACATGGGTTAAAGGAATTGCACTTAATTTTTCTAGCTGTGGAGGTGATTATCAGGAAAAAATTTCTTAATCTTTTCATTTAAAAAACTTAATATAATTTTAAGGCAAAAATGTGAAACTTCTCTTTGACATTGGATTCCTTAGGTTATTTCTAATCTTTTGATGGTAGAACCACTCTTTTTCTATTTTGGGATTTAAATATAGATTCTAGCACATCTGTAAGACTTTATAAGCTGAAATAGAAAGCTTTTGAATAGATACTCCTGGTACAAGTTTATCCGTATATATACGTATATATACTCAGCTGTGCCTGAGTCTTGGCCTTAAAATTTCCCAGTCTCTGCAAAATGCAAACATGACTCATCCTTGTTAACATTCCTCTTCTTAATAGCACCCACTGTCTGCAGAGCATCTTTTCTTCACCTTGTTCTTCCCTCCTGTTCTAAATTAAGGTTTCCTCTTCTGTCTTAACTATAGTATCTTCTAAAGCCTAGTAGTAATACCTACCACTTATTGGATATCATCATTCTGTTTATAGCAATCCTGCAGTGAAGCAGTGCTATACACATTGAACTGATTAGGAAGCTGACATGAAGAGGTATTAAGTAACTTGGCAAGGTTGCTTAGCTAGGTTTTGAACTGGGACAAAAACTTAGGGCTACTCTTCTCTTTTGGCAGTTTCTTTTGTCAGCATTCTCAGAATGACATTTATTTATCCAGTTACTCTAGGCATTGGGCATGCTAACAGGAGAGGCTGAGAGGATAGGTTTGATAGACCTTTGAAAGGTAGTCTCCAGGGACGCTTGGGTGGCTCAGTCCATTAAAATGCATCCAAGTCTTGATTTTGGCTCAGGTCACGTTCTCATGTTTGTGAGTTTGAGACCTGTGTCAGGCTCTGCACTGACGGTACAGTGCCTTCTTGGGACTGTCTCCTCTTTCTCTGTCTCTGTCCCCCCTCTGTCTCGCTCTCTGCCCATCCCCCACTTGTACTTTCTTTCCTTTTCAAAATAAATAAACTTAAAAAAAAAGAAAAGAATTTCCAGGACTTGGTGATTGACTCACCATGAGAAATGGAGAGAGAAGAAAGAGTATAGAATAATTCTCAAGCTTAGAGTTTGAGTGTCTGGGTGGATTGTAGTATGATTCTCTGAGCTAAGAAATAAAAACTGCTCAAGAGGAGGAGCAAGTGTGAGGGGGTGGGGCAGTACAGGGAGAAAGTGCCAGGGGAGTAAAATGTTCTGATTGTGATTAACTTGCAGTGACTGATGTATATGAAAGTACTGAAAGGGCACATGGTAGGCTTAGAGTATCAAATTTTTAATCTTACTGTTGGGAAATAAAAGCATTCTATTTAGTCCCTAAGCAAACACAAAGTATGCACATTTGTTTTTCTGCCCTTTCTTTCCATCTTATTATAATTTTTCTGATTTTTTAATATTGAATCATTGTTAATTTGATGTAAAATCGTATGCTCCCCTAGTTTACCCAAGGAATTACAATTTTTGCTGAGTGTCAGAAAGCCATATATGTAATATGCTGTTGTCTGGAACCTGATGTGAATATGTGAATGTGAAGGATAGTATGATTGTATACAAGGCAGTTTCCATTTTTTTGCAGACCTATGTCTTGAGTAATTAAAGTAACCCTGTTTCTTTTTTCTTGGATTAAAGACAATTCAAAATTAAACACTAAATGTAAATTTATATAGAATCCTTTAAAAATGTTTCTATTTTAGAGCACAAAAGTAGTACATAACTATGTAGAAATATAGAAAATCAAAACATAAGAATTTGTTGATAATCCTACCATCTGTAGATAACCAGAGATAATATTTTGGTATTTTTTAATTCTTATTCTGCAAACTTAGAGTCAACCGTTCATGTAATTTCCTAGCCATTTTTATTCACTTATACTATAATCATTTCTCCTATTGTAAAATAACTTATATGAACTTAGATTGTTTCCATTTCTTTGCTCTTGTAATTCATACTGCAGTGTCTTTTTTTACATAGATTTCTATTCTCATCTCAGTTTTCTAGGAAAGATACTTGAAAATCAAATAACTGGGTCAGGAACATTTAAAGATGCCATTTTATAATTTATATGAACAATATTTTTTTTTCTTTAGCAAGAAAATGAAATTGGGAAGAAATGTGAGCTCAAGAAAGATTCACTATGGTCAACTAAAGAAGAACTATCTGTGAGGAAATTTTTCTTTATTTAATTTTAATAAAGATTTGACTTAATGACCAACATTTGATCGATTACTATCAGTTTACATTCTTAGGATTGATTATTTCCCTTTCTGTAATTTTGATCCTTTACATTATTATACTTACTCTGGAAATAATTTGATATATATTATAATCATGATATAGCAAAAAGAGGATAGAGAAAAGCCTGAGTATAATTCCTGCCTTCTGCTGCATAAATGTGTGATTTTGAACAAGTCACTTTCACATTTATGGACCTCATGTCTTTAGTTTATAAAATCAGGTCAACACTTTTCCAACAGGGTGATCATTTATATCAGATAGAGTAATGAATGTGAAATATTTCTAAATGCTAAAGCACATTACAAAAGTATTAAGTCATTGTTAATTTATTAGAGTTTCTAATTACATTCTGTCATTAATAGATGAACCTTGTCTTTTGACTTTTCACTTTTTTTCTTTCTCTTCCTGACTCTATTTATTTTAGTCCTGTTAGCTACTTCCATTTGAATAGGGAGTAAAAGAGTTTAAAAAACTAAGATGGCCAGCCTTGAGTTGTTCTAACAATGCTGATCTGTAACTAACTACTTGGTTAATAGTAAATGACCTAAAGAATCTCATCCAGTAACAGCAAGGAATCTTCAGTGTGATTTTTTTTTTAATGTTTTATTTATTTTTGAGAGAAAGAGAGAGAACATGAGTAGGGGAGGGTCAGAGAGAGAGGGAGACACAGAATCTGAAGACAGTCTCCAGACTCTGAGCTAGCTGTAAGCACAGAGCCCAATGTGGGGCTTGAACCCACGAACCATGAGATTACGACCTGAGCTGAAGTTGAACCCTAAACCGACTGAGCCACCCAGGCGCCCCTCTTCAGGCTGATTTAATACCATCAACCTGCAATTAAAGAGCGGCTTTCAGTTAATGAGTAATGAATGTGTCCAGAATTAATGGTTTTTGGAGATGTCAAAAATAATAAATTATTGAAAATCCAAGAAAAGCTTAAATATAGTAGATGAGAACTTGTAGAACAGATTACACTGTTAGTTGATGGTTTTAATGATAAGTAGAACTGACATTTCTTGCTGAGAAAATATATACAAGATAAAGTATTCATTGAGATGATATTTATTGGAATAGCTACTAAATAAAAATGCTAAACAGTTTTAGTCTTCTGTCATAGATGAGTGTGTTATAAATGTTTCTAAAAGCACCGAGTATTTGAGGCGCCTGGGTGGCTCAGTTGGTTAAGCGTCCGACTTCGGCTCAGGTCATGATCTCACGGTTCAAGCCCCGTGTTGGGCTCTGTGCTGACAGCTAGCTCAGAGCCTGGAGCCTGCTTCAGATTCTGTGTCTCCCTCTCTCTCTGGCCCTCCCCTGCTCATGCTCGCTCTCTCTCTGTCATAAATAAATAAAAAACATTAAAAATAAAAGCACAGATTATTTGAATACATAATCTGGTTTTGAAGTAGATCTGATTTGATTTCCAAATACAGAGTTTGGATGCCAGAAATAAACCTTTTTTACTGGGTTTTTTTTTTTCAAGTATTTGAACTTTTTCTGTAGATATTAAATAAGTAATTTTCTTTTCCTTATCTTTTCTGCTTATGTTTCCATCATAACCCCATTTAAGATCAAAGATGAACTTCAGGATGATGGTGATCTGCTTCCAAAGAAGGTGTTACTGATTGAATTTAGATCACTGGTGGTTAGTAACTTTACCTCCAGAAAAGCATCCAGTGTCAATAGTGATTATGGTCAACTAAAGAATTTCAAAAAATTCAAAAAGGTATGATATTCCTTTAACTAAAATATCACCAGAGGGCAGTGTTTGAAATGTTTTTAGAAATACCGTTGATGCTGAACAGTAAAAGCAATTGATGCTGAAAACTGATACTATTTCTTCTGCTTAAAACAGTTAAAATTAGTAAGAACATGAACTGACAGTTAATGAATACATAAATATATGCTGAATATATAATGAATACATGGAAACAAATTTCATTAAGACTGAATTCGTTAAAGGGTGTTGTTTACCTCGTCTTTCCCACCTTAAGTGGGAGGCTTTGGGCTATATTGGAAAGGCTCTTCTTCTAATGATCTGTGGCTACCTAAAGGGGTTCCTTAACTCAGGACTTTATGAAGATAACAGATCTGTTTAAAATAACTGAGCACATTAAATAATGAAAAGTAGGCATTTTACCGTTACATGTGTATATATAAAAAATAGAAATATGGGGGCGCCTGGGTGGCTTAGTCGGTTGGGCGTCCGACTTTCGCTTAGGTCATGATCTCGCGGTTCGTGGGTTCGGGCCCCGCGTCAGGCTCTGTGCTGACTGCCAGCTCGGAGCCTGGAGCCTGTTTCAGTCTGTGACTCCCTCTCTCTCTGACCCTCCCCTGCTCACGCTGTCTCTCTCTCTCTCCTAGAAATAAATAAAAATAAAAAATAAAAAAAATAGAAATATGTATCTGAGTATTATCATTAGACCGGAGTTTCTTCTTTTTTAAGGAACTGATATTTAATTTGTCAGTATGACCAAAAGGATATTTCCGGTCTAGTCTGTATTTTGTTGTCTGTTCTGGGATATTTGCTTCTTGTTCCATATCTACTACTTCTACCTTTTGCTTAAGCAGTTAATCAGAAAACAGTTAATTTTTTTCAAAAGTGATTTCTGTGGAAGACTTCCTTTCACTAGAATATGATCTGTTTGATTCTTGCTGTGACTATGGGGGATTGTAGCTTTTCCTCTCCAATGTGAGTTACTATTAATATTTGTTAGTTAAATTAATTTTTTGCCTACTATGACAATGTGTAAAAGGTTCTGAACTCCTATCTCTTCTACTTAGAGTAGAAGATGGAAATACTTCGATTAGATGGCACCCACTTATTCTTTCCCATCCCACAGGTGTGGCTCATGCACACCCCAGGGTTATTCTTAACCGCATGGTTATTTCATGTTCAGTGTCATGTTACCAAGACTCATTGTTGAATCAAAATTCAAAAGACAAACCATTTTTTTAATGTTTATTTATTTTGAGAGAGTTTGCAAACATGGAAGGGGTAGAGAGAGAGAAAGAATCCCAAGCAGGCTCTGTGCCATTAACTCAGAGCCCAACATGGGGCTCAAACCCATAAACTGCGAGATCTTGACCTGAACTGAAATCAGAGAGTCGAACACCTAACCAACTGAGCCACCCAGGCACCTCTAATATATTTTTAAAATTAATGAAGTTACCAAAGGTAAAGCAATCCCTTTTGGCCCAGGGATAGCAAAGAACTATAAAGTAGTATAAACTTTTGGGAAATAGTTTGGAAAAAATTTTATTAAAAAAAAATTTTTTTTAAGTTTATTTTGACGGGGGGTGAATGGGGGAGACGCAGAGCAAAGGAGAGAGAGAGAATCCCAAGCAGGCTCCAAGCTCCTCACTGAACTCTATGCAGGGCTTAGTCTCTTAACTGTGAGATGATGATCTGAGCTGAAATCAAGAGTCAAGACACTTAACTGACTGAGCCACCCAGTTGCCCCTAATCTTACTACTCTTAACCTTTTAACAGGCCACATTTCCTGGAGCAGGGAAACTTCCACACATCATTGGAGGATCAGATCTAATAGCTCATCATGCTCGGAAGAATACAGAATTAGAAGAGTGGTACAAGCAGGAAATGGAGGTTAGTAGGAAGTGAGGCCTACTGACTTGTTTGGTTTACATTTTGGTCCCTTGTGGTTTCTTTAGAGCAAATCCTTCATAAAACCAAACTTAATTGACCTAAGGTCATTCATTCAGAAAATTCCCTAGTTACAGAGCATTAAGGTTAATTTCTATCTTTCCATAATGCTTCTTCAAGAAACTTTTAGATTTATTAGTCAAAAAAAGTGGCACACAAACAAATGAATTAAGTTTACATTCTAATGTAAAGGGGAGAAAAGAGATTTAACCAACAAAATGTAAAAGAACACTAAAGCATAATTGTTAAAAGATGGTTGTACAGTCATTTGGGGGATATTACAAGTAATATCAATTATATAGTATGTGAATGGACTGGGTTTTCCAAATCTGGAAATTATCTTTCAGTAGTTCTCAGAATTTCTCAGTCATTATTTTATTATTACCTTTTACCTGTTTTTCTCCTGTATCTCTTTTTAGTGTATATTTAATTTTTTAAGGAATTGCCGTAATTTTTCCATAGCAAGTATGCCATTTTGCGTTCCCAATAATAGTGTGCAGAGGTTTCAGTTTCTCCACATCCTCTTACTTTTTTTTTTTTTTGATAATGCACATTTAACTGGTACGAATCTCAATGTGGTTTTGATTTGCACTTTCCTAATGATTAATGATGTTGAGCATCTTCTCATATGCTTGTTGACCATTTGTATATCTTTTTTGAAGAAATGTCTATTCAAAAATCTCTTCCCATTATCAGATTATTTATCTTTTGTTGTTTTTGGACTATAGGTTTTTCTTGTATATTTTGAATATTAGTCTTTTTTATTAGATGTATGATTTGCAGATATTTCCCCTTTCTCTGGGTTGCCTTTTCACTGTGTTGATTGTGTATTTTGATGCACAGAAATTTTAAGTTTTGATGTAGTTCAGTTTATCAGTTTTATTGCTGTTGCTTGCCTATGCTTTGGTAGTATATCTAAGAAGTCATTCCCAAATCCAGTATCAGGAAGTTTTTCCCTTTTTGTTTCTAAGAGTTTTATACTTTTAGCTTTAATACTTAAATCTTTGATTGATTTTGAGTTAATTTTCATGAGGGTGTAATATTAGAGTCTAACTTCATTCTCTTTAGTTACACTTTCACACTTTTTTTCAGTGATACATGAGCATACCATCTTGAAGGTGAAGTGGGAGAATCTCAAGTCAGTTATACTATTGACACCTTCTTGCTATGCAAACCTTGCCTAATGCCTCCTCCCATGGGCAGTTGTTACTGATCTATCTCATTTTTCCCCAGAGTCTTTAAGTTTTCAGAATGTAAGATAAATTGTTAAATAATGTTGATTGATTATTAAGTAGTAATTATTTACATTTAGTTTATATTTTTAAACTTTTAATTATGAAAAGTTTTCAAACACAAAATGTAAAGAGTGAAACAAACCCCAAACACACAGGTTCAGCAAATACCAACATTTGCACATCTTGCTTTATCTGTTGCATTTCTCAACTTTTTTTCTTTCTGAAATATTTTTCTTTTTGGAGTATTTTAAAGCAAATCCCAATTTATTATTTCATTTATATTTATGTGTTCAAACATACAGATTTCTGATCAATTACATATTATGGTCAGAGTGTGCCTTCCTAGGTACTGTACAGTAGAGTACAGTAATATAGTCAGTTCGTGTTGTTCAAATCCTAGACTAGGACCAGCAGCATAATTTTTATCCTTGAAATTGCTTTACAGTTGTATAACTTTGCATACTTGCTTTATGGCATGTCTTTGATCATATCTACAACTAATATGTTGCCTAAGTCTCAGGAAACCAAACCTCAGTTATAACATTGCTCTTTTGGAAAAATAAGAACTGCTTTACAGCTTTTCATGTTAGAATGTGATTTTCAAGAACTCATTGTTTATGCATAAAACACTATATATATTTATATACTACTATAATGAGAACTCACAAGAAAAATGATAAAAATAAGCTTCTCTTTTCTTTTAAATGTTTGAGAGAGAACACATGTGCATGGGGATGGGAGAGAGGCAGAGAAAGAGAGAAAAGAATACCAAACAGGCTCTGCACGGTCAGTGCAGAGTCCCATGGGGCTCAGTCTCACGAACTGTGAGATCATGACCTGAGTCCAAATCAAGAGTCGGATGCTCAACCACCTGAGCCACCCAGGCACCCTGTGCTTCTCTCTCTCTCTCTTTTTTTTTACTTTCTCCCTAGGTGTTTTGAGTCCTAGTGGATATTGTGTAAAAAGACCATCTACCTGATTCATAATTCTTTCAACCCCTTACTTTTGTTTTAACTGGAGAATTTGATAAAACTCAGTAAAGTGGATAACTTTTTGCCATTGAGGAAGTTACTGTATGGACGTTAAGATTTCAGAAACATATGACTTTTGAATTGAGAGATAATCAAAGGCCTCCTCCAGGGTTAGAATGTTTTCTTTTTAGTCTTTGTATTGCCTGATTCTCCAGTGCTCCTGGAAACCAAAGGTGGGCTCCAGATAAGTTGTCTCAGCAGGCTGTTTGAAGTAGGGCCGCTTAGTAGTTGAGGCGTGAGGGTGATTTCTCTTTCTTGAACTCCCACAATTTGATAATCACTTTCTTCTCTTATTATGTCTATATATTTTATCTCTTTTTTTTTCTCTGAAATTTATTTCTTGGTAACCTCTCCACGATATCTTCCAGTTTGATACTTTTCCCTTCCACTCTATCTAGTTGGTTCCCACCCATTCATTGAGTTTTCATTTAGACTGTGTATTTTTTTCAGTTTTGGATGTCTGTTTCATTCATTTCTAAACCTTCTTGTTCCCTAATGATATTTTTAAGCTCCTCTTTTGTATTCTTTGCCTAATGTGCTTGTTGATAGGTTTCTGCTAGTCATCTCTTATGGAGCTTGTTTCCAAGTATATATTTTATGATCTTTTTATGTGAACCGTTCATTTTCCTTAAAATTTGATCTCTGGGAATTCCTTGAGTCCTAAGTTCAGGTTTATTCCTCCAGAAAAGATATATTTGTATCTGCCAGTATTGTTCTACTAACAGGAGACCACTTTAGCCTGAGCTTGTGATTTTCTTGGATTACTTAGGTAGTTAATACCTAGGATCACCTAAGATACTCAAAAACCTGAGTGAAGGCCAGCTTATCATTATAAACTTGAGAGTTTTTTTCTTTCCTTTACCCTGTCCTAGGGTCAAGGCAGACAAGTTTCTTTCTTACCTTCTTTTGTGTTGTAGAGTTTATTCCTCTTTCTCCCATTAATGCTAGAGTCTTTTCTTAGATTCCTCATCTTTGATTTTCTTTCATAACACTCATCACCCATACAGACACCAAGGGCTGAGCCCAGATTTTTTATGGTTTGTGGATACCCACAGGGGAGGGCAAAAGCTGGCTGTGTTACTTAATTTCTCAGCGTTTTTATTTTGCTTCATTGTGGGTTTAATGTAGTCTTCAGCAATTTGTTTTTAAAAATGCTTTTTAATCAAAAAACTGTTACAAAGATCACCAAAAAAAGGGTTGTTAAGGTCACTCAGGATTATGTAGTGTCAAAAAATGGAAAACTAGAAATCATATCCTTGTCTCCTTTCTTTTTTGAAAGAATAAATGGCTTTACTGTTTAAAATGTACATGTCAAAGAATTATGGTAGTGCCCAGAAGAATGATGAGGTTAAAATCCTAAAGTCCAGAAATGACCCATTTAATCATTCAGTAAATTGTTCCAGACATCTCTTTATTGCGGAGGAGTAATAGCCAGGACAGAGCAGGAAGGAGGGAGAGAGCGAGAGAAGGAAGTAAAGCTGAAAGCATTGCTGAATTTTTGCAAATGTTTCTTCTCAAGATATTTTATTTTTTGAGATGCCTCTAAGACCGAAGGGTGATAAATAGGAAAAAAACAAAAAGCCACTATCAGATTAGAATCCGTATTTGTTTCAGTTTCAAACTGCCTGTTTGATTGTAGATCTATATTTTGGCTCCCTGCTGTCAACAGTGAGGAACTGTTACTTCCTCCATTGTCCTCGGCCTCTTCCAGCCCTGCATCTTCTGACAGACCTTTCTTTCCCCCCTTTTTAAAGGTGACTTGCGCGCCCGCAGCATTCCTTCGTAGGCTTGCAAGTGGGAAACAGATGGGTCTCCGTGCTCACCAGTGCTGCGTTGTTTTCCCTCAAACACAGTATGTTGTTTTGGTGTGCAGACGCATTTCTTTTTATTTCAAGGAACTCTTGTGTTATATCTTTGAAAGCATTTTTCTGTTTGCTGGGTTCTCTACATTTAAGACGTAACTAACCTTTTATTAGATCACCTTTATCCTCTGTATCCATTTCTCCTGCACTCCCTTGGGTTTCTTAAGTTCTTTTCACTGTGTCAGAAATTCATATTTCGGTTGTGTCTTCATTCTTCATCGGCTATGTGATCTTGGGCAAATTAGTTTATTGCCTTATGCTTGTGTTTCTTCTTGTGTGGAATGGGAACAATAATAGTACCTCTGTTTCCCAGAATTTTTGTGAGGATTAAGTAAGATGCTACTTATAAAGCATTTATAACAGTGGAAAGAGGTAATGTTAGCAATTTCTAATTTAACGGATTCTGAAATGGTGTTATTAATAGGTCTCAGTTTGTTAGCGTTTGTTCCCTTCTCATTGTCATTGTGTTTTGTCATCTGACTTTTTGGTTCTCATTTTATTGATTTCATGTTCTTACTCACTTCATTTTTTTATCCTTGGATTGTTACTTCTTGCAGACTAGGTTCTTCATTTATTTTGCATATTCTGTTCCAGTTGCTGTCTTTTTCCTCCCTTTAGTATATGGAGTAGTTTGCGGTTTTCTTTGGTCTTGCAGCTGTTTGCAGTAAAACACCCTGTCCAGATGCTGTTTGCTGTGTGAAGCACCCGGTGCTATTTTATGCAGGGATTATAATCTAAAGACCTTTTGTGAGGCAAAAAGTGAATGTAATTGAAATGACCGCCACCCAAGCTCTTAGCTTTCTGGTGGGGAACAGAAGGCCCCTGGTGCCTCCGTACCGGCAGTGTGGCAGCGCGCCCACAGGTGCAGGGCACTTCCCGTCTGGTTCCCGTTGCCTTGACTTGAGACGTTGAATCCAGGAAAGGAGGGGCTCAGCAGGGCCTGTGCGGCTCCTTCCTGGGGTTGGAATTAAATGTGTACCAGGGAGTGTATCTTCTCCCGCATGGCAGTCACATGCCATTTTAGGTCGTTGACCTGATTTGACAGGGATGTGTGGAGCCTGTGCCTGCTCGGTGTCGGTCCCACTCACTTCCCCGGGCCACGTGTCCCTTCCCGGCAGCCCACCGGCAGTGTTCTCTCGTGCCTCGTCAGGCTGCTTTTCCCTACAGTGGAGTATTAGTAAGCATTCCCGGGTTTGAGTTTAGTTCTGTAGCATTGTTTCATGCTCTGGGGCAGTGTTAGAAACAGTTGCATCAATCTTTTGGCTCTTTGCAGGCCACTTTTTTCAAGTCTGTGCCTCCTTAATTATTACGGCCGTAAGGTTTTGTTTATTCTTGGATCGGGAGGGTTGAGAGAATGACAGTGTAGCTGCTGACTTTTTTCGGCCTTTTGTGTTTTTGATTGGAATTTGTAGAGTCTGTGTTCTAGATTTATTCCTACAACTCTCTCTCTGTGAGAGCAGTTTTAGGTGCACCAGGTTGGATTCACCTCTGAAGACAATAGGGTTGACTGCGTTGTGCAGGGGCAGCGTCTGTATAGAGGCGCGTCGCTGCTGCCACTCCTGCGCCAGGCTTGTCCCGGCTCCTCCTCTTCCGTATCTTTTGCCTTCTGTTCTTTTTCAGTTCTTCTTTTGGTACTTCTGCTGGAGTCCAGTCTTTGTTTTCATAATCACTGAGTCTCTTCCTGAAGTTTCCTTCAGTTTAGGATATTTTCGTTTTGTGCATTAAACATAATAATTCTTTGAGACACTATCCATCCGGATTTGAATTTTGAAAGACTGGAGATGTAATTCCCCCAAACCTTTAAAAAAAAAAAAAAAAGCCAGTAATATGAGGATTTCTTTATCTTAATACCATTTTACTTAATTTTTTTTACTAAGACACATAAAGCTGATTTTTCCTTACAACTATTCTTTATTATAACTTTAAAATTAGTATCCCCTGCCAGAAAGCCTTTAAGGATAATTACAATAATGATGTCAGCCGCTTTTTTGACAGCGGCTTTATAAAAATCATTGTCTTCCCATTTATGTGCTGTTATACCTATTAGAAAATATGGAGAGACATAATTTCATTTTGATATTTCCCTGTATGAATAGAAAATCATTCTGGAAGATTCCCTGCAAGTCATTCTTCTAGGCCCTTTCCAGGGATTCAGAAACACTGTAATAGCCTCATTAAGACCTGGTGGTGCTCTTCTGACTTAGGAAGACCTGGTCAAATCCTGTTCTTCATATGACAGCCTTCCATTACTTAACCTAACTGTTGCCTTAGTGGTTAAAACTGGGATAATAGTCTAATAGTAGTAATGAACTTATATGAAGATTGAGATTTTTTTATAATCTGTAGTAAGATAGTGTCTGGAAATAAATGTGAGTTATTAACAGTAAAAATAAACAGTATATACATTCAAGGAATCTATGGTCTTTTAGGGAAGATATGATCTAGAGAATTATAACAGAGGGTGGAAAGTGATATGACAGGTCTGTGAGTTGTAGAGCTGAAGTTGTACGGGGGTTCTTCACAGCAGACGTTATTTTTAAATGAAGACAATTGGATAATCACTGGTAAAGAGGTGAACATGTTTTTGGACACATAGTAGACCCTAAATTGTTATTGAATGAATGCACACTGAAAGATTGTCAGATACAGGAAGAGAAGAGAAAACAGGTAATTTTCTGAGCAGAGAGAAAAAAAAATGAACAAAAGCAGAGAGGGACAAGATGTTTGTTAGGAGGTGATTCTGGTTGGGTGGTTGGTTTGTGATTCAGTTTTAACTACCTTCACAGGGTTCATGAAGAGGGAAATGTAGAATAGAGCCAGGTTATGAAGGGTTTTTCTCATTTTAGGGGTCAAACTCAAGAGTTTGTGTTTTCTTTGCTAGGTGAAAGAAGTCACTGAAGGGTTTTGCATGGCACATGATAGCTACACTTAAAGGTGCATCCAGCACAGAGTTTTTCTCTTCCTACCTCTCAATGGTGCATTAGGAGTTTGGCAAGTTTGTGTTGAAATTACTTTTGTCACTGAAGTAATTAAACATATCCTCAGAGCCTGACTTGAGACCTTGGGGAAGCAAACTATGTCATATGGAAGCTGCTCTGGTTGAAGATGAGGGTAGATTTTGTCATCTCAGCCCCTTCATTAGTCCTGTGACCTCAAAACACTTATTTTGTTTAAAGGGTTCTGTTGGAAAAAAAATATTTAAAAACTCAACAAGCTAGCAATATACACTTATGTTGGTTGCCTTTGGGAAGGGATTAACTGGAGAAGGTTGTTTAATTAGAGAATTTTTGCAGTAATTTTGGTAAGAAGTGAAAATGGAGAGAATCTGGTGAATGGGGGAGATATCGGTAGAGGCAAGAACTCATAAACGTGGTGACCTTCTGGATGGATGTTGAAATCTCAAAGATGACTGTGACTACCCAGTATATAGCAGCTGGTGCACCATACATTCATCATTGAACAAATGTTTGAAATTGTGTCAATTTTGACAGGTGCAAAATCAACATGCAAAAGAAGAGTCTCTTGCTGAGGATCTCTTTAGGTAAAGTTTAATTTCAGTTTTCTCTTGAAGCTTTTGAGATGTATATAAAATACTGTTTTATTCGTGGAGATTAAATATTCATTTCTTCTGCCTTTAGAAGTAGACATTTAGTGCCTTCACCTAAAGAATGTTTTGTTTTTAATGTATGTATTTTTTTTTTTATTTTGAGCACCTCTCAATTAGGTTTGCTGGATATATCTTTGAGGTTTGAGGTTGATTCAGTTGAACCTGTATCACAGTATATTTAAAATTTCTATGGGGGCATTCATGCAAAAGAAGGGTCCTGCACTGGTGAATTTGGCTGGTACATTTGTGAGATTTCCAGCTCTGAGTAGAATTATGAATGAGTGGGTTTTGAGGTAAGACAAATAAAATACCAGAGCATTTGTTTAGTTTTAGTTGGCACAAGCATAAAAACAAGAGGCTGGATTAGAGTTTCAAATCAGGTTTTTGTGGGAGGGTTAGAGGCTTTATAATGGGCGATTATAATTTAATTCTGACTTAACACATTTTCAGCATTCCTGCCGGCCCAAAACCTTATAATAATTAGCTCTCAAATACTAACAAATAGTATAAAATAAAATTACTTTACCTGCTTCTAGGTAGATGCTGGCTAGGGGAGAATAACATTTTCCCAAATTTACTTAAAGGCAGAACCGAGAAGTACTTTGAGTCTGTTTTGCAGCTAATTTGATTCTTTAATTTTATTATTGACAGTATATATCATTGGTGGAAATGGTGACATACAGTGCTGATTTTTCTTAAGTAAAGGAGAAAGGAAAATATCTGGTTACTGGCTAAATTTGTTGAATTACTATAGGAGAACATTTTATAAATAAGTCTATTTTTGACTCATTATACTCTTATGCAGATGTTATACTGTAGTTGGGAGTTGGAAGAGTCTGAAGCCATATGGGCAAAGGTGGAAACGTATTTATTTTTAAACTGTTTTGATGAATTAATGCTTTTACGGGACATTTTGTTATTGTTGATGATGTTTCATTTTTACCAAATACTCATCTAGCCAACATCAAAAGGATAAATTAAAGTAAAAATATCAGTGCTTAATATCTGATCCTAAGGATAAAATTGGCATTCTCATTGTTTGCCAAAGTGTGACTATATTTTGAAAGCCCTTTAACTTCAAAAGTGAAAGATATACGATCATTTATCTAATTCTTTAACTTTATTTCTTTCTTTACAGATACAATCCTAATGTAAGAAGGAGAAGATAACTGAGGATTTTATAAAGAAGCCACAGAACAACATTTCCCATCAAGCATTTATGTCCTTTTCCTCTGGGATAAATGAATAAAGTATATAGAAGAGATTTAAATTACAAATGTTTTTGGCCTAAATTTGTTGAATAAAATGCATAAAACTCCATTTCTTTTGTGTGTGACAGTATTATTCAGTTTTCAGTCTTTGTCATCTCATCTCTTATGACAATTTTTTTATTTTTAAATGTGGATTTTTACTTATTGAATACTTAATATAGTTGCAATTCAAAATGCTAAAACTACAAAAGGATAAGAAATTAAAGTCCCTAGCTATTTGATTCCCCTCAAAAAAAATAAAATTCCATGGTCCTTGTTTCTTATGAGTCTTTCTGGAGATTTTTGCTTCCTATTAAAATTTCTATGCATATAATTTTTCAATAATTTCCCAGAAAAATGATAACATACAGTATTCTGCATCTTGCTGACTAGATTGGAAGATCATACACTTAGAGCATACCTTTCCCCACATTGTACTGTAGCCTTCCTTGAGGTGAAGGACCCAAATGAAAAGGATTTCTGTGATGAAGATGTCACCCACCTACCATTCTAGTACTAGAAAAGACAATATAGAAGATTTCTTCAAGCTTGAGGGTAGATCTTACTAGAATGAGAAGACTTATTTGGTGATCTTATTGAGCTGGGTGTACCTGTGTTTTGAGCTTCATAGAGCCCTAGTTTTCCTATCTGCAGAGCAGAAGAGAGGACTGTCTTCGTGTTAAAGGGAGACAGAAAAAAATGTCTTTATTTCAAATTTTGTAATAAAGACAATTTTGACTATACATTAGAATTATAGTAGTCTTGGGGTGCCTGGGTGGCTCATTTGGTTAAGTGTCTGACTCTTGGTTTGGGTTCAGGTCATGGTTTGTGGATTCACGCTCTGTATTGGGTCAGTGCTGCTGGTGCAGAGCCTGCTTAGGATTCTCTGTCCCTCTCTTACCCTCTCCTGCTCCCCCTGATCTCAAAAAATAAATGTATGTACTATTGCTAGATCCTCATGGAAGATTATTGATGTTGACCACATTTTCATGTATTTGTTGGCCATTTGCATGTATTCTTTGAACAAAGGTCTATTCAGCTCCTCTGCTTTTTATTTATTTGCTCAGGCATTCCCTTTTTTTTATTTTTATTTTTTTTTTTACAAATAGTTTATTGTCAAATTGGTTTCCATATAACACCCAATGCTCATCCCCACAAGTGCGCCCCTCCATGCTCTTCTCCCCCCACCCCCCACATCCGTCAGTTCTCAGCATTCATTCAGTCTCTCATGGACTCTTGAATGCTGACAAAAACTGAGGACTGATGGATGGGAGGGAGGGGCATGGAGGAGGGCACTTGTGGGGATGAGCACTGGGTGTTATGTGGAAACCAATTTGACAAACTATTTGTAAAAAAAAAATTAAATTAAAAAAAATGTTAAACATTTTAAAAAAGAAAAAAAAAAAGAGTCTCTCATGGTTTGCCTCTTTCCCTTTCCCCCACCGTTTTCCCCCTTCTCCCCTATGGTCCCTCCATTAAGTTCCTCTGCTTGTTTTTAAAATTGGATTGTTTGCTTTTTGCTGTTGAGTTGGAGTTCTTTATATATTTTGGTTATTAACCCCTTATCAGATACATGATTTGTATATATTTTCTCCCATTCCATAGGCTGCCTTTGTGTTTGTTTGTTTTTTAGGCTGCCTTTATAGTTGGTTGATGGCTGCTTTTGAGGTGTAGAAGCTCTTTAATTTGATGTAGTTGCACTTGTTTTTTATTTTGTTGATTTTGCTTTTGGTATCAAATCCAAAAATAATCATTGTCATGATTAATACAAAGAAGCTTATTAACTCCTTTGTTTTCTTCTAGGAGTTTCATGGCTTCAGACCTTACATTTAAGTCTATAATCCATTTTTAGTTGATTTTTGTATATGGGGCAAGATAGTCCAGTTTCATTCTTATGTGTGTGGGGGCTGTTCAGTTTTCCTACAATCATTTTGGAGAGACTATCTTTTCCCTGTTATATACTCATGGATCCTTTGTCAAAAATTGAGCACAAATGCATTTATTTCTGGGTTCTCTATAATTTTTGATCTATGTGTCTTTTTATGCCAATAGCAAATAATTTTTATTAATACAGGTTTGTAATATACTTTGGAATCAGGAAATATGCCTCCAACTTTGTTCTCTCTCAAGACTGCTTTGGCTCTTCAGAGTTTTAGTATGGGTCCAGCTTTATTCTTTCACGTCTGACTATCCAATTATTCCAGCACAATTTTTTGAAGAGACCCTTCTCCATTGAGTGTCCTTGGCTCCCTTCGCAAATATTAGTTGGCCATACATACTTGGGTTTATTTTTGGGCTCTTGATTCTGTATTTGTCTTGATGTATTTGTTTTTATACCAGTACCATACTGTTGTGCCGGAGACCGAAACTGCACAGGTCATCCCTGATGGCAAGGCCCAGGGAAACACCTGTGTGAAAGGACTGCGCAGATCATCCCTGATGGCAAGGCCCAGGGAAGAGACTGCAGTGCAGTCAGAAGAACCCCCAGAAGAATTCTTCTCTACTTTGTACTTTTTACTCTCACTTCTGCTGTTAGTCTATTCTAGGGTTAATATGAAACCAGAATCGCCCAAAGTTCCCCCCTTCCTCCAAAATGGAATGTACCTAAATATCATGTCCGCCCCCTCAATCAGATGTTGTCTAATAAATATTGTAGCAATTAGCAAAATTGGAGACAGTCCAGTATGCATTGGGTCTATAAGAGACATAGAATTCATTTTCCTTGTAGGAGTCTAATTGCCAGTACGAATACATGCCATAAGCAAAGACAAAAACAAGACTTAATAGTTTTGGAGGGCTTTCTCAAAAAAGTGTTAGAGAAAAATTTGCCTGCTGACCTCAAGCCTGTAAGGCAACTTATGGATTGTTCTGGCCAAAGAATGAGATTGGTAAATGCAGAGACCAAATTCTAGTTGATCCACGTAAAAATGTCCATACGTCATCTATGATAAATGTTGACATTGTTCTTTCTTAGGAGTTGTGAGAGTCTTGTTACCTACACCACGGGTACAAGTATATCCTATTTTTGCATGCCCACTGAATTTAAACAAAGGACACTGTGATCTCATATATTCTAGCAATATACTTCACTTATCCTTAGATACTCTGTCATACGTAGTAAAAAATATATAAAACTTCTTATGACTACCTGGTTAAATTTTATTGGTTGAAGTAGAAATTATGTACCGTGAAATCACTGTCGCCAAGAAAACTTAAAAATGTTAATTCCTATGACTGTACTCAAAAAATATAAATTGTTTAAGCATGATTGTTTGAATTTGCTATATAAAAACCCTAAGCTGAAAAATAAATTTGAGCAGTCCACCTGAAGAGGCTGGCTCTGTGTCTTCTTTTGCCGACGCCAACCATCACTCTCCGGGCCAACCCTGGCTTGCAGAGGCTGGTCCCCTGCACTGTTGTGCTATAGCACTATAGCTTTATACTGTAGCTTGAAATAAGGAATTGTGATGCCTACTGTTTAGCTCTTTCTCAGGAATTTTTGGGCTATTTGGGGTCTTTTGTGGTTCCATATAAATTGTAGCAGTGCTTTTTCTACTGTAAATATACCATTGGAATCTTAATAGGAATTGCATTGAATCTGTAGATGCCTTTTAGTAGTATTAACATTTTTAACGATATTAATTATTCAGTCCATAAACTTTTCTTCAGTTTCTGTCTCCAGTGTTTTGTAGTTTTCAGAGTAGAGATCTTTTACCTCCTTAGTTAATGTTGTTCCTAAGTATTTTTGGTGCCATTTCAAATGGGATCTACTTATTTTTCAGAAAAATTTGTGTTAACTGTATAGAAATGCTACTGATTTTGTAAGTTAATTTTGTTTTGTATCCTGTAATTTTTCTGAATTTGTTGATTAAATATAACAGTTTTTTGGTTGAGTTTTTAGTATTTTTTAATAAAGTCATGTTTCTGCAAATGGAGACAATTTTACTTCTTCCTTCCCAATTGTGAAACCTTTTCATTTCTTTTTCTTGCCTGATTGCTCTAGCTAGCATTTCTAATAGTATGTTGAATAGGAGTGGTGAGAGGGACCACCTTGTTTTGTTCCTGATCTTAGAGGGAGAGCTTTCAGCTTTTCACCAGTGAGTATGATGTTAGCTGTGGGTTTGCCATGAATGGCCTTTATTATGTGGAGGTATGTTCCCTCCATACCCACTTTGTTGAGATTTTATTATGAATGAATATTGAATTTTGTTACATCGTTTTTCTTCATCTATTCAGATGATTGTATGATTTGTATTCTTCATTTACTTAAAGGTAAGTATCACATTGAATTATTTGCAAATGTTGAACCATCCTTGCATCCCTGGTCTTGGTATATGATCTTTTTAATGTATTGTTGATTTTGGTTTGCTAATATTTTATTGAGGACTTTTGCATCTATGTTCATCTGAGATACTGGCCTGTAATTTTATTGTAGTGTAATTTTCTGCTTTTGCCATCAGAATAATGCTAGCCTCAAAATGGGTGTTTCTTCCACTAAATATGCCATTGGAATCTTAATAGGAATTGCACTGAATCTGTAGATGCCTTTTAGTAGTATTGAAAGAGTCTTGGGAAGAGTGTGGGAAGGATTGGTTTTAATTCCTCTGTAAATGTTTGTACAATTCACCAATGAAACCACCTAGTCTGGCTTTTCTCTGTTGGGAGGTGTTTGATTACTGATCAGTCTCCTTAGTAATACTTAATCTATTCAGAAACTTTGTTTCTTCATGATTGCATATTTAGATTATATAGTCCTAGAAATGTACCCATTCCTGCTAAATTCTACAGTTTTCAGCACTTAATTTATTCTGTTATGATTCTTCATATTTATGTGGTATCAGTTGTAATGTCTCCACTTTGATTTCTAATGTAACTTTTTCGTGTCTTTTTTAAAGCCTAGTTAGTTAATCTTTTTTAAAAAAATAGCCTTGGTTTCATTGATCTTTTGTATTTTAGTCTCATTTATTTCTGCTCTGATCTTTATTTCCTTCCTTCTACTAACTTTAGGCTTAGTTCTTGTTTTTAGTTCCTTGAGGTATAAATTTAGGTTTTTTGAGATCTTTATTGTTTCTTGGTGTAGGCAGTTACTGATAATGAACTTCTTAGAATGCATCCCATAAGTTTTGGTGTGCTTTCTTTATGCTTTAATTTGTCTGAAGGTACTTTTATTTCTCTTTTGATCTCTTCTTTGATCCATTGGTTGTTCAGTAGTATGCAGCCTTATCTTCACCTATTTGTGAGTTTTCCAGTTTTCTTCTTGTAATTGAATTTCAGTTGCATAGTGTGATAAGATGCTTGATACAAGGATTTCAGTCTTAAAAATGTTTTTTAATGTTTTATTTATTTCTGAGAAAGAGAGAGAGAGAGAGACAGCATGAGCAGGGGAGGGTCAGAGAGACAGGGAGATACAGAATCTGAAGCAGGCTCCAGGCTCTGAGCTAGCCGTCAGCACAGAGCCCAATGCAGGGCTTGAACCCATGAACCGTGTGATCATGACCTGAGCCGAAGTTGGATGCTTAACCGACTGAGCCACCCAGGCTCCCCAAATCTTAAAATTTTTAAGACTCGCTTTGTGGTCTAACATATGATCTACCCTGTAGAATATTCATGTGTGCTTGAGAAGAGTATGTAGTCTGCTGCTGTTGGATGGAATGTTCTGTAAATTTTTAAGTCCATCTGGTCTAATGCATCACTTCAGCCCCATATTCTGTGATAGATTTTCTGTCAAATCTATCCATCACGTAAAATGGGACATTGAAGTCCCCTACTGTTATTGTATTGCTGTCCATTTCTTCTTCAAGTCTATTAAATTTGTCCTATATATAGGTGCTTTAATGTTGGGCGCATAAATATTTACATTTGTTATTGATCTTTAATATTCTATAATCTTTTGTTTCTTATCTCTTGGGATAGAAGTCTATTTTAAGTATAGCTACTCCTGCTTTCTTTTTTTGTTTCCACCTGCATGGAATATCTTTTCCTATCCCTTCATGTTCAGTCTGTGTTATGTCCCTAAAGCTGACATGAGTCTCTTGTAAGCAGCTTTTAGTTGGATCTCGTTTGTGTTGTTTTGTTTTTAAATGTTTGTTTATTTTGAGATTGAGAGAGAGAAAGCAAGCTGAGGAGGGACAGAGAGAGATGGAGGGAGAGAATCCCAAGCAGGACCCACCCTGTCAGCACAGAGCCTGACGTGGGGCTCCAACTCACAAACTGTGAGGTCATGACCTGAGCCGAAATCAAGAATCAGACACTCAAATGACTGAGCCACCCAGGCGCTCCTGTTTTGTTTGTTTTAATCCATTGTATCACTCAGTTTCTTTTCATTGAAAGATTTAGACCATGTACATTTAAAGTAATTGTGGATATGTATGAACTTACTGTCATTTGGCTAATTGTTACCTGGGTAATTTCTGTAAATTGTTTTATAATTCCTTTATGCCTTTCTTCTTGCTCTCTTCCTTTGTGATTTGGTAATTTTCTGTAGTGGTATATTTAGATTCCTTTCCTTTTATTTTTTTCATATCTAATGTAGATTCTTGGCTTTGTGTTTACCATGAAGCTTAAATAAGATACACAGTCTTTTTAAAACTGATAAACTTTCCTTTGAATGCATATTAAAACTGCATTTTTATTCTTCCCCTATGCTGTTTTTGATGTCACAATTTACATATTTTTACCTTATGTAACTATGAACAAATTATTGTACTTACTTTTTTTACGTTTCTTACAAACTCCTTCATCTTTTTAAAAAATGTTTATTTAGAGAGAGAGCAGGGGAAGTGAAGAGAGAGAGGAGAGAGAGAGAATTCCAAGCAGACTCCACATTGTCAGAGCAGAGCCCAACATGGGCTTGAACTCACAAACTGTGCGATCATGACCTGAACTGAAATCAACAGTCAGATACTTAACTGGCTGACCCAGCCAGCCATCCCTACTTTTTTGTCTTTAAACTTTCGTACTAGATTTATAAGTGATTTACCTGATATCACCATTACAATATTATTGTCAATTTATGTATTTATCTTTACCAAAGAGATTTTTTTATTTTCCTGTTACTAATTACTGTTCTTTCTTTTCAGCTTGAAGAAGTCCCTTTAACATTTCTTGTAAAGCTAGTTGAGTGACAATAAGCTGCAGTTTTTTTATCTGGAAAACTCCATCTCTCCATCGATTCTGAAGGACAACTTTGCTGGGTAGGCTATTCTTGATTGGCACTTTTTTAGCAATTTAAATCTGTCATTCCACTCCCTTCTGGTCTGCCGTATTTCTGACGAATAATTCTTATAATCCTGTAGGGGGTTGCCTTGTAAGTAACAAATGGCTTTTGCCATTCTGCTTTCAAGATTGCCTTTTTTTTTTTTTTTGAGAGCGAGAGAGAGTGAGGGGGGCGGAGGCAGAGAGAGAGAGAGGGTCTTAAGTGGGCTCCATGCTGAGCGCAGAGCCCGACACAAGGCTCAATTCCACAACCCTGGGGATCATGACAGCTGAAATCAAGAGTTGGACACTCAACCAGCTGAGCCACCCCAGCACCCTATGATTCTTACTTTGTCTTCAACGTTTGACTCTTATTTAATGTGTCATTATGGGTGTTTTGGGATTCTTCTTCATTAGAACATTTTGGGGCACCTGGGTGGCTCAGTTAAGCATCCAACTCTTGGTTTCAGCTCAGGTCATGATCTCAAAGTTGTGAGATCGAGCCCCACAATGGGCTCTGCGCTGACTCTGCTTGGGATTCTCTGTCTCCTCTCTCTGTGCCTCCTCTGCTTGTGCTCGCGCTCGTGCTCTCTCTCTCTCTTTAAATATAATTTTTTTAAAGAACTTTTCACTTTTCCTAGATCTGGATGCCAGTTTCTTTCCTCGGTGGTTAGGGATATTTTCATGTATTTTTTTCTTTGAACAAGCTTCCTGCCTCCTTAGGTCTTCTTGTGAGGTCTCTATAAAGCAAATATTGGTCCCCTGAGTCCCATAAGCTGTCTACACTATTTTTCATTTTTTCTTCTCTCTTCTCTAATTAGATTAATTCCCTGTCCTATCTTTGAGTTCACTTTTTCTTCTGTCTCCTCTCTCCTAGTCTGTTTTGAACCCCTCTGTTGAATTTTCAGTTTAGTTTTATATTCTTCAGCCTTCTGATACCTGTTCGATTCTTTTCTCTTTGTTGAAATCACTTTTTGCATATATTGTTCTGACTTGGGCAGCATCTCAGTGACCATTATTCTTAACTCTTTATCAGATAAATCACTAATCTCCAAGGACTGCTTCTGAATTTTTGTTCTGTGTGGAACATTTTTCTGTATTTCTTCATTTTCCTTGGCTCTCTGTGTTGATTTCTGTGTATGAGGTAACATAGGCAGAGATAACATAGGTGAGGGTGTGCCGAGTTCTGTAACTGTCCTAAAGAGGAGAATCTTAGCATCTAGATGCAGGCTATTTGGAAGCTGGACCCTCAGGTAGAAGTATTTTAAAGCATTCAAGTAGCTGTCTTGGGCCTGTGAGCTGGACGTTTCTGTCTGCTTTTTCTGTGCTGAACACCGGGGGAGCAGCTAGTTAAGAATTGTTTTTTAAGCTACAATCCTGTGTGATGCCTGAACACCGCTCCTTCCAGTGATGTTCGTGATTGGGGTTGGGCTACAAGGAGAATGCAGGCGTGGTGTATGCTGGCTTCCCTGGTCTCTGAACAGGATGGCAGTCTCTCCCTAGGTGCAAGATCAGTTAGAACTCGACCCTTATGCTACAGCTTTTTAAGATATGCAGATAGGCTTCTTTCAGGGAGAGACTTGAGAGAACGGCATTTTTGCCTACTGATTCTGCATTGACCTCTGGGCACACAGCTGGTTAAGACCTGTTTTCTTTGTTAATCATAATCCTGTTGAACCCACAAACACAGTATTGCTGGTCACCAGTGCCAGGCTCTCAAGGAATGTGCCCTCTGGGGGCAGCCACAAAAGCCAGTGCCCCGTTAGGAAGACACCAGTGGCCTAGAGCAGGGCAAAGGGAGAAGGCAAAGAAGTACTGGGCTCTGGAGAGGACAGCGGTGTGTTCCTAGATGTGTGCAAGTTAGCAACCAGCCTTTCAGGCTGCAGCCTTTAAGATATGCAAATAAGCCTCTTTTAGGGACAGATTGGGAGGGAAATGAGCATTTTTCTCTGCTGCTTCTGGTGGGATATGCAGAACAAGTCCAAGCCAGTTAAGAAACGTTTGTTTGCTGTAGTCTTGTGGGTCTTGTGCACACAAGCCCCTTTGGCTTTCAAAGCAAGGTGTTTTGGGGGCTCATCCCTCAGAGGAAGTTGTAAAATTTGGGACATTAGATGTTGTATCCACACCCTTCAGTCCTTGGGGGACGGGAAATCTGTAAGTTCTGATTTTTTGCTGCTATGCCAGAAGTGGGGTTTATGGCAAGGGTGTGTCTATGCCTCTTCTTACCCTTTTAATAGGGTGAGGGTTTTTTTTGTTGTTGTTGTTTTGGAGGTTTTGTGTTTTTTATTTTGCTCTCTCTGTCTGTTTCTCTCCATTTGCCCATGTAGGAGTTTCTCAGCTAATTTCTGGATTTCTTTCAGAAGGGATTGTTCCGTGGGTAGCTGTAGATTTGGTGTGTGCATGGGAGGAAATGAATTCAGGAGCCTCCTATCTTGAGCCAGAACTTCATTTTTCTTGAAACTCAGTAATTAGGTGTATATACATTTAAGATTGATAGGTCTTCTGGACTTACTATCTTGTTATGAAATATCCATCTCTAGTAATACTTGTCTTGAAATTGCCTCTCTTCATCCCATGTCTGTTTCTTTAATCCTTTTATAACCTACCAGTGTCTTTTTTATTTCCAGAAGTCTCTTATAAATACTATTGAAGCTTGCTTTTTATCCATGATGATAATTGCATTTAAAGTGGTGGTGGTGCTTAATCTACTTACATAATTTGTGGTTGGGTTGGAGTCTGTCATCACGCTTTTATCCTTGTTCATTTGTTTTTATTCCTACCTTTGGATTAAATATATTTTAGTATCCCATTTTATTGCTTCTATTGGCTTTATAGCTACACCTTTTACATTTATTTAGTAGTCGTTGTAAGGATATACATTGTTTCTGCGTACCTTAAATAACATACCATTTATACCTGTATATGTTGTAAATGTATACTCCTACCTATATATTTTACTTCTGCATGTCCTAAATCTTAGTTTACATTTTGCTTTATATTGTTTCTGGTTATACACTATTACTTTCAACAGTTAATTGGACTTTAATGAGTTTAGGCCCTAGAAAAATAATTTTTATTATTACTGGCACTCTTTTATCCTTCATGAAGATATATATGCTTCATCAGATCTCATGTGCCTTCAATGTGAAGAACTTTGCTTAGTATTTTGTGTAGTGCAGGTCTTCTGAAATCAAATTTTTCTCAGCTTTCATAAAATTTAAAGGATACAGAATTTTATGTAGATAAAGCTCAGCATTTAGCATTTTTATGTAAGCACTTTAAAGACATTGCTCCACTGTCTGTAGTACATTTTTTTCAGGTCAGTTGTTTGTTCTTGTGTTAATGTCATTTTTTTTCCTGTCTGCTTTTAAAATTTCTGTTTTCCAGCATTTTGATAGCGATGTGCGTAGGTGTGATTTCCTTTGTGTTTACCTTGTTTGAGGTTTGAGTTTCTGGGATCTGTGCTCTTTATTTTTTAAATCAGATTTGGCCATTTTTTAACTTTTAGTTCTCCACATATATTTATCTGCCCTAGTCTCTTCTCTCCTTCTGGATTCCAGCTGTACGTTAGACCCCTTGCTATTTACCCTTTATGTTATTAAGTCTGGTTTTTAAAATCATTTTAACCACTCTGTGCTTTCAGCTTGGAGTTTCTAATCTGTCAAGTTCCTCTTTTCTTCTTGTATATCTTTATGGTCATCTAATGAATTTTTCATTTCAGAATGTATCTTTCAACTATACAGTGTTTATTTTTTGAGATTCACTGCCTCTTCACTCATTGTTACCCTTTTCCTTTACAATTCTGAATATAATTATATAGTAACTCAACGTGCTTGTCTGTCTGACATCAGAATCAAGTCTGGGTATTTTTATATTTTTTCTCCTGGTTAGTCATTCTGTTTGTCCTCATACCTAATATTTTCTGCTGCATGTTTGATATTGTGGATACTATGATGTTGCCGAGAATCTGGATTTTGTTGTCTTCCTTTAAAGAGGGTCAGTTTTGTCCTGGCAGGCAGTTAATTTATTGGTAAGTCCAGTTGATCTTGTTGTCTTTAGTTTTAGGCTAACTTGGACTTGAGTAACTGTATCCCAAAAGCCTCTATTGAATGCCTGGGTGATCAGCAAGGTCTTGTTACTCTGTACAGAACTCCATTGTCTCATAGAACTGCATCCATCCAGAATGTCTTTTCAGTTCCAGCTGAAGTTACTCATCTCAGGCCTTTTGGGCTGTCACCTTGTACTGTTTATTATTGAGACACATTTAAGAGAATAATCCAGATTATTATAATCCACATTTAAGAGAATAACTCCAGATTCTGGAGTTGTTTCTCTGTGTGCACCCCCTTCCTCTCCAGTAACCTCATGGGATGCAGCAAGTAACCCTGAACTGTTTTCTTCCATCCAGAGACACCACTTCCAGTGTCCCTTTGGAAAATGCCCTTGGGCAGAGTCAGGATAATTGTATAACTCACCTCTTCTGTTCTCTTAAAAATCAGTCCTAGGCTACTGTCCATTGTGTGATTACAGTGAAAGGTAATCATTACTCCATCATTGTTGAAAACAGGAAGCTGTCCTTTTATTTTTTAATTTAAATTCGATGGTTATTTTCAGTTCTTATTTTGCCCTACTTCCCCACAGACACCATTTTTCTTGAATAGTCTGGGGTGAGGGTGGATACATTCAAAATCAACAGACTGTTCAGTCCTTATTCCATGCTTTTCAGGTAAGGCTTAGGGATCATGGCCCCTTTTCTCTCCTAGGAATGTATACAATGTAGTTTAAAAGTCTGTATGATCTGATCAAAATGTATCTGTAACCAAGATAAATTTTTAAATGACATTTCAGTCTAATTTTCATTCTGGGTGCCTCAGTGATTGTGAGGCTGGGACTCGGGTTTAATTTAGAGCAGTTTCACCACGTGCTTTTAAATATTTGTTTGGTTTTTTAAAATCTGTTAAAACTTTGGATTTTCAAAACTGTAAAGGGTTCTGAACTACTAAGTTCACGTACTCAGACTGCCTCAAACACTAAGAGCTGTGCCTAAGTCTTTTGTTTTCAAACACCCAAAGTGATTATTTTTGAGAGGGTGGAACACAAGCTGGGGAGAGGGAGATACAGAATCCAAAGCAGGCGCCAGGCTCTGAGCTGTCAGCACAGAGCCCGGCACCGGCTCAAACTCACAAACCATGAGATCATGACCTAAGGTGAAGTCAGATACTTAACCAACTAAGCTACCCAGTTGCCTTTTTAAACATTCTTTTGAGAACTAGACTTTTAAGGGATGAAGGAGACCTCATAACTAGTCAGTTAAAATTTAGTGCTTTCCTCTACCCCAAATAGCCTAGCTGATCCTGAAGAATAAGGAAAAGATTTAAAATTATGAGACCCATAATGATACAGGAATTCATCTGAAATAGTTACTTGGAGAAGTAGATTATAAATTATATTTTAAGGTGCGTTATGATCCAGTAAGTACAGAACAGCTGAACAGAAAAATGCATTTTAGTCTTTTTATACTAAAGAAAAAGGACTAGGCATTCAATAAATTCCAGAAGAAACATTTTACAAAAAGGTTAACTAAAATTCAATTTGCCATGGAGAACTTCAAAAGACAGACTTTTGCCTAACACTCCAAATTCTGGAGACTTGTGTGAAAATACAGACATTAAGCACATCTAAATAGATGTAAATCAAGATAGGGCATAGAATTCAATAAATAACAATAGGATAAGCTGCTAGTTCATGTCCAATCAGCAGAATTCAAAGCAAGCATGAGAATAGAAAAGACAGGTTTTAACCTTAAATAAATAATTCTAGGAATACCCAAATAGTATTCTATTTTAAATATTTATGCCCAAATATGTTAGTTTTAAGGACAAAGTAACTCAATATTGACACAAGGATAAGTAGTTTCATTCACAATTTATTGAACTGCAAATTAGATTATGTTAGAGAATAAATCTCCAAAAATATTTTGGCAGGTTCCTGAATCTCTAAGTGTATGCCAACATTACTGGACCGTTTAAATTATTAGAAGCTAAGAATATGAAGTACTTACCAAGGTTACAATAAAAATATTTTTTAAAATACCATATTTGGTAATAAATTAGATTTATAGAATTGATAATTCAAAATAAATTAAACCTGAGTTATAAATGCCTCCGACCCTGCCCGCCCCCAACATACCTAAGTTATAGTTTCTTTTAGACCAGTGTGCCTCAAATGAGCATTCGTATTCCTTGAGGATCTCATTAGATGCAGTTTCTGATTCAGTAAGTCTAGTGGGGGGGGCCTGAGTCCACATTTCTAACAAGCTAGAAATGAAGCTAATGCTGGTCTTCAGACCACCCTCTGAGCAGCAAGGTGACCTAGTACATAGTAAAGACAATTTCTGGCCTAATGGACTATATGGTTTTTTAGATTATTCAAGGCTGTAAGATTTTAGAATCAAACATAACCACAAATGATCACAAAAACTAAGTCTTGGAAAAAAATGTTTTTGTTAAGTAAGCGCTTATAGTATACCAAATTGGCAGTGTTTCTATTTGTCTGACAGTGATACCTTTGATACTATGTAAGTCAGGATGCCAAGTTCTTGTAGCTGTAAAAAATAGTTATGATAGCTTGAGGCTCTCTTCCAGTTCAAGTCCAGAAACGTCAAGCCAGTACACTGCAATTCCACTATTAAAAAAACCTTTAATGGTAAACTGTCCATATAAATTATTTGTCAACTCACTTTAAGCTATCCCATCTCCTCCTCCTCTTTCAACAAATAAATGTTTTTTCTTCTGTCTTGTAGCTAAACAGCGTGTAACACCCAATGCCCCTCCCTTTAAAAATCGAACAAAATTGTCTCCAACCAAAGGACCCAGTGCAAAAAGGTTGGCTTCTTTAACACATTCGTAGGTATATGCATCAATTTCCACAGGATTACTCTTACATCTGATTGGCTGGCTTGAGTTGTGGCCTAGGTAACACCCTTGCTCCTTCAGAAAAGACAGATTGGGATGAGAACCTATCAGCACTACTGCTGCAGATAGCTTAAATATTTTCTTCAATCCAGAGATGCTTTGAAGAATGCATTTCATGTCCGACTTAAAGGAAAGCACATGGTGCTCAGGAAAACTGGTATAATCAGAAAGAAGATTGGAGTCTGCAGAATATGACTGAGTACACATCATATGATAGACTTTATGGTATTCTGGATAAAGCTTTTTGGGAAGCTGTTTGAAAATTAAGCTTGGATCAGTTACTCGTCTGCGAAATACATGAATCACAGGAATATTGTTGTTGTAAGCACATAGTACTGCATCAGCTGCAGTAAGCCCGGAACCCACAATTAACACTGGGTCTACTTTGCCACGCAACTTTCCTTTGCTTATAGCAGCTCCAAATTCAGGCATTGAATGAAACACAAAAGGAAAATCTTCCCCTTCAATTTCCAGATGGGCAGGAGAATCCAGTGTTCCAGTTGCCAGAGCTACATTCTCAGCAAAGAGACAGAAGGGAACGTGGGAACCATCCGCTATTCGCTGATAACCTCTGATTTCCCAATTTCTCTTGATAAGTTTTGATTTCTCTATCTGTAAACGCTGTGTTGAAATATTTCTGTCCTGCCCATCATCATCACCTTGATCTCTGTAGAGTCTTGATACAGAAGTGATATAAGTATTCTCTCTGAAATTCTTCTGCAGACCCATGACTTTTACATAATGTTTATAGTAGCGAGCTATTTCCTCTGGCATAACTCGATCCCCTTTTAGGTTCCTAAAAAAGAAAAAGGAAAAATATCCTATGAAGATAGTACTTTGATAGTTTCCATGATTATTCCTTCTCCTTCTACATCTATAGTAAGCTATGCTACAGATCTTTTTAATTTCTCTCACCTGTCAGTTATAAATTATCCTTTAACAAAGAAAGCTTTCTCTTTAACATTTTTAACTAAAGAACTAGTTTTATCAAAGTCCCATGAGGGTAGAGACTGAATTTTAATGCATTTGTTTCCCCAGCACGTTGCATAGAATCTGTTCAGATTAGCTACCTTTATCAGTGAACTTAAGTGAATTAAAATGTGGAAATTCAGACCATAGTCTATCTCACAACTATAAGTAATTCAGTCTACATACTATAAGACTTAGGTTATAATTATAATAGAATGACTTAAATTATAACATTGATATCCTGCAGGTCTAACTGTAATACATACAGTTAATTGACATGATTTTGACATGATTTTTTTCTAGGTTATTTTTTCCTAATGACTGAAAATAATCCGTCAGTCTTCTGAACAAAATCATCTTCTAAGTAGATAAAACATTTCTGTGTTTTCCTATTGATAGAGGTCTATAAATACATTAATGTACTTTTATTCAAAAAGAGCATATTCTTTCATTTTCCACTTCTACTTAAAGCAACAGGCATTAGTAACCCTCACTGGACCCCAATTACAGAATAAGTAGCAGTAAAAACATAACCAAATCACTTCACATAATTCATTACAAATTGTTACTAGAAAGAGTTCATAAAAGTTTTTTTTTTTTTTTTTGAGAGAGCTAGCTCGTTTAAGTCTACGTGCACACATCAGTGGGGGGAGGGGCAGATAAAGGTGGGGGCAGAGGAGCCAAAGCAGGCTCTGCTCGGATAGTAGAGAGCCCGATGTGGTTCTCAAACCCATGAAATGTGAGATCATGACCTGAGCCAAAGGGAGACACTTACCTTAGCCACCCAGGTGCCCCTAAAAGTTTTTCTTCTTAAAAGTTAGTAAGATAATTAAGATTTAGAATGTATTAACTCTCACTTTTCACAGAAATCCTACGTGGTAGTTACTATTATAATTTACATTTTATAAACTAGGAAATTAATAGCTAGTTTAAGTATGTGACTATGGTCACATTAGCAATTAGAAAATCAGGATTGAAACCCTGACAATCTCTCAAGATCTCCTAGCAACACTGCAAAGGCAGAAAGTAAAGTCAATATTTAATTACAAGATTCTTCCTCACATGTTACTTCCATATACAATGTACACAATGTAAAAGGATGAATACTTCTGGCACATAAACCAAAGCTCCTCCAACCTTTTTAAAATGTTTTTATTTTTGAGAAAGGCAGAGAGAAAGTTTAAGTGGGGGAAGGGCAAAGAGAGGGAGGGAGAAGATACAAAGTAGGCTCTACGCTGACAGCTCAGAGCCTGATGAGCAGCTCAAACTCAAACCTTAAGATCATGACCTGAGAGGAAGTTGGATGCTTAACTGAGTCACCCAGGCTCCCCAAGGCTTCCCCTTTTTTACCCATATCAAAAAGGAAGACTGTTGAGCAATTTCACTTGCTTTTGAAAGAAATCAAGATATTGTTGAACTTCCTTGATTTTGCTTTTAATTTCAAACCCATATAAAACTCCTAGTTCTTTTTAAGGTTTTATTTATTTTTGAGACAGAGGGAGAGAGTGAGTGAGCGAGCGAGCGTGAGCAGGGGAGGGTCAGAGAAAGAGGGAGACACAGAATCCGAAGACAGGCTCCAGGCTCTGAGCTGTCAGCACAGAGCCCGACGCGGGGCTCGAACCCACGAACCATGAGATCATGACCTGAACCAAAGTCGGACACTCAACTGACTGAGCCACCCAGATGCCCCTAAAACTTTCTAAAAAACCCAAAAGTGGGGCACCTGCCTGGCTCAGAAGAACATGTGACTCTTGATCTTGGGGTCATGAGTTTGAGCTCCTTGGTGAATGGTGAGATTAAATAGTAAAACTTCACAAAAAATCCCAAAAGGATTATTTGAAAGGTTTAATCTCAATGGTCCATGCTGGTCTGAATTTGTTCTTACATCTTCTCAACTTAAGGATAATTTCCAGAGATTAATATGGTTTCTATCTAGCAGGAAGTCAAGGACTCAAATGTTTACAACTTTGCAGAGGTTAGGTAACTTCCTGCTTTGTTTCTATGAGCAAATTAGGTTTCTCTATATTATCTAATTTAATACTACTATCCTTGAAAATAAGGCTTTTCATATTATTTCTCTTTTTAAATTTTGGTTTCTTTTCCCCCAAATAAAACTGTATTATTCTAAGGAGAGATTTCTTAGTTACTTCTATTTTCATATTTCTTATTAAATATTTACCTCTATAGTAGCCAACAGTGTAGCCAATCACATCATAGATTCGGGCTTATTCCATCATTCTAAATTATTAAGCATATACACTCTTCTACTCCAAAAGCCAAACACTGTAGTTATGTATACATTAGATACCCATACACAAAGGTGTATATCCACTGATAAGAATAAGTAAGTGTCGGAAGGATTTGTGGGTGGATGAGGAACTAAGAAGAGTGGTTTAACAGAGTAGGATAAATCCGTAATTAACAAAAGTCAAAGAAACCCAATCTGTAGACAAGCCTTTACCTCTGTGTGCTGAGTCTCTAAATGGAAACTAGCTCATGATCATTGGCTATGAAGTGGTTTTATTTGAAAGACACATAAATTTATATTATTCTAAGACAGGATCATAAATATTTTGGAATCTGCCAATGGACTTTCCCATTGTACATCAAAGAATTCTAACAGTTTGATCTTTACCTTCGTTTGCTAGATACCCAATCTTTAAATTTAAGTCCAGGTAGCTCCATCCAATTTCCAAAGCTGATTGTCAACATGGAACCTTCCATATTCTATTTGAATAAAAAATGCACAAACATATTTAAGCAATAACATGGATTTTTTAAAAACCAAACCCATTTTCATTCACTATCATTAAGAATGTGGATAAAGAGAACTGAAGAAGTCTTAAATGGCTGTGTAAATTACAAACACCTTTATCATTTTGTAGTATTTATATTCCTTCTTTCATAAAGTTATACATTTATCAAACCAGTTTATAGTATTGCCAGATGCCTACACAATGTTGACAGCTTTGGCCTATATTAATATAATTCAGATAGGATATAGAATATGTCAGAGGAAATCAGTACTTTTACTTTTTAAACAAAAAAAGTTAATTTAACACTTTAGATTTCTATCCATTTTAACAGATTTTTTTCTTCATTTTATTAAATTAATTTACTTATTTATTGAGAGAAAGAGAGTGAGTGGAGGAGAGGCAGAGAGAAAGTGAGACAGAATCTCAAGCAGGCTCCATTCTGTAAACACAGAACCCAATGTTGAGCTCAAACCCACTAACTCTGAGATCATGACCTGAGCCAAAACCAAGAGTTGGATGCTTAACTGACTTGGCCCATCCAGGCACCCCTAACAGATTTTTAAAAACTGGGCAGCAAAACAGCCTTTCCCCCTCAATCACTTGTAACTGTGAAGTCTAAGCTGGCTTGGATGCAGCAGCATCTCTTTCTAAAACTAAGGAAATAAGCAGTGGTTACCAATCAGGTAATCAAAGAACAGACTTATGGCTAAGGGTAATGCTGCCTTTAAGGAAGTGAGCCCTTCAAGCTCCCTTGTGCCACTTACTTCCGCTTTGCTCACTTCAAAGCAACAAGCCCAAGGGCCAACAGCACCTGTCACAATGACCTCAATGATCTCTCTCAACAATTTCTTTTAGGCTTTGGCTTTTTCTTAACATTTCTTGTCCTGTTCTGTTTCTAAACAAGTGAGTATTGGGAATGGTAATTATTATTGTTATTACTACTGACTAACCTTTCCAAGCACTTACTAGTGCTGGGCCTTATGAAGCCTGTTATCTATGACAGTGTGTAGGTCACCAGTGGGAGAGAATGCAGCAAGCCGCCACTGCTCTGAGGCAGGCTGAGCCGGATACTAGGATCACAACCATTAAGGCGGAAAACATCAGAAGGAAAACCTAAGAATTTACTGTATTCAGACGTTATCTGGAGCCATAACTGTCTTATCTAGAACTCAAAGTCCTTACGGCACTAACAGTCCAGTTCTGTCAGTAATCTCAAGTTGATTCCCACTGTACCAGTTCTTCCAGTTAGTTGAGAGCCCTAGTCCCTGATCTCTTTTCTTGCAATCTGACTTGTTTTCCCTTATGTGATCTAAATACCATGAATGCCTGCTGTCAGGGACACTGTGATATATTAAGGGATGCAAACCAGATGGAGCATATAGAAAGAAGAAAAGGTTTCTTAGGACACAAATGGGCTGTGAGGAGTTTAATATTAGAAAGGGGAGAAAAACATTCCTGGGTGGCTCAGTCGGTTGAGCGTCCCGCATGATTTCAGCTCAGTCATGACCTCACAGTTTGTGGACTGAACTCCACAGTGGGCTCCACACTGAGTACACAGAGCCTGCTTGGAATTCTCCCTGTCCCTCTCTATCTGCCCCTCTCCCACTCACGCCCATTCTCTTGCTCTCTCAAAAATAAATAAGTATCTTTAAAAAAGGAAGGAAGAATATTCTTGACTGGATAAAGATATGTGACAGTTTATAAACAGAAAGAACAAGAGTGTCCTTCAAGGCATTAAAACAAGTTCAGACTTATACAGGAAAGTATTAACTCAACAGGTTTGGGCTGCTTAAACCGTGCACGTTACTCAGAAAGGTCGGTCTTTAAGACTGGCTTTTGGCTGCCTCCTATGAGACAAACCCTGAGTTCTTGGAATAGTCTACCTGATTAGTGATTTTCTGTAGGCCAGAGGCCTTGGGCCATGCTGTACCAGTATGACTAAGTTTATGCTAACAATGAGATTTGTGGTAAACACCAACATTTGCTCTGAGAGGCAGAGGAATCAGTCACTGAGATCAGTCATGTTGGGTGCTGCTTTTCTACATGACTGGCCCCCAGAAAATCCTGGACACCAAGGTGTGAGTGAGCATCCCTGATTGGCAACTTTTTGCACAAATCATTGTTGAGAGAATTAAATGCATCCCCATGCAACTCCAGTAAAAAAGAACATTTAGAAACTGGAGCTTGTTTTTTCCTGGACTTCTTCCCATGAACTTTTCCCCTTTAAGGATTCTAATCTGTATCCTTTTACTATAATAAACAATAACCAGTAGCACAAGACCTTTAAGGAGTCCTGTGAATCTAGAGCCTGAGGGGTGAACCTGGACCCCCTAGCAAAAGTAGGAAGCCTTTCCAATAATTTGGGTTCAAGATGATGTTGGCCAGTACAGCAAAATTATAATTACGATGGGGAAAAGTCAACTTACAATAGGTTTGTGAAAAATATGGAGAAGATACAATAATTGGTTTGGAGTGGGAGTTGAGGAAAGAATAATCAAGAAAGGTTTCTTGCTTAACTACATTACAGTGCTATTCCATAAGGAAATTAAGAACTCTGATGATAAAGATAGATGATTAGCTATTCAGGCATGTTGAGTTTGAGAACATCAAGGAATAATCAGGGTAAGGCAACTAGGTGAATATGTAAGAGAAAACAATCTGGCCTAGGGATCTTGATTCAGGAATCACTCAGCATTCGTATGCAAGACACTTGAGTATATGAGGCAAGCCAGGGAGAATGAAGAATATAAAGAGAAGACCTTGGCCTGGGACAGAGTTTACACAAGAGTCCATAAGGTAACTGAAAAAGGAGTGACCAAACAGGAAGAAAAATGAGGAGATGAAAGGTTCAGAGAATCTAAGAGGGATAGCAATACTGTCAAATGTTGCAGAGGTCAGGAAAGATGACTTCTGAGACTGAGACTGAGATTAAAGGAAGTTACTGACCTTCAAAAAGAAGTTCCAGGACAAAAGGCGGTGACAGAAGCTACAGTCAAGTGAGCTAAAGAACAGGAAGCAAAGGCACAGAAATAATGGATAGGTAGCTCTTTCAAGAAGTTGGCTCTAAAGTGAAGGATACATATAAGCTAGCACATAAAAACTTCATTATCATTATTTTTTAGAGAGAGAGGAGGGAGAAAGAGAGAGAGGTGGGGGCATGGGCAGGGAAGGGGGGACATGAGCAGGAAAAGGAGGCGCAGAGAGAGAGAGAGAGAGAGAGAATATCTCAAGGAGGCTTCACACTCAGCACATAGTTTGATGTGGAGCTCAATTCCATGACTGTGGGATCATGACCTGAGCAGAAATCAAGAATAAGACACTTAGCCAACTGAGCCATGCAGGTGCTCCACATAAAAACTTTTTTTTTGGGGGGGGGCGCCTGGGTGGCTTAGTCGGTTAAGTGTCCGACTTTCGCTTGGGTCATGATCTCGCAGTTGGTGGGTTCGGGCCCCGCGTCGGGCTCTGTGCTGGCTGCCAGCTCAAAGCCTGGAGCCTGTTTCAGTCTGTGACTCCCTCTCTCTCTGACCCTCCCCTGTTCACGCTGTCTCTCTCTCTCCTAGAAATAAACAAAACATTAAAAAAAATAAAATAAAATAAACCTTTTTTTTTTAATGCTTTATTTATTTTTGAGAGAGAGAATCAGCACATGAATGGGGAAGGGGCAGAGAGAGAGAAAGAGAGAGAGAGAGAGGGAGGGAGACACAGAATCCAAACTAGGCTCCAGGGGAGCTGTCAGCACAGAGCCTGAAGCTGGACTTGAACTCATTAACTGTGAGATCATGACCTGAGCCAAAGTCAGATGCTTAACTAAGTCACTCAGGTGCCCCTAAAAACTTTTCAATAAAGGAAAATAATTTTACTCTATTCATATACTGATAAACAGAAGCCAGCAGAGAAACTCAAGATGCAATGTCCCTAGAGAAGACAGGGATTCAGGGTGCAGCTGGAAGGTTAGCCTCAGAGAGAAGTGATACCATTTCCACTATAACAGGGGATAAGAAACAAGGAGGTAGCATGAATGCAGATACGTTTGCAGGTTTGAGTACAAAATTATGTAAATTCAATCCTGATGGATTCTAAGAACTGAGAGCATTTCTAAGTAGGAAGGTGAAACAGCAATAGAGGTTTGAGAAGAACATTTAATAATATCAAAGGATTACCAAATAGTGTTCAGGACCCAAATGAGGTTTGGAAAGTACTTTTCACAGGTGTACAACTTTTTCTAGCAATGTTTAATAGCTTAAGTGTAGGAAAAGATAAAGTAGACAAGTTATATGAATGGCTTTTTTGGCCAACCCCGTGTAATAGAAGGACAATGAAGCAAGGGAATTAAGGATAATGGTTAAATCAATAGACTATAGAACCTAAGCTGGGTAGGTAAGGAGGTTAAGATCAGAACTTCAAGTGTTCTCTGTGTTTGAAGATTAGGTACAGGGTAGTGGAGCTGGAAGAATAAAAAGGTGTGATCATAAAGCTGTTTGTGAATTTAGATTTTCACTGAGTAGTTACAGTGGAGCCACTGGAATTAGTGTCTAAGGAGGAATGGAAGAGGAGATCATTGAGAATGAAGAGATTAAGAAACTAAGAGGCTAAAGTGTTGCTTCTAGGTCATATATGTAAAGACGAAGTTATTCAAGGTGACAATAAAACTTGGAAGGTAATGGAAAACCGTATCTGTTGTTTAAGCCACTCAGTCTACGCTATTTCATTATAGCAGCCCAAACAAATTAATACAACTTCTTTCTTTTACAGTCTTCATTTAAGAGCTTGAAAATGTAGGGAAATAAGTGGTATTGGTATGAAATGCTGTGTGAAATTTTGTAAACTCTAACATGAATTTAAAACTTTTTACTGTACAAAACACTGTTGAAGTATTTTCTACATAATTCTTGTAAAGAAGTATAGAGAAGCTTATTCTAAAACTGTATTGGTAATCAAATTTGGCTTAACTTCTTGTAATCCATATTTTATTGAAGAGCATTAAAATTCTCAGATACAAATGTGGTAAACATACTTAATGTTATAATGTTTCAGAATTCAAACAGTCTCATCAAGATGACAGACCTGTAAATCACACTGAGTAAAATGCTAAAAAGAAAAAAAATATATATATATATACTCACATGCCAAGCTCCACCAGGTGGACCTTTACCAAGAACTAAGTGAGGGATGTAATGATGTTGTTCTAATTTCCAATGCAAAACGGATGGATAATCATACCCAAAGTCAGCATCTGGATGAAGAAGCGTGTCGAAAAGTACCGCAACTGGATTGGATGATCGGCCCTCAAGGCCCTCAGACAGGTATTCTAAGTCCTGAAGGAATTTTTTAAAAAAGAAAAAAGGTAGAGTTTGAACGAAAATACAAAAACAAAACTAAAACTAAAAAACTGCAGCTATTATAATAGTGAAAGCCATTACTCAAATCCAGCACTTCCCAGAGAGCGCTGCTACAAAACACACCTTGAGATCCTAATAGAGGCTGTGGGCAAATGAATATAAGAAAAGACAGAATTTCAACAAAGTTAATCAGGTCCTTTTACTGCAAAACTTGAAGACAGACTTAATACATTAATATGCCTTAATATGTCTACTGTAACATTCCTGTAACAAAAAGCAGCACTTCCCAAATTTATTTGAACATAAATCATCTATTAAAACTCCCACCAGGAAATAATTTGGGCTGCTCTAATCAAAGGAAAATAAACAGAAGTAACTTGGCAGAATATATTTACAAGTGGAAAATAAAAATGATAGAAAATGTTATCTAAAAGGATTTTTAAAAATTTTTTAATGTTTTATTTATTTCTGAGAGAGACAGACAGACAGACAGATAGCGTGAGCAGGGGAGGGTCAGAGAGAGAGGGAGACACAGAATCAGAAACAGGCCCCAGGCTCTGAGCTGTCAGCACAGAGCCCAATGCGGGGCTTGAACCCACGAACCATGAGATCATGACCTGAGCTGAAGTCAGACGCTTAACTGACTGAGCCACCAAGGTGCCTCTAAAAGAAAGGATTTTTGATTCAGAAATACAATGCTTATAGGCGCCTGGGTGGCTCAGTCGGTTAAGCACTTGACTTTGGCTCAGGTCACGATCTCAGTTTGTGGGTTCGAGCCCCATGTGGGGCTCTGTGCTGACAGCTCAGAGCCTGAGCCTGCTTCAGAATTTGTCTCCCTCTCTCTCTCTGTCCCTCCCCTCCTCATATTGTCTGTCTGTCTCTAACATTAAAAAGAATTTTTTAATAAAAATAAGAATAATAATGCTTATAAAAGTACAAAACCTTGTTTGAGTATTAAAAAAGCCAAAAAGCACTAACATGTAAGAAATAATACCTGATCGACAATGGAAAGATGTCTTCCTTCTTCTAATTTACTATGTAAAATTGTATTTGGATGTATTGCTTCTGATGATAAATATGGTCTGTATCCCGATAACATGTAAGAAAGGCAGATTCCTGAGGGTCCATTTCCTATTAAAAAAAAAAAAAAAAAAGGGGAGAGGTACANAAAAAGTGGAGTGAGGTACATCATGTATCTTAGTACTCTTATTCTTGGCTTTTCTCTCAGATGGATTTTTTTCTCCCTCACCAATTTGTCTTCCTTCTCTAAACTCTTAAAACCAAGTATTCATGAGATACTGACTTTTGTCTTCTCTCCTGTTTTCTTCTGGGAGTCTCATCTACTTCAAGCCTTTGTCTATAGTCTACTGACTCCCAATTGAGGCCTACTGGCTGACCTCTTCCCCCAAAATATATCCCACACTTCCACCTGCTACTTCTTCAATCCACCTGGTTGAACCACTAATAACTTAGTCACAATGTGTTCAAAAACATATTCATGAGTTCCTTCATTTGGGTCCCCTTTCCTCTAAATCCCATCTCTTATCAAAGTTTGGTGCTAACACGATCCTAAATTAATAAGGTTCTGATTCTAAATATGCTTAGTCACCTTATCCAATCTGCTGTCTTTGTTAGTGTCACTCTTATAATCTAAAAGTTTCTTGATTCTCCCCAAGATACACACTCCTATTCCAAAACCCTTTCACATTCTACATTTAGATGAATTTTGATAGCACACAGTCCTTATCATGCTACCTTATCATGCTATTTGGAAGCCCCAACTGCTTGCTTTTGACTACCCAGTGCTCACCATATTCTGGTCTCAACCACCTTTCCAGACTGATCTCCCAGTACGGTCTTCCTATATTTTTATTTGCTTAAGCTGAAACTAAACTGGATTTTTTTTCTGTTTGTTTAACCCTGGTGAAAGACCTCCATTTCTGTGGCTCCTTTTAGTCTGTGTTTCCACCTCTCTATTATCTCCATCTACCAAAAATTTGATCCAACTAGGATAACTGCCAGCCATCAGGAAGAAAATCTTGTTCCATTGCTAATGTTTTGCCCCAAATAAAACAAACTCAAAGATGTGTATATGAAAAGTAAAATTGTAAGATTTACAAAATGTAGGCTAATTCTTCTACTTATATTGCTAAAGCCTTTGAGCATGACAGAAAGGAAAGTTAACCATTTGACTTCATAAAAATTAAAAACAAAGAAAGTGTGGAAGATCTGAGGCAAAGAGCTAACTTCCTTTCATCAAAACCAAAGAGAAAACTAAAGAAGTATCACATGATAATTTCAATAAAAATAAAAGACACAGAAGAAGCATTTAACAATATCCAACACTTATTCATAATAAAAATGAAACAAACCTCAGCAAACTTGAATAGAGGGATACTTTCCTCAACTTGATAAAGGGTACAGTAAACCTACAGCTAACATATTTAATGGTGAAAAACTAGATGCTTTTTCCCTCTAAGATCAAGAATAAAACAAAGCTATTTCTTCTCATCATTCTTACTCAACACACACCATGACAGAGGTCCTTGTTAACATAGTAAGAAAAAGAAAGACAGACTGGAAAGAAATAAAATTGTCTTTGTTCATAAATGCCATGATTATCTACAGAAAATACCAAAGAACTGACCAAAGAACTCCTAGTTTGAGATTGCAAGATACAAGGTTAATATACAAAAGTCAATTTCTTTCCTATATACCAGCAACAAACAAGTGGCATTTAAGAAGAAATACACAACACTGTGTGTGTGCGCACACACACACACATACACGCACAAATACTTGGGTATAAATCTCTATATGTTTTAAGTAAATATATAAGATGTATACAAGGAAAACCAGAAAACTTTGACAAAAGAGCCTGAAGATGATCTAAATAGATGTTCATGAATAAAAAGATTTAATGCTGTTAAGATGTTATTAGCTCTTCTCAACTTGATCTACCAATTCAATGCAATCCAGGTTAAAAAAAACCCAGCAAGTTACTTTGTGGATTCTGACAAATAATTCTAAAGTTTACATCAAGGAGCACCTGGATGGCTCAGTCAGTTGAGTGTCTTTGGCTCAGGTCATTATCTCACAGTTCATGAGTTCGAGCCCCACTTTGGGCTCTGTGCAGACAGCTCAGAGCCTAGAGCCTGCTTTGGATCATGTGTCTCCCTCCTTCTCTGACCCTCCCTTGCGCTTGTGCTTGCTCTATCAAAACTAAATAAAAATTAATAATAATAATAAACTTAAAGTTTAAATGGAAAGATGAAAGACCCAGAATAGTAAACACAAAACCAAAGAAGAAAGTCAAGACCAACACAATCCAAACTCAAGTTTTACCATAAAACTATAGTCAACAAACAGTGTGGAAATCATGAAAGAGGAGACAAATCAATGGAACAGGACAGAGCACAGAGACAGATCCTCACAATAGTCAACTTATTTTTGTCAAAGGAACAAAGGTAATCCAATGGAGAGAGGATGGTCTTTTCAACGAATGGTACTGTAACAACTAGACATCCACATGCAAAAATCTGAATCGAGAGAGTAACCTTGTTTCTTTTACAAAAATTAACTCAAAATAGATCAGAAGACTAAATATAAAGCATAATTTATAAAGTTTCTAGAAGATAAAACGGAAAATCTATCTAGAAGATAAAACAGGGAAAACTTAATGGCTATGCAAACACCTGCACATCCATGTTTATAATAGCAGCTTTACTCATAATTGTAAAAAAAATTGGCAACAACCAAGATGTCCTTCAATAAGTACATAAAATAAACTGAAGCATCCCTACCATGGAACAGTATTCAGTGACAAAAAGGAAATGAGTTGTCCCATCATGAAAAGACCTGGAGGAATCTTTAATGTATACTGTTAAGTGAAAGATGCCAGTCTGAAAAGGTTCCATACTGTATAATTTCATGGATATGATATTCTAGATAAATCAAAACTACACTGACAGTAAAAGATCAGTGGTTGCCAGGAGTTGGGGGTTGAGGAAAAGGACAAACAAGGGTGGACCACAGAAGATTTTCAGAGCAGTGAAATTATTGTAAAATACTATCACTGTGAATACATGAGGATACGTGACAGTATACACTCAGCAAAACCCACAGAACTGTACAAAGAGTAAACCCTAATGTAAACTATAGATTTTAGTTAATAACAACATATAACAGCGTAATCAATGATAACAAATATACCACACCAATAAAAAGATACTGGTAACAGGAGAAACTGGCGGTAGCAGAAGGGGAGTATATAAGATCTCTCTGTACCTTCTACTCAATTTTCATGTGGACCTAAACTGCTCAAAATAAAATAAAACCTATTAGTTAAAATAAATATTCAATAAGTGCCAAATAGTGTGAGTTAGAATCTGAGGCAAAGAGTTAAGTTCCTTAAATGAAAAAGAAAAAACACTCAACAGGCAGAGGCAATAAATACAGACCGGCAGTTTGGAGAGTAATAATTATGTACGTAGAATGCTTCCTGACTCCCGGAGATGTACTCATCCTAACCCCAACAACCTGAGTGTTACTGTACACAGCGAAAGGTTACTCTTCAGATGTGATTTAATGAAGGATCTTGAGGTGGAGAGAATACACTGGATCATAAAAGTGGACCCCATCTGGGGCGCCTGGGTGGCTTAGTNGGACCCCATCTAATTACACAGGTCCTTACAGAGACTCCCTCCCAACTCTGGTGAGGGGGAAAAGTGATGATGGAAGGGGAAGAGAGAAGCATCACTGCTGGCTTTGGTGATGGAGAAGAAGTCCAGGCGCCAAGAAATGAAGAGTAACCTCTAGAAACTGGAACAGGCAAGGGAACACTCTACCCTAGAGACTCCAGAAAGGAATGTGGTCCTGCAGATATCTTGAATTTAGCCCAGTGAAACCAGTGTTGGACTTCTGACCTACAGAACAGTGAGATAATAAATTTATGTTGTTTAAAGCCACTAGGTTTGTGGGAATTTGACAGCAATAGAAAACACGTGTATTAAGGAAATGAGCTCTTTTTCTGTGCTCCGGTGGAGTGCTGTTGCCAAGAGGAACAGTCCTAGAGCGTTCGGTTAGGCTGCTCACTGGGTAGCTGAGGCAAAACACGAATAGATAATTTTGGGGGGGGAGTGAAGTGGAAAGGTATAGCTGATAGTACTTCTTCCTTTTCTGACACTCCCACAACCCAGCTAAAATTAAAAAAAAAAAAAAATAGGGTTTCTTTACTCATGCCAATACATTCAGGAAGGATAATCCTGGGCTCAGGATTGGACAAAAGTGAGAAAATGGAACATGAGGTATGGTTCCCAAGATGCCCTGGATGCAAGCTACTACAGAAACCGTCATCTCTGCCATCTCTCTCAGAGAGATATCTAGGATAAAATGATCTTGCTTTCCTCTCTTCCTTCCTACCCTGCATCCCCCATATGCCAGTCAGAGGACAGGACTTTTCTCCCCTTCCAGTTAACTTTGGAAAGAGGCAATAAAGAAAGTAAGGAAGCAATATGCCATCAAGGTATGTTATAACCCATAATTCTTTCCTACTGCCTGGCTTCACACTGTAGTACTTGTCTGACCAGGCAAGTCTGAATATTAGATGCAAGATATACATGACAGGTAGTTAAATACATGCAATTAAACTAGATCATAAAAACTTCTATAATTTTGAAGTAATTAGGTCTTCTTAATAGCTTTATTTTTAGTATCTTATAGGACTATCTGTTGAGGTGGTACAAAGGATATCTAATGCTAACTATTATGGTAAAGGTCATTATAAACATTACTGCAGAATACCTTAACTTTCATTACTAACTGAGAACTGGTCATCACTAGTTTGCACAAGTTACTCTTCTGAGTTGCCCTGACTGTATCTACCCTACAACAAAGGACTCTAAGGTTGTAAGGCATAATCCAACAATGCACACAGTGCTCTGTATAGGGCTCTAATAATACTGGTTATCGTCATTGCTGTAATGCTATTGTAATTAACACAATTGATACAGTATAACATAATAGAGTAATATCAGTCTTTCAACAAAAGAGTGTTACATTCTAACACAGAATCTAGTATCAGATAAATCCATTACTCTCTCCAAAGATTTGGTTATTGGTTACTTAAGCATATCAAAAAACCTAAGAATATTTTTCAATATAATCCTAAGAACTTGTGCCATGTAACTATGCATATATAGTAGTAAGGACCATAATTTTAAGAAATAAAATTCAGTAACTTACCTATTACAACCACAGGCAAAGTCACTGATGAATCTTCCAGTAAAGAAGTTTCTTCAACTAATGGCATAGCTTTAACTTTTTCCCCCAAATTATCACCAAAATATTGCACTAAGGAATTAAAAATCTCTCCTTCGGTTTCAGTGTCACTATAGTTTCTTTAAAAACAAACAAAAACAAACATGGAACAAAAACAAGAAATATAGTCAATATAGCCTTTATAAAAGCCTGTCTTTATTCAGATGTAACCATAAAATATTCTCCATGAAAGGAGAAAAGGAAATCCTTTTTGAAAGGAATAGTTTCAAATTAGTAGCCTAGCTTGCCTGTCAACCTGTACCATTGTTAAAATCAGAAATCCTAACTGGTCGCTAAAGTCTCTGTTACCAGCAGGCAAGTCCTACACAAGCTCTAAATAAGATGCCATCTTTAAAGACCTAAGAGACAGCACTGTATTGGGGATTTTTATAATTCTCTCAGATTTCCTAGGAAGGGCCAGCTTCCCTTTTACTTTTTTCTTATTGATAAAAAGATAAGTGCACTAGAGGTGGTATATTTGGAATAAAATAGTCATGTATAATATTTTAAGGAAGAGTTAGTTTTTATACATTATAAATTGTGCATTTGGGTAAAAGAAAGTTTATACATCTTATTAATTCTTAAATAGAGACTGTAATATGGATAAATCTTACAATTTAAAAAAATTTTTTAAGTANGTCTCATACTCAAGCTATCCCTTTCAGATCATTCCAACTACTTCCCCGATTAGATCCAGGTACTCTAGCTGTCTGGACTGCTTCTACTTCTTGTCAGAAGTACTCAACATTAGGGCAGTATATTCACACCTGTTTCTGATATTTCTCTGAAACGTGTGCCAAGGACAGGTTCCCTAGCTCACTTTGGGTGCTTCTGATCAAAGTCCTTTTTGATACCCAGGCCTGATTAATATCATTGTGGTGGCTGTAAAAGCCACAATTCTTTTTCAGAAGATACACACCTCATTTTCAGTCTCTTCCAGATTTACCTATCTCAAACACTATTGTTCCCATATATATAATCTGGGAAATAAATAAGATAATCACTCTTTATGTTAAAGAGAGGTCTCCTTCAAACCTTTAACATTACCTCTTTTAAAAGAGTACAATTCAGGGGCACCTGGGTGGCCTGTCATGTACGTGTCCAACTCCTGATTTCTGCTCAGGTCATGATCTCACAGTTCAGGAGATCAAGTCCCATGTCTGGTTCTGCATTGCATGGAACCTCTTTAGGATTCTCTCTCTCAGTCTCCCTCTGCCCCTCTACTGCTCTCTCTCAAAATAAATGAACTTCAAAGTGTACAATTCAGGGTTATTTGTAAAATCACAAATTTTTGCAATCACCACCACTAATTCTAGAAGAATTTTATCGCCCCAAAAGTAATAAGCCAAGTTATTAATAGTAAACTAGTTAATAGTAGATAAACTACTGCACCCATTAAAACTCAGTCCCCATTCTTCCCTCCTCCTAATTACTGGCAACCATTAACCTACTTTCTGTCTTGTTTGATTTGCCTATTCTGAAAATTTCATATAAATGGAACCTCGCATACATTATTTGTCCTTTTGTGCCTGGTTTCTTCCACTTAACATGTTTTCAAGGGTCAGCCACGGTGTATGATGTATTGGTACTTCATCCCTTTTCACATCTAAGTAACATTCCACTGTAGAAATAGAACATATTTTGTCCATTCATGAGATGATAAACATTTGAGTTGTTTCCACTTTTTGGCTACACAAATAATGCTGTGAACATTCACATATAAATTTTTGTGTGGACAAATGTTTTCATTTCTCTTGAGTACATGCAATGGCTAGATCATAAACTCTATTTAACATCTTAAGAAATTGCCAAACTGTTTTTCTAAAGTGGCTGCATCATTTTCCAATCCCACCAGCAATGTAAGAGGGTTCCAGTTTTTCCACATGCCCACCAACACTTATCTTGTCTGTAGCTATCCTCCTTGGTGTGAAGAGGCAGGCATCTCCCTGCAGTTTTGACTTGCATTTCCCTAATGACTAATAAAGTATCTTTTCATTTACTTACTGGCCATTTGTATTATATTCTTTGTAGAAATATTCCAGGGTTTGCCCACTTTCAAACTGGGCTTTTTATTGTTGAGGTTTTCCTTTTCTTTTTTTTTTTTTAAATTGTTTTAAAGTTTATTCATTTTGAGAGAGAAACAGCACAAGCAGGGTAGGGACAGAGAAAGGAGAGGAAAGAGAATCCCAATCAGGCTCTGTCAGCACAGAGTCCAAAGCGGGGCTCTAACTCATGGGCAAGGGGTCATGACCTGAGCCAAAGGCCAATGCTTAACCGACTGAGCCACCCAGGCACCCCTACTGTTCAACTTTAAAACTCCTTTACGTGTGTAGAGCACAAGTCTCTTTTCAAATAGATGATTTGCAAATATATTCTCCCATTCTGTGGGTTGTCTTTCACTTTGTTTTCTTATGCATCACAGAAGTTTCAATTTTTGATCAAGTCCAATTTACTTCTTTCGCTGTAATGCTTTTGGTGTTCAAGGAACCCCTGCCTGCCTAATTCAAGATCACTGAGATGGACTCCTCTTTTCTGTAAATTTTATATTTCTAGTTCTTATGTTTAAATCTTTGATCCTTTGAGTTAAATTTTTATACACATGAGGTATAAGAGTCCAACTCCATTCTTTTGCATGAGGATATCCATTTGTCCTGAAACCGTCTGTTGAAGAGGATGGAATTTCCCCTTTGTCTCATGATCCCTTGGAAAACCAACTGATCATAAATGTAAGGATTTCTGAACTCTAATTCTATTCCACTGATCTGTTTATCTTTATGCAAACACCATACTGTCTTGCCTCCTGTTTCTCTGTATTAAGTTCTGAAATTAGGAAGCAGTAATTCTCCAATTTTGTTCTTTTTCAAGTTGTCTTGGCTCTTCTGAGTTCCTTGTAATTCCCTATGAATTTTAGTATCTGCTTATCTTTCTGGAAAAAAGAAAGGCAGCCAGGAATTTGATAGGTTGCACTAAATTTATAGATCAATTTGAGGATTACTGCCATCTTAGTTAAGAATACTAAGCTTTTCAATCCATGGAACATGGGATTCCTTCTTTAGTTCTTCTCAATATTTTGTAGTTTTCAGTATACAAGTCTTACAACTTTTTTCTAAGTATTCCATTCTTTCTGATGCTAGTGTAAATGGAATTGTTTAATTTCATTGACAGATGGGTCATCACTAGCGTATGTAGAAAAAACATTGATTTTTGTAGGTTTATCTTGTATTCTCCAATGCTGCTTAATTCATTTATTAGGTCTAGTAGGCTTTGTGTGTGGGCCTCAAATAATTTAACTGGTCTGTTCCAAGACTCTAGTACATGAAATATAGTCAAAACTTTAACTTATCTTAATTCTGTGTAAAGTGTAAGTAATTTGTTCTGATTTTCTACTGGTCATTTGTTTAGTATAATTTGCAAGTATGTAGTATGTATATGTAGTATTGGCATAAACTGTAATAAACTTGCATGGTATCTGATTAACAGAGATGAAGAACTGAATCAAGAGAAATAAAAACCAAAAGTATGGTTCACTGGTCTTAGATAAAGCAATGATAAAAACAAAGGCCTACTGGTAAGTATTCTTGCTAAAAAATTCAGTTATGTTTTATATGTATACTATATCACAGTCTAGCAACATTTTCAGTTTCTACAGATACCCAATTTGATGAATGCTCTATTTTAAACAAGTATTTATTCTGAGTAATAAAACTTTTTCTGGGTGGCTCAGTTGGTTAAGTATCAGGCCATGATCTCATGATTGTTAACTTTGAGACCTACATTAGGCTTTGTGCTGGCAGTACAAAGCCTGCTTGGAATTCTCTCCTCTCTCTCTGCCCCTCCACTGCTTTCTCTCTCTGTCCCTCCCTCCCACCCCATGCTCTTATTCTCAATATAAATAATTAAAAAAAGAAAAATCAACTATTTGATATTTAAGATTTTAGAGGCCTTCCATTTTTTGTTTTTTGAAATATTATAGGCCAGTTTCAAAACAAATTTAAGAGAGTGGCACAGGCATACAATTTGGGTAGCAAAAAGACTTTTGTCACATCTAGCAACACTTCTTTAAATGATTCCTCGAACTAAATATGAAATGCTTTATTATCTGAATTTTTATAGTCTTTGGAAACATTACCCTAAATTGTTACCAAATTTATATTACTATATGAAAAAAAAAAGTTCTCAAGTCACAAATGAAGTCAATCACACTGTTCATCTTCCAACACGGTAAATATGGAACAGTTAGACAGTTGGGATGTCAGTGAACAGTTCTTACAATACCTTTTCCTTTCAGATATTGCATATGATCCAAAATACAGAGGTTGTCACAATCTATTTAAAATGTATGTTCCTGGGGCGCCTGGGTGGCTTAATCAGTTAAGCATCCGACTTTCGCTTAGGTCATGATCTCGCGGTTCGTGGGTTCGAGCCCTGCGTCGGGCTCTGTGCTGACTGCCAGCTCAGAGCCTGGAGCCTGTTTCAGAGTCTGTATCTCCCTCTCTCTCTGACCCTCCCCTGCTCACGCTGTCTCTCTCTCTCCTAGAAATAAATAAAAATATTAAATAAAAAAGAAATGCTTCTCTCTTAAAAAAAATAAATAAAATGTATGTTCCTAATAAAATCGCTCAAATAAAAATAGCATGAGTATTATAAACACCTTCCTAAAGAAGCTATCTTAAAGGTTTTTTAAATTTAAATTTGAGATACAATACAGCTATTTTTTACAATGTGTATGATTTATTAATCATAATTTTCATCTTTTTGCTAGCAAGTCTTGCTTTTCCTTTAACCCTCAAGATCAAAACATACCAAGTACTCTGTCTTCATCTCCTCCTCCAAATTTCTGTATAAAGAGGTAAGCATATGGTATCCACAACCCAGGGTTAGTTAAATGAATATGAATCCCAACCTGTGTTCTTACAGTTCAACTGTATCAAGAGCGGTCAAAAGGCTTTTGGATGGCATTTTTCTGAAAGGCAGGTTAATTTCTCAGGGGCTTCAGTTAACAAGTTTTCACTAGAGGAATGTGTTTGCTAGAACTCTCCAAAATGGATCTGATACTCGCAAACCAATGTCTGTCAAGCAGTCAACAAATTTGCCTAGAACCCAAAATTCAGCAGTTTATTACCTAAAACAAATTTTTTAAATAGCCAGAATTTAGAAATCTCTACAGAACTCACTGATTGTGAAGCTGGGAAAGCCTGGACTGCTGCTCTCTATGAAAGGAGTTCTGAACCTTCTCTGTGCCTTACACTCATTTGCAGTTTGGTGAAGCCTCTGAACCTCTTTTTTGAACATTATTATTAAACACATAAAAGATACATAGAATTTATAAGGAAACCAATTACATTAAAATAGTTACAAAAAGTAAACTTGTGACGTTTATAGGTGCACTTCTTTATTAAATAACAAGTGTAGTGATGTGCAATTACTGTAATTTTGAAGAAATAAGCATATAGTATTCCTAGATATCTACAACTGTGAAATGAAAATATTTGTGCATTCTATTGGTGACAAGGTCACAAATACCATGTTGCTTGCTGCTTATATTCATAGTCGAAGGCCATTAGACTTTGGATGAAGTTTTTAGTGAACAGACACCAAGTAAGGTGCTTTACTAGTTTGCTAAGTCTAACATTTCTTCACCACAGGGTTAAAAGCAGTTCCAAGGATCTTTGATCTTTCCATTAACTGACTTAAGTACTGGCCAACACTGCTAGATCTGTAACCTATCATATACTCACTTTAATTTTAAAATGCATTAACCTTATCACCTCTTCAAACTCTGCCATGATGTGAAACTGGAATCGCCACCTATTTCAAATTTCTACAATACATGGCTCACAATGACAAACATCTTAGAACGAAGTTAGCATCCACTGGTAACTAGATCATTACAATTAAAACAGTCCCCTACCTCCCTTCAACACAGTAACTTGCTATTACATTTAAAATAAACATAAATATATATATATATTTATATATAGTAAAGGTGGGGTAGGGAGGAACCTTCGCAACCCTTCCCTAAAACTTTGCACCACTTAGAAGTCTCAGGTCGCAGTAACCGACGCACTTCGGGCCTAGCCGGTTTCCAAGTGCCATGATTGGCACAGTCCAGGGAAAGGAAAAGGGGACAACAGAAGCGAGTCCCCCCGGAGNTCAGCCCATCTCAGTCCCGGCATCCGGGCCGGGAAGCGCTCCGCCTGCTCCCGTCCCCTCCCCTCCCCGGCAGAGAAGTCACCTGAAATGACCGGCCAGGGAGCAGCGGCAGCACCACACCGGCATGGAGCGCGGCGCACCGGGCGTCTGAGCNGAGGGGGTCGGCAGCGCCGGGCGGATGCGCGTGGAGGGGAGGCGAGAGAGCCGCTCTCCCGGGCAGCGGAACGGCTCGGGAGACAGCTAGCCTGCGTACAGCGCGGCCTCCGCGGCCCGAGCAACGCGGGCTTGTCCCCAGGAGGTGCGAGCGGGACTCCCCCCGAAGAGGCCGGGGAAGGCCGGCCTTCCCACCCGGGACACCCACCTTCGCGCCTTTCCTCGCTAAGGCTGGGAGCTTCTGCGCGCTTCTGGCTCCTGTCCCTGCATCACCATTGCCAGGGGGTGGGGAGGGGGGCTGAAAATACCCCAAACCACAGCTGCCCGGGCTTCCCGCTCAACCGTTCTGACTGTGCAAGGCCGGCTTCTGGAATGGGAGAGCCTCTCTTCCTCCACCGGCTTGCCAGTCTGCACGAGTGTGAGAATCACCTGCATCGCTGGCTAAAAATACCAGTGCTTAGCCCCGCCCAAGACTCACTGAGCCCGTTTCCGGGTGGAGTCAGTGGCAGGAAGATGTATTGTAGGTCCCTCCAGGTGATGGAGATGCAAGACGAGTTAGAAAAGTTGTCGCCTGTTCCCTATTCGATGTTGTCAAAAAATAAAGGCGGGAAAAACTTCCAGAAGGGATTGATTGCATGTATTGTTACACACGCGTGTCTGTACACTTTCAAAAAAAAGCCCAATTGTTTTTGCTATTAAAATGTGAGATACATAATTTCTGTTTTTAAATAGTTTTTTTTAAGTTCACAAGTTTTGCTGAATGTTGTCATTGAACGAACTTGCACTTAGAGATTTTAGATTTTGTGAAGCTTAAAAGAAAGTTTGTAGGACTCAGCCTGCCTCCAAGACTATAAAAAAATTCCTCTTTTTCAATTACTGACAACTTGACGCGTTCGTTTCATTTTAATGTTTTGCCAAGTGAAGCATGGAGTTACTTTTCTGTTAAGAGTCACAAAATTATCCTTTTAAAGGACCCAGATTCCTATAATTTATGCCAGTCCAGAGAATTGAAATATTTAAAACTATAAGAATGTTTATAATGATTTTGTGTAATTTTTCCCTTATGGCTTTGTTTTTAGGAGTTTTCTTGCACCGTTCCCGGTCCAAGAGTAAAATGGGCATATCAAATTTTATTCTGTCTCTGGTTTGTATTTAAACCTTGTGAACCCGCTATCATAGTTTACACGTGATAACAATTTATGATTAAGTCGGCTTACAATGACTGCATAGAGCAAATGGGGCATGTCATAGTGTTTGCATTTTTATTTTGAATTGTAGGTGAGGTCTTATTTAAATGTAAAATCCGGGTTTTGTATTAAGAATAGATATAAATTGCAAGTGAGGCTGTGTGGCAACAGCTGGGGAGAATGTAAATCAGTATGTAATCCAACACTCCCTCACCTGCACAATAGCACCTCAGTGGACCTTTCAGTGCCCACACTAGCAGGTGAGGGTGGAGCTTTATGTCACCAGTAACTGTGCCACTCCATGGCACCCAGTGGGCTCCCCATGTTACATGGTTGTAGAATCCTTACTGAACAGCTCTTCTTACTGGTATATAACTTACCAATACGTCATACATTTAATTATAATATAGTGGCTAAAAGGACTTTCTGTTGCAGTGTTCACTGGGCCAGCTATGTTGATCATGGACAAGTTACTTAGCATCTCTGGGCTTTGATTCTTATCTATTATGAACTTACTTCATTGGTTATAAGGATTAAAGAAGAAAATACTTATAAAGCAGGCACCACAGTGTCTGGCTCATGTTCGTCACTGAATAAATGTTAGTTTTCATTATTATCCATAATAATATTGTAATTATTTTTATATTTTCTAAAGCAGAAGTCCAGAAAGTATGGATTGAATTGTGCCCCTTGCCGAATTTATATATCTAAGCCCTAACCCCCAGTGTGACTATATGTCATAATAGGGCCTGTGAAGGGTTAAGTAAGGCTCTACGAGGCCAAGTGTGGGACTGTAATTCAGAAGGGCTGGTACCTTATGAGAAGAGGAGCTCCCTTTTTCTGACAGCAGAGCTGGGAAGAGCTCTCACTGGAAACCTTGATTTCAGACTTCCCAGTCTCCAGAACTGTGAGAAAATAAATGTCTGTTGCTTAAGCTACTGAGTCTCTGGCATTTTGTTACAGCAGGCCAAGCTCACTAAGACAGTATGGTCTTGCACTTTCAAAACAAAAAATTTTAATGTAAACTATTCAAAATAAACCACTGCATTTCATAAATTAGGTATATCTATCAATGGATTATCTCATGCAGTAGTTTGGCAGTAGAATACTCAAGGTTTTTAAAAAACGTTTTATTTATTTTTGAGAAAGAAACCGTGAGCAGCAGAGGGGCAGAGAGAGAGGGAGACAGAGGATCCAAAGTGGGCTGTGAGCATGATGCAGAACTCGAACCCACAGACCGCGATATGATGACCTCAGGCAAAATCGACCACTCAACTGACTGAGCCACCAGGCACCCTAATACTCAGGTTTAAAGCATTCTAGAAAAAACCCAGCTCTTCCTTTATTGAAGCTCTGGGAAGCTCAGATACTTTTCAGATTTCTTATCCTCAAGTCTTCAGTTCTTTTTGGTACGGGGAATACCTCTGTTTAGCTGTTAGTTTGCAATTCTTACCAATTCACTTCTCTATTTTGACGGCAAATAGTAGGAGGGCTTTCCTGACTACACAGAAAACTGGAGACAGAAGCTGGTGCTGGATACTTAAGTTATTTGTTCCTGCAGTTTGAACTTAGGACAGAGAGAAAAATACCAAAGAAGCTGCTTGCTAAAAATACAATTTGTTTTATAAATATTGTAGCAGTCAGGTTCTGTGGCAGAGAACAGAACTCATAGAATTCACTCTAAGGGAAAAAAAAAGAATTTCTTACAGGGTAGTAACATGTTGCAGAACCATAGGTAGACTAAAGAAATGTAGGTACAACTCTGAGAAAATTACCTGAAGTCACAATGAAAGGTAAGGCACCAAGGGAGCTGCCACCTGTCTATGACCAAGGTGCTGCCTGCCAAATTGGCTGCTTTGGCTATAGCTGCTGATTCCAGAACTATACGTGACATTGCAACACTTTATCTGTTGTCCGTCTCCCTCTGCCCCAAAGGAATTTAGTTTTTCTGTTCGCGGTTGCGTACCACAATGCTGAGAACAGATCCTGGTTTGTAGTAGGGGTGGACACACAGCATCATAGGTAACACTGATCCAGTAAACCATCAGGGCTGATGCTGGATAAGCCTTTAACTAAATGAAACGCGTTAACATGAGTTACAACTCATTTTTGTCTGTCTCATAGCCTGTAAGATCAACCGAATAGACTCAATTTGCATTTCTATAAGATCAGAGAAAAGGAGAAAAGAAGAGAATAGAGAGCAGTATCCAGAGACAGAAAGCATGCCCTAAAATGAAGTCATATAGAATCAATCAAGGTTTCAACATCAGAACAGAAGATCCAGAGAGTGAGAGCAGAGAAGATGGTTAGATGAAACTTACAAGAAAAAAATGTTCAGAACTAAAGGGAGACATGAGCCTGGTATTGTGTAAGACCTATTAAGTCCTGAAAAGGAAAAAGAAAAAGTCTGCATGGAGGCATATCTGAAAATTTAAGGATAACAAGAATAAAAAGACCTTAAAAGCTTCCAGAAAGCAAATACAGGTCCTCCATAAAGGAATGAGAATCAGGCTACCAATAGGCTAGCTTCCCATCAACAGGACAGGATATCAGGGGATGAACAAACCCTGAAAGTTCCATAGGAAAATTATTTTGAACTTGGGATTCCAAACCAAGCCAAACTATCAATAAAATATAGGGGCAGAATGAAAAAGAAAGGTAAACATAAACCGAGAAAGCTTTTTCTCCCAAATACTCTTTCTTAGGATGTTACTTGAGAATTTGGGCTGGCAAAACAAAGGAATTATCCAAGAAATTGGAGCGGGTTGGATGTATGAACAATAGAACAAATTCAGAAGAGCAATGAAGGCAGGCCCCGAATGACAACTGTGAAGCGGGCCTGAGAGCTCCCCACCCCCATCCAAATGGAAAGAAGACCTCAGGGCTGCAGGAGAAGTGCCTACAGAAAGAAAAGAGTCCTTATATGTGACAGTATCCTGGAAATATTGAAAGAACTTGTGTTTTTTTTTTAAATATTTTATTTATTTTTGAGAGAGAGAGAGAGAGATAGCATGAGCAGGGGAGGGTCAGAGAGAGAAGGAGACACAGAATCCGAAACAGGCTCCAGGCTCTGAACTAGCTATCAGCACAGAGCCTGATGTGGGGCCCGAACCCACGAACCGTGAGATCACTACCTGAGCTGAAGTCGGATGCTTAACCGACTGAGCCACCCAGGCGCCCCTGAAAGAACTTGTTTTAATGATGCCATGAAAGCAGTGGATAAGTGGGCAATGCTGAGGTAGATATAAATAAATATTATTTACTGATACTCAGATTTACATTTCACCTGTAGACGAAGCAAGAATCTCCTAACAATGGTTACAAAACATATTTTAAATGTATACATGACAATGTAAAGATAACAAGAGAAGTGAAAAGTAAAGTACGGAATACAATATTCTTATCTGACAAAGTAAAGAGATACGGCTTATAATTGAAACAAGAAATACCTTTTTAAAATTATTATTGGTCGAATTGAGCACCTGGGTGGTTCTGTTGGTTAAGCATCGGACTTCAGCTCAGGTCATGATCCCACGGTTCACGATTGGATCCCTCAATCAGGCTCTGTACTGACAGCCTGCTTGGGGATCTCTCTCTCTCCCTCTCTCCCTCTCCCTGACTCACTCTTTCTCTCACTCTCAAAATAAATAAATAAACTTTAAAATAAAATAATTATTTAACATCATAAATGTAATTAATGAGAAAGCTAATAATAGTGGTATAATTTATTAGGTGTTGCAGGTAGAGAAAACTTGAGGTGGCTGATTTAGTAAATTCTTACCTCTCTGGGCAGGAAGTGATTATGCAAGATCTAAACTGATAAATCCAGAATTAGTGGCATAAGCTTGTTATTTAGAGATAGGAGGGTACCAAGGAGGTAAATGTGATTGCCTCTGGGGAGCAAAATTGGGGGGATTGGGCAAAAGGATAGGTTGGGGGCTCATTGCTTTGTGTTCAACCCATCTGAACTGATCCATTCATTCACATAATAAATATCTGTTGTGTACCAAAAATGTGCCAGGCACACAAATGAAACAGAAGACTTGAAGACACAGAATATTTTCTACCACCCTCATGCCAAAATTTAAAACAGAACATGAGCCTTGTTCTTAAAAAAATTTTATTAGGCAATTGATTCCAACCATATTGCTCCTCCCCTCTCTTTAAAACCCTTCCTCTTATGTTGTTATGTTCTAACACAAACTTTTCGGTCATCTGACACACCCAGTCTTGTTTGTTGGTACCGTGGGGAACCCGGGGATGGGACAGTGGAGGAGAAATAAGCCTGTCCTACCTTCCTCCGCCAGTTGGGGGGCTGGGAGAGGTCCCAGGATTTCTGTGGAGGTGATCTGTGGTTTTGGAGTTCCAAACTGATGTGAGCATGGAGCAAACATGATGAGTGTACTGGGCAGACCACCTGGGAGCAAGAGTAAGAAAAGCTTTCTCTTGGGGCGCCTGGGTGGCTCAGTTGGTTGAGCCGACTTCGGCTCAGGTCATGATCTCACGGTTCATGGGTCCAAGCCCCGCATCGGGCTCTGTGCTGACTGCCAGCTCGGAGCCTGGAGCCTGTTTCGGATTCTGTGTCTCCCTCTCTCTGACCCTCCCCAGCTCATGCTGTCTCTCTCTCTCTCTCTCAGAAATAAATAAAACATTAAAAAAAAGAAAAGAAAAAAAAAGAAAAGCCTTCTCTTTTTCACATATACCCAAATAACACTTCTCAGGCGTGGCTGCTTATTAGCATCACTTGGAAGCATGTAAACCACAATGCCCAGGTGCCCAGGTAGTAAGGAAGTACTACTGATGATTTCATCAGAAGTCTTTGGTTAAAGAGACTTTGGGCACCTGATTCAAGTCATTAACATTCAATTCACAAGCAATGTTTGCACAATTGGTCGAAGTGAGAAACCAAATTAGAGCTTCAAACCACTCTTCCTTCTGATATTCATACTATAGTGAGTCTGAGGGAGAACTACACTCATTTCTTTGACCCTATAATACATAGTTACAGTGTAAATAGAAAATGTGTAGTTTATATTTCATTAATAAAGTTAGTTTATTGGTCAAAAGCCCCCGACACACACATAGCAGCTTACAGTTCTCATCTGGCCTTCTATTCTCAGTGCCCCCTCCCCCCATGCCGTTCTTTCCAAATATAGCAAAGGAATCCCTCCTTAGAATTTTGCATTGGCTGGGGGTGCCTGGGTGGCTCAGTCGGGTAAGTGTCTGACTTTGGCCCAGGTCATGATCTCACGGTTCGTGGGTTCGAGCCCCGCGTCGGGCTCTGTGCTGACTGCCAGCTCAGAGCCTGGAGCCTGTTTCAGTCTGTGACTCCCTCTCTCTCTGACCCTCCCCTGCTCATGCTGTCTCTCTCTCTCTCTCTCAGAAATAAATAAAACATTTAAAAACAAGAATTTTGCATTGGCTGTTCCTTCCCTCTTTCTAGAACACTCTTTCTACTATATCCACATGCTTAACTCCCTCAGCTCCTCAGAGTCTACTCAAATGTCACCTCCTCAATAAGGCTGACTCTGAACACCCTGTTTAAAATGATAACTTGCCCTCCTTGTCCCAAGTCGGTACTCTCAGTTTCACCTTACTCTGCTTTTCTTTTTATCATGACACTTATTACCTTCTAATATATAATTTCCCTGCTAAATGTATTGACTGTTTGTTCCCTCTCATGAGATCATGAACTGAGCCGAAGTCAGACACTCAACTGACTGAGCCACCCAGGCGCCCCATGTCTTCTATTTTCATATGAAAGCAGTTAAAATATGCACCTATCACCATATTGCAAGATGAATGTATATGAAACTTAGATGTAACTATATAGTAGTTAACAGTTATCCTCTGTGGAATCAGATTGTCCTCATTTTACTACTCATTACCTATGTATCAAACACATTATTAAACATCTTTCAGGGGTACCTGGGTGGCTCAGTCGGTTAAGCGTCCGACTTCAGCTCAGGTCATGATATCACAGTTCGTGGGTTCGAGCCCCACATTGGGCTCTGTGCTGACAACTAGCTCAGAGCCTGGAGCCTGTTTCAGATTCTGTGTCTCCCTCTCTCTCTGACCCTCCTGTGCTCATGCTCTCTCTCTCTCTCTCTCAACAATAAATAAAATATTTTAAAAAAATCTTTCAGCCTCAGGTCCCTTCTCCTGTAAAATGAATATAGTAGTAGTGCTAATTTCAGAAGTCATTGTTAAATTTACTGTGAAAACAGATAGCCCATGCAAAACATTTAATATAGTGCACGGTTCATGAGAAGTCCTCAATAATTGTTAGTTATTCACTTTTTATGAAATATTAATCTTAGCAATACTTTCTGTTGCATGGGTTTGTGGAAATACATGAACACTAATCAGATGAGAAAAGCGAAGGCTATTTATTCTGAGCTTGCTGTGGAGCAGAGTTGGCCACCATCATTTGTATTTTGGAAGAAACTCAAAGGCAGGAAGATGAGTGGGAAAGATTTTGGTGGAAAAGAGGGAAGTTTTCAGGTAGGTCCCCCTAGTTAGAGACCGTTGGCAAGGGGACCTTCTAGGCAGGCTACCCAGAAGCCAGGCCTCCCGTGTGATTGGTTAGAGGTGCATATTTGGCTTTCTCTGCTTGCTACTAAGTCAGAAGCAAGAATACAAAATAGGGGAGCTAGCAGTTATTTAGCAAGTCCTGGACATTTGGAGATGATTATCAGAGAGTTATTCTGTAACTTCCTGTAACTTTCTGGATTGTCACTACAGATAGCAATCTAGCTCCGTGCAAGTCTGACATAACAAACTGGCTTCCTGGGCTATTAATTATAGGTAGGGGCTTGGATTTCTGAGCAGGTTGCTGCAGGTTGTGGGTCAAAGTTCTATTTTTTTTTTTAATGTTTATTTATTTTTGAGAAAGAGAGAGCACAATTGGGAGAGGGACAGAGAGAGAGGGAGACACAGAATCACAAGCAGGTTTCAGGCTCTGAGCTGTCAGCACAAAGCCCTACATGGGGCATGAACTCAAACCATGAGATCTGAACCTGAGCCGAAGTCAGAAGCTTACTTGACTGAGCCACCCAGGTGCCCCCAAAGTTCTATTTTTATATATGGTTTGATCGTCATCTGTTTGCATATTCAGTCACTCAGATTTATAAGAATGCACTAAAAGCTTAATTTCCTTCGTTGAATGAGTCTATTTAATATCTCAGAATAATATTAAATCTGGGGACAATTTAATTAACTCAATTCATTAATTTACATTGATGTAATAGTTTTAGACTTTGTTTCCATTAAGAGTCATATTAGTGCCAAGGGAGATTCTATTTGGATGATGATAGTAGTTAAGACTTATTAGCAAGGTTATCATGAATATTGACTGGAGAAAAATAGATTGTTTTAGTTTTTTAATAAATCAGTTACTTATTTGATTTAAATATTGATGTTTTGTTGATATAAACTTATCCAATCAACATCTCGCAAAGTATAT
>NW_027531285.1:5812041-6072934 GCF_008692635.1 Crocuta crocuta | reverse complement strand
TCACCATCTCCCAAAGTATATTTACTTTCCCTTAATCAGTTTTGTCCGTAAAAAAGGATTAGAACAAATATAATTATAGATATCCTCTCTACCTAATCATCCTCTTCAATGATTGTTTGCTCATTAAGTTAGAGAAAATTCTAAGATGCTTGGCAAAGTTATTTTTGGAAAGGGACCCATTTCTGACACTTCTCTCTTTGGTATTTCAATTTATGCACCCAGTAGGATAATATCATAAGGACACTGACATTGCTTTTTTACTTTAAAATGGGTTTTTGTTATTTTGCTCCTAACTTTATTTTTTCATTTTTTGAGACTATTTGGCTTCCTCAGTTAGTAAAAGGGTCTTATGTTTAGACAAACATATTGTATGTGTACTTATAGGATGCAGCAGTTCTTTGCATGTATGGATCTTAGAGTCTTTCGAGTTACTTAACAATTTACAGTGACTTATTTGAAGATTCTCACTCCTTTTGAACATGCACCGCTATTTTGCATTTATGCCCTATAGATTTGAAAGAAGGAACTGTAAAGTCAAGTACATCACGATCAGATTACTTGGAAAGAAAAGTTGAATAGCCACCATTATATAATTTCTTCTTGATAGATTTCAACGATAAAAGAAGAGGAATTGCAAACTTGGCATTTTAAGGTACTTAAAATTATTGAAAAATTATTTTAAATTAGACAAATACCCTGTATTTATGTAATAGAGATATCATCGGATATATAGCATTACTAAAATAACTATGTATTTGTCCTTGTTCTCAATCTTAAAACAGATTATTATAAACCCAAGAAATAACTACTTTTTACCATGAATGTAAACATGTAGTTATTTCTTAAGTTTTATATTAGAACATACCAGTTATATATAACACAGTTAAATTAATCATTTTATCGACTGTCTAATTGCTTGTTCTGTTTCTATAGCCAGGATGTTTGATAGGTTTTTTCTTTTGGAAGGTGGCCAAGGACTGTGCTTATTTCTGTTGTATTTTTAGGAACAATAATAGAAGTCAATACAAACTCATGCTAAGTATGCTAGAAATTTAGTGTGGCATCCAGAGCCCAGAACTAGAGTTTGGAATCAATTTCTGTAAAAGCATGTAAAACAAATCTAGCTTCCAAGTGCAGTTCCAGGGAGGGTGGGAGGAACAATTTTCTTTCCTGTTTAAAAATACTACATATGCAAGGTTTGATCTCCAGAGTTAACAAAAGGCACTGGAGCATTACAGAAATAAATAAAGAAATTTGAAATCTATCCACTCAGTACTTTTTTTCTTATGAATATACATTTTATTTGCAGAAAGATTCTGTTTGGCTTATTTACAAATCTCTCTGCTCTTATTTAATGTACTGTTTTGTTCTTTCATTGTGATTTATATTCTTTCCTTCTTAATAAACATGTCAGAGTATCTTTCAGACTAGATTGTATCCTTTTTTCTAGTCCCTGGTGTGGAAATTCTTCTGTATGTTGTGTCTGCTAGCACTTTCTCCAGTGATTGATTTCCTCAAGGAGAACATGATTTCTAGCTATAAATTCATTGCTAGCAGGAGCTGACTTGGGGGCTTATGCTATGCCCTTAGGATGTAGATACTACAGCCTAGGTTCACATTTGCTTCTGCTCTACTGGATGGGGGTTACCAAATCTAGACCAGTCTCAATGAAAATCTCTCAGCTGAGGATCATTTGAGCCAAGGAGAGAATAAAGTTTGACTCGATCTACCCACAGGCTGAGGTGCTAGGTTCCTGTGGGTGACTTCTTTTCCACCCAGCTTCCTTGTAGTTTTCTTTTTTTTTTAATGTCTTTAATGTTTCTTTATTTTTGAGAGAGCAGGAGAGAGAGATAGAGTGTGAGTGGGGGAGGAGCAGAGAGAGAGAGACACAGAATCTAAAGCAGTCTCCAGGCTCTGACCTGTCAGCACAGAACCCAAAGAAGGGCTCAAACTGACAAAGTGCGAGATCATGACCTGAGCCAAAGTCGGATGCTTAACTGACTGAGCCACCCAGGTGCCCCATTTCCTTGCACTTTCCTAAGCAGGATCAGTGGCTGAAGTTTTTCCATTTCATGGAAAGGTCACCTCCTTATGACTCCTGCTCACAGGCAGGAGTTTATAGGTAGGTCTTTTGGCTAGGACAGACTTCATTCATGTTTCTCAGAATCCCAGCAGCCTGCTCTCAAGCATTATATCTAGTTTCAACATGTCCATTAGCTGGGAGGACCTTATAATTTAGCATCCAAATCAGGGCACTTGGAAAATTAGAAGGGGAAACTGTTCTAATTACTCTGAAGCAGCAACTGCAAAGCAAGCCTATCCTTATCAAACCAGTACATGTGTCACTCTAAGGTGTAAGCTGTTCGGGCTTGTACTCCTACCCACTAATCACTGCCCCACATTTTCCATTTCTTTATGTCTATAATCTGGAGAATTTCCTGTCAACTTCTAGCTTGACAGCACATACACAATTTCTATTGTTTGGGTTGATCCATGTGTTTGTGGTAGGAGGAAGAGGTCCTTTCGATACCAACTCATTCTGAATATGTCGACCTAAATTTATGAANTAAGCAAAAGTCGGGCGCTTAACCGACTAAGCCACCCAGGTGCCCCGATACATACAAGTCTTTTTGTGGCTTGTGAGTTCCGACTGAGTTTATTAACTATTTCCCTGTTAGTGTAATCACATTTACTTGTATCCTAGATACCAAGGCAGTAAATGACTTTCCCCTTGAAATAGTTGACTGAATTTTGTCTAATATTATAAGGTGTCTTACTGTTCATCTTTCCTAGGGTAAAGTAAAANAAACTATTTGTAAAAAAAAAAAAAAAAAGAAAAAAAATAAAATAAAAATGACTTTGGATAATAAAAAGGAAACCCCTCAAAACAAAAAAAATAAAAATATCTTTTATTTATTTTTNACTGTTCATCTTTCCTAGGGTAAAGTAAAATAGTTCTCCTATTTCTTTTTTAAAAATATCTTTTATTTATTTTTGAGATAGAGCATAAGTGAGGGAGGGGCAGAGAGAGAGGGAGACACAGAATCTGAAACAGGCTCCAGGCTCTGAGCTGTCAGCACAGAGCCCGATGTGGGGCTTGAACCCACCAACCATGAGATCATGACCTGAGCCAAATTCAGACGCTTAACCGACTGAGTCAATCGGGTGTCCCTCTCCTATTTCTTTCAAAGGATCAAACTAGTACTTTAAACTTGAATTTACTACTGATGTGCACAATGCTTAGTAATACTTTATTGTTATTTGACATGTAATTACAGCCAGAAAAACTTCTTTGGCAGTAGAATTCACACCTAATTGCTCACTGCTCAGAGTCAGGACACCATTCTATGAGAGAGGGACTAGCAAAAGCCAAGAAAGTTTTGAATAGACCGAAGTACAAGAAAACTAATGGACAATGACACTGACATGCGAACAAAGCAGGCCTGTTTTTCAATCCGAATTAAGTCAAAATGGGCAGGAGGGTTTTGGCCTGCAACAAAAATCTAGTTACCCGAATTGAGTCACAAGGTGAATGACCTGAACACATCAGGCAGAGTCCACACATGGACTGAGTTTAGATATCCTGGCACAGCTACAAATTAAATGAGGCCAAGTGGGCCATAAGCTTTCAGAGAAGAGGCTACTGGAGCGGATTCATTACAGTGAGTCTTCAGTCCCCTCTTTGTTGTTCATGCCTTCACCCATACATCACTTCCTTCCAACATGATCATTGGTTACCCTCTGAAGACTGTACAGGCCCAGGCAGGGCACTCAGGCAAGGAGAAGACTGTTGCAAGGACAGTGGTTGGCAACAAGCCTCCATTAATACAACTTGGCTTTATTACAATGCTGGTAACTGCCTCCTCCACTTCTTCAGTTCCAGCTTTTCTCTAGCGACCATAAGTCCAGCTTTTCTTCCTGCTTTGTATTTCTATCTGGGGCGTTCCTACCATCATCCCATGCTGGTGGGTTTTGTTCAACAAAGCTTTTTACTTTCTTACATTGAGGAATGGCCCAAACCCTATGTAATTCATTGATGTGTTACACTTCTTGGCTTCATCTTATGAAGGTATATTTTAGAGTCCAAACCTGAAATAAAATAGAGTTAAAGCTTTATTTACTCTATTGACAGAAGAAAATATTATGTTCTATTTTTCTCTATAGATAGTCTTTTGGTTTCTTGAAAAAGTATCATATTTCTAATAGTGTTGATACAGTTACTACTTCTCTGGTTTTCATAATGTATCAACCATGTTAACCTGAACACTGAAAGAGAAACTATATTATCTAATGCAAACACACAGAAATGACATAGAAATATACTTGTGGATCTCACTTATCCTACATATTTAAATCACACACTCCAGAAAATTCCAGTGGGTGCCACCGCTCTCTTTCCTGCCTTTGACTCCCTAGCCTACCTACACAGGTTAAGATTCCCTGACAATACGTCAGTTCATGCTCTGCTGAACAAATATTTTCTTTTCTATTTATTTTATCTCAATACCTGTCTGTTTTCCATTTCCCACCCAAATCAAATTGCAGAAGTTATCCATTCACCAAAAATATCAATCTTAAGCCTTTGCAGAGAATTCAGGGTATGAAGTCTATTTTAACTGCTGGTTAAGCCCTTCCATTTTAGCTTTCCAGTGACATCCAAATCTTAGCCGTTATGGCAATACACCAAGATAGTTCTTGTCTTTGAGCCTTTGTGTCAGCATTCTTCTTTCCCTGGAACGTCCTTTAAAAAAAACAAAAAAACAATACTGAGTAGTATTTCATATATGGTATTCCTTATATAAGCTACCACACCTATTTACCAATTGATGGATATTGAAGTTATTTCCCAGTTGGAGTTATCATGTACAAAAAATTTAAAAATAAAACTTCTATATACATCTCTGTAGATATGTTTTCATTTCATTCCGGGGAATACCTAGGAGTGGGATAGCTGAGTCATATGGCATATCCTTGCCATTAGAAGAAAATGCAGAAATGGTTTCTGAAGTGGCTGTATTACTTTCCATCCCCACCATCAGTGAATGATAATTTCAGTTGCTCAATATCCTCAACAACACTTGGTGATGTCAGTCTTTTTAATTTTAGATGTTCTGGTAGTATGTAAAGTAGCATCTCATTTTCATTGTAGTTTGCTTTTCATGAATGATTAATACTCTTGAGCATCTTTTTATCCGCTTATTTAGATTCTGAGTACAAGCTTTTTATATAGAGTTTCTCTGTAAACGTTCTACTCAGTTCATTCCTCTTAGTTTTTCCTGGGGCAATAAAGATGTGCAATAGTCTGTGAAATCACGCTATCAACACTTGATGACTTTTCTCCACATTTCATGAAAAAGAAATTTAACCAGTTATTTTGAATTTCTCTCTCTAGTAGCTGAACTAGATACCAATCCAAACAGATGCATCATAGTATGCTGCCTGTTTCTTCTTAACCTCCTGGGGAATCTGGTTAATTAATTTCCTTCTAATAGTCTGTATCAAAGTCAAGCAAGTTGGATTTGAAGCATTAATGGAGCTCCTAGTGGTGGGGAGGGTGATTTGTATTAATGTAGGGGACAATTACAAGTAAGAAAATTTTGGCTTAGAGCAGGAAAACTTTCCAACAAAGGGAAAAATAATTCATGTAGAAGGAAAAGACGGGTTTTAGTTCAGTTGTGGGGTGGCATTTGCTAACAATGTGATGTAGACAAGTTGCTTAAACTCAAAATTGTGTCCCCTAATGTATAACATGGGGATAATAATTTTTCATATCTTTACTTCAAAGGATTTTTGTAAAGGTGATCTGAGATAATATAGGTCTGTGCAAACACAACAGAGTTAGCAGTCATAAGAGCAGTAGCAGAAGCAGTAGTGATAACAATGAAAATAGGCGCAGAAATTAGCACGGGTCAGCATTCAATGTGCTGCCTCAGGAAGAAGGAAGCTTCCTGCTTCCTGGGGTATTATTCAGGCAGAGGCTGGACAACCAGCCTTCAGCACGTTGTACAAAGGAATCTGTTGGACAGAATTTCAACCATCTGGTCTCTACTGTTCTTCCCAATTCTTCCCTCTGTATCTTCGTTATTGTCAATCACTGTATGGTTTTCCTGGGCCTTTGGCAAAGTGCTACAGTCATAACCAAAGAAGTAGGGACACGGTATAAAATAAGAGGTAGTGAGATATTTTAAGTACTCTAATTATGAAAGCTGTTCATTTAATTTCTACCACCTCCTTCAAAACATTATTAGTGAATAGCAAGTAGGATTCAACATTGGTCACTTTTAGGAATGCTGAGCTAAAGTTCATCCTCATTAAAGATAAGGCCTCGATTTAAGTTGTAGACACAGAGCTCACATTTTGGGATTCTCGGGAGCGAAGATTTCCAAGGTCAATGATATTTTACATAATGTAGTTAGGCTGATATAGGCAGCTATATCTGAGTAAATCAGTAATCAAGCAACAAATAAATGTTTAAGCTAAATAAATGATATATTTATAAAATGAATAAATTTATAAAAGTATAAATTTTTATTATACCCAAAGATATGGACAATATTAAGGAGAAAACAGATATTTCAGATACATGCAGTTTATTAATTTTTTAAAAATTAATGTTATTAGGAATAGGTGCTTTGGGGTTTATCAAATATCTGGATGTTTTAAAAGCACTTATATTTAAATAATTTTCAAACATGTTTAAATTAATAACCTTCTTCCTTTAAAAATATATATTTGAATTTCTACTTTAGAAGCAATACCTGGTTATTACATAAAGTTAAGAAAAGTGTATACATTTCTATAAAGAGAGGAATGAGAATATAAGAATCAAACCACTAAATGTAATCACTGTTAATATTTTTGCACATTCCCTTCTGTAATATACATACATATGCTCATATAAACTCATAATACATATATACATATATACACTTTTAAAATCCTGCTTTCATTAAATATTTTTTTAAATAATAGTTTAATAATTTCCTAATAGTATATCCTATATTTTATATCTATCATTTTTAACAGTATTCCCTCCCATTGAACATTTGGGCATAAAACATAGGACTTACTTAATCATCTAAACCAGGCAAATTCCATTCTGAACCCTTGAGTGTGTGTGTGTGTGTGTGTGTGTGTGTGTGTGTGTTCCCCAGTGCAATATAAGTTTGGGTTGGCTCAGATTGTTGAGGTCTTTTTGTATCAAATCCAGTTGTTTGCAGACAGCTAGGTCATTGTGGCCCCGTCTATCACAGTTCTCTTCCTCTTGCCAAATATGACCATGGGCTGACAGGGAATTCTTCCAAAGGAAGAGGGGAAACCAAACTATGCTGTATTCCAATGGATGCCACACACAGATTGTATTAGGTATCAGGTTGGTCACTGCTTTAAGAGGGAAGTTCTTTTAAGGTAAGCAATTCTTTACCAGAAAAACAAGGTCTTATCTGGAATCAAACAACCTTGAATGAGAGAAGTTGAAGATGCAATGTTGTACTTTTTACAGAGGGTATTTTAGGAAAAACTAATTTGATCTGAAAATGTAGATTCAGAAACACCAGCTGGATAAAATTGTAAAGGGAAAAAACTTAAGAATCATATGTCCCTTATATTTTGGGAAAAATCAAGCTCATAACTATGTAAATAAGGCAGAGCTTACTGGCTGGCTAAGCTAGGTCAGCAGCGTCACAATCCTTATGAGAAGTTAGAAATGTAGTTGGTAACAGGAGTGCAGAGGGCTTGGTGAACTGGGGACTGGGAGGCAGGAAGAGGCTCACAACCCTCCTTTCCCACAGCCCATTGCTGTCTTTTTCATTCCACATAGAGATTAAACAAGCTCTCTACCATTAGGACAAATTCCGGGTTCATACCATCAACCTATAGCCACTTCCAAATAACTCAAATATCCCACAGTCAAGGCCCAGTGAGTCCAGAGCTAAGATTCTCTCCAAGACTTCTTCCTCAGATGAACTTTTTTTTTGTAGTTTGTTTGTCTGTTTGTTTGTTTTTATTGAGAGACAGAGAGAGAAATGAGAGAGAGAGAGCGCATGAAAGAGCAGGGGAGGGGCAGACAGAGAGGGAGTGAAAGAGAATTCCAAGCAGGCTTTGCACTGCCAACACACGGGTACCGAACCCATGAACTGCGAGGTTGTGACCTGAGTGGAAATCAAGAAGTCAGTCACTTAACTGACTGAGCCACCCAGGCACCTCCCTCAGATGAATGGAAGTGAGATCAATGGAGCCACGTCTTTGTGTGTTGTTGCCCCTTAGATATGATGTTAATTTGGTGAAAGTGGTTATAACAAAGTATGCAGAATGCGTGACTGGCATGATTCTAAGCGGTCAATGGGTGAGAATAAGGAAGAGGGGAACATAGTGATTAACACAGAATATTCTTCAGGCACTTCTAAGAGCATTTATACATTAATCCACTTAAACCTCATAAATATACCAAGGAAATTTTTTCACTATAAAAGATATTTTAGTTCTGATTACATTATAATGAGTAATGTTTGCATGTCAGTCATTACACATAAATGAGGCAGAGGAACACCTAATTCTTGAGTTAGATCTAGGCAATGGGGAAGAGTGGAAAAAGTAGATGAAGAAGGGCAGGTACATAACTGCTTAGAGGGAAGGAAAGCCTGACTAGCTCCAAGTCACCAGGTTGCTCGTTTCCATTCTGAGAGAAGGTGGGTTTGGGCTTCTGACAGATTATCATGGGTGAGTCATTACTTTTTTATCCTCCATGTATAGTACCTTTCTAGAAAAGCCATTTCTCCCAGGTTATTCCCTTAATTTAGAATGTCACTGGCTATTGGATGAAAGTTTAGAAAGGCAATATCAACCAGAAGCAAAAATGTTGACCTTTCCTTTTACTTAAAAACATATCGAGAGATTAGAAAAGGCTATTACATGGGACATGAATAAGAGCAAACAACTACAGAGCCTGACAGCTATGCCAGAACATAGCCCTGTGAAAATCCTCACGTACAGTACGGGGAGGTTAAATCGTTTACCCAAGCTCACACGGCTCAGATATGTTGGAAGTCAGGATTCCAGCCTTCCATATCTGGATCTCCAACCCGCCCCCTCAACGACTGTTTTCTGAGAACATCAGATCTATGCCTACCCAGATGTGAATGATTGAACACATACATCATTGCATTTCTCAACTTTTCTGTTTTCCTTTCCTTGATTTACCCACCTTATAAATTTGTTTGAGAGTGAAAAATGATACAGCATATGTGAATGTTTAAATAACACTACAAGGCATTGTTTTTCATTGTTTTAAGTGTAAAGCTCTAGCAGTTGTGAGATCTCCCCTCAAAGATCACATTATATCGGTACTTCCTTTTACCCCTGATGGGACTGCTGGTGCTGATTCTATGCAGCCTGCTTCAGGGTATCTGTTTCAGGATGACACTGAGGAGGTGAGCACTGGCTTAGACACCCCTTACCACTTGGACGTACTGAAGGTGAACTATAAGTGAGGTGACCCATGGTGCAGCAGCAGTCATGGGGAGCGTGGTCATACCTTTGTCAGTTGGCTTAGTACTGTTCCTGGTCTTCTCCTTTTCCTGGTCTTCTTATTTTATTTTATTTTATTTATTTTATTTTTAATTTTTGGGTTAATTGAAGTATAGCTGACATGCAATATTAGTGTCAGGTGTACAACATGAGTTGACAAGCATATACATTACAAAGCACTCACCATGTTATGTGTACGTACCGTCTGTCACCCTACAGTGTTATTACAATATTATTGACGATACTCCCTATGCTGTACTCTTCATATCCTGGTTCTTTTTAAATAGGTGGCTGCTACTGCCTCTGCCCTGGCACCTTGGATTGCTGTGGACCCTGCCCTTATTCTGTTCTGCTGTGCCACAGGTTAGAGGCCAATGATGGGGAGAGATGATTCAGTTGTGAGGAATGGGGTGGGGGTAAGGTACCCTGGGAAGGAGAACTAAAAGTAGGATAGATAGAGTTTCTGCTCTTGACTGTGGGTAACCCACCCAATCAAAAGCAAAATCACAGCAGTAATCATGTGACTCACAGAAGACTCGCTTAAAAATTGTTTAGCAATTGTTATAGCATTAAAGATACAAACATTAAAGAATACATAAACCAGAATATTAGACTAGACAAAAAAGAGAGGAAGATGATCTTTCTTTCTTTCAGATCACATGCCTTTTCAGTTATTGTAACAATTCTGAGAGGAAATTAATTGTCATAAATAATGACTCGACTTCTTGCCAGCCAAAGGAAATGATAAAACCTTACAGGTTATTAGTTTTCAGTGATCTTAGACTTTACAACTTTTGATTAACATCCTGATGATGAGATTATCTATTTTTTGGTAGTTTCATAAATAAAACTCTATAATATGTATAATTCTTAATAAGGCCTGGAGTTGATTTTTTGACCATTGAAGAAAAAGTATAAACCCAATACTCTGGTGTAAATAATTATTCCTTAATTTTTGTTATTTTTAGTGTTTTACTAATTCTTAAACTTCAAATGATTCTTCTAGAATTAACATGCTTTTTGCTGTGATTCTATTAAAAAATTTTTTTAATGTTTATTTATTTTTTGAGAGCAATAGAGACACAGAGTGTGGGAGGGTGAGGGCATAGGGAGAGGGGGACACAGGATCTGACACCACACCCAGGCCCTGAGTTGTGAGCACAGAGCCTGACATGGAGCTTGAACTCATGAACGACCTGAGCTGCAGTTGGACGCTTAACTGCCTGAGCCACCCAGGCTCCCCACTGCTGTTACTATTTTTGATGTTCACTATGGTTTTGGATCTTGTGGACTGAGATTGCATTGGACAATTGAGACTTTTCTTTTCAGATTATAAAAATAAAACACTTCCAAAGTTCAAAAGTCAACATGTGAGGAAGACATACTATTTCTGTTTTGGAAAATTCCTGTAGAACTGGTCCATATTTTTTCCTAAAAGACAAAACATACTTCAGTGTTTACTGATCTATAATCATTCCATTTATACTATTTGGGGCAGGGACTGTGGACCTTGGGGTGTAAGGGATATTAAATCAGGGTGAGTTTGAGAAGTAACATAAATGGCTCTAATAATATATGCAAGATTTTAGCATTTGATTCTATTCTGGAAAAAACAAGTTTAATTCTAAAGGAAAAAACTTGTCATGTGTTAGCTGAGTTCTATTTAAAGGTCTTGGTATTTTTAATTATAAACACAGTTCTCTCTGCTTCTATGGGCCTCAGCCATATGAATATATTGTGCAGAGAGAAGACTATGAGATGCAAGTCAGTAATGTAATAAATGGATTAAAAATACAGAATGTAAGTTTTCTGCAGCTAAATCAAATAAAATACCACCTCTTATATGAAACACTGGGTTCATATGTGTTTCCAACTCTTTTTTAAACATATGCCTTTTATCATGCACATAATAATCTTATCAGGGTCTGAGGAATCAGCCTATAATCAAACACATTAATATGTTCATAACAAGATAAACATTCACACTAAGTGAAATGAATAAGAATGATAAATAGCCTCAAAGCATTTCAGGCAGCTTTTGCTGCCTCATGAGTTTACACCACAATTATAAAAAAGCATTTAGTCTTCAGAATTTTTGCATTTTGGAATTGAGGGGACTACGGACCTAAAATGATGCCATAGGCAAAATGTTATATTTTTCTCTAGCTATAATCTATACTATGTCCAAAATTAAATAGATCCTGTAAACGTTCCTGGATTTTAGGGGTCCCTGAGTGGCTCAGTTGTTTAAGCATCTGACTTTGGCTCAGGTCATGATCTTGAGATTTGTGAGTTTGAACCCTGCATCAGGCTCTCTACTGTCAGCACTGAGCCTGCTTCAGATCCTGTGTCTTCCTCTCTTTTTCTTTCTCAAAAAAATAAACATAAAAAAAATAAGTTACTTGGGTTTTTAAAGAGCAAATTCATTTAAAAGGGGAAAGACATAAATGTCAAATTTATTTTTGCATCCAATTTCAGATATGTTGAAATATCTTTGAATAAGAAAATACAAGACTTTCTAGTATTTTGTAAATATTGACATTTAAAATAGAGCTGGGTGGCTCAGTCAATTAAGCATCAATCTCTTGATATCAGCTCAGGTCTTAATCTCAGAGTTGTGATTGAGTTTGGACCCCATATTGGACTTCATGCTGGGTGCAGAACCTTCTTAAAAAATTAAATGAAATTAAAAACTAAAATAGAGTTGTCATACTACTATCTACCGTTATCCACTTTACATATGTATGATTTACTATAAGATCATATGATGTCTGAGATTTGCCATGAAAATGCTAGCCAAAAAGAAAATGAAGAAGAACTGGGGGGATAGATGAAACAAAATTGGCAAAATACTACAAATTGTTGGAGCTGGATAATGAGCACTCATTATATCATTCTATTTTGGGGTATGTTTGAAAATTTCTATAATGAAAAGTGGTTTGCTTTTTTGTTTTGTTTTGTTTTTAATACAGACGAACAAATTCCCCTTTAGTAGTCTTTTTAAATAAAATTTTTAAAAATATTTATTTATTTTTGAGAGAGACAGAGTCAGAGCATGAGCAGGGGAGGCTCAGAGAGAGAGAGAGAGCGAAACACAGAGCCAGAGGCAAGCTCCAGGCTGTGAGCTGTCAGCACAAAGCCTGAAGCAGAGCTCAAACCCACGAACCATGAGATCATGACCTGAGCTGAAAGATGCTTAACAACCGACTGAGACACCCAGGCGCCCCGTAAATTGCACTTTAATAATTCAAATGGAAAAAAAAATCAAGCAAACAAAACAAAATGTTGCACCTTTCAGTTTTTAGGGTTGGAAGCAATTCGAGAAACAATTAGGGGAACTGAGTGGTTTCCAACTCTGCTTGAGTTTGACTTTCTCTTTGAGATTTTCTCAAGTCAGTTTCTATCCATGCAGCACTGCCTGAGGAATGTGTTGCTCTCACTTCTTAAAATGTTTCTCTCTTTTGACTTACAACATATTTTCACTTAAAAAGTTGGAAGTAATGAAAAATTATAAAATCTTACAAAATTTAATGTTTCCTCCCTATCTACTTTCCCCTACAACTTTCTCTCCTTAGATGTAATCATTTTTAACAATTTCAGGCTTCATCCTATTACACCTTTCCTTATGCAAATGAAGATATGCATATCTTTTTTTAACCAAATTGTATCATGACTAACATATTATTCTGAAACTTGCTTCTTTATTCAGTGACATATCACGTGTACCTTTCAACTGTTTATACATTTGCTTCATTATTTTAAGTCTGAATTTTATTCTAGTGAAAGAATGTACCACAGCTTTTTAAACCGGTCCTCAACTGATTTACTTTAAATTTATTCCAATTCTTAATAACTTCAAAAATGCTACTAAGAATGGTCTTGAACAGATATTTTTGCCCATCTTATATGAATATTTCTGCTCAAAAGATAATAAGAAATTCACTTACTGAGGCAAAGGATATGTGTATTTTTATTCTTTTCTTTTGATAGGTACTATTTTACACTCCTAAAAATAATATATAAGACTATCTTTTCCTGTGATATTTTGAATTTTTGCCTGATAAGTAAAATTGATATCTTACTTTAATTTTCTTGTCCCCATTCATTAGTAAGGCTAAGTTTTAACCTATGTTTATTGGCCATTTGTATTTACGTTCTTAGACTTGCCTGGTAAAGGAGACCAGAATCTCTCACCTCAGAATTTACTACTTTGGCATATTGAATATTTTAAATTAAAGACACCTAAGAAACAGGAGGTGCAAGAAGGGTACTTTAAAATGCCTTTTCCGGGGCGCCTGGGTGGCTTAGTCGGTTAAGCGTCCGACTTTCGCTTAGGTCATGATCTCGCGGTTCGTGGGTTCCAGCCCCGCGTCGGGCTCTGTGCTGACTGCCAGCTCAGAGCCTGAAGCCTGTTTCAGAGTCTGTGTCTCCCTCTCTCTCTGACCCTCCCCTGCTCACGCTGTCTCTCTCTCTCTCCTAGAAATAAATAAAAATATTTAAAAAAAAAATGCCTTTTCCCCCTGAAAGCAGGAGATAAACTCTCATGTGAAAAGTACCCTCCCTTTACCAGAAGGAAGGAAGATACTCTTTTTACCATAGATGGGGAATTTGGAGCCAAGAAATCTGTACAAACAAACCTTGTTGAACAAATCCTTATCTTCCTAGTTGATTCCTATCCCTACCCCACATTCCTTTGTCTTGTCAATTCTTCACAAATGTGTTGTTGCTTTGTCTAAGGAGTATAAAAGCTCCCTGCTCTGGTCATTTNCACACACACACACACACACACACACACACACACACACACACACAAATACATGAATTTGTATCCTTTTCTCTTCTTAATCTGTCTTATGCCAAAAAAATTCTTAGGCTCAGCTTGCCATGCTAAGAGGATAATGGAGAAAGTTCTTGCCCTGCACTGGTCATATCTGTAACTGCTTTTTTTTTTTTTTTTTCAATTACATTGTCTATAGGAGTAATTTGCTTATAAAGGATATAAATCATGTGTCTTACATGTTGCAAATATTTTGTTTAGGTCGAATGGCTATAAAGTCAGTGATTGGAACTTTGCTTGGCTTTAGAGGAGACTTAATACTTTATCACAAATTGAGAAAACGATGGTAAATCATAGGCTTCAAAATACTTCTCACTGTCACTGACCACCAGTCACACTGAATACCTGGCCTGAGGCACAGTTTCTTTCTCTGTTAACTAGGGATAATAATACCTACTGCATGAAATTCCTGTTTGCTATGCTGTGTGTGGTTGACCTGGTTCTGTAGATGCTTAATAAGGGAAATCATCTTGTTGTGCCTTTTTATTATCTTGGTCTCCTGAACTTCCGATACTGCTTCATCTTGATTTGAACCCAACTGTTATTGTTCTAACAATTAAACAGACACAATTTTAAGGGGTGCCTGGGTGACTCAGTCAGTTGAGCATTTGACTTCAGCTCGGGTCATGATCATGGTTTGTGGGTTCAAGCCCCATGTCCAGCTCTGTGCTGACAGCTCAGAGCCTGGAGCCTGCTTCAGATTCTGTCTCTGTCTTTCTCTGCCCCTCCCCTGCTCATGCTCTCTCTCTCTCTCTCTCTCCCTCTCAAATATAAATAAACATTAAAAATTTAAAAAATAAAATAAAGAGACACAATTTAGGAAAGCTAACATATATTAGTTGTGAAGGAGCTGAAGGTAAATCTATTATAAATTTTCTATACTATAAACTTTTTTTTAGAAAGAATAATTTCACATTAAACATTTAATGTTTAATATTACCTTAATAATATTATATTTTAAAATTGCTGCTACAGCAATAAGAAGTGCATTATCATCACCAATTATTCATTGTTTACCTATTTCACACAAGGTGAAAAATGTGTGAAACTTTATCTTTTAAGTAGCCTTTCATAATTTTTTATATGCTGCATTACTCTAATTTTATTCTAATGTATTCTATATTTAATAGAATTTAAAAATTTAAAACTATTTTCCCACCATAATAAACTGCTGGCTTGTAAACCAGTAAGTGTTTTTAAACACTTATGAAAAGTAATTTGGCAATACAAGTGCCCTGGTACATTGAAGATGTATCTTAAAATACAACTTTATCACTAAGAAAGAAATAAAACCTGCCATATACATTGACCTAATGATTTCTTTCATTTAAAACACTGATTTTATACTTACTGAGTTTAGACCTTTTTAGACATGAAATTGTATTATTTATAATATTAGATCATGTATGAAAAAGAAAAATATGGGGTGCCTGGGTGGCTCAGTCAGTTAAGCATCTGACTTTGGCTCAGGTCATTATCTCACTGTTCTGGAGTTTGAGCCCTGCATCAGGCTCTGTGCTGACAGCTCAGAGCCTGGAGCCTATTTCAGATTCTGTTTCCCTCTCTGTCTTTGCCCCTCCCCGGCTCGTGTTCTGTCTCTCTCTCTTTCGAAAATGAATAAACAATTAAAAAGAAAAGTGAAGAAAAATATAAACCAACTTCTTTAAATTTGGAATTCAACTCTCCTGTGTCACTCTTTCACCTGGAGTTGTTTGTGTCCATAATTTTGTCCTCTGTGTCATCAAGGGTGAGATGTTATGTCCTTCCTTCTAAGTGAGCACTAATGGGCTAAAAACCGTTTTGTAAGTTTTGAGACCTGTGCTTTCATCATCTTGGCAGAAAGTGTCAAAGGAAAGTGTTTGGAGAATAACCAGGATTCATTTTTCTTTCAAATGGTCTCTCCCAGGTCTGTTGAGTGAGTTGGGGAGGGTCACAGAGCTCCAGCTGTCACCACCAGGTATAGCCGCCACATTCACACATACACAGGAAATGACAGCCAGGTCTGGGACTGATCCTAGGCAAACCGTGTTGTTGACACCATGGATTATATGTTGCCTTCTGATTTCAGAAATATTAAAATGCATCATAGAAAGAATAAAATATTATTTGCAATGGTGAACAAAATTGTATTTGATTATATATTATATGATATTAAGTGATTATATCTTTTGATCCAATTGCTAGCAACAATTCTGTTCCTAAGAATCTATCTTGTACAAATAACAAATGGAGAAAAGTCTATATTCAAAGATGTTCACAGGGTACCTGGGTGGCTCAGTCGGTTAAGCGTCCAACTCTTGATTTCAGCTCAGATCATGATCTCATGGCTCATGGAGGTTAAGCCTCCAACTTCGGCTCAGGTCATGATCTCACGGTTCATGGGTTCAAGCCCCATGTCGGGCTCTGTGCTGACTGCCAGCTCAGAGCCTGGAACCTGCTTCAGATTCTGTGTCTCCCTCTCTCTCTGACCCTCCCTGCTCATGCTGTCTCTCTTTCTCTCTCTCAGAAATAAATAAAACATTAAAACAAATTAAAAATAAATAAATAAACAAATAAATGTTAAAATATATTTAAAAAAGGAAAAGATGTTTGCAACAATGTTATTTATATTCATAAAAATTAAAATAGTCTCTCTGACCACAAAGGAATAGCTAAATAAGATAGGATAAACTCATGCAGAATGCAAAACAGGTGTACAGGATTTCAACTTATATATATTTTCTAAACTTATGTTTAGAAAAATGATGGGGAGAAAATACATTAAAATGTTATTATTCAAATAAAAAATTTAAAAATTATTATCATTATTTCTATTTTTAGATGGCTTGGGATTTGTCTTCAGTATTTACTTTTCAATATATTTTACTTAAAAATTTTCTTTTTAAAATTTTTTTTTAAACATCTTTTAAAAAATTTTTAATGTTTATTTATTTTTGAGAGAAAGACAGAGCACAAGTCGGGGAGGGACAGAGAGAGAGGGAGACACAGAATCTGAAGCAGCTGTCAGCACAGAGCCGGGCATGGGGCTCAAACCCATGAACAATGAGATTATGAGCTGAGCTGAAGTCGGATGTTTAACTTACTAAGCCACCCAAGTGCCCCTAAAGTTTCTTTTTAAATTTTCTAAAGGTATACACTGCTTTTATTGTTGATTTAATATTATTTAATGAAAATCAAAACCCCATATTATATAAAACAGTTCTCACGGTTTAGACTTGTTACCAGAGCTGCAGGCATTTTAGTGATTTATAAACCCTGTAAATAGGAAAATATTTATCAGAAATTTTAATATGTCTATTACTTTCCAAAATCCTTAGCTGACAACAAAGCGTAATTCTTTTAGAAACTTAGAATATAACGTTTCAGTCTGAAAGCACCATTGCAAATTAATTAGTTCAGCTACAGTTTTAGTCGCAAGCATTTTTCTGTCTCCTCAGTAATCTCGAAATAGCAAGGCATATTGTCACTGAAACATCACCTGCCTAGTCCTGTGAATGCATGAACAATAAGACTTATACCAAATCAATCTTGCCTTTTACTCTCCTATGATACATTCATCTGGCCAGTTTTAATAGTTCCTAAGTTAACATTATCACCTTCCCTGTTTATACCCCTAAGTTATGTGTTATAAAAAAAAGCAACCACGTTGCTTTTTAGATTTTCAGATAATCCTGGTTTTAAATATATTTTTTATTTTTGGGGGCACCTGGGTTCTTCAGGTGGTTGAGCGTCTGACTTTGACTCAGGTCATGATCTCACAGTTTGTGGGTTCAAGCTCCATGTTGGGCTCTGTCCTGACAGCTCAGAGCCTGGAGCCTGTTTCAGATTCTGTATCTTCCCTCTCTCTCTGCCCCTCCTATTCATGATCTGTCTCTCAAAAATAAATAAGTGTTAAAAAATGTTTTTTAAAAAAAATGTATGTTTATTTTAAGAGAGAGAGAGAAAGAGAAAGAGAAAGCACTAGCAGGCCAGGGGCAGAGAGAGGAAAGGAGAGAGTCCCAAGTAGGCTCCACGCTAAGTGTGGAGCCCCACAAAGGGCATGATCTCACAGTTGTGAGATCATCATCTGAGCCAAAATCAAGAGTTGGATGCATAATGACTGAGCCACCCAGGTGCCTCTAAATCTGTTCTTTTATCCCTGTAACTACATTTTGTGGAATTCCAATCCAAAAGTTGAAATGGAAGTAGGCATGAGGTTTGTTTCAAAATCAAGATAGTGAATTACCTACCCTGGCTTTGGAGAACAAAACAGTTTTGTCAAATTTCAGAATATGAACAACACTCATGTCCAGACATAGGATTAGAAACCCACTCCAAAGTTTGAGAAACTTTGTCTTTTATTCTCACTCTGTGTTATTCACATTAATGTTGCTTCCCATAGTACCCGAATTAGCTAAACCATAGGATTTTTCACATACGTTCAGTTAAAGAAAGTGTGTTGGCGTTAGTGTGGTACTGGGTATGGAGTCATATGGCCGATTTTGTTTCCTCACTGCTGGGTAGGGGAGGTTGTTTACATTCTCCAAAGCTTGGATTCCCTGATTGTAAAATGGATAAAATGATAATATTTATCAGAAGAAATAGCAGTCCTTTGGTTGGAACACTATAATTGGACTCAACAATAGCTTGGTAAAACATCTTATCTTTATAGTCTTATTAGTTGATATTCCTTTGTTATTCTGCCTCTGACCTAGAAATTTCATACAGGGTACAATTCTTCCTGTCCTTGTGACTCGTCACAGGGTGCTGTATTACAAAAGAGAAACATATCTTACCAGTAAGATAAAAGCTTCCAAACTGGTTTTGCCAAGAAAGTGCTTGAGGACACTCTGTGCTATTTGCAGTTGCAGATACTGTAAAGTCAAAAACACTGGTCAAGGTATCCTCTTGATTCTAGGAGTAGTTGGAGAGAGACTTCTCTTATTCCATGCATTGACACGTATTGTTACCTTTACCTGTGTGAGAAGAGACTATAACCCTTGATAATTAACATTTTACACATTAAACTTCAAGTTTGAATTTGTGATATATTGCCATGCTCTGTGAAAATAGAATTATATTGATCAGTTTCCTTTGCATTAAGTACTGTAACTATACAAACTTCCAGACCAAATTTCCTTCCATTTTCAGCTGTGTTTACCTTTGATGGGAATATAAGCTTTCCCCAAACATCCCACTGCCGCCAGTAGAATGAAAAGAATAGCCTTGAACAAGCGATGCTGAATAAACTATGTTTGGTGTCAGAATGAGCATCAAAAATCACTCTATTGTCTCTCCGTTTACTAGATAAACCACTTAAAGCTATGCTCTAACCCAAATTATTTCCAGTAGAAAATATTTTATAAGAGTAATCAGAAAACATTTTGTTTCACAAAATGGTTTTAAAATCTTGTTTAAGGTGTCCATTGACCTTAGTTGCAGGATTCATAGAAGTCTCCTTTTATTTCAAAGGATTTTATGTCTCCCGTTCCCCCGCAAAAAAAAAAAAGGTTAAGAAACTGGTCCCATCTGAATAGGGGCCCTGTGTGACTCAGAGCTGACTTCCTGAGTCAGCAGAACCAAGGTCGGTTATCTGGAAACGAGGCAGCCAGCATGGGCAGCCTGGACCTAGAGGCCTGGACGAACTTCAGAGTCTGATTATACCAAAGACAAAGGATTGTTGGCCTCATCAGTTCCGTGAACAAGCAACAAGTGGGCATTCCATTCCAGGGTGGCATTGGATGACCTCATGATCCTTCTCCAACTGTGAGAAAGTTACCTTTAGCTCAGCTATTAGGAAACAAAACAAAGGTTATATTTTGTGAAAATTGTAGCTTGAAGGGATTTTGTGTGTGTGTGTGTGTGTGTGTGTGTGCGTGTTTCTTTCTGGAACTTTTGTCATTTGGGAAAAACTAAAAATGTTTCAAAGGATGCTTTGTTTGAAAGATATTCAGAAATTAGTTCTTTCATTAAATATTTATTATGCTTTGCTAAGTACTGGAAATATGAAAATGAATAAGGCTTGCTGTCCTCAAGGAATATACAGTTTGGCGCATAAACATCTACATGTTTTATGTATAAGATAAACTCAGTCTCTGAGATAATTAAAGGGCCAGCTTGTGGAAAAGATCAGGGGTGCCCTTCTCATCTTTTAATGACTCAGTTTCCTCATCTAAAAGATGAAGACAATACGAGTCCTCCTTACTTTAAAATATAACTGAAGGGATGAAATGATATATCTGCAAGTATTTTTTTTTTAAATCCTTTATAATGTTTCTCAACTTGTGATCTACCTCATACATGTCACCTTGGGTGGGTGGTGCCTGTTAAAAGGACAGATTCCTATGTTGTACCCCAGACCTGCTGTATTAGAATGTTCAGCATTGGAACCTGGGGATCTACATTTTAACAACGGCCCTCAAGTGATCCTTATGCACACTGTGTTTGAGAAATTGATTTGCGGATGCAGACCGTTGTGCAGACAGCCTTCTGAGAAGCTTCACATGTCCCAGACATGTCACATAAGCTGAAAAAGCCTTATACCTAGAGAGGCAATGCAGAAAGGAACAGTAGACAGGTAACATGTGGATCAACAGCCAGTTCCTCTCTCAATGCCATCGCCCTGTGTGGGATCCAGTATCCATGGCTCAGTAGGCTGTGAGGTAGGCAAGATGGTAAGCCCGTCAGTATGACTGAGGTTAAGTCTTCTGCCAGCCCTGTAGAATAAGGACTCAGAAGATAGAATATTAATTCAAATTTCTTGTCTATCTGAGATGGTGAACTTTGTTAACCCCAGTCACTGAACATCTATAACTCTTTCCATTTATTCAAGAAGGGTTTCGAGTACATGTTTTTTGCTAGGTACTGGGTGAGTCAATGGAGACACTGTGTTGAATGAGCAGATGGGATTTCTGTCCTTGTGGTTTTAACAGGTCAATAGAGTTAAATAAACCATCATACAGTGAACCATGTAATTACATCATGAAAAGTACCAGGAAGGACAAGTAAAACATACAATGAGACATTATAACAGAGACCTAACCTAGACTGGGGGCTCAGAAAACTTAGAAAAATGATGTTGGGGGAAGGGGATGACTTTTCAGAAAAAGTGTTCAGACAGAAATAAATTTCTCAATTGTTTTAAAGCTTACTTATTTATTTTGAGAGAGAGAGAGAGAGAGAGAGAGAACACAAGCAGGGAAGGGGCAGAGAGAAGAGAGAGAGATTCCAAGCAGTCATCAAGCTGTCAGTACGGAGCCCGAGGCAGGGCTCGAACTCACAGAACCATGAGATCATGACCTAAGCAGAAACCAATTGCTCAGATGCTCAACTGACTGAGCCACCCAGATGCCCTATAAATTTCTCAATTTTAAGATTGGTGAAGATGGTGATAGATTTGGACAATGTTTCATAAGAAGTTATTGAGGAAGTAAATAAATATATTTTACTTTTGAAACGAGTCACTTTTAAAAAGATGAAAAGATCTTAATTTCCAAAATACTAAGAAACTCAAACATAAGAAAATAACACAGATGTCTTGACACAAATGCTTCTGTCAGAAGTTTTTTTTTTTTAATATTTTTATTTATTTCTAGGAGAGAGAGAGAGACAGCGTGAACAGGGGAGGGTCAGAGAGAGAGGGAGACACAGACTCTGAAATAGGCTCCAGGCTCTGAGCTGGCTGTCAGCACAGAGCCGGATGCGGGGCTCGAACCCACGAACCGCGAGATCATGACCTAAGTGAAAGCCAGACGCTTAACCGACTAAGCCACCCAGGCGCCCCTCTGTCAGAAGTTTTTAGTGAGTTTTCTAATAGCCAAAATGCAAGACTACTCCAATATCCAATGGTAGTGAATTATTTAAATAAATATGCTATAAAAACACCGTGGTGTACTATTCAACTTTAAAAATTGTTGAAGATGAAAAATGTTGAAGATGAAAAATTGTTATAGATGATTTATTGGTTGGTTACATAAAAACAAAAGTTTTTTTAACAAAATGGATGATCATCTATTTTTGCGAACATATTTAATAAAGAGGTATATACCGACATAGACAAATGGATTCTAAGTAGTAAGGTCATTTTTCTTTGTTTGGAAAGTCTGAGTTTTCTAATTTTTCTACAAAGTTTTATCCCAAGAGAAGAATGATAAAAGTGTATTTTAACAAAAAATGTTGCAGACAAGCTGGCACTCTCTCGGCTGGCTACAAGAAGCTTTGGTTGGGGGAGGGCGTGGGGCTGGGAAATGATGGACACAATATGCACAAGGCCTTTCCTGAGAACACGAAAGAAGACTTTTGACTTTCAGCCAAAGGGCAGGATCAGAATAAAATTATAATGTTATATGGGAGAAAAAGGAAGTTCTGAAGATAGAAGAGTCTTTTTTGCAGAGTTAGAGCCATCCAGTAAGAGATGAAGCTGCCTTTGCAGGTGGTGGGGATCTTCTCCGTGCCCCCGAGCCCCGCGAAGACCACAGGCAGCAGGAGGTTTTCTGTGTGGGTAAGAGGTGGACAATGGCTCCTGAGCTCCTTCCAAACTGAAGGGTCTGTGACTATGAACTTCAGCTTTTTCCCCAGGACATGCAAATAACCACATCCTGAGAAACTTAAGGCCTATATTTACTGTCTCCTGCCTGGAAAGTAGAAAGGAATATTGGAACCCTTAGTTTCATTATGCTTTAATTCTTCACTACAAATCAGGCTTGTGAAAAAATACATGTGATGTTAATACCCTTTTGATTCTGTTCTTTTTAAGTCTATTTATTTTGAGAGAGAGAAAGAGCAAGTGGGGAGGGGGCGGGGAGGTGGGGGAGGGCAGCAGAGAGAAAATCCAAAGCCGGCCCTGCACCACTAGTGCAGAGCTTGATGTGAGACTCAAACTCACAAACCGTGAAATCATGACTGGAGCTGAAGTCGGACACTTAACTGACTGAGCCATCCTTTTCATTCTTATTTACAAGGCTTATCCGATTATTTCTATGAGGCCCAGAATTGCCTTTTGTTTTTGTGCAAAAGCCCTCAGCTGCAGGACTTGGTGAATGTTTACTGTCTTCTAAAAAGTCTCATCTAATATATACATATATATTTTTAAACAGCTTGAGTCCAAAGTTCAGTGTTTTTTGGCCATAAACAGTGGTGATAAAATTGAGGTCTCCCTTGTTTGTTTGTTTTTTAAATGCATCTATCACAAGAGGTGCATTTATGATATATTATAATAACACTGCAGATTTCAAGGTGGAGCATCCTCGAAGCCCAGATCGTGTTACTGACCATTCTACGCAGACCTTCCTCCTGAGACAGTGGGCTGCGGCACGTTTCGTGCATTGGGTTCCAATCTTTACTCATCCGTTCTACTTTGGACCGTTGCAAATAACATGAGCCACTTCAGAGGGGGCATTCAGAGAAGTGTATGTGTTATTTTGACAGCGGCGCCACAGAGACACAGGCATCTCTGCTTGCTCCAAATACCATGAAAAGCAGGAAAGCTGCTTTCAATCACTTGCCTTTAGGAGCAAAAATAATGACAATGGTTCTTTACACACAGCCCAACAGGATGCAAACTGCCTCGTGATGTGATGGCCAGTGTGCTGGACTCTTTTAGAATACAAATTAATGCTGAGCTCCCTCTAGTGTCATGCTACAGATGCAGTTAAGGACTTTGATATTGTACATATTTCGCAATATGATTCAATTGGTTTTAATTCCATTAAATTCAGTTACTTTCCATTGTACTTAGTTTTATGCAACATATTTTGCTGGGAGCCGCACTGGCCTTGCAGGATGACAGTCACAGTGAGGAAATGGTAGCATTTGCACAGCTCCTGCCATGAGAAACGAAAACTGGAATCTCCTTCTGCTACTACTGGCTCATGTTGGAAGTTAGGCTGCTGGTATTGACCAGGCCTCACAATATTCCAGATCAGACCGATATTACCCACACAGATTGCATATGCATAGGAAAAGCATATCCCTGCCTTTTCCAAAGAGACTTCAGATGAAAGCATTGTGGATGATTGTCAAAAAGCTCTTCCTATGGGACTTGCAGATCCAAGACTTACATAATAAAGAGANTTTTGGGAAATTCTCACATATCAAAGAAGTTTGTTATCAGAAATCATTGTCTAAGACAAATGCCACTTCTGTGCCATCCCCCAAACACTTAATGATAAAATAAAGTTGAGCCCCAGTCAGAGCAGAGATGCCTGCCTGGTGACCAGAAAGACTCTCAGGACTCTCTCATCCCTCCCTCGCTGACACCGTCCATCCTTCCTTCAGGGACCTCTGGACCCTGGCCGGAGTCGGTCTCTGACAATATTTCCTTTTCTAATGTTTATTTATATATTTTGAGGGAAGGAGATAGTGTGAAAGCAGAGGAGGGGCAGAGAGAATGGGAGAGAAAGAGAGAATCTCAAGCAGGCTCCACACTGTCAGCACAGAGCCTGATGTGGGGGTGGATCTCATGAATCATGGGATCATGTCCTGATCCGAAATCAAGAGTCGGATGTTTAACAATCTGAGCCACCCAGGTGCCCCTATACAGCATATTTCTTGAGTCAGAAATTGTGTTAAGAAACATTTAATAAAACTATAATTTGAAAACATCACTAAAAGTGGAAATTATAAGTGAAAATGTTTCACGTGGGGCGCCTGGGTGGCTTAGTCGGTTAAGCGTCCGACTTTCGCTTAGGTCATGATCTCGCGGTTTGTGGGTTCGAGCTCCGCGTCGGGCTCTGTGCTGACTGCCAGCTCAGAGCCTGGAGACTTGTTTCAGAGTCTGTGATTCCCTCTCTCTCTGACCCTCCTCTGTTCATGCTGTCTCTCTCTCTCCTAGAAATAAATAAAACATAAAAAAATTAAAAAAAAAAAAAAGAAAATGTTTCATGTGATTATAGCCTAGGGTAAATAAAACAATATTCCAGATCTCTTTGTTTGTATAAGACACCCCTTGTCCCTGCAACAACAACAACAACACACACATACACCAGCCCTATTCCAATATACTCTCCTTGATGTCCAACAAATAGGGGTCTCCTTCATTTGTATGCTGACAGTAAGATGAGGGTTGCTCCCTGGATATGGAGGGAATAGCTGTTACCACTATGGGAAAAACAGAGATTGTGTAAGTCTTATTGATGAACCATTAGGGCTATGTTCGTGCCTTTTCTTTAAAAAGAGATAGAAGTTTATTGAAGACACTGCAAAGGAGCAGTGGGCAGGACAGCAAGAAAGAAACTGTTGGCCAGGATGCAGTGGTGAGGGGGCTACAGTTAAGGAGGAAGTGAGGAGGTATGGGAACATGGAATTTCCCTTTTTGGTACCTGTGGCCAGTTGTAAGTAGCCCATTGGTCATTTAGGGCTCATGGCTGTTTTGAGGAGGGTTGCCTAATGAGCCTGTTTGCATTCAGCCAAGGGGTGGTGGCTGTGGTGGCTGTGGGCCCTTTTACTTTACTCAAGTTTGCATTGCTCAAGCATGTTGCCTAAAAGTGGCCTCTACTCACCCCCTCCCACCTTATCAACAATGACAAGTCTTTGGCGTTTAGACAGAGGTCTCATCTTCCGTAACTGCTTCATGCTGGAAAGGGAGGTGGAATCCTGTCTCTACCTAAACTCGTCCATCTTTCAGGGGTTTTGTGTAGTTTTAGACTAGAACATGGTATATTAATGTGCTAATAAGAATTTTGAGTAAACTCCCTGATGTCCATGTCTGTGGGACTTAGGGGAGATGGGCCACCTGATGGTATGGGCTGGGATCCTTGTTCAACCACCATTTGTATATGGAATTGTTGGATTCACTCAGACTCATAGAAACGTGTTTTGCCTACATATCAAGATGGTGGCTGGAGGCACAGGAACAAAGGAAAAGGAGGGGCCTGAAAGAAGCAAGGTGGCTAAGAGTCAGCTAGTGTCGTGAAAGGGTCCCAAGCAAGCCTGTAATGTGTGCAGATTTGGCCTGTAGACAGAGTGGGAGTGGAAAGAAAAGGGGTCCTTCTCTTCACAGGGAGTCCAACCTGGTGGCCCTCAGACCTTCGACCACATGAAGAAGTTGTCCTGGCCAGACACCTTCAGTTGTCTGAGGAGTACTAGTTAAGCCAGCAAAGGCTGAAAAGAGAAAGGAGAGGGAAAGAAGGGCAAGAGGGGAAATCCTTTACCCTATTGGGAAAGAAGAGTCCTACTGGTTCTCTTTGGGGCTTCAGATCCTCACCAAGGAGTAACCTCCCCTGGAGGTCATCAGTTCCCCAAGGACTGCTAGAGTCAGTTTGCTGAGGGAAAGTCCCGAGAAAATCCCAGACAACCTGGGAAGAGCCCCAGGCTGGCAAAGGCTCCATGTACTGTCCACCAAATGTGGGGCGACCGGATTGGGTGGAGGCCGGTGACATGGGCGGTGAAAGAACTCACCCACGGTAGAATAAGGAGATAGAAGTTTATTGAATACACTGAAGGGAGCAGGGGCAAGACAGCAAGGAGAGACCATTTGTTTTTTTTATGCCGTTGAATGTGTTTAAAATTTTTTTTTAATGTTTATTCGTTTTTGAGAGAGAGCACAAGTTTGGGAGGGGCAGAGCTCGAACTCACCAACTATGAGATCATGACCTGAGCCTAAGCCAAATGCTTAACCCACTGAGCCATCCAGGAGCCCTCTTTAAATGTGTTTTCAAAAGCCCAAAGAGCCCAACATGGTACTGGTTGTGAGTGTTGATTTTCTAGACCAAAACAACTCATCTTACGTATTGTCTATTCTCAAACCCTGTGTTAATGATTACATATAAGCAGATTGCAAGCTAAAATAGTTATTAGAACAGAAACATCTGTTGGACACTTGCTGTTTCCCTCCTATCTTCCCTACCTTAGCACTAGAATGACATTTCCAAAGCCCCATCTTACCCTGTTATTGCCCTACTTACAAGGCCTGAAGGAAGAGTCAGTTCAGTGACAGGACCTAGGGATCTGGAGTCACACTGCTGGGCTCCTGGCTGTGACCCTTGCTAGCTGGGTGATCTTGGGCAAGCTGGTACGCTTTGTCTGAAAAATGAAGATAAATAATAACAGTACCTATTTCACAGGACTAAATAAGCCCCTGACATGAAGCAAAACCCCAGCAAGATGATACACTCTCTGGTGAAGAAAGCAGAGGCCAATTCTTGAGCTGGTTATTTTACGTAGATCTCTCATCACCCGGCTTTCCCAAACAGTACTTTTTCTATTTCAAGAAAGAGGTTTGGGAGAGTGTCCTCAGTAGCAAAACAAAAACCATATTTTTTTCCTACCTCATCCTATTGGCTCAATGGCGTCTAAATTCTTTTGCACATGGATGAAATCTCTCAACCATTTTTCTGAGACTCCCTTTTACAAACAAACACTCCACTATTTTTTAATGTTTATTTTTGAGAGATTTGAGAGAGAGAGGGGAGAGAGAGAGAGAGAGAACAAGTCGGGGAGGGGCAGAGAGAGAAGGGGGTCATAGGATCCAAAGCCAGCTACACTGAGAGCAGCAGAGAGCCCCATGAGGAGCTTGAACCCAGGAACTGTGAGATCATGACCCAAGCTGAAGTCTGATGCTCAACTGACTGAGCCACCCAGGTGCCCCAAGAACATGCCACTATTTTGACTATAAATTCTTTACTGCTGCCAGACTGGTTTATTCACTGTCCTCAGATAGCAGATATACCTTATCTCTTCTTTAACTCTTCCTTCTTTCTTCCCTCCCTCTCTCCTTCCTTCCTTCCTTCTAGACTGGCCTGCACCTCAATCCTCTCTGTCACTATCCTTACAGATTAGCTAAAACACCACTTCCTTAGTAGACATTTAGCTCAGGAAAGTCCCTGTCACTATAAAGTACAGTATACATCTGTCAGCAGCTAACTTAAAAATATTGTGATGCACTTGTGTGATACTGGGGCATCTCAGGAAGACCACACTTATGGCCTTGCCTCTGAATGGAGAGCAGAGAGAGTCCAGCTCTCTCACTTTCATGGTTATTCCTGTTGTGGGAAAGGATGCCAAGCTTACGACTCACCAGAGGTTGCCTGGTTACTGTCAAAATATTTCCCAAGTCTCTGATTTCATCAAAATTAATAGCCCCTGATACTTTTAAGAAAATGACACAAAGAAACTTATTTGTAGATTTTCTTGTGTTTAATTTAGAAATGTTTGTCATTTAAAATTAATATTGGTTAACTTCTTAGGAATGTCATTTCCATAAATTCAAGGTATTTCATCATCTTAGATGCAATGTGTTTATTATGGGTGCACTAATTTAATTCATTCTACTCTAAGGAGTTCCACAGACACTATCTGTAGAAAGACATATGCAGCTCTCTTTAACAAAAAAACAAAACAATTTAACTATGTCAAAGTTATGACCTGAGACTGCAATAATAAATAAAGGTCTTTGTATAAAAGCAAAAAAAAAAAAAAAAAAGAAAAGAAAATTAATATTGGTTAAAATTGCCAATTTTGATTACCTGAAGACACAAACAGGATAATTTATCCTCAAAATTTAACAGATAGTCTATGCATTTTAACTTAAAAATTTTTTCTTCTGTTTATTTATTTTTGAGAGAGAGAGTGGGAGGGAGAGAGAACATGAGCAAGAGAGAGAGAGGAACAGAGGATCTAAAGGGGGCTCCGAGCTGACAGCAGAGAGCCTGATGTGGGGCTCAAACTCACAAACCGTGAGATCATGACTTGAGCCAAAGTTCAATATTTAACTCGCTGAGCTGCCCAGGTGTCTTGCATTTTTACTTTTCAAAAACCCTTCCACGTCTGTCATCTCATTTCATCTTTCCAATAAGTTCAAGAAAATTATTTTTCAAAAGGACTTTAAGTGACCAGGAATGAGAACTGAACAAGCATATTTCACTTCTTCTGAAGGTCCCAGTGAGTCACTGAATGGAATCTTTTCACTGGGACTTTATGTCAATTACTAATTCCCCTTGAATGATCTAAGGCAGGTCTTATCCCAGAAACTCCAGGCTGGATTGGATGTCTGCACCTTCCTATGTGACTCCTTTTGCTATTATTCAGTATCTCTCATCAAAGTTGCAGGGTATGGGCAGAGGAGGAAAGACATAGGAAGGAAGAGAGACATGTTCAAATTCAGGAAAATATAATACACATCAGAAATAATGGAAGCAAAGAACATTCTGAAGGAAAGACAGGGGAGAGCACAATCAGCTGCCCTCAAAGCCCGGTGTGGTTATCTGGGCATTGTACAACCTCTGGAAAGATATGAGGGTTTTCCAGTATTGCAGACTCTCTCCTGTTGCTCTTAGGGGAGGATTGATTCCACGGAGAAAATATTCATGAAGTAATTATTAAATAAAGGGAAAACATTTCTCACAACATCCAAGAATATATGAGTTCAGGGGTACCTGGGTGGCTCAGTTGTTTAGGCATCGCACTTTGGCTCAGGTCAAGATCTCATGGTTCGTGGGTTCAAGCCCTGCGTCAGGCTCTCTGCTGACAGCTCAAAGCCTGGAGCCTGCTTTGGATTCTGTGTCTCATTCTCTCTCTGCCCCTCCCGCACTTGTGCTCAGCCTTTCTCTGTCTCTCAAAAATAAATAAACATTAAAAAAAAGAAAAAGATATATGAGTTCATATAGCTATTTGTCAAACCATGAAACACCTATTATATCCAAGATTCTGGTGATAGAGTTGTAAAGAACACAGCTTTGCTCTCAAGGAGATTATAGGTCAATGAGGGGTAGCAAATAATAATAATAATAATAATAACTATTTATTAAATGCTTACTCTGTGTGAAACTTGTTTATGATTGACATTACTTAATCTTCAAAACCCAATGATGTGGTTAGTAGTATTTTTACTTTATAGAAATGGCAACTAAGGTACAGAAAGGTTAAGTAACTTGTCTAGATTTCCACAGCTGGCAAGTGACAAATTGGAAATTTGAACCTGGGGAGTGAAATACCAAAACCTTCGCCCTTAAGCTCTTATCTCCGCAAACAGTGCTTCACTGATTTCCTTGGGAAACATTGTATGGAACAATTTCAGGGTGTCAGTCTCATAAGGGATCTGTGGATAATGGGGGTTGGATTCATTCATTACAAAGATGGAGGCCCCAGATGGTACGAGGCAGTGTGGTAAGTGTTCGTAGAAGTCAACACAGGAGGTTGGAGAAGGGATTGCTTAGGAAAAGCCTCCTGTAAGAGTCAATACCCGACCTGAGCCTGATAAATGAGTAGATATCAGATAGGCAAAGAGGGAGGAAAGTACCTTCTGGGCAGAGGAAACTGGAGGTATGAATGTTTGAAAGACCATGATTTACTGAGTGAATGGAAGCAACCAATAAATATAGTATGAAGCAGGGGCCAAGATGGGGGGACTAGGAGAAAAGAGAAGAGAAATGAGAAATCTGAATAAGCCAAAGCCAGATAATGAAGAGTCTCTTTATTTAATATTTTAAATATTTATTGTTTCTGTAAAAGTGAAATGTGCTTATTTTTTGTTTTTTTTAATGTTTTATTTATTTTTTTTTTAGGAGAGAGAGAGAGAGAGAGACAGCGTGAGCAGGGGAGGGTCAGAGAGAGAGGGAGTCACAGGCTGAAACAGGCTCCAGGCTCTGAGCTGGTAGTCGGCACAGAGCCCGACGCGGGGCTCGAACCCACAAACAGCGAGATCATGACCTAAGCGAAAGTCGGACGTTTAACCGACTAAGCCACCCAGGCGCCCCTATTTTTTTTTTTTAATGTTTTATTTTGCTTATTTTTTGAAAAGGATTCTGATATATATATATAAAACAACTCATAAAAGTACAAAGAAAGGAAAAATCACCTTCACCCTCTCTCACTCTGAGATTACAACTATAGACACTTTATTGAACATGCAGTATCTTTCTCTCTATATATAAACATATGGGTATGAGGATAGAAATATATAAGTGGCATCATACTGTGTATGTTGTTCTGTAACTTCCCACCATTTATATGGCAATGATAAGAATCTTTCACTTTATTGTGAAGTAAAGGATCTTCAGCAAGATGGTAGCATAATCATATTTGTATAGTATGAAAAACATAAACAGCATTGTATAGTGTAGATTTGAGGTAATGTGGTGGCAGGAAGGAAGATCAAGGAACCCAAGGAAGAAAGGATGATGACATGAACCAGGGAATGAGTTGGAAAAAAGGGATAGACTTAGATGACAGGAGGCAGGCTCAGTGGCCTCTCTGGCTGTAGAAGCAGGGGTTGCCCAGTGGTGGGAGGTAAGAAGCGAGAGCAAAATCTAACTGATTTCTAGGTTGCTGGTTCCAGATTGGATGTGCACCAGTAGCTAGCAGTTTGGGGTGCCTATGGGATATCCAATTGAAGAGAGCAGGTAAGTAAGTCTGGAGCTCAAGATAGAGACCAGAGCTGAAGACAGAATTCTAGATATCATCAGAAGTTAAAACCAAGAGAACTAAGAACTGAACACCTGGGACACCAAAATACACAGGCCAGGAGGACTTTGAGTAGAGAGTTTGTTCTGTTAAGTGTTCCTTAAGGAACTGTTAAGGAACTGTTCCTCAGAACAGTCCTTAGGATGCAGTAAGCTCAAAAATGTCTCTTGGATGCATTAATGAATAGTAACATACATATTTTTTTTGTATTTCAATATGAAAGCCTCTTCATGGGGCAGCATAATAATCCATTGAGTAAATGTAATGCAACTTACAGATTTTGGATATTAACCCTTTATCAGATATATCATTTGTAAATATCTTCTCTCATTCAGTAGGTTGCCTTTTAGTTTTGTTCATTGTTTCCTTTGCTGTGCAGAAGCTTTTATTTTGATATAGTCCCAATAATTTATTTTTGCTTTTATTTCCCTTGCCTCTGGAAACATGTTTCGAAAAATGTTGCTATGGTTAACGTCAGAGAAATTATTGCTTGTGCTCCCTTTTAAGATTTTTATGATTTCAGGTCTCACATTCAGGTCTTTAAGGGAAAACTTGTATTTTTAAAGTTTTCTTTCATGGTCTGGATTTGAGGGTTAACAGCCCTGTTTCATTTCAGTATCTATATATTCCAGAAATTTCTCACTGTTCAGCTTGACTATTAGTAACCCCCTCCTGAATTTTCTAAAGCTTATTTAGATTTATTTTGGTTTAATTTTACTCTTCTGACATTTCTTTGGGATTTGGGAAGAAAGGTAAATGTGTGTGTTTAGTCAGCCAGCTTTGGTAGGAAGCCACTGTGCCCATCTCCCCCTTCTGTGATAACCTATCCTTAGAAAGTTCTGATGGGAATCACAGCAACCTTACCCCACATATGGGGCAATTCTTTCTAAGAAGAGAGAATTTTTTTCTCTATTCTTAAATTAGGGCACCTCTATGTCCAGTTCTCTTGCATCTCAACCATTCTTTGCAATTTTTCAAAGATTACTGATAGTAATCCTTTGGCAACACTGACAACTCACTCCTTTTAGTGCTCCAGAAACTATTTCACTTGAACACTGAAAATAGCTAAATGATTGTATCATTCCTCACCTATCAAATGAACTTCAGTGCCCTGTTAAATGTGTTTGCTTTATCTTTTCAAATGTTTGGAACTTTCCATTGATTATCGTTTTTTTTTTGATAGGGAAGAAGAAAGTCGGATGAAAGTTATGTATTTTTTTTTTAAGTGTTAAACATGACATCATCAATAAGGATAAGGAATCCCTTTTGTTTTTATTATCTCTGGCCTTTAATTTTTTTTCCCCTCAAGTCTAACCTCATTTAAAGCTTCAGCTTTCCTGGCATTATTCATAGAGGGCTGAGCACAACTCTAAATTTTCTTTGGATTTTATACATCTGCTACTGTTTTTTGTTCCTGTCTTTTTAAAGTCTAAGTGTTTGAAAGAACTCCATACACAATGTTAATAGCTCAGGGGCATTAAGGTAGAGGAGAAACTAAAGATCAGAGACTAAGGAGTGAATTGTTGGTGAATACAGGAGGCATGAACAGCAAATTCTGAAGAACTTGCTGATCAAATATCTCTTATGTAATAGCTCCCCTGCTGAGGCACTAGATTCAGTCCATCACCTCTGACCTGTGTTGCAATAACTCTTTCCCATGAAAAGATATGTCTGAACCATCTAGATCAGCAGACTGTTCACCTGACTAGTCCCGTACACAGTGTTTTATTGATTGCAAAGTTCCTTTGTGTTTGTGTTTGCACTTCAGTTTCCTTGCTGTTCTCCTAACAATTCTGTTTGTTTGTTTTTAACTTCTACTTATTTTTAAGAAAGCAAGAGAGAGAGAGAGAAAGAGTATGAGTGGGGGAGGGGCAGAGAGAGAGAGGGAGACAGAATCCCAAGCAGCTCCAGGCTCTGAGCTGTCAGCACAGAGCCTGCTGTGGTGCGGGGCTCAAACCCACAAACATTTTTTGCTACATCAAATTAGTAAATACAATTCAGAATAATAATAACCATTTGTAAATAAAATTGGGAATTCTCATTGGAAATGCTCAGAACTACCTGAATGTGCACAAAGAACAGAGCGTTATTCCCCTGCCAAGTCTGTATGTGCATGTTATTATCAATATAAAGGGCAGATCTAATTATCTATCTATCTATCTATCTATCTATCTATCTATCTATCTATCTATCTATCTATTTATCTTAACTCTTTTTAAATTTCATTGGAAATGAATTTTATTGTTTACCTTTCTAACGCAATCTCAGATATAATTAATCCTTGCTTCTGAACATCACTGAAAAGTATCAGGGGAAATGTCTGTCTCCTTGCTTCCTGGTGACACTTTTGAGCAATTGTTCTCCTGCCATTGTTTAACAACCTCTCCTCAGTCTACGTCACTTCCAGATCTCAGCCAGCTGGGGCCTGGAGATGAGCAAGAGGATACACGATAGCCCACTATATTTCTCCTTTCATTGAGATGCTCAGCCTCACTCAACTGTATCTGCTCTTTGTTTCCACACCCCCCAATGAGGCTTTCTCTATTCTCCTGATCCACTAAGACAAGCCAAGGCATCATCTCGTATGTTGTCTTAGTAGGAGAGTCCAAAGCAGGCATTTTTTTTCCTAGAGGATACGTTCAGATTTATGAATTCTTATAAAATGCAGTATTCCTAATCTCTAATGGTAGAAATTTTACACAAGTTTGAAGAATAAAGCCAGTGAGTTAGGGTAAAGGGCCCACAGTCACATCACTGGACAAAGATAGGCCTAGAATTCAGTCTCCAATTCTAGTGCTCATTCCTCTAAACCAGAATGCCATGGATGTGAAGCCAAACTGAAGACGAATCTCCATGACGTACCCTTGGTTTACTTAGAGAAGTAAGGAAATGTAACAAAGCATACATCATTTGTTTCTGTTTAAATGTTCAAGTTGCTCATCTTTAAAATTTTTTTTTTAATGTTTGTTTTTGAGAGAGAGAAAGAGCATGAGCAGGGGAGAGGCAAGTGAGAGGGAGACACAGAATCTAAAGCAGGTTCCAGGCTGTGAGCTCTCAGCACAGACCTGAACACAGGGCTCAAACCCATGAACCATGAGACCATGACCTGAGCTGAAGTTGGATACTCAACTGACAGAGCCACCCAGGTGCCCCTCAAGTTCCTCACCTTAAAGAAGTTGTTGCATACCAGCTAACATTCAGGTTGAATGTTTCAGAAAGATAACTTAGAATTTTTTTTTAAATGTGCTGGAGATTTTCATAGAAATTTCTGCTTTTCCTGATAGCCTTTTATTTACTCATCTTTTTCTTTCTGCTCACATATACATGGAAATTTTCCTCTTCCTACTGTATGCACAGAAACAGGATATGTTGAGAGCAAGTTCAAAGAGGTACCTACATGGAAAGGTTCTCAGTTGATAAAAATCAAGAATCGACCAGTGAAGTGGAGTGGAGTGATGTTATTATTGTTTATATTCAGGAAACATTGGCAAAAAACCCTGAGCACTGTGACATGAAACTGTGAGCTTTCAAATAAGCGATAACTACTTTAATGAAGGGCTTTACTTTCGTTAACTTGTTACTTTATGATTGTAATTCTACTTAGTAATGTTCTATTAATGGTCTTCTTAAGATCATTAGTGTATATTCTTGAAATTAGGTGTGCATCCTTGTTTTAATAAGAGCATACAATGCATAGGAGTGAGTTGGCAGGTTTTCACTTTGATTAAAAGAATCATCCCACACTTCCCCGTTGAATAAATATTGACATCTATATACAAGACTAATAGGAGATATCAAAATCATAATTGATTAGCCCTGTGAATAGGCATGTGGAAATTACTTATGGCTTTTTCCTGTTCTGGTTGTTAATGTTTATTTTTGAGAGAGAAAGAGAAAGAGAGAGAGACAGAGTGAGAGTGGGGGAGGAGCAGAGAGAAGAGGAAGACATAGAATCCAAAGCAGGCTTCAAGCTCTGAGCTGTCAGCACAGAGCCCAACACAGGGCTTGAACCCATGAACTGTGAGATCATGACCTGAGCCAAAGTAGGACCCTTAACCGAATGAGGCACCCAGGTGCCCCTCCGTGTTCTGGTTGTTAACCAGTATTTGCTTATTTGTAAAAATCATATGTAAAATGTGTATTCTGTTTCATGGGATTAAAAAAACAGAATGATTTAGGCACAATATCTTGAGTTAACTCTCACAATACTTCTGTTAGAAAAACATGATCATTCCCATGTTTAGTAATGAATAAGGTCATTCCCAAGGAGGATAAGCAAGTGTTGGAAAGAAGATTCAAACTCCGCATCCTTACATCACACTACAGGCTTTTTCTGCAATGCTTGCTTCCTTCCCTCCTCAAAGTTGTGTGTCCTTCCTCACAGCATTTCTCATTTCCAATTCTGAGGCAAAGCATTTATACAAATATACTGACAGATACCTGCTTACTCATGATGGGTTATTTCCACTCTCCTCTTTTGAGTATTCCCAAATTTGAGTGGTAAAGGCTGCTTCTGATCAGCCTTTTCTATGTTACACATCCTTTCCTCTCCCACTAATCTAAAGGAACTCCACAAACATATTTACAGCACTGAAAGTCATGCTTTCCTTTCTTCAGCTATGTTTCTCCTTTCTTCTTCCCATTTTCTATTCTGGCACTGGAGAAGTCACTGGGCAGCACATCCTTACAGACACATCCTTTTTTTAGAATGAACTTATTTTTTAAAATAATTAATTGTAAAAAATATACATGATGTAAAATTCTTAACCATTCTTTAGATGTACAGTACCTTTATTCACATTGTAATAGATCTCTGGAGATCTCTTTTTCTTTTGCAAACCCTATACCCATTGAACAACTCCCTATTTCACCCTCCCTCCACCCCAGTCCCTGGCAACTACCCTCCTAATTTCTGTTTCCATAATTTGGACAACCCTAAGACATCTCATATATGTGGGATCATACAATATTAGTTCCTTTGTGACGGGCTTATTTCACTTAGCATGATGTCCTTACGGTTCATCCATGTTGTGGCATATGATAGAGTTTCCTACTTTCTAAAGGCTGAATAGTATTTGATTGCTCATATATACTACATTTTCTTTATTTGTCTATCAATAGACGTTTGGCTCCTTTCACCTCTTGGCTATCGTGAATAATGCTGCAATGAACATGGGTGTGTAAATATCTTTTTGGGATCCTGCTTTAAGTTCTTATAGATATATACTCACAAGTGGGATTGTTGGATCACATGGCGATTCTAACATTTAGTTTTTTGAGGACCTTCCCTACTAGGTTCTACATCTTTGCCAATACTTGTATATTCTTTTTTCTTTTTATTATAGTGGCCATCCTAATGCCTCATTGTGATTCTGTTCTCCATTTCTCTAATGATTAGTAAGTATGCACTATTTTTTAAATTTAAAATGTTTTGTTTTTATAATTGAGAATATACCATGTGCTAGGTACTGTGTTAAGTGCTTCACATGCAATGGCTTATTACTTAATAACCATCCTGTGGCATAGTGGTATTATCTTTACTTTGTGTTTGAAGAAACTGAGAATCACAGTTTGAGTACTTTTCCTAAGGACAGAGAACTGTAACATGGTGAAATCGAATTCAAAACCAGTTTTGATGTCAACGCTCACATTTCTAACAGCTGAGTTATCTCCCAGCTTTTTGCTTTAGCCATTAATTCCCTAAGCCAATGTTTGGTGATGTATATGGTTCTCTACAAAGGAAATGGAAAGTAACATTTGTTAAGTGCTTGGTTTATGCTAGACACTGCTAAATGCTCACAGATATTTGAGTGTGAGTGTGTTTTGGAGGGAAGTGAAAGAGGGAAGTCCTCGCATTTTCACACACAAGCTTTTATCCCATTTGCATGGTTGGTATTGCAAGTCACAGAGTATAATGGAAACAAAATTGAGTTTGTTTTCTTCCCATAGTTTTTGTAAATTTGAAGGTCATTTTTGCTGATAAATATACTCTCAAGAAATATGCAGGAATTCCAGATAAATTTCAATTCCAATTAAGGAGTTGATTGTGTGTCATAGAGAGGGCACACAAGCGATAAACTACAGAAAGAGTCTTAGCTAGGATAAAAGGAAACAAAAATAAATGCGAATGTAAATATAGGAACTACCAGTTAGCTTATTCTCTTGAGTACTTGCTATGCTCTTTATTTGACGAGCTCTATTTTCCCCATGTACGGCGCCTACAAACGCTTCCATATTGTCTCCCCTGTTCTTCTCCACCTCCTAGCTACACCTCATGGTAGAAACAAAAGCAGCGAGTCAAGAGTTATAGACTTAATTTTGCTAACACAGTGACAAATCCAGAGCTGGTATGACATTTAAGATGACCTTAACTCAGGAAAATTGAGTCATGTGAATTCATGACTCTTGACTACCTTATGGTAACTCCCTAACACCCAAACTTCACTTGGTCAGGAAAAGCACGAAGAGAAGGGGAAGCTAAAGTCATTTCATCTGGCCTTACGTTTCAGAAACACATTAACCCCTTATCTGGACTGAAATAGTTTGGGATATATTCCTGCAATATTTTAAATTGGTAAAACCAATTATAAACAAAAATGTCTTTAGGTAAAAGAGTATATAAATCTCCCAATAAACATACAAAAGAGGTGATAAAAATGACTGCTGGTATTTATAATATTCATCGAGTGCTGCCAGTGTTATAGAAACCAACAAGCCAGTTGGTTTTTGCAGTCAAATATGCTATCGCCACAGCCTTAGCACTAAAGTGTGGGGGCAGTATGGTAAGCAGGGTAATGGGTTTTGTATCACAGCCTTCAGTGTGAATTCATGAGCCAGACACAGCATGCCATATTATCTCAACTTTTGTAAATTTTATAGATTTAGAATTGCTGAATTGAAATGAAACTACCGAGTAAAATTAAATGCTGATCATGGATATCCTATACCATTGTTGGGAATCAGAGCCATCTGTGAAAATTATACCCAGATTTATTGCTCTAACTCATTGCATCTAGACTCTTTACCAATGCTCTTTCACTCCTTTTGCATTCTTTTCCTCTTCTTTGTGATTTATCATTATCTCCTTCTTTCATTTCTATTAACAGTTCAACACCTCTCTTTTCAAAAATTTTTTATATTTATTTATTTATTATTAAAAAATTTTTAAATGTTTTTATTTCTGAGAGAGAGAGAGAGAGAAAGAGAGAGAGAGAGAGAGAGAGCGTGAGCAGGGGAGGGTCAGAAAGAGAGGGAGACACAGAATCTGAAACAGCCTCCAGGCTCTGAGCTAGCTGTCAGCACAGAGCCCAACAAGGGTCTCAAACCCACAAACCGTGAAATCATGTCCTGAGCTGAAGTCGGATGCCTAAGCTACTGAGCCACCCAGGTGCCCCTACATTTATTTATTTTTGAGAGACAGGGAGATGGAGCACAGGTGGAGGAGGGGCAGAGAGCAAAGGAGACAGGATCCAAAGCAGGCTCCAGGCTCTGAGGAAGCGGTCAGTACAGAGCCCAACAAGGGTCTCAAACCCACGAACCGTGAGATCATGACCTGAGCCCAAGTAGGATGGTCAACCCACTGAACCACCCAGGTGCCCCAGCAACATCTCTTAATTATACCTGAATGAGGCTTCATTATATGCTCTTCTGAAGAAAAAATGGCTTATGATGGTAAATGAGAAAACAATTCAAGAAAACAAATGAAAGCCATAGCTTTGCTAGGTGATTAGTACTTTATTTCATTTTGCTTAGCCTTAGTTCTTAATTTTTATGTATTGTTCACAGGGAAGTTTGTATAGTTAGCCTTGCAAAGCACTTCATAACACAGCAGCAGGTTCTGTTAATCATTTCAGTGTTGAGATATGAAAGTTAAATCTAAAATGTAATGTGTTTCACAACTTTTCAGAGTCCATGACTTTCATATGAATATTTTTAATGAAGCATTTCACTAAAATTTTTATAAACGAATTTTAGTTAACAAAAAAAATTATCCCTATGAAATAGAATTGGTGCTATTGGTATTTCTTAGTTTATTTATTTATTTATTTTAACATTTATTCATTTTCAAGAGACAGAGCAGGGGAGGGGTGGAGAGAGAGGGAGACAGCAGGATCCAGGCTTTGAGCTGTCAGCACAGAGCCCAATGCAGGTCTTGAACCTACTCTGGAAAACTCTACCCAGGAAATATCTTTAAAATAATCTCATTTCTCCTGCTTGTGAACACTCCTCAGCTTACTCATCCTCATGACAGTGATTCATTCCTTTATCCAACTGATGATTTTTAAGTTCTCTAGATACTAAGGATAGAGCAGTTTCTAAGAGACAGATTAAGATCTCTGTTTCCAAAGAGCTAACAGCATTGTTGGAGAAAGCAGATAATACAAAGTAAATAGTCATTTTAGATTTAATCAATACTATGAGATTATATGTAACATAGGGAGATTGGACAAAGATAGCCTTGGGTAGTGGGTTGGGGACAGATGGCTTCTATCTTAGGGTGCTAATGAAAGACTTCTCAAAGCCTTTGAACTAAGACCTGAAAGCCGAGGGATAAGGGGGCCAGGAAACAATAAACGTAAATGCTTAGGAGAAACAAAACATTTGTCGTGTAAAATAGAAAGAAAGCCAGAGGGACTGGAGTAGCGTGGATGTGGCAGGAGAAGAGTTGTAGAAATTCTCAGGGCTGATCATACTGAGCATTGTGGGTCATGCTATGGAGTTTGGATTTTACCTCCCTTTGGAGGTTATTAAACAGAAGGTTGGAATGATGTGCTTTATTGATTCAAAAGATCATCTGGATGCTGTATGTCTTGTCCCAGGTCAATCACTTACCCCATCTGGTGATGACATCTAGTGTCTAGCACATAGTAAACACTGAGCAACTAAGTACAAATTATCCATTTTACGTTCAATATCTTCTCCAATATAATCTCTCTTTTTTGACTATCCCTTTTTTCCTGTTTCCCTCACCATGGGGAAATTTCTAATTCATGACAACTCAGCTAAAGCATTACTTACTGTTCCTGGGAGCCTTCTTATCCTCAGAATCTGCATCTTGTTTACCTCTGCTCAGTCTTTGGCCCAGGGTCTTAGTTTCCTCATAGAATAAGAAGCCTTAAGATGTTGTTCCCCCTTGGGACTCAGCAAGATATAGGCCCCTGCATTCCTTATTTTATAGTTGGGTGGAGAGCTGAATATTTTCCAGTAAATGAATATAGAAAATGAGTGGGACAAGTGAGGAATTCTTGACAGGAACAGTTTCTGTTAGATGGATTTACTTATTTTGAAGAAAAGAACAGAGATCAGTGTGAATCATTCCACATGGATCATGCCTACACCACAGGGAAGGTGCCCTTCCTTTGGGGCCACATGAAGGAGCCTGAAGAATGGGTGTGAAGAATGAGAGGCTTTGGCTGTCATCAGTTTAGATACTCAGCAAACACAGCAATTGGTATTTATATTGTAAATATTTAGGGCAAGAAAAAGAAATTCAGATGGCACACCTAATGAGGTACTTATTTTTTTTCTGATTACTCCAGAAAAATCAAAGACCACACAGGAACCGGATAGTAAAACTGGAAATCCCCTTGTACTTGTCATTTTGTTTCGTTGCTTATTATGAGTAAGGAAAGGGATGAGAAAAGAGCAGATAGGACTAAGTGCTGCTCACTGAGGTTTAGTGCAACCGCTAAATAAAACCACCAAGAGAAAATGAAAAATGAGAGCCAAATCCTATCTTTCACTGGACAGAAGCAGTCCTCAGTCATTAATAGCAAGGGAAGGCATGGTGAGATGGAAAAGCCATAGGGACAGGAATCGGAAGGTGTGAGTCCTGAGCTCTGCTGTTTACTGATTTGACCTTGGATATATCTGTCAGGTCACATTGAATGAGCTGGTTTACCCAACTCCTAATGATACCATCATTACCCACAATCTCACAGGTTTGTTATAGCAAATGAAATAAGATTAGCAAAATTGATTTGTTATTATCATTTCAATAAAAATATCTGAGACTCAGAGGAGGGTGGGAACTGCTCCATCTTTACTACACACCACCCAAAATTAGAGACATTTTCCCCAAATCTCCTTGAGGCACACCTATACAGTAATCTCTTCTCTCCGTGGAATTACTTTGTTGAACAGCTTTCTCATGGCCCATCATGTTGCTAGCCAGCTGTAGCGCTAAGGTGGCCAATCAAGGGATCTGATTTTAAGTACAGTGGGTGAGTGGGTATGTATTAGCATTGATTTTCCACAGCTTGTTTTGCTGTGTTCATCAGTTGGCTCTTCTCCCTTTGGATTCATTCACTCAGCACATTTCCACATTTGTACTTTGCTTTGCAATTATCCCTGACCAATAACTATTTGCAGTATGTGATGTTACTAAACAGTTTTCATGCAAACCCTGCTTTCCCACATCCCGGAAAAGATTGACTCTTTTTTAGAGTCCATTTAAAATGAGCCGCATTTATGCATTGACTAGTGAAAAAGACAAACATGACCAAACAGAATCTCTCCTTTAGCATTTGAAATTGCTGAAATAGGTTGATGGTAAAAGCAAGACCAAGAGGTGATCAAAAGGCTTGGCTGTTGTTCTTTAGTGACACTAAACATAAGCAGTTATTGATTTCCCTTAGCTGAGCTTTGAAAACACAAATGACCCACAGCACATTTGATTTTCTTACCTGGATGCTGTAATGATTGATTGAGTTCAGTTTACTGACACAAGCCATAGCCACTGTAATAGGAATTATTCTCTGAACATGGCTTAGGACATTATTACCAAATGTCTGCGGGCAGGGAGGGAATAAGAAAAGAAAGTTATTAGCAAAAAGAAGACTCAATATTGGGAACTTAGTTTATTTTTAGCACTAACCTCAGAGATTTGGAATGAAATGGACTCAATTTCCTTCTTTTTTTCTTGACTTCATAGGAAATTAGAATATCTATTTATAAAAATGAGGCAATTTGGGAATCAGATCTAGGGGTATCTAATCTAGAGTTTTTCCAAAGGTGAAACTGAAAGGTTAAAAAAGAAAAACAATGAAACAAGACTGTAAGTTAGGATACTGTGGACACAATTCCTCACACAAGTCTTATCAACCAATCGCCTCGTATGAATTTGCTATAGATACAGTATTACTCTTTGGGCAAGAAACTGAATAATTTAACACCAGCTCTTTGAAAATCACTCAGGTCACCAATAGAGTAATGTAAACATGGCTGGAAAATTCCCATTTCAACTCTGGCAACTACTTTGGCTGTAAGCAGATTTAATGAGAAAATCCTATGCCTGTTTTTGTGGGTCCATTCGAAGTTTCCATTGGGAAACAGAACCACCCCTCCTGATGCTGCCTGGTATGCATAATGTGATCCTTAGTTGATAATTGTGACATTAAGGAGTGTCTCTTCCTGATCTGGAGTTAGTGCAACAGCAAGAATAGAAGACAGTGAACCTTGATTCCTGTGCCAAACTTTATGGTAAGACATACATGTATTAGCTCATTTAATTCTCACAGTGCTCCCATGTTATTATTTTCCTCATCTTTTTTCAACAACCTATCTAACAGAGAGAGGTACAAATTGCCTATATTTTCTTCTTATAAAAAAATTTTCAACGGAGACAAGGATCAGTAGATCATTTCAAACTTACCACAACAACAGCTTTGGGAGAGAAGGCAAATGTAAGATGACATTGTAAGCCACATTGGTCAGCAAATAAAGGACAGTCACAATGGGATGGATACAGAAATGGCCAGTGGTAGAGTCCAAAGAAGAAAAATGGACATTTTACTGTTTGAACATTTGAAAAAGAACCCAAGAATACAAGCATTGCATCCAAATGGAAGATTTTCTTGTAATGACTACAAGAATGTAGTCAAAGGTAATGACTCTCTTCAGAGATTAGAGCACTTTCTCCAAGGCATCTTTTCTCTCACTTTCTCTCTGATCCATTAAAAAACTGTCATCCTGAAAGAAATAAGCTGATATGGTCTTTGTTTTGAAGAAGTCAATTACATTCATTTTCCTGCAACCGTATTTATAGCTTCCCATCAGAGAAAATATCTTTCCTTAAACCTGCTAGGTAACAAAAGAAGAAATTCTGAGCCATTAACACTGTGGCAGGCAGATTTTGTCCCCCTCAGTCTAAACCGAATGTCATGCCTGTGAATATGTTGCATAGGTGGCAAAAGGAAATTAAGGTTACAGATGGAATTCAGGGTACAAATCAGACTTGAAGATGAAGAGGTCGCCTTGTATCATTTGGAGGAGAGGCAGGAGAGGTCGAGATTTACAGAGAGGTTCTACTTGTCCTTGTTGGCTTTGAGAAGTGACGATGAGCCTAGAAGTGAAGGCAGCCCTTGGAAGGTGGGAACAACTCTCCAAGGACAGTAGCATAAAATGGCTCAGACTTAAAATTGCAAGGAGCAGAATTCTGGTAATGGCCTATATGAGCCAGGAAAAGGATTCACTCCTAGAGTCTCTAAAAAGGAATGCAACTCTGCCTACACCTAGATTTTTAGCCCTGTGAGCTCTGTATCTGGGGTCTTACACATAAACATATAATAAAATACATATAAACATATATACCTACATGAATAAAATAATAAAATTCACTTTCTGCTATAGTGTGCTATGCCAAATGCGGTGCTACATTTATCAACATGGTCATGTCTTTTAAAAAGTATGTGGAGGGGTGCCTGAGTGGCTCAGTCAGTTGAGCATCCAGCTCTTGATTTCGGCTCAGGTCATGACCTCATGGTTGTGAGAGCCCTGCATCAGGGATCTCTCTTTTCCTCTCTCTCTGCTCCTCTCCTGCCTACATACTATCTCCCTCAAAATAAATAAATAAACATTAAAAAGTATGTTGAGAGAAAACCAGAAACTGCAAATAGATATGTATAATGTAGTTCTTTTTAGGAAATGATGCTACTGTGGATATATACATGTATCTTAAGATTTTTTAAGAATGCATGGGAGAAATTCATGTTTACATCAGGAAGTTATTCTTGGAAGAAAAGGGTGGAGGTGATGGCAGGAAGATGGAAAAGTGGAGCTTCAGTTCTATTCATAGTGTTTTGTTTTTTTTTTTTAAAGTCTGAAACAAACATGGCATCTAGAATGTGTGGGACATGCAATGCTTGTACATTTGAGATATTTCATAATTTGAAAGGAAACTAATTTTCTGGGAGGAACTAATATATTTAAAGAATGGCTGATTGGACACTGGACAGGTGGCAGAAGGTACAGAGAAGTGGACCTTGTCGTGTTCACTTAGGCGTCTCTTAGGTGAAAGAGTACTCAAGTCTAAGGACTTGATTATGGTGTTTCTGTTGGGGAAATAACCAGACACACCTTATTCTGTGTTCTTTCGTTTACAATGTATGGTTTCAGCACCTATCTAACTAGTGGAAGGAAATGTATTTTTCAAACAATCATGGAGACCCAATGACAGTTCTATTTCTCATGCTCAGTGAATAAAATGGAATTGTGTTCTGATTTTTACTTACCAATCTTAGAATCTGAGTGAACCACTCTGATGGATGGATTCACACTCAGCTTAATGTCAAGACCCATCTCTGATTTTATAAAACTGAAGGCAGAACCTGAAGTCTGGTAAGGGAATATTAGAACATCTCCAGGTCTCCTGGGAAACAGTCAACTGGTCTTCTCTGGGCTCTCCTCTCAGTTCCGCGTGGGTCTGTTTCTTTCTAATTTCCAGATCATGTTTGGCAAAGATGTTTCAGTTCCTAAGATGTAACTGTTTTTAGGAGACATGTACCCTTTGGCTAGTTGCTTTGGTTTTGGTTTTCTGCTTTTATCTCCAATCTGAGCTCTTTAAAGGCAAGAATGCTTCTTTTTCATTTTTTTCCCCCTCTAAGCATTCAAATACATGCTTATTGAAAAATAATTTTGTGAAGGTTTGGCTTACTTTCAGGTATTGGAACTTTGGATGGTGCTAATATGCATGGCTTACAAGTACATTAGTACTAAATAAAACAAATACTGTTATCGGAAGGTTTTTAAAAAGTAGGTATCTTACAAAAATAGTAAGCTCATAAGAAAAGGTATATTCATCACACAGTGATGTGAATGTTGACTTTAGACCTGTAAGCACCAATTCTTAATGCTCTACATTTCATTGAATTTTTGGTACTGGTAGGTCCTTCACCTGAGAGCACTCATTTAATGGCTCTGAAAATTGCAAGCTGGCATATTTAGTAATTTTCTCAAGTGGCCCTGTGCTGCTAGAGTTAAATTGGAACCTGACTTGATATTAGAGTACCTTTTTCATAGTCTGTTGTTATGGCATTAAACAAAATTCATACATATCTAAGATTCTGATCTTATCACACAAGACAGGATGTGGTCCTCAAGGACAGGGGCATGCCCTACTGATCTTTGTTTAGCTAAAGCATAGCATTGTGCCGGGTCCAGAGCCAGCATTTGTCAAACGAGAGGTTTCACAAGTGTCTTCCCTGGGTAACCTTGGGAAAACACTTCATCTTCCCTGTTCTCACTTCCTGACCCACAAAATGGAACAAAACCCACCTTATTTATTCCATAGGTTGCTTTTAAATATGTATTTATGTTTACTTCTTATGAAAATTATAGTTTTTCAAAATGATAATTTTATTATGATATAATTACCATTTTGAAAAATACATATTTATATACATTGAAAAATATATATATACATTGTTTTATTTGATATATTGATAAGTTAATATTTTAAAGATTTATGTGTATCAATTATTCATATATTTATATACCTGTAAATAGCTAAATACAAACATATAAAAGTGTATTGTTAAATCTTTTACTGCAAATTTTTATATGAATGAACAAAAGGGTAAAGGATTATAATCAGAACTTGGGTCTTTTTTTTCTTCTGTAAATGACTAAGTTAGGGGTGTCTGGGCGGCTCAGTCGGTTAAGCGTCTGACTTTGGCTCAGGTCATGATCTTGTGGTTTGTGAGTTTGAGCCCTGCATCGGGCTCTGTGCTGACAGCTCAGAGCCTGGAGCCTGCTTCAGATTCTGTGTCTTCCCCTCTCTCTGCCCCTCCCATGCTCATGCTCTGTCTCTCTCTGTCTCTCAATAATAAATAAATGTTAAAAAAAATAAAAAAATTTAAAAAAGACTAAGTTATTTTATGCCTGAAATAGTAAAAATTCCTTATCATCCCACACAACTGTTAGTGCTTTTTGACATTCTCTCCAATAATGTTTTCAAAGATTCCTTACTTTAAAAAAACTATTTCTAAAAAAATTATTTCTAATAACCATTGTTGTTTATTGCTGTGTATTTTGACAGTGTGGCCTGTAAATATTTCTTATCCTTAAACATTTATGACCTATACTTAATCTTCTTAAAAATATTCTTAATTTTGCCTATCCCAGATTCAGACCCTCATAGTCAAAATTATTTAAAAAAACTACTAAAGATATATTTTGTGAATAAACAATATTTGGATTTCCTAAAATGGCCATTAGGTAACACAGGTTGGTTTTGATGATTAAATGAGATAATTATGCTAAAAAGCTATTGAGAACTGAAAAGCTGGATACATTTGTTGTTCTTATGGTTGGAGCATTTCATGGTGGCTACACCTGAAACTCAGAAACATAACTTGGAGCCTCCTCAACAGTCTAGCTTCATCTCTGAGAACTATATTGTAGGTTAATATTCATGTAATATAGTAGTTCATATTCATTTAACTATTTCATGGGTATTGTTTGTTTGCTTATTTAACCACATATGCCCTGCTTTTGGTCTTACCTTTAAAAACAAAATAGCCATTCATCAATATAATTAAGATGGGCATCAAGGTCTTCATGTACATGAAGATATCCTTCACTCTGCTCTCCTACTTCACATTCATCTAGTTAATAAATGTTATAGTTCCTATACAAAGAATGAGTATAGTGAGTGAAATACAATATTGTGCTGCTTACATGTGAGGCATGGGCCCTCAGAGGAATCAGTGGTCAGGAAGCGGTCAGGATAAAAGTCCATTGTTTAAAAAAACAAAAATCCTACACTTTCTATTTACACAGTAGTTTTAAAACTACTTTTAGTTTTCCTATCCTTCTACAACCTATGATGAAAGTGCCTTGCTGAGTTTGGAAAATGATCCTAAAGTAGAACTTGGTCTCAAAGCCTCCCTGTATTTCACCAGGCTTCTCTTCTGTGTATGTGGGGAAAGTGGAGTGCACCTGTTGTACCCCTTAAGGAGCACATTCTCACAGAATACCTCTCTTGTCTGCTTGTCCTCATCTATTTGCCTGGCTGTTTTCTACAGATAGAATACTGTACATGCTCTTATATTTCTCTTTGCCAAGATCCAATTTTTCAAAGTCTGTCTTGATAGTCACCTTCTTTAAGAAACTTCTTCTGACCCCCAATGCAAATGTGAGCTCCCTCACTTGTGAAATATTATAGCACTTGTTCATGCTTTTCTGATGGAACGTCATTTTTGCTTATGCTCTTCTTTATATGTGTCTTATGCTCTCAAAAGAATACATGCTAATGGTGGAAGACCTTATTTCTATGTCCCCACAGTTTCTAATGTGTAGAAGGTTCATAACTGAGTATAGAATGGAACAGCATTAAACTATCAGTCCAGGTTCATGAATTGTTAGTGGGTAATGAACCTGGAGTTATCAGTTATTTTTCATAAAATTTGTAAGTAAAATCAACATGAAATAAATGAATGTAACTTTCAGGGAGATGAAGGCCCTGAGTTAAAAAACTTAGTATTATCAGAAATACAGATGATTGTTTTCCATAAATAGACTAGCCTTCAGCTAAATCTGAAATATTAGGTTGACAGGGCTTTAAAATAGCCTACGAAGTCTCCCTGATTAGAGTAAGATTCTCTAAGTCTGAAGGGAAAAGTAATATACTCACATATGCAGGCAGTCATGATCCATTTTCCTTTCTTATATGGGGCCTCACAATTTGTCCAAATTGGTGTGATGATAAATTTCATAAATATGATTGCCTTAATGGCCTGTCTATGATATTGGCTCAATGAGTAAAGATGACTAAAGTCAGATGAAGACAGTAAATCCACAAAATGCTTCCAAGATGTATGCATAGCTTGTCCTTGACTACAGGATGGAGTCCCAAACAGTAAAAAAAAAAAGCAGTAATAGCTCAAACATTCAGGAAAAGCCTAAGAACCTCTGTGGGTGATATAATATGCCTGAGCCTCATATGTCCCACTGTGAGACAGATGTCATTCAGTACGGTGATATTATGCTTACTTTGGACTTTTTCTTCTTGGTTCTCGCCTTGCTTGTCTCCTGCTGGTTCTCCGTTACTGGGTGTGACATGTTTACCACAGCACAAAGAAAAATGACCAGCCATTTTGTGCTGGAACATTCCTGTGGGTTAACGAGAAGAAAAAAAAGATGCTATTCATGAGGTGGTACAAGAGAAAGACAAAAACAACTTTTGACTCAAACTAGAAATAACATAAAGAATGGTTGAAGGATACCCAGGAGAAAGTTCTGAAATGCTGTCACTGAGTGAATACACTATGAGTCAAGTTTCAGCATGATCCACCCATTCATTTATTCATTTCCATAAGCAGTTGAACTCAGGAGACATAGGTTCTAGGAACACAAATAACAAAGCACAGTCCTTGCCATCAGGGCTCTCTGTCTGCTGCAAAAAGTCAGAACACAATGAAAAAATCACTTGGGCTGCAATGAGCTCATGAAGGAAGCAGCAACTACCCTGTCTGGGATTATGCGAGTGTCCTTAGGGGTGGGAATGATGACTCTTAGTTTCTGGGGTGCATGAGAGGAAGAGTAAGTGGTATTCCAGGTAGAGTTCACAGTATGTGCAAGGCAATAACAACAACAACAACAACAACAACAAAAACAACAACCACCCAAGTAGTCTAGTGTAGCTGAAGTTTAGGACATAGAGAGGGTGATGGTAGAAGCAGAGCCTAAAAACTACATAGCTGCTAACTTGAAAGGTTTCTTGCCACCAGGAAATTGGCCTCTCTCCTGTGGATGTTTGGGGGACCTTTGAAGATTAAACAGATATGGCATGATACACTTCAGAAAGGTGAAGTCTGGCATTGAATGACTGGGGATTTCTCTACAGTAATCTTAAAAATGTATTAAAATTCCATTAGTTCGATTTTGAAATCTGGCCATTTCTATTCACTGTAGTCAAGGCATCATCTATGGAACAGTCTCTTAAATGGCTCTCCCTGCTCTAACCCCTCTCCAGTCATCTTTAGTAATCTTCAAACATATAAACCAAAAGACGTCATGTCATTTCTCTGCTCGAATTTCTCCAGTGGCCTCCATCACACATATCACGACGTCCAAACTCTTCCCCAAAGTCCTGTGTGACTCTGGCCTCTGTCTACTATGTGGCTTCAGTTCATGGCTCCCTTGTCCTCAGTCACCACCTCCAGTAATGCTGGCCTCACTTCTCCTCCTGTTCACTAGGGGAAATTTCTCAGAGCTCTGTTTTCTACCATAATGAACTTCCTAGGTTAGTAGCGGAATGGGAAGTGGGACAGTTTTCAAGAATAAAAAATTTCCGGGTTACTATTTTGGAGATCATAGTTTGAAATTTTTCTAGATTTTCCTTTTGTCTACTTTTTAATTTTTTAAATGTTTTATTTCTTTTCTTTTTCTTTTTTTTTTAGAGAGTGTGTGTGAGCAGAGGAATGTCAGAGAGAGAGGGAGACACAGAATCTGTAACAGGCTCCAGGCTATGAGCTGTCAGCACAGAGCCGGATGCGCGGCTCGAACCCACGAACCGTGAGATCATGACCTGAGCTGAAGTCAGACGCTTAACTGACTGAGCCACCCAGGCGCCCCTAAATGTTTTGTTTATTTCTGAGACAGAGAGACAGCGTGAGCAGGGGAGGGTCAGAGAGAGAGGGAGACACAGAATCCGAAACAGGCTCCAGGCTCTGAGCTAGTTGTCAGCACAGAGCCCGACGCAGGGCTGGGTCCCATGAACCATGAGACCATGACCTGAGCTGAAGTTGTATGTTCAACTGACTGAGCCACCCAGGAGCCCCTCTTTTGTCTATTTCATAGCAACTTCTATTTTTAAAGGTATACACACTCAAATCTCTCTAAGGGTATTATTATTTATACTTATTTTAAGGTTGTCTTCTCTTTAGTCTTTTTCTCAGTTATTTTCTTCAACTGTTGAATTCGGGGATTCTTTATACAGCTGGTCTACATAAATCATGAGATTTTGGTGGGCACAGTGTCTTGCACCTAGATTTCATAAGCAGAGCCTGAGAAATATCATATTGTTTCTATGTAAGGACAGGAGACAAGTTCCTTTTTAATATTTTAATGTACTCATTCCCCAAGACCCCAAAAGTGTGCTTACATTGAAACACACATTTTAGATGAAAAATGTGTGTTTCAATGTAGATGAAAAATAAGCCAATGCTTTAAAAAAAAGATATTATTTTGGTTAAACATATAGATTACATAGACTTTTATTATAATGTGTAACACTTTAAGAATATTTCCATTATATTCATTAGTGAATAGATGCATAGTTGTACGTAAATAGTGATGATTAGTTGAGCTTTGTCAATGGAGGAAGCCTGTAACATTTTGTACTCTTTCTTGGCCCAGTACCATTCAACATTTTAATTAGCAACTTGGAGGAAATTACAAACAGCAACTTTGTCAAATTTCTGGATGACAAGCTGAAAGATTCCAGATTTAGGAATCAAAACTATACTGAGTGGCTACAATTAGGAATGAATTTAGAAAAATTAGGAGGGATAGATAAGCCCAAAACCCAACTCAATTTTGAGTATGAAAAATGAAAAATAAGGCAAAACAGCATAGTTACAAAAGACAGGATTTTTAGCTCATAGTTAAATATCAACTCAGCATCATATGACTGTTAAAAATGGGCTTTTAATATATTACAAGGGAGGAGATATCCCAACTGTGCCGGTAAGACCTAAATGGATTAGAAGTATCAGATGAAGTTGTGGGTACCATATTTAAAAAAAAATACAGATCATACCTCTTAAATAACCATTGAAAGAAGAGGGAATTATTTTAAAGTACAAACAAAGTTATCAGGAACAGAAGAGTTACCTGGAACTATTATAAAGGGTTGCCATGTGGGTGAGGGAATAGATATTCTCCATATACTATCTCAGTGTTTGGAACCAGGGCCAATAGGTATATACAATAGGGAAATAGGTTTTTAAATCAATGTACAAAAGAACTGACATGACTGGAGATGAAGCACATTGCCTGAATAGGTAAAAATTTCCCCCATCATCAATACAAGCTTTTGATCATGAGATACTTATCTAATGTCTTTATATGAGGAATTTGAGGCATAACCATGCATAATTATTCCCTTCAACCTAGAGATTCATTAATTCTATGACATCAAATTTTAAAAGATTAAGAGTGAAATTGGCAACAAGAGTAAAGGCAGCATACTTTTCCAGGAAAAGGATGAGAAGGGATAGACAAATCAAGTAGAGGAATTTTGTTTCTAAAAGAAATCTGGGTGTGTGACTTTGGAAAAACAGAACAAAACAAAAAAGCCAACCAACCAAACAAAAAACGTCCAGGGAAGATGGGGAAGGAAAGGAGGTTGTTTGGAAACGGGGCTTGAGAGAGGGGAGTTGAGATTATAGAGAAGAAATACATTTCTGAAACCAGTGAGATGCTTTGAGGATGGGTAAACATGAAAGATTACGGAATCTCCTGNGTGGGGTGTGTGGGGTGGGGGAGGGTGGGTGGACAGAGGATTACCGACAGGTGGGAGACAAAGACCAGCTGCCACTGCTGACTACTGCCGCTGCCACGCCCCAGTCCTTCACAGTGATGCCCATTTCTCTAGTATCACTTTCAGAGCATTCAGTCTTGCTTCTTGTCTTGCCCCACGTCAGCTCTGCTCTCCCGCTGTCATAAGTGTCTGTCTTCTAAAGTACTTCTTTAAAGAGCCGAGTGATAGATTCAATCAACTGATCTGATTATCATGTTTAAGTGGTCTTTCCAACATGCAAAACATGTCTAATGTTGTTTTGGGAATTCAAGTGGATGCAAAAAAAAAAGTTAAATTTCCTAATTATACCTCAGTTCTGAGACTATACCTCCTGAAGACAAATGTGGCAAACAGGCATAAGGAAAACAGATCTGTGGACTAAAGGGAAGTTATTTTGTGCATAGTTCTATTGTGTTTCCTCAAAACAAAGGGTCTTGAACTTTAGCACACACATAATGGTCTGGATGGTTTATTAACATAGATTTCTGAACCTTATCGCTTCTCGGCCTTTTGGCTAAGGTCAAGTGTAACACAGATTTCTGAACCTTATTACCTGAGATTGATTCAGGTCTGAGATAAGGGTCATGAATTTGCTTTCTCACAAGTTCCAGGTGATGCTAATGCAGCTGTTCTGTGGACTACACTTGCGGGTGACTGTTTTAAAATACACTACAAAGAATGTCACTTTCAGATTATCTAATACTATCTAGTTAAAAAACAGATAATTATAGATTATTAGGTCCCTTCCTTAAGTGACTGAATCTTACTGTCATCCTTATACTATTTCAATGATAGCTGGTACACTCACATTCTACCTATAATTCAGTACTTTAGATTATCTTTTTTATTGGAATAAAATGAAACTTTTTATATTATAAATGCAAAATTAGTACCACTTGTGATATATGGATCATTTTCAAATAAAATACCACTAACAAAACTGTAAAATTCTTGCTAAATATTGTTTCTGAAGTTCTGAGCCTAAATCCTATTCTTTTTTTTAATAAGGGGGATTAGAACATGACAGTACAACTGTGTCATTCTCCTTTACTTGATTAGAAGGCTCAAGAACAGAAAAGAACTTCCTTACCATATGACTCAAATGTTATTTAGTGCTGTATCTATGTGCTACCTAAAACAATCCCATTTTCTCAACTTATTTCCCAAACTAAATCCTTATCCTAACATGAGATAGAATAGATAACTCATATACTTCTTAATTGGGTTTCCATCTTTCCCTACGAATTTCCATATTTCTTAGAGACATAGGAATGAGGCACCACCAGTTAGTGTCACAGCCAAATGAGACTAAAATACTTACTTTATAATTTTAATAAAATATTTAATTGCCCCAATACCTTATGGTAATTTAAAAAAATATTTACTTTTTTTTAACAGAGAAAGAGAGACAGAGGGGGAGAGAGAGAAAGGGGGACAGAGGATCTGAAGTGGGCTCTGCACTGACAGCACAGAGTCTTTCGATGGCCTTCTCATAACTTTTACTCTTATTCTTTTTTATAATACTATGCATCTGATGAAAGTCTGTACTTTTGATTTCATCCTGCATCACACTTTTTGCTGACATCGCTAATAAACATTTTCAGAAGAGAGACTATTCCTTGTAAGTTTTCAGTTAGTGACATAAGCTGTTAACCAATCTTTACTGTTTTGGCTAAATTTGGTGAACAAATTAATAAAATAAAAATGCAGCCTTGATATTATGCAGCAATTAAAATGAGTGAGTTAGATTTACTATGATCTGGAAGGCTACACATGATGTATTATTAAGTGCAAAAATTAGTGCCATATAACGTATTAAAATGACAATATTAAGGGGCGCCTGGGTGGTTTCCGACTTTCGCTTAGGTCATGATCTCGCCCCGCGTCGCGCTCTGTGGTGACTGCCAGCTCAGAGCCTGGAGCCTGTTTCAGTCTGTGTCTCCCTCTCTCTCTGACCCTCCCCTGCTCATGCTGTCTCTCTCTCTTTCCTAGAAATAAATAAAAATATTTTTAAAAAAATGACAATATTAATGAAAGACCCTTTCCCAGATGAGCATATACTTTACATACGAGTAGGAAGAAGGGTACAGAAGGATAAACATCCTGTTGTTAACTTTGATTACCCTGGTTGCTGGTTGTGGTCACAAATGAGGGTGGAAACATATGTTGAAAGATTAATTTTTTTCTTCATATATTTTGTATTTTACCTTTGAAATAATTTTTTAAAGAGAATCTAATGAATAAGATTTAAAAATGTAATCTGGATTATAAAGTTTAATGAACTTTTTAGAGAGGATTTGAAGCTGGGACTATAGATGAGAAACGCTGTACTATCTCTTATTTAAATATAAAGGTTACATTTCAAAAAGCCAAACTGTATCTTAGACAATAAATAATCCACAAAGAAAGTGAATATGAAAATAGCTTCCATGAGAAATGTATGATACCCTAAGACGTTATTATGTACGAGAATAACATTATATTTTGAAAACTAATTTCAATTAACCAGAGACAAACTGAACTATGTAACAAAATGCAAACTTTCTACTATATTAATTAAAAAAAAAAAACTGTAATGTCATGGAAGAAGACATATTTATCTGAAGAAGAAACTCCATTAAAGCGTCTAATGTGGATTTTATAAAAACAATATGATAAAGGCAACAGAAATATAAAATACTCTTATAGAATGACTTTTTTTTTCTTAAAAAAGAGTCACTTATAAGCTTTTATTTTGAAATAAATTTAAATATTGTGATAGAGAAACCACAAGTATTTCCGGGTAAGGCTGAAGACCCATTTGCTTGTTATCTTTCAACTTTTGTACTATAACTTTGGCAAATTCTTCTCCTTGAATGTCAGAGGTGTCCAGTAACTGTCTGACTTTTGAGGTTCTTGTCGGTTTGGTACTAATGAGTTCATAGTCCTCCTTCATGATCAAGTCTCTGGACAGGAGAGCATCCAGAGACTGGTTAAGGCAAGCTTCTGTCATCTGGCTCACAATGTCTTCCCTTTTACTCTGGATCCACTGTTGGGCTACGCCAGGTTGTAATCGCTCTGCAGAAGAGCAAGGGATGACAAATGAGTTGAGGACAGATATACATACAGCTATCAATAAAACTGGATGAAAAAAGAATAAGGAATAAAACCCAATTTTACTATGATTAGGCTAATATGGAATATAAGTATTTTGGGGGATGCTGTTAATTTTCAGGAAATATTCAGATATTTGGGTTCTCTCTTCTTTTCCCTTCAGTTTCCTTCCCAGAAAAAGCCTTTTTATATGCTACAAATCTATAGGAGCAAACCTTACTCCGTTATAGATACCTATATATCTAAGTCTATCTATATATTTAATATAAAGGATACCTGCATATTTTTAAAGAAACAAAAATAACTCTACTTTTAGTAACATACTAAGTCACACCTCCTCTTGGCACTCCTTCCCTAGACAGATGTTCATGGAATACCATGTGGGCCTATTATTACATGTCAGCACTCATAGCTTCTAGGATTGGAGGGCATTCTTACTTAAGAAGGTATATATTTATCATCTTGAAGAAATGAAGACAAATAAAACTAACTGTATGGCAAATCTACTAAATATATAGGTGTGAGGTAAACAGCATCATTTACAAAGTGTTATAAACTTACCTGAATTTCCCTCAGCTGAGAGTGGCGTTATTCCTGCTAAAGAGCATGGGATAGTCCTGTGATCACAACAGGTCACCTTTTGAGCCACAAGAGGTGACTGAGTCGCAAAAATGTGACTATCACAACCGTGATTTACTGGATTGTGATACAGCACAGAACAGTCTTGAGTTTTTCCTACAAAACACAGTATCTTCATTAAGGGTAGAAGAGTCCTTAGGTATTCCTATTAGCTAAAATATCAACATCTGGATCATACAGAGTATAGTATTCAATGTCTTTGCACTTTCACTGTAATTAAAGCTGGTTCATAAATCTAATCCACAAGTAAATACATTTTAGAACAAAAGGGCTTATAATGAATGTGGGGTGTTTTTTTTTTTTTACCATACTTCTGTGTTTGTTTTATATAAATTATAAATCATGGAATTTTACTTCTTACCATCTTCTGTGTTTGTTTTCTATAAATTATAAATCATGGAATTTTACTTCTTAATCCCATATTTCTTCTTCTGTGTCTTCTTCCTCTTTCGGCATGTTAAATGTGTCCTCTAAATCTGTTTATGATGTGTGTCTTTCTACACCCTTCTTTGGTAATCCTGTACAATCTCAGGGTGTCAACTGTCACCTCTCTTCCCAAATCTATGTAATTAAATTTTCTGTCTTCACTGAGCCTTAGTCTTAAATTTTCAACAGCCCGCTGGAAATCACCCTCAGATGAGCTGCTAAACACCTCAAATTAAAAACAAAACACTAAAAACTTAATTATACATCTAACTCTAAAATCCATTTCAACCATTTCTGTTCCAGTCACCAGGCTTGATAACTTGTTCAGTCTTTTTTTGTCTTTCTTCCCACAAGTGGAGAACTATAAAATCCCTCAGTGTGTCCTTCATAACATTCCTTTCACTGTTTCTTCCTTCTTCTACTGTCTGAGGGCTCATAATCTATCATGTACTGCAGTAAAAGACCAAAAGTCTAACTAATTGGTTTCCCCACTTACTCTCCTTTTCCTTCCAAAACAGTCCACCTATTCTAGCCAGGATGGGTCTTCCTAGAGCAAAAGAGTTTTCTATCAAGTCACACCCTTGCTCAAAAATTTGCAGAAGTTGCTTCCTACCCAAGAGAAAAAGCCCAAATAGCTTAGCCTGGTGTTAGAAATTGTGAAGGTATGACTTCATCTTATTGATCTTTTATCTTCATTAATTCATCCTGTTCACCAGCTAAACCCAACTACTCACTTTCTTTGTGTTTTCTTGCTTCTGTGCCTCTATGTTGTTCCTTTTGCCTGGAATGCCCATCTTTATAACTATAGGTCCAACCTTCAGTCAGAAACAATTTCTTCATGGTGTAGTGGAGTGACATGAAAATATTTATCAAAAGACCTGGCTTCCAGTCTTGGGTTTGCCAGCTACTAACTATGTGATCCAGGAAGTCTTGATCTTAAAAATCTGTAAAATGAGGAATAACTCCCTCACAAGGTTGTTGTGAAATACTCTGTAAAAAACTGTTACTTTTCCAGTATATTACCATAGCTCTACATCCATATCACTTTCTATTTCTTTACTATGGTTATTTAGAAATATTACACTTTCCTTAGAAGATAATTTTTTTTAGAGTCTAAGACAATGCCTTCAATATTTTAATGTATTTGTAGAACATCTCAGTACTATTTTCACATCTTTAGATTCTGACACTTGAAAAAAAAATGAGTTATGACTGCAAATGAAAGACATGTTCCACATAAACCATGACTCCTTACCAATGATTTGATCTTAAAAAAAAAAAAAAGGAAAACTTGCAAGTAATACTGATTGAAAAGTTTACATACTAGGTAAAAAATCATTGTCTTCAGGAGCTGACAGGGACTTTGAGGCTTCCGAAGCACTACTTTTATGGAGCTGAGAGGAGCCACATGATTCCTAGAGTAAACAGAGGATAAATGACTTAGACAGATAGAAAATCATTTTACAAGTCATACAATTTTAATTTCTAAGTAGTTCTTGCTTTTGGCTTATAAAAAAAGAACAAAAACGACTATAATTTTAAAATTACAAAATTAAAGAAACATATATAAAATAACAAGTTTTACATATTCTTAGGAAAAATTATTTACTTGACATATGAATGAATGCTACTAAAGAAATCTTTCCTTTTAGATAGTCATGCAAATGGCATTTTCCTTTCAGTAATCACTGAAGGTGGTAAGGACAAGGGTAGACATTTGGATAGTTTACATTTGAATAAGAAGGCATAAATATAATGGTAAAACCATAATCAATGATTTGTCTACACAACACACAGGACTACTGCTCATTATATAAAATAATGACAGGGACAAAAGTTAATGGCAAACAGAGAAGCAAGGACTATGTATGATTCAATGAGATGAACAGTGGTGTGAGAATTAGAAGCACTGGATTTCAAACTGGAGACTGCCATGGGCTACCTGATGAATCCTCAAATCTCCCTGGCTTTAGCTTCCCACATATCAAGGAAGGAATTAAGACTTAATGATTTTTCGTATTCTTCTCACATTTTGAGTTTATCAACATAATTTTTTTTTTTTTTTTTTTTTTTACCTCCTGTGGCTCATGAGTTACAGGTACGCTCAGAGATGACTCCAATTCCTTCTTGTCACATAAGTGAATAGTGCTCAAAGCACTCTGTAACTGGAATGAATGCATCCATGTACTTTAGTTGAAGGCGATTAGGAAACTTTATGAGTAAAACACAATCTACTTAACATAATTTATAGGTTTATATACAATCAATGGAAAGTAAAATTACATCATTTGAGGATATAATGTATGACCTAAATGTAGAGACAGTGTAGTACAGGAGTAATAACTTTATAGAGAAACAAACTTTGAATCTTACCTCATATTAATGGGTTACCTTGAGCAAATTTATCTTTAAACATTGACTAATACCTACATGCAGGATCCTTTAAGAGATTGAGATAATGAATATAAAGTGTCTGATACAAACTAAGTACTTAATAAATTTCAATTTATGTATGTGTATGTGTCTATCCATAATTCTTAAGCATTTACTATATTCTAGGCACTGCACTTGTAAGTACAAGTATTATTTTCATTTTATAGATAAGAAAGTGAGTGCTGGAGTAAGTAAAGGATACAGAGGGACCTACTGGAATGGTGGGGGCCATGTAGCCAATCAGGTCTGGTTTAGAATTCCAGGATACCGAACTATTGGATTTTAGGCATGAGACTTAATCTCGGTTTACTTATCTGTAACTGGAGATAAGAGTACCTACTTTGCAGGAATACTGTATGGAGGATTATAAACAAAATGTCCTAAGATTTTTTAGTTAGCATTCAGTAAATGCTACTAGCTATTACACAGATGATTTATTTATATGCTATACCTCTCTATTAAAGTCATTTAGTGATTTATTCCCATCTCTATAAAGCAATCTTGGATTACCTACCATCACTTGTGAGTGATTTAGAAGACAAACCTATCAGGGTGCCTGAGTGGCTCAGTTGGTTAAGCATCTGACTTCACCTCAGGTCATGATCTCACTGCTTCTGGGTTTGAGTCCCTCATCAGGGTCTGTGCTGACAGCTCAGACCCTGGAGCCTGCTCCAGATTCTGTGTCTCCCTCTCTCTCTGTCCCTCCCTGGCTTGCATTCTCTCTCAAAAATGAATAAAAAAATATTAAAAACAAAACAAAAACAAACCTATCAGTATGCTTTTTTTTCTCTAAACCAACATAATGCCAACTGCTCTACATAATTTTACAAATTGTGGGTTTTACACCCAGCCCTCCATTATTCATACTTATTACTTTCTTCTCCATTACTCGGGTAAGGAATTTTAGAGGAGAAACCACTATTCATCTGTATATATAATCTACCTACCACAGCACTTTGCACAAAGTAGTCCAATAAAAAGATGTTAAATACATTTTTACCTAGAATATTTAGAGTTATTTCTTGGATCTGTCTCTGTTATATAAGGTTTTTTGGTGCGTTTAAATTTACTGAAACATTTTTGATAATGCAATATCCTTGAATTAGTAACATTATTTTTCATAACTAATCAGTTATGATTATTCAAATGAATTATGAAGTAGTAAATCAATCCCTAGAACAAAATTAAATGGAATATTAAGGAAAAACTCCTTTTGGTTCAGTTTTTACTATTTAAGATATAGGAAAGGCTACTTGTGAAAATATAAACTATGGGACCTGTTTCAAAGAGATGAAAAAAAGTAGGAACCTCATACAAATCACCTTAATTGGTGGTCTTTGTTTTCACAAGTTTCTTGATGAAAAATCTTATTAAATTTGTATTCTACTGTTGGCCCTGTCATTAACTACCTATGTAGGGTATTATGTAACTTTCCTATACCTCAGTTATCTCATCCATATAATAGAGAGGATATTCTTCACCTATCAGTTTCACAGAACTGATACTGAATTAAAAAAAATATTACAAGTCTGAGTAAAAACAGTATAACTATTTAAAAACATGCAAAAAAAGTAATGCTTTTTAAGTAATTTAGCAATGCTATTCTTAAATGGTATTCAGGTATTTGAAAATGTGTACTTCAACTATTTTATTTAAAAAAACAAAATTTCTTCTAAAATTTAAGTATTATTTTTTTTAGAAAGACAGAGACAGTGTGAGGGGGAAGGGCAGAGAGAGAGGGAAAGAGAGTCCCAAGCAGGCTCCATGCTGCCGGCATAAAGCTGGACGTGGGGCTTGAACTCAGAAACTGTGAGATCCTGACCGGAGCCTAAACCAAGAGTCAGGCACTTAACTGACCAAGGTTATGTCAAAAGATACAGCAAATGGCAAGAAGCAATCAATATCATGTAGTGATACATAAATTGTAGACGATGCTCATTTACAACTTAAGACTTTGGTTAATAGCTGATTATTTTTATTATTATACCTCAAATGCAATTTAATGAAACTCAGCAAGTGCTCAACTATGCTTACTTTGTCCCTGAAATACTATCTGGTACTTTTTAAATACATTTTGATAAATTTTAAAACATGTTTACTTATTTTTGAGGGAAAGAAGGGGAGACAGAGGGCATCAACACAGAGCCAAATGTGGGGCTCGAACCCATGAACCATGAGATCATGACTTGAAATAAAATCAAGAGTTGGACACTCAACCGACTGAGCCACCCAGATGCCCCTCAAATTTATAATAATAAGAAAACCTTTCAGTAATAGGTCCCTACAATTGTTCTGATCTACAAAAGCCAGAATAAGTAAATAAGACAATTGTTCTATGTAATTTATACCAATGGTTACTTTGGTTTATGTAACATGGAGTGTTTGAGTGGGAAAACAAAACAAAATATGGCAATAAAAAAAGACATGTTTTGGTCTCAATTATTATTACAATTCTATAGCTTAAGTTGGCAGTAGTCTAAAAAAAGCCCAAGAACATTAAATAAAGTGAAATGAAAGAACCCAGACTTCTATTACTCTGTGTATATTAAAACATTAGGGAAAGAAATATAGGTTAAAAAAACTCTAGTGATTTAGGGCACTCATTGTATATAACTGGTATTCATTATACATTTAAAATTTATATTTGATATACAGGAGTTCTGGAAATGTCTTTGAAATCCGGATGTGGCCATTTGAATGAAATGGAAAAACTCTTCAGTGACAGAGAAAACAGTATTCCTAGTCTCTGATAAACTCTACCGCCTTAATACTGTAGCCTGTATTTGTGAAAAGTAGATAGATAAAAACTGAATTAAACTAAGCTGAAAATATCCATGAATAATATGTTTATTTAACGTTCAATTTCCATTGTTTCATTTAGCAATTTACCTTTGTTTTCTTTAGTTGAATAACAGCTTCAAGAAAAGTTATCTCTTCAAACGTCCTCAGAATTGGTTCAAGTTCTATTAAACATTCTACATAAGAAAAAATATTGAGTTCAGATTGCTCTAATTATTAAATTGAAAAATATAAATGCTAATAGTTAACTGATAAGACCCTCACTAGGTCAATTTTCCCCCAAACTTATGACATTGAACTCTGTTAAGAGCTTTATTATATGCACATAGATAGAAATATAGATCATGGAATACACGTGAGAGTCTAAAAATAAACCCTTATAGTTATGGTCAATTGCTTTTTGGCAAAGATGCTGAGGCAATTCAATGGGAAAAGGATCATCTTTTCAACGAGTGTTGAAAATACTGATATCCAGCTAGGACAGTTGGATATATACATGAAAAAAGATAAACTAGTTTAGACTCTTACTTCATGCCATACATAGAATTAACTTAAATTGTATCATGCACTTAAATGTAAACAAGGGAGAAAAATCATCGTGACCTTTGGTTAGGTAAAGAATTTTTAGATAGGACATTAAAAATAGGGTCCATAAAGAATTCTGATAAATGCACTTCAGAAAATCAGAAAATTTTTGCACTTCAAAAAGCTATTAAGAAAAATGAAAAGACGAGCCCTAGACTGGGGAACATTTTTTGCATATCATGGATCTGCTAAAAGACTTATTATCTAGAATATATAAAGAGCTCTGACAAGAATAAGACAAATAACCCAATTTAAAAATGGGAATATAACATGATGCAACCATTTTGGAAAAACATTTGGGAGTTTTTTAAAAATGAAAGATAAGAACCCAGCAGTTCAACTCATAGGTACCAATCTAAGAGAAATGAAAACATATGTTCACACAAAGACTTGCATATGAACAGCCATAGCAGCATTATTCAGAATAGCCAAGAAACAGAAATAATCATAATTACAACAACAACAAATAAACTTGTTGCTGAAGGGAGAGGCCAGGGATCCAGATATAAAATTGAGCATCACTAATGGATGGTATATAAAGACATGGTCTGGACTGGATCCACCTAGGGGAGAGTATAGATAGTAAATAGGTAGTAAAGGACCCACCCATGTTAGAGCTCTGAAGCATTCCAACAGTTAGAAATTGAGTAGAGGAAGAAACAGAGATTGAGAAAGAGAGGACACTGAGAGTGTAGCTTCTTTTGTCTTGAGGCCACCAGAAAGAACGTTTCAAGGAGGGAATGTCTATTCTGGTGAGAAGCCAAGTAAGAGAAGCAGGATTTTCTAACATTACCATCCTTGGTAACTCCAACAATGGAGATTCAGTGGAGATATGAAAGACTGATGTAAGTTTGTTAAAAACTGAATTAGAAAGCAGAGAAAACAAGCATGGATAATTCCTACAAGGTATCTAGATTTGAATGGGGACAGAAAAGTGAGGTGATTCTGAAGGATGATATGGAATTAAGATTCTTTTCCTATATAAAGGAAGGAGATAATAATGGAATATATCTGTATGACAGCTGAACGACCCAGCAAACAGGCTGAGATTGGCAATGCAAGAACAGAAACAGAATGTAAGGACTAGAAGCTGGAGGGGGCTTCAGACTTGCATCCAGGGCATAAGCGGTATGTTTATATTTGGTGTAAGTTTATGGGCACTTTTTTCCACCAGAAAAGAGATAAGGCAAGAAAGATGGACACAAGTACAACTAAGTTTGTGGATCTGGTAGTAGAACTAGGACACTTGTATGAGGCAGTACTCTCTTACGGTTTCTATTTCTCAGTGCAGTTTGAGAACAGGTGATCTGCTCAAAGGAAAAACAGAGCATGGGATGAAGGAGGTTTAAGAAGGGATGCTGTGGGGGTGCCTAGGGGGCTCAGTCGGTTCAGTGTCCCACTCTTGATTTGGGTTCAGCTCATGATCCCAGGGTCGTGGGATGGAACATTGGGCATAGGGCTCCATGCTGACTGTGGAGCCTGCTTAAGACCTCTCTCTCTCTCTCTCTCTCTCTCTCTCTCTCTCTCTCCTTCTGCCCCTCTCCACTTGCACATTCTCTCTAAAATTAAAAAAAAGTTTAAAAAGAGAGGCTAAGGTATTAACCTTGTCTTCCTTTCCTAAGCTCAGAATCTATCAAGAAAAGTCAAAGAAAAATGATAAATGATGACCAAAGTATCACCTTTATGACCAATAAAGATAAATAGAGAAGTTACCTTTAGATCTGTAGCCAATGGGCTTGAAAAGAGTTCACAGCTTTACTCAGCCACAGGCCTCATCTACTTCCACATGGGGGAGCAGAAAATGTATGCATCCTTTAGACAGGCTGACTTCTAAAAGAAGGAAAAAAACTGAGAAGGGACCAGGTAAGCATGCTCAGTTTTTCTCCAAAATTAACAAATAAGTTAAAGTCTGAGGAAGACTACTGAGGGGCACACAGAAGCTAGAAATATTCTTCCTATACTCTCTTTTTTTGGGGATTGAATTGGAATTTCATCTTCACTTTGGAAACATAAAAAAAAAATGGGACTTAAGTGTCTTCTACAGTAATACAAGATAATCACTGATATAAGACAGCATATCTCAAACTTTTAGTCTCAGGACTCCTCAAAATTATTGAGTGTCCCAAATAGTTTTTGTATATGTGGGTCATATCTATTGATACTTGTTAGATTAGAAATTATAACTGAGAAAATTTAAAAAAAATTTTTAATGTTTATTTCTGAGAGAGAGAGAGAGAGACAGTGTGAGCAGGGGAGGGTCAGAGAGAGGGAGGTACAGAATCTGAAGCAGGCTCCAGGCTCTGAGCTAGCTGTCAGCAGAGCCCGACGCAGGGCTCGAACCCACAAACCGTGAGATCATGACCTGACCTGAAGTCCGATGCTTAACAGACTGAGCCACCCAGGCGCCTCATAACTGAGAAAATTTTAAAACATCAGATTATATGAGAAAACATTCCATTATTTGCTGGAGCAGTGAATCTATCATACCTCATTTAGCCTCTGGAAAAATCCACTATACACTCACGAGAAATGAGAATAAAAAGGGAAAACAGTATCTTAGTACTTATTATTTTGAAAACAGTTTTGATGTTGTGAATCCTTGTGAAAGTCTCAGGAACCAACTACCGCAGGGGTCCTTGTACCACCCCTTAAGAACAGCTGATCTATTTGAGAATGGAATTGTAGAGATGTATTTGAGAAACATAATTGTTGAGTAGTGTTTAGTGTCTAGTTTTGGCCATTAATTTAGAGAAACCAATTTACTCCCACTTCTGGCCAAGATGGAGTGATAGCCCCGGTGGGATTTACCATCCTACCTAAAATGACCAAATAAATAAATAAACCAGACAAAATACATGAAACAGTGGTTTTTAAAACATTAGATCACGGGCAACAAAGGACATTGATCCCAGAGAGGTGGGAAACAAATAAAGGTGAGCCTGAGGACTGCCTGGGATTACTGTCTAGAGAGAATTTCTAGCTGCAGCATAAAAGAGGAAGTAAGGTAGGATCTCACTTCTCAACTGAGTGGAAATTTAATTGAGGAGATGGGGCTGAGTGTCAGGGTAGACTGAGACAGATAGAGTTCAGAGCACAGTACCAGAGAGGGGAGATGTAATACAGAGGGACAGCTCTGTGATGTGCAGAGGGCTCCTTTAAGTAACTGACAAATGCAGCATAGAGAAATCATTAAGCCAAAAGTCAAAGTCTCCAAAGAACAATAGGGAAAAACTAGGAAGTCTGTAGGAAAGTAAGTATTGCCTAATGGTATGATCTTCAGAGGAGCTAGAATTTTTAGACAATGGAAAAGAAATGAATATTTGGAAGTAGCTCTGGGGACAAGGGAGATACATACCCCCCCCACATAGCTCTGGGAAATAAATAAAATGTGAATCTATTACAAGAAACTTCTGATTTTTTAAATATAGTACTGATGAGCACTGAACACAAACTGTGAATAAAAAATATATTTCATTGCTTTTATAGTTAAAAGATGATTCCCAGTCTGTGGCTTATTTTTCACTTAATCACATCTTTTTTTTTTTTAANTGAACTGCGAGATCATGACCTAAGCGAAAGTCGGACGCTTAACCGACTAAGCCACCCAAGCGCCCCAATCACATCTTTTGAAGTACAAAAAGTTTTCAAGTTTCTCCAAGTCCAATTATCATTTTTTTCATGAATCTTGTTTTTGATATCATATAAAGAGTTCTTTGCTTAACATAAGGTTGTAACAATTTTCTCCTATGTTTACATTTACATGATGATCCATTCTACCTCTAAAATAAATCTCAATTCTATCTAATTGTTATATCTAGGAATACCACCTTTATTAGTGAACTAGTTGGGCTAGTTGGTCTCTTTGCTTCCACTCCTGCCCTTCTTTAATTTTCCACATAGCAACAAGAGTGATCTTTCCAAAACTTAAATGAGATCATGTCATTTCCATACAACACACACACTAATGCTGTTCTACTGTACTTGAAGTAGATGTCTAACCTTTTGATGATAGCCAATGGCTTCTCCTTATCTCTCTAATCTCATCTCATAAAATAAAAACAGCAACTGAATTAAAAGAAAATCTTTAAGCTTGTCATCTAACTTGTGTAATTTTTCAAGGAATATTTTAGTCATAGTATAGTCACTATGTTGGTAAAAGGTGAAATGTTTATGCGATCTGAAGAGAAACAAGAGTATAGGCACTGTTTTTGTAATTCCAAATGTCCAAATTAAAACTGTACACTCACTTAGGAAAGATGGCCTTTCATCTGGATTTTGTGCCCATCCACTTTCTATCAGAGAGATCATAAGTGCTCGATGAGGTATATCAAATGGTAAATTTTCTTCGTTAGTGTCAGGTCGACGTCCTTGTGACACACTATACATGATCTGCAAAGGATTGGTGACTTCTGTCAAAACAAATATATTTCATTTATTAGAAATATATTTTCTAATAGATTACTTAAATATGAGAGAAATTTAAACTCTTGGGAATAATGCATTACCTCCCTTTCTGTTAAAGAAAAATATATTTATATATAATAATATATATAATATAATAATATAAACAAATATATTTATCTATCTATCTATCTATCTATCTATCTATCTATCTATACACACACACACACACACAAATATATATTCCAGCCATTGATAGATTTGTCTGCCTCCTGTTGTGGAGTCTATAGCCTCACCTCACCTTATTAATTTTAAGCTTGGTCATGCATCTGATTTGGCCAATGGGATGTGAATACAGTGCAGCTCAAGTAGAACTCAGTGAAACCTAGCATAGCCATGGATGGCCACTCACATCTAACGTGAATGAGAAATACAGGTTTATTTTGTAAGCTACTGAGATTCTGAGGTTGTTACACAGCAAGCTGACACATACAAACCTCAAAATAAAGAAATGGACAATGCTATCAGAAAACTTCAAGATTATTCTTCAATGATTGTTGGTTATTACAGAAGAAGCACAAATTAAATTTTCAAACAAAGAGTTTTAGAGCTGGATGAATCTTAAAACTAAATATTCAAAGTTTTCATTTTGCAAATGGAAAAAAAAGAGGACTCATGAGATTTAGTGACGTGATGACAGAACTCATTACTGTCAGAACAAGAATTATAATCTACATTTTCCTGACCCTTAATCTGGTACAGTTTCCAAGATATAGTGGATTCAGAATTGATAAATTATTATGTTTTGATAGTATGTTTTCCACAAAATGAATGGTAGGCAGATTCAAAATAAGATGGGCTTTATTTAGATAGTTCTGAATGTGGCCTAGTGACATGATGTCATCCAGAATAAGGAAGTGAGGGGCACCTGGGTGTCTCAGTCTATTAAGCCTCTGACTTCAGCTCAGATGATGATCTTGCAGTTTGTAAATTCAAGCCCCGTGTTGGGCTCTGTGCTAAGAGCTCAGACCCTGGAGCCTGCTTCGAGTTCTGTGTCTTCCTCTCTCTGCCCCTTCCCCACTCACACTGTCTCTCAAAAATAAACAAACATTAAAAAAATTATTTCAAAGACTTAAAAAAACTACTTACCTTCAAAAGGTTGTTTTCTGGATAAGACTTCCCATGTAATAATCGCATAGCTGTTTAAAAAAAATATACATACAGTACATTACAAAATTTTTTTAATGTTTTATTTATTTTTGAGAGAGAGAGAGAGAGAGAGAGAGAGAATGTGAGCAAGGGAGGATCAGAGAGAGAAGGAGACACAGAATCCAAAGCAGGCTCCAGGCTCTGAGCTGTCAGCACAGAGCCCGACGCGGGGCTCGAACTCACGAACTGTGAGATCATGACCTGAGCCGAAGTTGGACACTTCACCGACTGAGCCACCAAGGTGCCCCCATACAGTACATTATAAACTAACTATGCATAATGAACTAAAATAGCACTGATTTTAAAAGCCGACTGTGGAGATATCATTTTTGAAGTGACAAGGCAGTGAAATGCTTTATAAAGAATCACCATACACAACCAAGATGATGTTTATATATAGTTTTGTTTTGAAAGGAAATTAATCCAATTTAAAAAATTAGCAAATAACTCTAATAAAAATTTGAAGTTATAGGCAAGGATAATTTGTTGTGGATGATTCTTTAATGACCTCTAATTACATGAATCTATTATTCACACAAAATAAACAGCAGTAAAAAAGATGGTCTCATGTAGTCCTATTCTATTGACATTTTTTGGTCTAAATACTATCTTTTTTGGTAGTGTTAAGTGTTGACCACACTGTTTCCCTCCCTCTTCCATCAATGTCATATATGATTAAAAAAAAACCCTTTGAGTACTATATTATAAGTTGATAGGACAATAAAATATGCTTTAGATTTTTTTCAAGGATGTAAAAGTAGCCTAAAGCAAGGAATCTTTTATTTGAAAAATATTAATCACTGTGGTCTCTATTTTTACCACACTTATGAGAGAAGAATAAAAATCACATTTTAAATGTAGCTTCAAAATTCTGATTAATCTTATTTTTAAACAAGGTTAACTCTGAGCAAAAGTAGGAAATTATACCTATATATATCATGCTTGACACTGGCCCTTGATTTTTGTCCAGGTTCATAGTTCTCAGGTGGCATATAGATAATTGTCCCTCCTTCTGGTGAAGATTTACTACTTCGTGATTGTGAGAGGGACATCATACGCCATTTTGATAAACCAAAATCTGCAATCTGTAAGGGAAAAGAGTAAATAATTGAATTAAAATTTTTTTTCTTTAAAAAAAAAACAAGAATTGACTCTCTTTCTTTATACTCATTGTATTTAGATATGAGACCTGTGGAAATGTTCTAAATTAATATTTTTTTCTATATATTCTGTCCGTTCCTTTACTAATTAAATTCTAGAGTGCTGAACCCAATAACTCTAGAAGCAACAGACACTGATTTGAAGTTCAGCATAGTATCACAGATTTTAAAGTGGGGAATGAGTTTTGAAAAATTAAGCAGGAGTATTTTGTGCCTTAAATTCTGAATGAGCATATACACCAAACATTACTTTTTGAGACAAGTAGTTTTATAGCATGTGCTTTCAAAATTCACCTACACCCCACAAAACTCCTAAACTATTAATATCTAATATGATTGCCACTGGGTATTGTTTGGAACTCAGGTTCATATGTTCTTATTTATAATGCCCTAAAAACAGTAAGCTTAAATTGTGAAGTAAAATTTCGATATAGTATAGGTCATTATTATGAATTATGCCTACTGCTAAAAGAATCACAACTGTTGGCAACAGTCTACTTAGCATAGAAACCATATTTATGTCCATGACAAGGACTGCCTGAAGAATTATCAGTGACATTCTGTGCTTTTGATATTCCTTTACAGTTTTGCTTCACTTGTAAATTTTGTGCAGATGTTAACCTTATAACTCTCTATTTCAAAAAATAACTTATTTTTTAAAACCGGAAGACAAAATATAAGAACAGAAACAGTATTTAATGGACAAAAGGGAGTAGGATTTTTAAAAATAAATGTTTCGTTTGAATTACTTAAACCTTCACACTACATAATTTAGGATCTACAGAGGGAAATGAGCTCTATCCAGCACATCATTTGTGTTTCAATTAACTCTTAAAGTTTTACTTGTTTTAATAGAAGAAACAATTTGTTTAGTGTTTAGATAAATTAGATATTAAAAAAATATATGGCCCCACTCTAAAAATGGAGGGGGCAGACTATATGAATTTTTCCATACATTATTAAAATAAAAGGGTAAGTCTAAGAAAAAAAAATGGAAAAGACCAAGAGAAAATATGGTGCCAATATGTGACGAGCTAAGTTGGATTGGTTGTGAAAGTCAATATACCACGTGGCTAAGAACATGGGTTCTGGAGCCTAGATCAGATTTATATTCGAATTCTACCAGTTAATTAACTATGTGTGAACTTTCAGATTACCCATCTGCAAACATGTGCAGTGCGGATAACAACACTATCTATATCACAGGATTGTTTTGAGAAAATTAAATGCCTTATTCTAAGCAAAGCCCTCAGAACAATATCTGGCACATAATAAGGAATCCATATGTGTTAATATTATTAGTGTTTTGTGTACAAAACACTCTTATTCAATATAATCTCTCTTCAATATAATCTGCTCTTCCCACCTACTTTCTAAAAGCAAAGACAGCACTCCAGTTGAACATTTGCTAGAGTAATAAGCATTACTATAAGTAGAATTTATTTTAGTGTCACAAGTGAAAAATGCTAAAAAAAAAAAAAATCTGAGATGTGGTCTCACATTATACCTGAGCCATAATTTGCAAACTCTTGGGCTAAATGTTGCTTTGAACATACTATTAGAGAAAATGTATTCCTGAGTTTGCCTCCTTATGTGCTTTCTCACCTAAGATCTTCATCTTTCTGTTTTTAAACTGACCTAAAAACCTAAACCAGAACTCCTTCTCTGAGCTTAGTTTGGTTTTCATGTGGAGCCGTACCTCTCCTCTTTCTCTATTACAAACAATACCATTACAAAAGGCATGATGCAATAAATCTGGATCTTCAACAGGAAAAAAGTGAATAATGTGAGGGAAAGAATAAAAGGTCCATGATTTCTTGAAGGTCTTAATAAATCAATCATTCAGCCATGAAGACAGAAAATAAGAACTTCCCCATTCTATGCAAGATGTTAACATGCATTTCAAAGCTAAAGGCTTTCTTTTTAATTAAGAAGATGATTTTAAAATGTAGAGGAAATTAAAACACACTACTCATAAAAATCATCCACAATCCTACCACCCTACTAGAATAGCTACTTTCATTTACATATACTACCCATATCTATAAAACTATAAAGTCAGCAGCAGCAAAACATTTTGAAGATTACTCCTGAAGTATTCCATTTTCTATATAGGACTGACAGAATAGCAGAGAAAGCAAGTATGGTACATCTAAATATTTTCATTTCAAAGAGGCCTAGCCATTTCACTGGTTCATTTGTATCTAAGGTGCACTAACGAACACCTGACAGACAGATAACCAAACTTAATGTATTCTTTTTAAAGCAGAAAAGTCTCAGTTGATCAAAATTACTTTCAGATATCATGTTTCTAGTCAGCGAAAAAACTTACTTCAGAAAATGCTAGCAAGGTGTAAATTCCCATTTAATTTTATTAAGTATTTTTAAAGATATTTTGTACTTCATTTAAAGGCTTTTCCAAGATGATAGGTAGGTTAAATAACTTACTTTTTCATGAGTCAGTGATGAACTTTGACTTTTTTTTATTTTAGAGAGAGAGAGAGGGAGAGAGCGAGTGAGCAGGGGAGGGGGCACAGAGAGGGAGAGAGACAGAATATCAAGCAGGCTCCATGTTCAGCATGAAGCTCCATGTGGGACTTGATCCCACAACCCTGGGATCATGACCTGAGCCAAAATCAAGGGTGGGATGCTCAACCAAATGACCCACCCAGGTGCCCCTGAACTTTGACATTTATAAAGTAAAAAATAGAGACACACAGGATATATGTTAAAGAATGCTAATAATTTATAAGAATTATATTAGAAAGGTCACAGCTCTCTACGTACTAAAATGAATAAAAATTACAAAACTAAACAAAGTCAAACTACTTTAAATTCTATTCATATCAAATAAAGACCAAGGAAGGATACTGTATTGATCAGTGAAAAGAAGAAAGTAGAAATCATCACCTATTACTTTGCTTCTGTTGTCTCTTTAGTTTCCAGACTGAGATGAAGAAACACAAGTCCACGGATGTTTAAAAGTTCAAGAAGTGCAAATCTCAGGTTATTTTATGTATCTTTCAGGTTACTGAGAATAGTAAAACTTTGGTTTGTAAGCATAATTTGTTCTGGAAACATGCTTATAATCCAAAGCACTTGTATACCAAAGCGAATTTCAAGAACCATTGCCTCAGTTGTGATCATGTGACATTCAGTGTCATGTATTACTTGTATTGCAAGACATTGTTTGTTTACCAAGTTAAAATTTATTAGAAATGTATGCTCATCTTGTGGTACACTCGCAGAACAAGTTACCTGCAATCCAAGGTTTTACTATACTTGCAAATACCTCCATGATGCTATTAGTGTTCTTTTTAGGACAGAACAAAGAGATAGTATAGGATATGAGAAAAGTAAATGTCATTCTGACTTTTGAAAAGGAAAAAATGTATTGATTTTGCAAATCTACATACTGGTAGAGGCTATGCTTACTCCTTGCTCAAAATATTTAGAAAATTTAATAACAGGGATATATTATGAGCAATTAGTGGAAGACTCAGCAAGAAGTCATGAAAAACAAATTATATTGACTAGTGGTCAATTTCAAATCTCATGTGATATATTCCAGTGCTTGGCACAATGCCTGCCTTACTACCATTGCTCCATAAATATTTACTGAATAAGAGAATGACCCATTTCTTTTATTTTTTTTATTAATTTTTAAAAATGTTTATTTTTGAGAGAGAGAGAGAGAGAGAGAAAGACAGAGCACGAGTAGGAGGGGCAAAGGGGAGAGAGAGACACAGAATCCGAAGGAGGCTCCAGGCTCTGAGCTGTCAGCACTAAGCCCGATGCGCGGCTTGAACTCATGAAACGTAAGATCATGACCTGAGCTGAAGTTGGATGCTTAACTGGCTGAGCCGCCCAGGTGACCCTCATTTCGTTTTTTGACAGTAGTGTGACTGTCAAAGAATAGATGTTAAAACCGTTGCTTATTATAAAACATTTTGTGATTTCAAAGTAACATACTTGACTATTAAGTTATCAGGCCTGTCTGGTATATAGAGAAGATCTGGAATTCATTCATTTGTTTATTCAACAAATACGTGGTAAAGTCTTCAATGTGATATACTGAGCAGGTGGCAGTTAATAAAAGAGACTAAATTCAGTACTCATGGAGTTTCTGTTCTAATTAGGGGAGATAGTTAATAAACATGTTAATAAAAATATTATGACAGATGATGAAAATAAGATGAAGAAGCATAAATCAAGGTACAAAGAGAGGAACTGGATGCATTATCAGGGAAAGCCACTCTGAAGAAGATGAGGGAATAAACCAGGAGGATACCTGGGAAAGTAGTCAATTTAAGGACTCTGATAATATTCTTAAGGACAAAATGAAGAAACATGGGCTATATAACAGCTTTCTTAGAAGTATTCCAAATAAAAGTAATGATGATTCTCCAAAAGTGCTAATTAAAGATTATAGTGACCTAGAGGGTGATTCCTAGCAGCATATTGTACAGCTCTGATCTGAGTTCTGTACTGGTTAATATTTAATCATGACTTAAAGATACAAAAACTGGCTAATTAAATCTGAGGATGACACAAAGCTGGGAAACACAGTTAAAATTCTTGGACTACAAAAATAACACTGAAATAGATCTTAAGAGGCTGAAGTAACCACTCAAATCTAACAATATAAAATTTGATGATGTTCAAGAAGTATTCTGCGAAGTATGGGATAAAGAGATGTGGCTTAAGGAACAACACCTGAAAAAAAGAATCTCTCAGGGCTTGTTGTTGATGCTAAGCCCAATTTAAATGTTGTGATATGACCACACCCAAACACCTGATGAATCAGTAAGTATTAAGTATTTAGGGACCTGGGAAATGACACTTCCATCTAAGTGTACATTCACGGGGTCACATCAGGAGAATTTTATTTGTGAGGATAAAAATTTGAGAGTTAAGCACAGAATTATCTGGTTACACCTGTGCTTAAACCCATGTAATAAGGAAATTGGTTGAAAGAACTAAGGAAGGGAGAAGAACAAAACAGAAGTGTATGTGAGGGGAATGGGGATTATAGCCTTCCTCAAAAACTGAAAAGGCTGTCATGTGAAAGTAGAATTGGACTTACTCAGGTGATTACAAACAGTAAAACTAGGACCAATGGATGGAAACAAAGGGAAGGTGTTTCGAATGATCATATAAGAAAATGTCACAGTCATTTAAGTATGGATATTAAGACTCCCTGTCACAGGATATTTGTCTTGGGAGACAGGGAACTATCGTAATGAGGGTTCAGGGGACTAGATGACCATTAAGGCACCACCATCACCTGCATAGTTTTATACCTGATGTAACAGATTAGTTTCTTTTTTTAACTAATACTGAGGCAGCAGCTTGCTTCTGTTTCCTTTCCCCTCCCATTTTATTCTAGGGAGAGGAAGTGCCTTTAACAGAAGTTTAGTTTTTCATTTAACTTTTCCCACACTTTTTGTATTAATTTTCCCATTGTTCCAACTTCCCTGTTACATTTTTCTTTAACAGTTTTGATATTTACAATAATCAATTATATATTATTATAAGAGGTGTAGCAAAATAAAATAAAAAGAGAGTTAAATTTAGTATGAGTTACTTAGTAACTACTTTATAATTTGCTGTCATCCATTAGATGTAAACTATGAAATCACTACATCTGGTGCCTTGCACCTAAATCCTATGCTTTATACAAAAATTAATTAAAAGTAGGTCCTACATTTAAATATAAAGCATAAAAGTCTAAAAATTTTAGAAGATAACATAGAAGAAATCTTCAATATCTATGGTTTGATGAAGGCTGCTTAGATATGACAGAAAAGCATTGTCATAAAGGGGAAAAACTGATAAACTGGACTTCATCAAAATTAAAACTTTTCCTTTGAGAAAGACTCTGTTAAAAGGATGAGAAGAACAACCAACTGGGAGAAAATATTTGCAAACTACATATCTGACAAAGGACTCCTCTCTAAAAAAATCTAAAGAACTCTCAAAACCCAAGAGTAAAAAGCCAAAAAATTCAAATAGAAAATGGGCTTAAGACATGAAGAGACATTTCACTGAAAAGGATATATAGATAGCAAATAAGTAAATGAGAAAGTGTTCAATATTACTAACCATCAGGAAAATGCAAACAAAAACTATGATAAGTTATCACTCTATACCTATTACAATGCTAAAATTAAAAAAAACTGTGACAATACCAAATGCTGGTGAGAATGTGGAAACGCTAGTTCAATCATACGTTGCTGGGTAGAATGTATGGCCCTTCTGGAAAACAGTTTGGTAGTTTCCTAAAAAATAAACACCTCCCTCTTCCCCCACAAGCAGGTACACTCTTGGGCATTTATCTAGAAGAATGAAGATTTATGTTCATTCAAAAAGTTGCACAGGAATTGTTCATAGGAGTTTTCTTGTAATTGTCAACAACTGGAAACAATACAAATGTCATTCAATAGGTAACAATTCAACAGGTAAATGGTTGAACAACTTTGGTATACCCATACCATGAAATACCATTCCCCAATAAAAAAGAACAAATTATTGATATAAGCAACAACTTGGATGGATCTCAAAGGTGTTATGCTAAACAAACAAAGCCAATCTCAAAGTACCACATACTGCAGGATTCCATTTATACAGCATTCTTGAAATGACAAAATCCTAGAGATGGAAAACAGATTAGTGGTTGTCAGTGGTTAGGGGTAGTGGAGCGGAGTGAGTGTGACTATAAAGGGGTAGCAGGAGTGATAGCTTTGTGGGGATAGAACAGTACTGTATCTTGATTGTTAGGGTGGTCACACATGTGATAAAGCGACACAGAACTACATACATGAATCTGTAAGAACTTCAAAATCAAAAGAAAACAAAGGTTTATGTGACAATCTGAATTAAGGACATAATGACTGTGTTTTGGGCCATAATTCTATCTATCTCTGGCATCTAGGAATAGCTAAGCCACTGCAACAGGAGGAAGCGGCCCTGAAGAAAAGAATTGTAGGCTATGGAAAAGTGAGAGATGTTAAATCGGCTAGGTAGGAGGAAAACAACCCTAAAAAGTCTTTAAAACTATTAAATTCAAGGATGCAGATAAACTTTTTCCCGAATTACCTTAACATGAAATTCATTATCCAATAAGATATTTTGAGTCTTCAAGTCATGATGAAGTAGAGGAGGAGTCATATTGTGCAGGTAGTTTACACCCAGTGCAATTTCATGCAGAATGCGAAATCTCAGTGGCCAAGCAACATCAGGATATTCCATTTTCTTCATACATATGAAAATAAACAAAACCAAAATAAGTGACCATATTCATTACATTTCCACTTAGAAAAATAAATATTCCATGTGGAAATACAGTATAAAGCAAGGTCAAAACATATGCTCATTTTTATTTTGTAGTATAATAGTATCAATTTGACATTATTTAACATTATCTTATTTTTCTCAGTTTTTAGAGAAAATAATGACTTTATAGTACTGATATTTCCTTTTTGGCTTATGTTGGTAATATAACTACTTTGTATAGGCTCTTCTTTGTACCCACACAAACACACAAAAACAAAATTTGTTTCTAGTACCTAACAAACCATTAATTCAAAATTTATATATTAACTTTCCTACTGATATGAAACCATACTTTAAGTATCACTCCATCAATTAAAATTCTGACCATATTATATTTACTACACATTAATATCTCATGCTTATCATAATTTTTGTATTCTAACTTGAAAAATTAGCCTTTGTACATTTTGCTTTTGTGAAAGAGACAAAGATCATCTTCATTTCTAAGCATATATAATACAGATATATTTAAAATAGAATACTTTATATTTCCTAGTACTTACAAGTGATATTAATCTGAACTTTTTGAACATAAGTTAGTGTAGCTTCCCAGGAGAATGAATATACTCAGAAAAATTAGATAATTTGGGAAGATCTGACAATGAATCATTAAGCACCATGCTACTGAGTACATTTTAAATGACATGAAAAAGTATGGTTTTCATATAAGTTCAAATCAGTTCTTAATACGCTTTTCTACGAATGGGTAAGCTTATAGCTCACTGATTAAACATTGCAGGTTAATCCACTTATTGACAGGCTCAAAATACTTGGTGTTTACATTGTATTTTGATTTTTTCCAACAATCCTTTTTGAGGTTGGGGGAAGAGTACTTTCAAGATAAATCCCACCCTAATACTACAACACAAGAAACCAAAAGAGACATAAAACATTACTTTCTCTGGTATACACAGACCCCCATCTCAGTGAGTAACTGAATCTTTTAATCTATAAAAAGGTAACTTTCTTTTTCTGAAAATTATGTAGTTCAAAGAAGTAATGAGGCCTCTGTGCAGTACAGTATTATATGGAAATTTTTGATCATGGAGACGAAGGTAGAAGAGCACTCATTCTATACGTTTTGATTCCTTCTAGGAGTTGGCAGTCCCCTGAACGAGGCTCTATAATTTCTAATGGGCTTCAAATTTGGGTACCAGAGTACCTAATGTGTACTGGAGTGTGGGAAGAAAATATTAGAATTTATACTTATACTCATTTTTTTGTTTTGTTTTGTTTTTTAGAGAGAGAAGGTGAGAGCAGGGTAGAGGGTCAGAGGGAGAGAGAGGTGCAATGTTAAGCAGGCTTCATGCAGATAATATTAACAATAAAAGATCAAGCAAACAACAACAGATGAATACATATAGTGTGAGATAAGGATCCACACATTTGCTTATGGTAGGATCTGCCCCTCTAGTTGGCTCACTGATGGGATTTGCAATCAATACCTGAGTAACTGGTACCTTGATAAAAAGGTAAATGGTTCATGCCATTGTCTAGTATTGGGAAACTAATGTATTTGGTAATCAGAGACAGATTTATTTGGCCTGTTCAGAACTTTATGGGCTGGTATTATTAATAATCTGAATCTTAAAATTGTTTTTAACATAAAATACAATCTGGTTTACCTAGCAGATTATATAGTGTGCAGGATTTATCTCCTCTCTCTCCTACTCCCATTTCTGCATATATTACCTGTGGATACTGGAATTCAGTTTAAACCTCAGAAAAAGTATCCTAAGCAAAATAACCCCAGTCCTGTAGAATGCATGGCCTGACTCTATGATATTTTTAACAACACAAAAGAAGCCATAAATTGTGTAACTTTACTACTATAATTGTTTTGCATTACTCTTATTTTGATTAATCTATATATCTCCAAATAATCTGATCATATGTAAATCCAAAACACAAGATAGCTTCAATAACAGAATTATAGCTAGTGAAAATGCATACTTACCCTATGTAGGAGTTCATTTAATGATCCATTTGGCATGTATTCCGTAACTATTCCCAAAAATTCAGGCTCATTGCAAATTCCCAAAATTGGAAGAATGTAGCTAAATCTAGCTTTGTGTAAAATTTCAGCTTCTCTTAAAACATCATTTCTTTCACTAAAGAAAGAATGCATAATTATTTCAAAGTAATGAAAAATACACAATACTCATACCTATAATATTAATTAAACCTAGATTTTTTTCCATTAATTGGCCTCATGTAAATTATGCAACTTCTCTGTCCCTTTGTTTCTTTATATTTAAAGTAGAGATAACACCTGCCCTATATATTCCACAGGTCTATTTAGAGATCATAATAAGTTCTCTAAGCCACTGAGAGAAAAAAAAGTGCTATGCACAGGTTATTATTATATTTTCCTAGGAAAGGAAAGGACACAATATTTTAGTAAGTTTATGTCTATCTATATTAGCATGATTGCTATTTGAATTAAAGTTTATGTTGTATTAGAATATTACACTTGATTAGGATACTATGTTAAATTTTATGGTTGCATACCATGTAAATTTTTTCCAGATATTTAAACAATACATTTAAGGGGCGCCTGGGTGGCTTAGTCGGTTAAGCGTCCGAGTTTTGCTTGGGTCATGATCTCGCGGTTCGTGGGTTCGAGCCCCGCGTCGGGCTCTGTGCTGACTGCCAGCTCAGAGCCTGAAGCCTGTTTCAGAGTCTGTGACTCCCTCTCTCTCTGACCCTCCCCTGCTCACGCTGTCTCTCTCTCTCTCCCAGAAATAAATAAAACATTTTAAAAAAAATAAAAAAACCCCAAAAAAACCCCCCAAAAAAACCCCAATACATTTAAGTGACCAGATTGTAGATTTAAATGACTAGATGAAAATAGCTGCATAAAGGTCAAAAACTTAGAAATTATACAATGGAATTCAGGAAAAGAACTCTTACAACAAGTAAATACTTGTAACAGATCCCTGGGGTAACTCTAGATCTCAGGTTCATTTGCTTACTCATTCACAAAACAAATAAATAAGTTTTGAACATTTATTATGAATAAAGAACTATGTTTAGCATTATAGAGAATATAAAGATAAACATGGTGTTTCCTCAAGCTGTCCAGAAATCTTTTAAGAAAAATAAATACTCATTGTGGTTTTGGTTTGCATTTCCCTGATGATTAGTGATGGTGAACACCTTTTCATATATACCTATTAGCCATCTGTAGGTCTTCTTTGGATATGTCAATTATCTTGATCTTGGTAATCATCCCACAATGTATATGTTTATCGAATAATCATGTTGTGCACTTTAAATATATATAATTACATTTGTCAATTATTCCTCAATAAAGTTAAAAAAAAGGAAAGCATATAAAAAAAAAGAAAGAAAATACATACTTGAAACATAAGGTAGAATGTGTTAAATGCCACCAAAAACAAATAACTAAGTAATCAAGTAAGGAAATAGAGAACTCTAGGAAACAGGAAAAAGAGTAAACTTAGAGCTAGAGGAGTTGTCAATCTTTAGAGAGGGATTTCAACTATACTTTAAGGATGGATAGAATATCAGCCACTGGTAAAAGGGCAGTCAAGACAACTATGGTCTCCAAGAGGGGAGGGAATATGCCTTTCTTTTTCATCTGTGTGTTCCTAGGACCAGAAACAGGGCCTGGCACCCAGTAGATATTTAATAGATATGTATCAAATATATTCAAGGAGGTTATAGTAAAGATTTGGAAAATGGCAAATAGTTTAATATGAATCAGGATATGTAACAGAGCATGTAAAAGGAATGAAGGTGAATAGGGCAGGCTAGAGCCTCATCTCAGAGCCCTAAAGCCAGGTGAGGGCGTTTACACTTTATTTGGCAGTCACCAAATTATGATTGCAGGTTTTAGAGCAGGGTAATGACATGAGCAGAACGAACTTTTAGGATGATTAAGTTGGGAGAAGAATGTAGCATCAGCACAAAGGGGCAGAATATTATAATTTTCTGTAATATTAGAAAATCATAATACTAACGAAGATGTGAAGCAATGAGAGTCTGAGACTATAAAGGTCACAGTGAAAATGAAAAGAAAAACACTAGCCGAATAGAATACCCAGGTTGTGGTGACTGACTGACTTAAGGTGGATATATTAAAAAAAAAAAAAAGGCAAAGGAATTGGAGATGTCACCGGTTTTTACCCTGGATAGATGTGTGGTGGTAGCAGCAAATAACAGAATAGAAACATCTCCAGGAGAAGCTTATTAAGTAAGAAATGATGATTAGGTGGTGCTTAAACCACCCAAGCTCTGGATGAATGGCTGTTGAAATAAGAAAACAACAGACATTCCAGACCAGACTATAAGGCTTCCTTTTAAAAACAAAAAGCAAAATAAAGCAAAAAATTCGTAATATACTTACATATTTTAAAATTCAAGAGTCACAAGTGATCATAAAGTAAAAAGCTTTTTTACTTCTCCCTGTTCTTTAGCCACTTAATACTTCAACTCTAAGACAACCAATTATATCAGTTTATGAAGTTTATTTTAACTTATCTTGGCTAAAGTGAAACAGTTCTGTGTTTGCCTCAAGAGATGTAGATCAACAAGAACGAGGTATTATTGTTTAGTACTCTCAGGGAGACAGAGGATGGACTTGAAGATTTATGGATACATTGAAAAAAAAGACTATAGACAGAGCATGCTGGGGAAGTCTCAGTGATACTTAATACACTTGTTCTTTCTCGCATTAAGAGTATCAGGCATTCTTCCTTCTACTGTGATCCTACTACGTGTCAGCCACTATTTATGGGCTATCATCTGAAGACCAACCCTCTAAACCTGGTTTTATTATCACCACCTTACAGATGAGGCCACTGAGGCTCAGATACGTAATTTTCTAGTAGGTAGAGTTGGAGTCAGATTTGAATCACAATTGTGAGACTCCAACGCCTGTGTTTTCTATTCCAGTGTTTGATCATAGAAAGGAAAGAATCAAGGAAAGTTCCTGAAGCCAGATTTCAGGAAGATTGAGTGAGTGGCAAAACAGAAAAAAAGTCAAAAATAGGTTTTTACTTAAAAAAAAAAAGTAAAATACAGCTTTTATAGGCACATCACCAATATTACCCAGATCAAAATTTGAATCACAAAACAGATCATCCACACAGGATGTTTGAACAACCAATCAGACTCATCTACACATGTGGAGTTAGGAGACTATTGGTAAAGGCCCACTCATGGAGCAGAAGTCAGGGTAGGGAGAATGACTCACCAATCATTAAAATGAGAACACAGAACTGCAAATAAACTTTTTTCTTCCAGGTGGTCTCAAAGAACAATGCAAACATTTTCCGCACCAGAGCCCAAGAAGTACATGTATTTATTATTCTCACTTTATAAGTGAGGAAATGGACACCCTGTGAGTCAACTGCATAGCCCAGCCCTATGCTCAGATTATAGAAATACTGCTAATGTTAACATCATAGGCAACAAGTGTGAGAAAGAACGTGATGCAGTAATGCCAGAGGGTTTAACTGGTCCTTGTGGCTTCTTGACAACAGAATTTCCTAGTGAAGAATTTTAGGGTATGAAAATTGTTAAAAAGAATAGAAAAGGAACTCCTTCTTCATTCCTTTGCTCTCAAATAGCACAAACTAAAATCTTGCGTAAACTAAAATCCTGAGGAGCAGCATCTGAGATGGGAAGATCAATTTACTTTAGAATACCTAAAGGGTTCACCAGGGCTAGATGTCCATACATTTACATAGCTGATTCTAAAATCAATTCACCCTTTCTAACCAACCACTACTCTTCATACTACATACATATACCCACATGTGCCCAGCACTTGCTCCACAGATCGCAAGGCCCGGGTGAACCAGACACCACATCTCATTTATCACTAGACTTGGATTATGATATGCACAAAGCGGGAACAGTCTCAAACCTACCGTGAGATCTGGCTCATCCAAACCTGACAGCAACACAGCAAAGAGAAGCCACAGGCAGATGAAAGTACAGTAACTTCGGCAGGGCTGAAGCTGAGGAATTTATTTGATATTAGATACTAACAGCCTCTCACCAATCAGGCATCTAGTATGATGAATTCTGACATTAGATACAGGGGAGGAGAGGCGAATGTCGCAATCATGGATGTTAACTCACTGAGGACTGAATGCGGGGCCTAGTTAAATCCCTACTGGAAGGAAAACACTCAAGACCAATCACTAGACCTACTGATCAGTATGTTCGCTCACAGGTCAATGGTATAGGGTTAGAAATGTTTCTTCTGGAAACGGAAACGAATGCTAGCCTTCCTCTGAAACCTAGACAGTGCATGTAAATGGTTCCAGGATGTAAGAGACACTCAAAATTTCTGACCATGTAGTAGTCTTCTGATTCAGTTCATTATTAGCCAAATAATACACATCCCCAGGGGAGAGGCTTCCCTGCCGGAGTGAGAAGAGAAACTAAGCCAAGTGGAGTTTGGTATCTAAACTTTCCTGACCACACGTAGTAAACCGCAAACAAAACAAGAACAAGAGCAAACCCACGCCAAACATACTTCGACTTCGGCGTGTGGAGGGACGAAGGCCAGCAGTAAGAGGGAAGGAGATGGAGGGGCAGTGGAGGGGAGACGCGAGCAGAGGAATGCGACGGCTGCAGCTCTTCCACACAGGCCCGTTCTCCCCACCACGCGGGCCCCAAGCCTCGAGGGACTGGCCAGAGGCGACGATGGGGTGGGGCCGACCCCAAGTGTCACCGCCGTCTGGGCTCCCGAGCCCGCCGGCCGGGGGCCGGGGTTCGGGGCTGCGCGCGGGCGCCCTACCTGTCGAGCAGCGGGGTGTGGATGTGCAGGTGCTTCACGGCCACCCGAACGCGCCAGTCTGCGTGGCGGGCGGACGACACGGTGCCCGACGCGCCGCGGCTCAGGTAGCGCAGGTCGGCGAGCTTGTGGTAGGNCGCGGGGGCGCCGGGACCCGCCCCCCGGTGCCAGAGACTAGGTCACGAGGCAGCGCATTGCCCGCACGACCCACGCCAGCCGCTGCTTCGCTGGAGCGGGAGCGGACTTTCCTGGGGACCGGNTTGGGGCGGGCAAGGGAGCCGGGGACGCCGTTTGTCTTCTTTCCCCCGCAACTCCCAGGTTTGGAAAAGTTTTCTCTGAGGGGAAGAAAGCTCCTTTCGGCAGCCTGCTGTCCGATGGGTCAATGGCAGGACTCCCTCAGGGAGGGAGTGCGTCTGAGCCTCGCGTCTTGGGGGAGTCGCCGGATTCTGGACTCCGCGCCTGCCCGGGAAGCGCGTTGGGTGGGGAGGGGGCGTGGTGGTGACTTCCTGGCGCCCCGCAGAGAGCCCCGCGAGCCGGGTTGGGTGTAAATGTGTAAAAGCACCTGGCTACCTCCCTCGCTTCCAGGTGTGTGAGGAGGGACACGTTGGTGAGAAAGCTGGTCAGGGTTGAACTCAGCCAACGAGTTCGCGGGTGTAGCTCCCGTTCCCTGCTCCTCTACTAGGGATCTACTTTTCTCCTCTCTTTCGCCGTCCATAACTATATGGAGGGTGAAAAATAACTTTTAGAATCCCTCTGATTCCAGGTAAGACTGCAAACATTTCCTTCTCACAGATCTGGGAAGAATGCAATTAATGTTTAATGTCAACCAAACACAAACATCCCTTCCGTTTTTTGCCTTAGAACAAAACACCTTTCTATTGGGATGGCTATCTTGTAGAGTGTTGAGTGCAAATACTGTATACAATACCAAGTCCATACTAGGTATTTTATTTATTTTTATTATTTCTTTATTTTTCTGGAGAGAGAGCAAGTGGGAGAAAGGGGGGAGAGGGGAGAGAGCAAGAATCCTAAGCAGGCTCCTACCTCAGCTCAAAGCCCACTCTGGACTTGATCCATGACCCAGGGATCATGACCTGAGCAGAATCAAAAGTCCCCATGCTGAAAGGACTGAGGCACCCAGGGCCCCCATACTAGGCATTTTAATGAATTCTAAGGCCACAGTAGTAAGGAATGCCTGACTTGAATAGGGATTTCTGCCTGTAGAGAACCAGTGCTTCCTGTATTTTTGTGTTGCTTGAAATGAGAGAAGCACTGTTATATTCTACAATACTGGGAAGTTGTAACGAGACAGTGTTTTTGGTGTTTTTCTGTTTTTGATTTTTGAGAGAGGGCAGCCTGGAAAGGGGCAGAGGGAGAGAGAGAATGTTAAGGAGGTTCCCTGAACCCTGCGTTCTATCTCACCACCTTGGAATCATGACCTGAGCCAAAATCAGGAGTTGGATGTTTAACCGACTGAGGCATGCAGGTGCCCTGAAACACCGTGTTTTAAAATTTTGATTATTTAAATAAAATGCTTAGCTGTAAAGATATGGTTTGATGCTTTGTTGCTTAATAAGCTTTTTGCTATAAAAAGTGCTGAGAAAAATTTCCCATTCATTCATTCATTCATTCATTTTTTCCAGTCAGTTAAGAGTTCCAGATAAAGTGAACAAAAAATAGGAAGGCAGGACATGATCAAAATAATAATTCAAGAAATTTTGGCAGGATCAAAGAAGGACAGGGGTCTCCAAACTGAAATGGCTACCAAGTACCTACAGTGAATGAAAAAAAGTCCTTCATGTAAGCACATCATTAACAAGGTCAAAACCCTTTAGAAGATTCTAAAGGTTTTCAGAAAGAAGAAACAAGAATAAACTGATCAGGATTAGAATGACATTAGATTTTTCAACAGTAACACTTATGCTAAGACACAGGGAAGTAAAATTTCTCGAACGTCTGAAAGACAGTAACTTCCAACTATAATTCTATAGTCAGCCAGACCATCAAGTTTAAAGGCAGGATAAAAAATATTTTCACATATACAAGGATACAAATGACCTTTCTTTCTTCTATTTTTCTTTTAATAAAGGAAGCTACTGAAAGATGTGGTCCAACAAAACATGGGACTAAAATCAAAGAGAAAGACATGGGATCCAGAAAACAGGACCAAGAGAATGTGAAGGTAAGCCCCAGGATGTGGCAGAATTAGAGAGCAACCGTTTTTCCTTGGAGCAGGGAGATGGCAGACTCCAAGAGAAAGACTAGTTAAAATAATTGAATTTATAGATTATTTAATTTTGAGTTTTTGGGAAATTATATTGATAGATGTTTGATAAATGAAATATGTGATAAAAATGGAAAAAGAACTTACAAAAATCTAAGTGAAAAAGACAATTATTAATTTGTTGAGAAATAAACATTATACACAAACAGAAGCATTTCTACAAACTGTTCAGTGATGTTGAAAAAAGGAAGACTTCAGAGCTTTTGCAATACTAGTATATTACAAATGTCCAAGAAGAAGAGAATATTAAGCATAGAACTCTATAAAATTTATATTTTAATTATATTCCTTAAAAAGTAGGTACTATATTCACACGGTTCAACATTTAAAAAGTATATTCCCATTGAAGACTGGACAAAGACCTAGACACCTCACAAAAGAGAATATCTTAATAGCAAACAGCAAATGAAGGAGTTGGAGTTCTTCAACACTGTTAGTTATTAGGGAACTGTAAGTTAAAACTGCAATGTGATCCCGCTATACAAATGCTAGCTAAAATTAAAAAGAACATACCAAGTGTGGGTGAAGATTTAGAGCACTCATATCCTGCTAGTGGGAGTGTCAGTGGTACAACCAATTTTGTAAACTGTAGAGCAGTTTCTATTAAAATTGCAGCTACGCAGATTCTGTGACTCAGCGGTTCCTCTTCTAGTTACGTGGACATGCACATGCAAAAGCTAGAGTGTTCATGGCAGCGCTGTCTATAATAGCTCAAACTGGAAATTATCTAAATACCCATGAACAGTCGAATGGGTAAATAAATTGTGTCATATTTATGCAATGGAACACCAATCAGCAATGAGATTGAACAATGTACAACAAATTAGTCACACAAATATAATGTTGGATGAAAAAAACCAGAAATGAATATATATGTATTGTATGGATTCATTTCTGTTAAGTACAAAGATAAAACTAATCTATGCTTTTTGAAAAAGAGGATACTGATTACCACTACTAGTCTTGTAGGGAGAAGGGTAGTGACTAGAAGGGGCATGATGAGGCATCTGGGGAGATGGTAGTGTTCTGTTTTTTGATCTAGGACCTAGACTCTAGGTGCCAGTTACGTGGGTGTCTTCACTTTATGAACATTCTTTGGGGTTACACTTAACATGCACTTTTTTGTATATTGTTATCCTTCAACAAAAAGTTAATAGGTTTAAACATAAAATAACTTTATATGTGGATATATATATGTCTCTCACTTTATGTAATTAGTTTCACACTATGTTCACCTTGCTTGTTTTTTACTTAACAATCTCTCTTGGATATCTTTCCATGCAATTACATAAAAAGTTTCCTAATCCTTTCTTTCTAATGGCTAATGCCTATACCATAATGTATCCCCCACTGGTGGGTACTTAGATTGTTGCCACGTATTTGCTATTACAAATAATGCTGCAATAAATAATCTTCACAGATATCATTTATACATGTACAGCTATATCTACATATATAATTCCTAGAAGGTGAATTGTTGGACCAAAGAGTTATGCCCATTTGTAATTTTGGTTTCTGTTGAATTTCTCTTCACTGAGGTGGTACCAAGTTTTTTTTTTTTTCTTGCAAACAATGAGTGCTATTCTTCCACACAGTTGCTTTCATTTTCTTTTGAGATAGATGCTACTGTGTTGGCCTACTGATTGCTGGAGTTCAGTGCTTAATCTTAAATGCTAAGATTCTTTTTCTTGCAAAACTTATAAATATTTGGATTCAATTTATTTGTCATGACCACACATCGTTAGCTTTCATGATAGTGTTCACTATTATGCAATTTCAAAATGTATTCTTAGTCATATATATTGTTTAATTAATTTCCATAATTGGCTAAAGACAGAAAACTTAAAGAATACTGATGCTGAATCATATCAACCAAATGAAAAAAAATTATGCAAACTAGGTGAGAAGACAAGTATCACATCTGTATGTTGAATTCATCTGTTCAAAATTCTGTAAAATTACATTAAGGATTGTTTTTCCATTAACTGAGAATTGAGGTTATTTATACTGCAAGTTCTATTTTAGGAAATAGCCATTTGAAATCTCTAATATCTCTTTAATTAGAAAAAAGATGGAAAATTAAAAAGTAAACCACCTAAACTTAAGAATTTCAAACATCTCATATTCTGAACTTTTTCAGTCTGAAAGCACCTAGTAAGATTTGATAACACAAGTGCTGGGGAAGTCTCTGTAATTACATAACCGTGAACAGTTTGTATGGGAAACTAACATTTAGGGCACATTTAGTATCTCTTACCCCCAAAAATCTCAAAAAATACCTGATAAACCCTGTAATGACATGGAGTCTGTAATTATGAAAAGTCAGGGAAATAGACATTTTTGCAGTTAATGAGCATAATAATGTTTCTCATTTAGCATTCTAATGATCAATCAATTCAACATGTCATTTTAAAATTGTTGACAAATGATGCTTTTTCTGGTAATTAAGCTATATTAAAATTTTCACCTCAACTGGAAGAAAACAAACATTTCTCATCCTAGATTTATTAATAAAGAATATTAAAGTCAACCTGTTAATATAGTATTGATAATAGCAGTTTCCTCAAACGTTTTTCAATCTAAAGTTGCATCTTTATTATTTAGCATTCAGAGAAAAGTGAAATTATTTTTAGAAATTCCTAAAAAGTTAAGCTATATATCTTTCTGTGAAAGTGCTGAAAAGGTAAAAAAAAAAAAAAAAAGGTTGAAGACACTGAACTAGTACAATCTCCCATCTAAAGAACACCTCCCAGAGTTGCCCAGCTTCTTTTGAGCATTTCCTGGCGGTAGGGAACAAACTACATTTTGAACAAGATGTTTCCATTAGTTAGAAGTTTCTATTATTAAAATTCTCTAACACTGAGTTTTACAAAATTGTGGTCTTCGTATTAGCTGCTTATGCTGTCTTGAAAAAGCCCAATTCTTCTACCTAGACAATTGAGCTTTGTCATTCATTCAACAAACACAAAGGGGATACCACTTTAAAAAAATTTTGTTGTTTGTTTTAATTTTTGAGAAAGAGAACAGAGTGTGAGGGACACAGAGCGAGGGAGACTCAGAATCCAAAGCAGGCTCCGGGCTCCGACCTGTCAGCACAGAGACTGATGCAGGCTCCTACTTGTGAACCATGAGACCATGACCTGGGCTGAAGTGGGTAGCCTAACTGAGCCACCCAGGTGCCCCAGGGGATACCACTCTTTAAGGTGATATGAGGGATTTATAAAATGAATACATGGAAATCAGTTATGTCATCTTTAGTTTTGGGCATCTGAATGTATCTCATTTACTTTAGTTTGGTTTTGAGACTGATGGTGATTTTCCTAAGAATCTACTTCACTTCCATCACCATCCTCTGAAATCCAAATAGGTTAGAAAATTCCATATGAAGTTTGATAGGTGAGAGGCACATGTGGCTATGCGTGTCTCTGATCTGAATCTATTATATAATGAATGGCAATATTTATTTTTTTAAAAACAGTCTTATTAAACTATTAATTTAGGTTGGACCTGTGGTCCACTAAAACTGGAAGTTTTTGTTTGTTAACTTGTTTCTTTGCTTGCTTTTAATATAAACTGCCTGTAGGTCACGTTTTCTCTCCTGCATTTGTCCAATTGATTCTTTTAGACAGAGTTAAGGGTTGAATTGTGTTCCCCCAGAAGATGTTGAAGTCTTAACCCCCAGTATCTGTGAATGTAACCATATTTGGAAACAGCATCTTTGCAGCTGATCAAGTTAAGATGAGGTCATTAGGATGGGCTCTAATCCAATATGACCCCTGATAAAAAGGGGAAATTTTGACATAGACAGGCATATATAAAGTGAAAATATTGTGAAGATACATAGAGAAAGCTATCTATAAGCCAAGGAACACCAAAAGCTCCCAGAGACTAGGAGACAGTCATGGAACAAATTCTTTCTCATAGTCCTCAGAAGGAACCAACTCTGTTAATACATTGACTTCTAGTCTCCAGAATTGTGAGACCATACATTTTTGTGGTTTGGTCCCCCAAGTTTATGGTTCTTTGTTATGGCAGCCACAGGAAACTAATATACTCGGGTACAATTTTTAAAAACTTTATTTGGGATAATAATAGATCCATAGGGAATTGCAAACATAGTACAGAGAGGTCCCAGTATCCCCCAATGGTTACATCTTACATAATTACAATATAATATCAAAACCAGCAATTTAGCATTCATGCAATGTGTGCATGTTATTTTGTGTCATTTTTTCGCATGCATGGATTCCTGTGCCACCACTGCAGTCAAAATGCAGAACTATTCCATTACCACAAAGATCTCCCTCCCCTCTTCCTTACCCGCTTCCATCCTTTAAAGCCTGGAAACCACTAATCTTCTCTCCATATCTATAATTTTGTCACTTCACAAATGTTATGTTATTGATATATATGTGATATTTTGAGACTGACTTTATTCACTCAGCATAATGCCCTTGAGATCCATCCAAGTTTTTCTTGTATCAGTAGTTATTTTTTATTGCTGAACAGTATTCCATGGTACAGTATGTACACCAAAGTTCTTTAACCATTCACCTACTGAAGGACATTTTCATTGTTTCCAGGTTTTAGCTATTACAAATAAAGCATCTATGAATAATTACATACTGGCTCTTATGTGGACATAGATTTTTATTTCTCAGTTTTTTTTTTTAAAGAAACTGCCACACTACTTTTCAAGTGACGATGCCACTTAACATTCACACCAGCAGTATAGGAGAGACTCCATTTTGCTGCATCCTTACCAGCATTTCATATTTTCTCTGTTTCTTTTATTTTAGCTGACTAATAAGTACACAGTAATATCTCATTTGTATCATATTGTTTTGTTATATCTTTGTAGGTCCACCCTTCTACCCTTACATGATTCTCTTAAATGTGTACTTTGCTATATTGGCTATCTTTTCCAGAAAATGTGATGTTTGGAATTATACATATCTGACTTCAGTTCTCTGCTTCTTTAGTTGTGAACTGTGTAACTTGGGGTAGCCTGTTTAATTCTTTAAGCCTTATTCTCTCCCTTTGTGAAATTATTGCTCTAACAAATTTTATAAATATGAAGTAAAATAATATATATAAAATAGTGTATGGCACGTTCTCAGTAGATGCTATGTTCATTCCCTTCTGTGTTTCTAATTAAACAAAAATGTAGACCAGAACAGAATAAGTCCAGAATCTAGAGGTAACTACTAGAAACCTCTCTTCGTTAATTAACCAAATAAATTACTATATAGAAAATATCTATTTTAAGTGTATTTCATAGAGAGGGAGGGGGGGAGGAAGAGAATAAGTGGAGAAGGGGCAGAGAAAGCTGTAGAGAGAGAAAATCCAAACAGGCTCTGCACTACCAGCACAGAGTCCAATGCAGGGCTTGAACCCACAAACCACTAGAGCATGCTATATAGAAAATATCTTTCACTTAGATTGTAAAACTTTAGGAAATTTTTTCTTTACATTTTAGATTATAGCCTGGGAAAATTGCTTGTTTTATTTGCTCATTGAAACAGATCATATTGTTAAGACTTCATTTTATTTTATTATTATGTTTTTTTTATTATTATGTTTTTAAAAGTAAAAATATAAAGCATAATTTGGCAGAAAACATTCAATTAGTATATATATTCTGACTCAGATCTTTCCACATCGGCATGATCTTAGTTATGTGACTAAAGAAACAGAAGCCCTTTGAAAGACTGAAGGATTTATTGTGGTCATTCAGAGTAAGATGATCAGCAACTAAAATCTTCGGAAGTATTCCATGCAGGGAAAATTGGTTACTAAAAAGTGCCGATTGCTAGTGAGTGGAGTTAGGGACTTTGGTGCTATTTCCATAGTATTTGGACAAGGGACTCCAGAGTAGCTGTGTAATGCTTCAGCCATCTTGTTCCAGGAGGTGCACTGATAGAGCCAAACACACAAAGAACAGTGGCAAAGAAGGAAAAGTGGTACTGTATTTTCAAGGCTCTGATTAGCTGACTGGAGCACTATGCAAAAGGCCCAATTCATCTTTCCCCTCACTGTCCTCCTCCACCTAATCTCAACTGGAATGTTCTGGATTTAAGATAGAACTGGTCTATCACTTTTTCATAATAAAATAAAAATTAAATCCAAATAAATTTATACTTTAGTCCTCAAATTATACATATGGTTTATTATGTAGAAGAATATAGAGAAAATAATTTGCCTAAAATCACCTACTTTGATCCTCTGCTTAAACAAGAAAGGCAGCTGGACAGTACTGGGTGACTACTGTTCCTTTACCAACTATTTGTTGGCAAGAAACATTTTCTCCCTTTTTTCTTTTCATGTAGATATTATTTTTAATTAAAAATAAATATGCATGCCAAGTTGGCATGGTAAAATATTGAAAATTATAAAGAGGTGTGTAAAAGAAAAAGTAAACCTTCCTGATTCTCCAGATCGCCAGTCCGTTTCCCCTAAGGCAACAAATAAATTTTATAAATATTTTATGTGCCATAACTTTGGGTCCTGGAAGTACAAGGATAGCAAAGTACACGTGGTCCTTGCCCTCTAAATGCTTTTAGTGATCTAAGAGGTACAGAAATCTGAACGTAGAGTGTAATAAATGTTCTGATAGGGAAGTCTGGGGTACTCTCATGTAGTAGAGGTGAGAAGCATGCATGGTAACTCAATGAGAGAGAGGTTAGATGAAATACGCAGAGTCACAGGGTTTGCAAATTACTGTGACAGGATTTCCTCAACAAATCTGAATCAGAGCCCATGGTCTTTCCGAGAACTGCTTGATATGTCAGTAGAGTATTCTATTTTCAGTTTCACTTTATATAATGTCTCAGGACAGAACTTTAGTAGCAAGAGGGAATTTCCCAGCTACAGAAATAGTGCTGGACAAAAATTCACTGTAAATGGATATTTCATGGGAAATTCCATTTTCCTTGACAGGTTTTCAGGACTGTGGAAAGCTATGTTTTTAGCGGCTCAGTTTGCATTCAAAAATTTCACCCCCTGAATTTAGCAGGATATTCTACTTTTTAAAATTTCTTCAGAACTCAATATCATGTTTTCCATCTGCCATTCTGATATTATAAGCAACATATACTATGGTATATTAATTGTTTAGGCAACACACATACTTTTTTTCCCCCTCTAGGAAGTGACTGTGTGAAAGAGGTTGGTTGTAAGTTCAGTAATCTTTCTAGCATCCTGTTTTGGGCAGGCACAAAGTTGTAGATGAAGAGGGTGGAGCTTTTCTTGTTTAGTAGCCAGTGTAGTCTAGGTTATAACAGAGTAGGCTGAAGAAATTGTTGTGGAAATGGAAACTATGACTGAATCAAGGATCTAACATCAGCAGCTGAACAGGTTGCCAGAGAGAACTCTAGGGTTTATTGGGAAATAGAGAATGCTCAAGAAGTTTCTCTGACTCAGTTTTCATAATTGCAAAAAGGAATGGGGCAAACGTATTGCACAACCCCAGGGGACAATTCACAGTGGAGAGGTACCAGTCACATGGAATATATTATGAACGGGATCCCTGGAGTTGTGCCTAGGATTGTTCTGAGAGGCTCAAGTTATACAATGAATATAAAAGGACTTTATAAACTATTAACCTGTCAATATATATAAATAATATCAGTAATAGTTGTTCTTTTCCTGGGCAGCCCTGCCCTTCAAGCAAAACATTCTCATGACTTTTGAGAAAGAGAGAGGCAGCCCCTATTATTAGGAGCTGGCGTGGCACTGAACAGTGAATCCGTAAAGTTCTCATGTTGAGTATAAGCACTTTCAGAGATGATCAACCTCAGACAAAACTGCTTTGTAATTGTAGTGGAGCAAGACCAACATAGGAACATTTCATGATCATATCTGAACAGAAATAAGAACATTGTCCAAACCACAAAAGAGAGTAAATATCCTCCATTCTTGGTTAATAATGAGTGACCATTGCTATTTTACTAATTACTTTAGCTCAACTTCATTCGTCTCATGGATAAAAATTATTAAGATAATCAGAGAATTACCCCTGCTTCCAGACGGCATCCAAGGCAGGGAAGATGCCTGTTTTCTTGAATACCCTCCCAAATCACCTAACACAAGGCCAAATTCTGTAATATGTTTTTTTCTAACATCTTTTTACTGAGATGCCCTATGGGTCCCCATGATACACATTTCTTTCTCCTTGCAAAGAGTCAATAAACCCAGCTTTCTAGAACTGTAGATGTGCAGTTTGGCCAGAAAGATGTGGTCTTTGGCCAGAGAACCTTGTCAGGTTCATTCAGCAGTTATTACCCAGCCAGGAGTCCTCACTGTCTGCATCTCGGTCAGAGAGCTGGCTCCTCTGACTTCTCTAGTGACTTGTCTGTGGTGTTGGTGCTATTTGAGAGCCTAGAACTCCCAAAGAAGACTCTGTCTGGGCATAATCTCCACAATCTCCTCTTTCAAGTCCTTTGTGGATTAGGGTATAGACATCAGTTGCCAAATTTCTAAAACAAGAACAATAGCTATAACAGAATACTTACTTAATGTTTGCTATGTGTCAGAAACGTTTCTAAGTAATTTACATATAATAACTCATTTAATACAGAATACTGAGCATTAGATGCTGTTGTTATTCTCATTTTACAGATGTGGAAACTGAGCTACAAAGATGTTAATTACTTGTGTAAGGTCCCACAGCTAGTAAGTTGCACAGCCAGGATCTGAATCAAGAAAATTATATTGCTGCATCCTGAAGCTATTCAACTGCTCTCACAAAGTGGTAGTAGACTACTGAGAGATGGAGTGTGAATGATTTGGAAAAGCTCAACACACTATCATATGAGGAGTTATTTTATATGTGAGTGAGAATATCTTTTAAAACAGTTCAGTCTAACAATTGTAAAAATGTCGATGTGTCTCTTTAATAATAGCTTACTGTTAGGAATAACTTAAAATTTATGGAACTAATTCTATTGGGTATAATTTGATTTTTCGTTTTACATATTAACAATTTAATCCAACATTTATTGAGTGAATAGATCTTTGGTGTATTATACGGCACACAAAAGATAAATAAGCTCTCTATGTTGCTTCCTACAAAGCTGATGACTAAAGTCTTTATAGTCATCATTTTTATTCTTTAAAAATCTTTCTCATTATACTAACAACTTTGACTTGGGATATAATTGACATTAACTGATTCATTTTAGCAGAAAAAATATGGGTTTTTGGAATCTGATGGCTGTGAGTTAAAAGTCATCTTCCTCATTAACCAATGTGCATGATGCCTTTGGTAACATGTGATTTCAACAAACCTTGTTTCAGTGAACCTTTTTTAAAAGAATTTTTTTAATGTTTATTTATTTTTGAGAGACAGAGGGAAACAGAGCACAAATGGGGGAGGGGCAGAGAGAAGGGGAGACACAGAATCCAAAGCAGGCTCCAGGCTCTGAGCTGTCAGCCCAGAGGCTAACACAGGCCTTGAACCCATGAACTGTGAGATCATGACCTGAGCTGAAGCCAGAGGTTTAACTGACTGAGCCACCTAGACACCCCTCAATGAACCTTTCTTAAAGGTGTGGCTCAGTTGGTTAAGTGTCTGCCTTTGGCTCAGGTCATGATCTCACAGTTTGTCGGTTCAAGTCCCCCGTCAGGCTCTCTGCTGTTAGCACAAAGCCTTCTTCAGATCCTCTGTCCTCTTCTCTCTCTCCCTTTCCCCTGCTCACTCTTTGTCTATCTTGAAAAATAAATAAAAACATTAAAAAAATAAAAGAAAAATTAAGGTGTTACGAGTATCAACCAGGATTATATGTATAAGGTAATATCCAATAAATATTTGTTTCCTTTTTCAAAATGAAGCATTTAGAGCCTAGCTAGTTTTAGTTTAAGTGGGAATTATCAATTTTGTAAGATGACTCTTAATCCTGGTTTGTGAAATATTGAAAAGTGATTTGAAAACTATGTAGCCATGCTCTTTCTTAAAACAATTTTTTTTGAGTATAGTTGACACACTGTGCTACATTAATTTTGGATGTCCAACATAGCCATTTCATTTCTTTGTACATTATGCTATGCTCACCACAAGTATAGTGTGTAGCTGTTCTCTTGTTTCAAATGTGAGCTCTATGAAGGCAAGGGCCATGTATATTTTGTTTACCAGTGCCTAGGACAATGACCAAGCATGATATTAACTCACCTACTATCACTTTAAACTGTGGAAGGATGTTGTCATAGCCAGTTAAAGGCTGCAATTCTGTAGTTAAAAGCATGCAGATTTATCTGGTGTGCTCATTTCAGGTTTTTTTTTTTTCTATTCAGAGTTTTAAGTTCAAATTTAAAAATCCTTGTAGTTGGTAGAGGTAAAGTTATGAAAAAAGTACCAGGTTTAAAAAAAATCTTTGCAGCCAATATTCCAATGATTATCTAAACTCTAGACGGTGCAGTAGTATTTTCTAACACCTACTTAGAAAATTAAAATTTTAGGGGCACCTGAGGGGCTGACTCGGTTAAGCATCTGAGTTTGGCTCAGGTCATGATCTCGCAGTTTGTGGGTTTGATCTCTGTATTGGGCTCTGTGCTGACAGCTCAGAGCCTGGAGCCTGCTTTGGATTCTGTGTCTCCCTCTATCTCTGCCCCTCCCTGGCTCATGTTCTATCTCTCTCTGTCTCTCAAAAAATGAATAAACATTAAAAAATTTTTTAAGAAAATTAAAATTTTATGAAACGTTAAAAAAGTAAACGATGTACAACGGAAACATTGGATGGAAGATATTTTATTTTAAGCATAATTAGGTATTAACTTAAGCTTATTCCTCCCAGCATATTTAGTCAAAACTCTGTCATCTCATTGAATGAATAAATGAATCTTAAAAATTTACCATGAAATAAATAGATAAAAGAAGTGTTAAAATTGCAGTGCTACCTACTTATACATTAAAAATGTTTTATATTCTATAAAATACAATATCATTAAGATAATCTTATGTTCTAGCCATTATCCCTATTGAGTTATGATGTGGCTAATAAATATATTCTTTACTCAAAGTTCAAGGCCAATTGAGAAGCAAGTAAAAGAGTAGTGGGGATGGAGACCAAAATGCCTACTTTATACTAATTTTGGAGAACATGATTTAGAGATACTGGGCAAGTAGGTTTGCTTTTTAAAAAAAAATTTTTTTTAAACATTTATTTATTATTGAGAAACAGAGACAGAGCATGAGCATGGGAGGGGCAGAAAGAGGGGGAGACACAGAATCCAAAGCAGGCTCCAGGCTCTGAGCTGTCAGCACAGAGCCTGACATGGAGCTCGAACTCACAAACTGCAAGATCATGACCTGAGCTAAAGTTGGACGCTTAACCAACGGAGCCACCCAGGTGCCCCAGGGTTTGCTAATCTTGTACCCACTTAATCATAGGAAGAATAAACTGAGGCCTGACCCCTTTTTAGGCAGTATTGCATGTATGATTAAGGCAGAATGTGTTGTCTCTGAAGGCAGGAAGATTCCAAAGAGAAAAGGAAGAAAGGAGATGAGCTTCTATGTTCCTAAACTCACCAGCCAAGTAAGCTATTCTTATTCCCCTCGAAAGCAGTAGTGGGATGGATGCAGCAAGAGGCCAGATATGTTATTACAATGACAGACTCTCTTCCTGGAAGGAAATACTGGAATAAGCTTAGTGGTGATAAGTGTTTTACTCAATAATTTCCAATTTAAAGATGGAAAAACTGAGCCTAAGAGTAGAGTTCCTGGCTTGAAGTATTATAAATAGAAGATGTTAGAACTGGGAGTAAACCAGTTAGTCTGATTCAAGTTCATTGCATCAGAGAACTCTTATTAAGTCTTTGATATATATCTTAAAGCTATGGTAGAACTAGGACCTACACATATAAAAGAACCAAATACCATAAATTTGCATCTTATTTTAGTTTTTGAGAGAGAGAGAGCATGAGGGTGAGAGTGCAAGTGAGGGAGGGGCAGACAGAGACAGACAGAATGCTAAGCAGGCTTCATGTCCAGTGGGGAGCCCAACACAGCTCAATCTCACCTACACTGGGATCATGACCTGAGCTGAAATCAATAGTCCCCACACTTAACTGACTGAGCCAGCCAGGAGGCCCTGAATCTTTCTTCATATTTTCTTTGTGATTAGTTGATGAATCCATAGAATAAATGCATTGTGTATATTTTTACTTAGTGAGTACTCAAATGGCACATCTGAACTAAATGCCTGAGTTTACATTAGTTATTTAACTTTACTCTGGAGACATAGCAGATTGTATACATGTAATAAACATGTATATAAACACAAATATTTAACAGAAATACTTAAGGACGGGGTGTCAGGGTGACTCAGTCAGTTAAGTTGCTGACTTTGGCTCAGGTCACGATTGCATGGTTTGTGGATTCGAGTCCCATGTCAGACTCTGCACTGAAAGCTCAGAGCCTGGAGCCTGCTTCCAATTCTGTGTCTCCCTCTTTCTCTGTCCCTCTCCTGCTCTCTCTCTCTCTCTCAAAAACAAACATTTAAAAATTGAAAAAAGAAATACTTAAGGAAATTCAGTAGTATACGAGCTTAAACATGGAGGTTGCTAGATAGGTAATAAATGACAAATTGAATCACTATTATTTTCTAGAGTATAAGTGATTGGGAAAACAAAGAAGTGATCTGAAGGTGTAGTCCAAAAGAAGGAATGATTTTTGGTATTACAGTTAGGAGAAAAGTTGTTCCCAGAAACTTTTCAGTGCATTAAGAGAGGACTACAAAGTCCAAGAATGAAAACCATGCATTTCAGGATCATGCGTGGGCCTGCAGGATGCAAGAGAGCAAATACCATAGTGAGTTAAGTCTGTACTCTGCTACACTCTGGGACAATAAAATGTTACAAACTCCAAAATATGAGTTTGTAATATCTATATTTGTGGGTGGATGGGCAAGGGCTCTAATTCTATATAATGTGTTCCTGGCCTTAATCACACATATAAAAACATGTTAATAGTATTGTGTTCAATTTCAAGCTCAGTCTCTATTTTAGTATCCACATTGCCTAACCTTACCGACACTTTCTGTTTTCATTCATAAGGGTTAGGAGAGGAGTGAATGAGATAACATATGTGGAAGTGCTTCCTTAATTGTGACACATTAATTTTAGTTTTGAATCATGGCTCTGCTTTGAGGTTTTCTTCATTTTATTTTAGTGTCATTTGAAGGCAAGCACTGTGCTAGGCTCATATAGAAAAACACAGGGTATTTACTGCCTTCAAGGAGTTCCAAGAGAAGAGACTATGGTTCTTAGAGGCTTAGCAGTTATTCACCCTTGGATGTTTTCCTGTTAACATAGTTTCTAAAATTACTTATCTGTGGGGAGCTCAATAAAGATTTCTGCACTGACTAACATAAGGCAGGGGTATTAGGTAATTAATGTAACACTTTCATTCATACAATAAAGCATGTACTCTTACAGATGGAAGTTGGTAAAATGTGCAGAGAGTAACCAGACTGGCTTTGGGATCTAGCTGTGCCAGTCAGTCTTGGTCTATTATCTCTCCTACGCCTTCTGTAACTCATTTGTTTATATAATCTCAAGTGTAATGTCTAAACTTTTAAAAAGAGTTTAATACAATGGCTTTGAATGCAGGTTAAGTCACAATCTGATTAAGGAATTGTTTTCTAACGCAACTCTTTCCCTAAGCCCCCAAACATTTAAAGTGTTCCCAAGCCTTCAGATGCCTCAGTTACTGCTCGTAGCACTAATGCAGCAGGTTGGCCGCCTCAGCATCATAGGGTGCTTGCTTTGACTCTTGAGATTTCCAATACTACGAAGAAAGCATGCACTATTCAGAAAGTGCAAAGGTTCAACATCACAAAACCAGTGATGGAGTTATTTCATTAGTTAGCTCTTAAAAACAAGATCATAGTAGGATACCTGTTGATCTATGTGATAAAAAAATTCATTTAAGTTGCATAGTAATTTATTTATTTATTTATTTAATGTTTATTTTTATTTTTGAGAGAGAGAGACAGAGCATGAGCAGGGGAGGGGCGGAGAGAGAGGGAGATACAGAATCAGAAGCAGGCTCCAGGCTCTGAGCTGTCAGCACAGAGCACATTGTGAGGGTAAATGACATGATCCTGTGTGATTTCTGAGTCAGTTCTGAAGTCGGTTCTCATCCCTGTTGGGCAAACATATAAAAGTAATGCAAAATACAGGGGCACTAGCCCAACCTTGAGTTGAGTGTAGAATGAGGTTGGTAAACAAAGAAAAAAAATAACAAGGAGCAATTGTTTAAGCCAATGAGAAAATTGCTGAAGTAGTTTTACTCAGGGGCAGGGAGGGGCAGAATGACAAGTAGTTTATCCTGAGCTCCTAAGTGTACTAAAAAGCCTAGTTTTACTGTATGGCACCTTGAGTCTGTAAAGATACTCTTATATACCCATATCAATACATTTCAGATGTATGTTATATATATAATGTATGTATATATATATTGCTAATTCTTATTATGTAAAAATTTATAAGTATCAAAAGGGGATATAGTGAAAACTTGGTCCCCACGTCCATCCATGCCTCTCAGCAATCCAATATCTCTCCTGAAAAGTAAATTAAAATACAATTGCCAGTTTCTTACTTTTTTCTTTTTCTTCTAGCTGATTAACCTCTCTAAGCCAAAGAACTTCTCAGAAACTTTTCAGCATCTGCATTTTCCTGCCTGGTTAAATTTAACCTTAGTCACTCATCTTTCAAAGCATCAATGCTTTATATATTCCCTTTTAGTCTGTTTTTCTAGTTAGCCCTAAAAAGCTACCCACGTCTCATCTTTACGTGTACTTTTTCCCATTTCCTAGGTATCATTCATGTTCTCCATTCGTTGTTTTGTGTGAAATTTCTGCTGCTTTGAGACTTAAGTCAGACCCCATTTTTTCCTGACAGCTCTTCAGTCCCATTGATTTTCTTCTTCTTTGAACTCCTAGGCATCTACAAAGAGGGTTATTTGAGTTCCCATTTTCAGTATTCCAAAATGATGCCAAAACATATTAAACAAATGGTATGTTGCATTATTTTGTCTGGAACTATATAAATCCAAAAAGAGGCAAAAAGATTAGCTCAGAGCTATCAGATGTTACAAGTAACATCAATTATCTTTGATTAATGAATAAAAACATTTAATATACAAAATCTTTCAAAATAAGGTCCCTGGGGGAAAAGAGTAAAAGGAGTTCATGACGGGGAGAAGTTGCTTACCACTAAATGTATACACATTTAATATTTAGTTTTGTAGGAAAGGGCTTAATAGCACTATCTTTGAAGCCAGGTGGACCTGAGTTTGACATTATTTGTATGAATTTAGTCAGTTTGCATTATGTCTCGGAGCCTTGGTTTCTCTACAAGGAAATGAGCCAGGACAAGTCAAGCAGTCAGCACAATGCCTAGTAAATGATCAGTAAACGTTATGTGTCATTATATTGTTATATTTTACTAAGTAGTTTGTCTCCCAAATTAGGCAGAATAGTTGCCACTCCTACCCCTCCAGACGTCCACATCCTAATCTCCAGAATCTCTGAAGTTTACCTTACATGGCAATAGGGAGATTATTCTGGATTTTTCAGGTGGATCCAATGTAATCACTATGGTCCTTGAAAGGTGAAAGTAGGTAGAAGATTCAGAGAGAGATGATAAGTCATTGTCAAGGTCAGAGTGCTTTGATGTGAAGTTTCAGCCTGCTGTTGGAGGCTTTAAGGTGGAGCAAGGGGCCTGGGGCTAGGAGCCGAGGGAGATAAATAGCCTCTAAAAAGGAGCTAGAAAATGTATGGAAATAGATTCTTCCCTAGAGACTTCAGAGAGGAATAGCTCTGTCAACACTTTGTTTTCAGCATAGTGAGACCGGTTCTGATTTCTGACCTCTAGAACTGGAAGATTATCAATTTGTGTTGCTTTACACCACTACGTGATAATTTATAAAGCATCACTAGGAAATGAATGCATCTTCTCAGCTGGACTCCTTTATGAAGACAAATTTTGTACAGCTCCTAGTGTCCAGAATAGTGCTGCATATAAACATAGATGAATGAGTTGCATTTACTGAGGATTCCAGCAGAGAGGCATAGCAACATGTAAATTGCCCTTTCCAGTGGAGAAGAGGAAACCCAGGGTTAGCCACCAGTCAGCTCTCTTGCCAAATGTGGATTTCCATTACAGAGCACGTTAAAAATACTGGGGAAATTCCCTATCTTACTGCCAGGGAAAGATACTCACTGGCAATAAATTCATCCACAGTCCAGTCATGGTTTTCCCCTCAGTGTCTCTGGCTCCTAGAATTACAGCTAGCTTACAAGTTCAATAATAATACCATGTATTGAGCATACAGTATGTATTAGGCCTTGTGCTAAATGTTCTGCACATATTAGCCTAGGTAATCCTCACAAAATTCCTATGGTGGTGAAAAGAAAGGTAGTGCCTTGTTTTTCAAACTTAAGGTTATGACACTTACTGGATCCTGAAATTGCTTTGGTGGGGAGTGATCAGTAGTTCTAAAAAATAAACTACAATAGAAAATATCAATGTATCACATGAAGTAAGAGTAAGAATGGTTTAATAAAATATTGGTTTCAATTATATATATATTTATATGTCTAATACAAACATATGTGCATGTACTGGCTTGTATTATGGAGCGTATTTCTTCAATGGATTATAGTAAAATATTTCTTATAGTAGGTTATATTTAAAAATTTTAAAAACCACCAATGAAGTAGTTGAGAGTATAGGCTCTAGCCACAGGGCTACCTGGGTTTTAATCTCAATTCTTTATTTCATCATCCCTGTGATGTTGATCTTGAGCATGTTACTTATTCTTTTTGTTACTTCATCGTATAGGGTCCCATCTCGTAAGATCTTTTTGAGGGTTAAGTGGGTTAATCCAAGAAAACACTTAGAACTATGGCTTAGTAAATAATGTTGGGTTAATGTCACTTCCCCATGCTAGACGGTGAGTATGTAGGAAACTGGGAAGATTCCTGTACTATTTGACAAAGTCTAGCTTTGACTTTGAATTCTAAGGCAATTTCTCGCTATCTTAGGTGTCTCCTCAAAACAAATAAACAAACAACAAAATAAGTCTCCCTTTACAATATTTCCATCAAGTTAAAAATAATCATCTGCTAAGGAAGTTGGCCTAGTTGGCAGTCTTGTCTCTGAGGGAGACTTTGTGACTTGTTCTCTGAGTTTCCAGAGAAGAAAATGTGGAAGGCATTCAGTGGTGTATAGAACAAACAGATGTCTTACTTAAACCTTTACTGTAGGGGCACCATATATCTAGGGACTCAGATCAACTACGAATTCCTAAAAGAATCTGGAGGGAGGTCTGCTGTCTATAAGCATAGCAAGTGATTGGAGTTCTGGTTTTATTTTGCAGGTATTTCTTGTGTGTGGTTTCTTGTGGTGTGTGTGTGTGTGTGTGTGTGTGTGTGTTTTGTTTGTTTTGTTTTTTGTTTTTCCCCTTGCTTTGTTTCCTCCTCTGCTCTAGCAGACAACTCAGGCATTTTATCAATCTCTTAAAAAATGTTTTGACCCTACCTGTGGTACATTTTCTGAGTGTAATTGAAATATATAACCAGGCTGTTATTACTTCTGTACTGAAATTTTAATAATTTAAGAAGCTAATGATTCTCAATTTATAGCCAACTTAATTGGTAAAATTATTGTGGGCCTTTAAACTATTGATTTTAATGTTCAGCCAATATCCAACTTAAAATGAATTCCATATCACTTCCAACTTGCTTGACTATAGAGTTATTTTGTTGCTAGTTAAGGTTTTGTTGGAAGATGTATTTCTAGGCTTTAAGATTTGGGAAAGGTATGAATCCAACCTATGTACTAGTATCTGGCAAGAAGACAGCAGTGTCTTGAACCAGCAGGGAAAGGAAGGAGGCATATTCAGCACTCCTGCCCTATTTCAACACATCCATTCTCTCTATTAACATTTGTGTTGGTTTGAATGTTGTTTGCAGTATATGGCCCTGCTGCCTTAGAACACTAAGTAGAAGGAACAATAGTGCCAATAATTCTCTGACAGGAATGTACCTCTTTTTCACTTATTTTTTCCTTGAAGAATATGAACTTCCTTGACTTAATTTTTAGAGCAATTTCAGTCCATAGCAAATTAAGGGGAAGGTGCAGAGATTTCCCATATATTTCTGCCCCAACACATGCATAATCTCGCTCATTATTAATATCCCTCACTAGAGTGGTACATTCATTACAACTGATTACTCAGAATCCATAGTTTACATTGCAGTTCATTCTTGGAGTTGTACATTCTATAGGTTTGGACAAATATATTATGGCATACATCCACTATATATAGTATCCTACAGAATAGTTTCACTGCTCTAAAAATCGTCTGTACTATGTAGCTTGTGAATTTGAACCCCTCGTTGGGCTCTGTGCTGATAGCTCAGAGCCTGGATCCTGCTTTAGATTCTGTCTCTATCTCTCTGCCCCTCCCCTGCTCTTTCTCTCTCAAATATAACTAAACAAATATAACTAAACATAAAATTTTTTTTTTGTCTGTGCTACATACTCCCACCCATGATCCCCACACCATGGTAACCACTAATCTTTTACTGTTTCCATAATTTTGCCTTTTCCATAAAGAATACAGTTGGAATCATATAATATGTAATCTTTTCAGATTACCCTTTACTTAATAATATGTATTACAGTTTCCTCCATGTCTTTTTATGACTTTACAGTTCATTTCCTTTTAGCTGAATAATATCCTATTGCCTGGATGTACCACAGTTGTTTTTTTTTTTTTTTTTTTTTTTATCCATTCACCTACTGAAGGACATCTTGATTGCTTCTAAGTGTTAGAAATTGTGAGTAAAACTGCTATAAATATCTCTGTATAGACTTTTGTGTCGATATAACTTTTCAGCTCCTTTGGGTAAATATCAAGGAGCTCAATTCCTGGATCATATGGTAAGAGTATGCTTAGTTTTGTAAGAAACTTCCAAACCATCTTCAAAAGTGTCTCTGTCTCACCCTCTCTGTTTGTTTTTAAGTCTATGAACAATCTTCGAGGTCAGCAGTGGTCTAAACGAATAAATATGTGTATGTGTAGTAGTTTTGCAAGGCATTCTGTGGAGCTGGTTATTAATTGATAAGCATGTAGTTCCAGCAGCTGACCCCAGACTTCTGCAACCCAGCCTAGGAGGCACTTGTAAAAGGCCTAGAGAAGCCAAACTGCCTCATTGGTCTTCAGTGGGTAGTACATGGGAGCTGTAGCAAGGATTGGGCAAGTGGCATACAAAGATACTTGTGGAGGCCTCTGTTCCTCTGAAATATGCTGGATAGTCATTGGCTTTGTGAGAACACAGAAAAAGCAAAAGTATGTTGGCCTTTTAGGCGGAGCTTAGTGTTCCTTTCTGTTAACCCAATATCCTTTCACACTTGCCATCTCAGGGTCGGGATGTTTTATTGGACCATGGATACTCTGAGAGTATAGGTCATGTTGGATGGTTGCTTGGGGACAGTTCCTGCTGAGAGCTTGGAGAGGTAAGTGAAAAGAGGGTAGTGCTCTCATTCCTCATGGGCCCCCTTTCCACAGTGCATTTAGTAATGAGTATATTTGCTTATTAGACACGGGCTCTTTGCTTATACATGTTAGAGAGTGATAGAAGCACACAGTCTAGTTGACATTGCTTTTAAAAAGTAATATAGCTCTCTAATAAAATAAGTCCATTTCAAAGCAAAAGTTTTAATGATAAAAGTATTGCGATTTGAGTATACCTACCAAACAGTATCTTTCTTTTCTTCTTGAACTTGGAGCCAAGTAAGAGTTGAAGTCAGTGGTCAGCAGATAGGTATCACATGGCAACTGTCGTGCTGAGCAGCAGTGGATCAAACACATACACTCAAGGCTGGTGCAGCCGTAGTGGACTTTACAAGTTCATCTCTGAATTAGGTGAGTGGGCTCAGTCACTGTCCTCTGAGTGTCCACTGTCCACTCAGCTGTCCACTGCTGGACAGCTGCCAGCCTCTGGACCGGGCAGGCAACTCACTGCATAGTAAAAAATAGAGGAATTTATTGAATGAGTCTAAAAGTATTTATTTAGTGAACACTCTGTTAGTGCTGGCATTGTTCTAGATGCTGAAGACACAGCAGTGAGTAAGACAGGCAAAATCCTTGCTCTCCTGTATGTTTGTTCCTTCTGTTCGTGGGGGAATGGGCATAAAGCAGGGTACCATAAGTAGCAGAGACAATAAAAGACATGCTTCTGGTTGACAGACCAGCTCTGAAAGATTGAGAAAGGGCCTGAGAATGATCTCGTGTCTTGTTCTAATTCACCTATCCGATAAATCTTAGGAAGGGGTCTGTAAAGGAGGGGAGATGCAAGGGACATTAGTATAGTGTATTTAAGTAAACATGAGGCAAAGGGGTGGAGGTTTCCTTCCAATAAGAAGTCATATTTGTACATACAAATTCAACAGATATGAATAAATGAAAGCCCTCCCCAATTCTCACAGTATCACTCCTTCTACCTCCTACAAGATAACCATTATTAACATTTTACGTTAAAATCAGTAATTGCCCAATCAATATCTGAACATAAAACATACGTAGTATGTGTATTTAATCATTTAAAATATTTGCTAGGCATAAATGTGGAAGAATAAAGTAGGAAAAGATAAAACAAATGACTGTGCAGACCCTTTAGGTATCCTTACTAAATACACCTGCTATTTTGTTGTAAAGCAGTACTGTTTTCTTTTACTTTCATCTTTCTAATATCAGGGCAAGAAAAAAACCCAACTTTATAGTTTTCTTGCATCTACTGTGATCCTAAGGCTTAAGATCTTGAGTCTTTTCCTTATTCATTAAGTATCCACTATTTACCATGTATGGTACCAGAAATAGCAAGATTAATAAACACTAATATCCTTTAAAGTCTATGCCTTTATGATCTGTGCTTCCAGGAAAACTGCTTTTCGTGGGGCTGCTGAATACCTTTTAGCTCTCTCTCCTGCAACGTGCACTGATTGAGAGTCCTTCTTTCTTGGAGTGGTGTCCTGGCATCTCCAGAATTAGATTGTTCTCCTTTTGAGGTAGATATGTTGTAAACCTCTTCAAGAAGGCCTCATGTTATGTCTCTAATACCTCATGTTCTGTGATCTCTTTTCTCACTCTTGAAGATAGAAGGATGGTAAAAATATGCTGCTTCATTTCTTTCTCTCTCTGGATTCGGAAGGAGTTATATATTGGGATTTTGGTGCTGGCTTACCCCTTATAGCTCCTGTCTCCAATGCCTATCACAGCGGGTCAAATTATTAGTGAGTAAGGAAGTTCCTATGTTTCCTTTAAAGAGAATCATACTTCTGGTTCTTTACAACATTTCTTTTTTAAAAACATTTTATTTATTTATTTTGAGAGAGAGGGAGAGCACACATGGGTATGCAATCAGGGGAGAGGCAGAGAGAGAATCCCAAGTGGGGTCTGGGCTGTCAGCACAGATCCTGACATGGGGCTCAATCTCATGAACCCAGATATTATGACCTGAGTCAAAATCAAGAGTCAGATGCTTAACTGACTGAGCCACCCAGGTGCCCCTGGTTCTTTACAAACTTCCTTCTTAAAAAAAATTTTTTTTGTTAATGTTTATTTATTTTTGAGAAAGAGCATGAGCAGGATAGGAACAAGGAGAGAGGAAGACACAGAATTTTAAGCAGGCTCCAGGTTCTGAGCTGTCAGCAGAGAGCCTGATGCGGAGCTCGAGCCCACGAACCATGAGATCATGACCTGGACCGAAGTCAGCTACTTAACTGACCGAGACCCAGGTGCCCCATTTACAACATTTCTTAAAGATTGATGCCAACGCTGCAGATTTAACACCCTCTGTGTTTCCCATGAGATCATAGTTTTGAATAATTCCTTAAAAAAGAGCAGAACAGTTTTCTAGTCAATCAAAACTGTAACCTTTCAGTCAACTTGCTTGCCAGTAAAGCCTGGATCACCAAATTATGGACTGAATTCTACCCTTCACCCACTAGGTAGGTGTGTGACTGGAGAATGATAAGAAGCATTCACATTGTGCTTCCCAATTACAAAGCAACATAGCTGAAGGACTTTATTTGATTTTTCATGAATAGAGGACTCAGAATCTAAGTCAAAGATAATATAAAAACCAGTAATGAAAACATGGAATACCAGAGCAAAGTAAATCCTTATAAAAGATGGAAAACTACCAATTTAATGGGGTCAGTTACTCTAATCTCATCTCCAAATATCGCTTATTATTAAAAGCCATTACATAAAGATACATATATGAATTGAACAAAGTGATTCACAAAGGTGCCACAAGAATTTGTACTCCTGCCAGCCCACGGGAGGCCTTATGTTGAGGAGTAATTATGCGGAAGTCTAAATACAGTTTTCTGAACATGATTGTTAAGACTAAACTGGTTATACATGTCTAGCTTCTCCAGCTAGTCAGACATCCAAATAAAGACTAGGGAAATATGTATATTGTTTATGCACACTTGTACAGGGCTATAACAACAGGTACCTTTTATCGAGAACATCCAATTATTCATGATCCCCTACTACAATAGTACTAAATATTTTATCCTGTTTTACTCTCCTTTGTATCTGAGTCACCATCTTAGATTGTAACGTCATGTAATGTACATGACATTAAGTCTTTTAAGCCACCAGGATAGCCTTTAGTTCTGTGCTCTGATATACTAAGCTAGTAGCATTTAATTATGAAATTCTGGACATTCACAGTCAACTAGCAGAAAAGAAAACTTGAAGGTTTCTGTATGTTCTCTAACATGGTGCTTCTTCTCAAACCTTCTTGTGTATGTGAATCACCTGGGAATCTTCTGATTCAACAGGAATGGGTGGGGCTTGAGATCCTTCAGATCTAAGAAGCTCCCAGGTGATGCCAGTGCTGTTAACCCATGAACCATAGTTATAGTGGCTCAAGATAAAATATATGAAGGGTCCCAGGAGATACTGTGGTCTAAGTAAAATTGCTTTCCCTGATATTCTCAATGAGTACCTATTGTATATAGCACTGGATGCATTTTAACCCAAACAGAAATAATTAACATCCTGTCCTTATAAAGATATAGAAACATATAATTTCCACTAAATATCAAAAATAAGTAAGACAATATTTATTTTTATTATTTTAGACAATGTTAGAGTCATCTTTATGGAATTAGGAAAAAAACTTAGTGAAGGAAAAACATGAAAGGCATACAAGAAATGAGTTGGAATAAGAAATTAAAGACAAAAACATAAGTTTCAAAGAAGTGATGTGGCACAATTGGACAGGAGTGAGAGTAGAAAGTAAGTAACAAAATGAAAGCAGAATTGGAAGGAGAGTTTTGGGGAAGGAAAGAGTCTTTGGAAGGGAAGAGAAAATATTTTTAGTTCACATTTCAAAGGGCTCCAAGTAAGCAAACCAGTCAGTCATGCTGGCAACTTTCATTTGGCTTCCATTGTGTCCCTGGCCCTATTTCTGCTCAGTTCTGACAAGTTAAAGAATATACATTCAGTCTTTGATGTACGACCGCAACTGTAACACTGACTAAATTATAATCCATCTTGCAGTCTAGTTTTGTGAAGAACCTCCCATTTATTCTTCTTTAGTCCCCCTTAAGGATATCCCTTCTGGTGTGTCATTCCAGTTTCTTACAGGAACTCCGTAATTTTCCACAAGGAAACTAGAGTTTTCCTCTCAAAACAAAGCCCATATTTGGTATTGTAAAGAGAAGGACAAGATTTTGATGCATCTTATTTTAATTATTTATTATGAAGAAAGTCACTGTAATCAGCCTTTACAAAGCAGCTTATGTTAAAAGTTGGAATATTTGGAAGCCCAGTAAAAGAGTAATTTTGTTGTTGTTCTACACAACATAACCTTTCACCTAATTAAACAATTCAGCTGTCGGGGGAGGGACAACTGGACCTGGTGCCCAGGCCTTAAATCCTCCATCCCTTGAGGATCTCACTNTTTCCCCCTGCCACTATTAGCACCCAGGCCTAGCTAAGGACACACACCCCTTTGGGAATTTACCACAGCCAGCTGAGTCTACTATGTTGCCCCCAACAATGTTTCCCAGAGGTTCAGGGCTAACAGCAGAGAATTATAAGATAATGAGATACAAGTANATCCTCAGAAAGTACCAGGAAGAAGAAAACAGTTTGGGATGCTCTCTTTATTTTGGTCTTCTCAGGCGCTCTCCCTTCTTCTTTGGCAGACTTAGGAGCAAGTTCTCTGATGACTGTACAATCACTTCTTCACAACCTTGAACTGAGAGGCTTATCTGGTATGAGGGGAGGAGCCTAAAAAGATTACATCATGGGAATTGTTGAAGTAAAGTACCTTGAGAGTTTGTCACTGCCATTTTCAAAGGAAAAACTGAGTAGCTTAAAGTATTTTATTTTATTATTTTATTATTTATTTTTTAGGTTTATATGGCTGTTAGCAAAACCTAACTCCTTTATTTTTTTAGTTAAAAATTTTAAAAATTGTTAATATTTTATTTTTTAACATATTTAATATATATGTAATATAACTTATTGTCAAATTGGCTAACATACTGTGTGTAAAGTGTGCTCTTGGTTTTGGGACTATATTCCTGTGGTTCATCGCTTACATACAACACCCAGTTCTCATCCCAACAAGTGCTCTCCTCAATGCCTATCACCCATTTTCCCCTCTCCCCCACCCCCATCAACCCTCAGATTGTTCTCTGTATTTAAGCATCTCTTATGGTTTGCTTCTCTCCTTCTCTGTAACTGTTTTTTTCCTCTTCCTTCCCCACATGGTCCTCTATTAAGCTTTTCAAGATCCACATATGAGTGAAAACATGGTATCTGTCTTTCTCTGACTGATTTCACTCAGCATAATACCTTCCAGTTCCATCTACATTGCTGCAAATGGAATGATTTCATTCTCATTGCCAAGTAGTATTTCATTTATGTATAAACTATGCCTTCTTTATCCATTTATCAGTTGATGGACATTTAGGCTCAAAGCAAGACCAAACAACAGACAGCTTTTAAAAAGATCCAGAACAATCTATATGCCAATACTTTTACATGCTACAATTTCTTTTTTTCTTTTAATGTTTATTTATTTTGAGAGAGAGGAAGAGAGCATGCAAGCAGGGGAGGAGCAGAGAGAGAGGGAGAGAGAGAATCCTAAGCAGGCTCTGTGCGGGGCTGTCAGTGCAGGGCTCAATCTCAGTCTCAAGAACTGTGAGACCATGGCCTGAGCTGAAATCCAGAGTTGGATGTTCAACTGACTGAGCCACCTAGGTGCTCCAAGAGTTGCACACTACAATTTCAAAATGAAAAAGATTCTCAGAATGCATGTTATCTCATGTGGTATTAGTGGTCAAGGTGGAGATAGTAGTTATGGTGTGTGCTGCCTTTCTGCTGCTCATTTTCCTTAACTTTTGTCTTTTTGTGTTGTCTCCATTGGTAACAGAAGGCACATATTCTGGATGTTATATCTCTTCAATTCATGTGAGAACATTTGATTCTACATTTCTGGAGTTAGGTGTGATGCATGCCACCTTCTGGCCATTATTAAGAACGCACCTAAAATGAAGAGGGAGGAGCATGAGAGAGAGCGAATTGAGCCTGAAAGCAGTGCTTTCTGAAGCCAGATACCCCATCCACCACCACCAGAACTACCTGTGGTGCTTGTTCAATGCAGTTTGCTGGACCCCAGCCCATACTCAACATGATTGGTGTCTCTGGAGGTGGAACAGGAATCTGGATTTATAGCAAGAACTGGTGATTCCTTTGCCCACTAAAGTTGGAGAAGCACAAGCTTAGAGACATGCAGGATTTTTCTGCCCCTAATTAACTATATAACTTAGCTCTCTTCTCTTCCTTCCCCTTCTCCATGCTTCCATTGCTACCAGTGCCCTCTACTGAAGGGGCTACAGTTGTCCATGTGTCCTGATAGTGGGCACCAAAGCTTTTCCTGTCCTGACAGCACAGACGCCATGGTAAACCCAACTGCCTGACTTATTTTTTGTATCATAATAAAAAACAAAAAATATATTTTGCATTTTTAAAACTTAATTTCTTTAAACTTTGTCAAGCACTTTTGTGTACCTTATTTTATTGGTCCTCGAAGTTTACTTTCTATAGACTCCCTTCAGAGACCATAAAACTGAGTTTTCTTCAGTTTTAATATGCATGTTTTACATTCCATATGCACAGGAGAGAGACATTTTAAAATTGAAGAAAATTCAGTTTATCATATATATTGCCTTATCATATATATTGAATTCCATATATATATCTAATTTATATATATATATGTAAAATGATGAATAGGGGTTGACCTCCTCCTCTAAATGATCAAAAACCCTAACGTATGATCTTTCTAGAGGTTCCTAGATTGTATGATTCCTGTTTGCACAAGTTTTAAATTTGCAGTAAGTTCCTCAAAGATATTCTTTATAATTAAAAGCTCCTTAAAATTGTTGTTGTTGTTATTTTTAAAAAATGCTACCCTGGAATTCCTGAACTTCTTCATCAGTCTAGATGTGGTCTCTGAATTCAAAGGATAGATGCAGATTGAACATCAAACTTGTCCTGGTAGGATGACTAGTTCTCCCTGTTATGACAAGTTATTTATAATAATAGAGCATTGTCATGTATGCTAGCTTACTGTTAATTCATTCCATAAATATTTATTGAGTGCCTATTATGTATAAGACACTATTCCAGAGGATACAGAAGTGAATAAAACATATAAAAATGACCTACCTTCTTGGAGTTCACATTTTAATGGGAGGAGACAGGCAATAAACAATGTAAAGTATAGGAAGTCCTATGGAGAAAGTAATGGAGAAATGATGGCTAGGGAGTATTGAATGGTTTGAAATGATAAATAAGGCATTCTGGGAAGGCTCACTAAGAAAGTCATGTTTGAGGAAAGATGAAAGGCATGTGAGATATCTGGGGAAAGAATGTTTTAGATAGAAGGCAATCTAAGCAAAAGGGCTTTGAGAAGCAAATTGTTTTCCCAGTTTTATTGACAAATCACTGATACACATCACTGTATAAATTTAAGGTGTACGGTGTGATGGTTCAACTTGCATATATTGTGAAATTATTGTAGTAATAAGTTCAGTTAGCATCCATCATCTCATATAGATANAGCGAAAGTCGACGCTTAACCGACTAAGCCACCCAGGCGCCCCTAAAAGTTTTTCTTATAATGAGAACTCTTACGATTTACTCTCTTAAAACTTTCCTATATTATGATTCAGCAATGTTAGCTATAGTTTTCATATTGTATAGTACATCCCTAGTATTCGTTTGTCCTTTAACTGAGAGTTTGTACCTTGACCCTACCCCCTACCCCACGCTTTTTCCAATGGAGATCTCACAGTATTTTTCTTTTTCTGCCTGACTTATTTCACTTAACATAATGCCTTCAAGATTCATCCATGTTATCACAAGTGGCAGGATTTCCTTGTTTGGTATGACTAAATAATATTCTTAAACACACACATACACACACACACACACAGACAGACATCACAGCTTCTTTATGCATTCATCTATTGATGGACACAGGCTTTCTCCATGTCTTGGCTATTGTAAATAATGACACATAAAGGTACAGGTATTTTTTTTTAATTAGTATTTTTGTTTTCTTTAGATAAACACCCAGAAGTGGAACTGCTTTATCATAATGTAGTTCTATTTTTAATTTTATGAGGATCTTCCATACTGTTCACATAATGTTTCTGCCAATTTACATTTCCACCAACAGTGTACCAAGCTTCCCTTTTCTTCACATCCTTACCACCATTGTACCACCTCTTGTCTTTTTGATGATGACCATCCGAACAGGCGTGAGGTGATACGAAAAAGGAATATGCATGGCGTATTCCAGGTTCACAAGGAGGCCTATGTAACAGGGACTGAGAAAGTGAGGAGATATAGTAGAAAATGAAATCAGAGAGTTGACTGGGTGCTGGATTGATCAAGACATTATAGGCCGTTGTGTGGTCTCTGAGTGAAACGTGTAGCTATTGATGGGTTTTTGGGAAAGAAGGGACCTGGAATGTTTTAAAAAGATTATTCTGAATCTTATATTAAGAACACACTGTAAAGGGCCAGAGAAAGAACAGGAAGAACAACTGGGAAGCTGTGGTAGACCATTATTCAACAAACATTCACATTCCCATCCTCTACATTAGGTGGAATAAATTTTACCCACCCACTTAAACTGGATTTGCTCATTTAATTGGCTTTAGCCAATGAAATGTGAGTGAAAAGTTACTGTATGCCAACCTAGAGATGAAGCTTTAAAAGACACAGCTGGTTTTCTTCAGCCCTGTTGTCTAAAGTGTATCTCAAGTAGTCAGTGTTCCTTTAGCCTGGGCACCAGAATGAGAGACATGCAGCAGACAGCAACGTGATCTGCATCCTAGAGCCAAGACAAGATGACCCAGCAAAGCTCAGTCAAGCACAGGAAAGTCACAGCAGATTTGTAGATTTTTGAGCAAGAAGTAAATTATGTTGAAAGCCACTGAGATTTGGAAAGATATTTTTTATGCAGTAAAGTCTGATTAATGCGGGTACTATTATAATAACTTAGGAAAACAGTGATGGCAAACTAGAGTGAAATAGGGTAGTTGTGGTAGGATAAGAATCTGGATATATGTTTGAAGGAAGGAAAGATTGAAAGAGGGACGTTATCTGGGGCATGCATAAAAGATCAGAGTTAAACTTTGTACATGTTAATTTGATATGCCTATTATATTTGCAAACAGAGGTGTCCAATGAGCGGTTTGGTATTTAAATAAAGTCTTCAGGAGAACACCACTTCTTCTGGCCATGAAAGATTAACAGTGACTGGATTTATTCTCCCACCTTTAAGAACTAGAAAGTTGGAAAACAGTGTTTCCAAAACATTGGATAACAGATCCTGGGCATCCTGAGAGAAGGAAAAACAAGGTGAACCTTATTGCCCTATTTTGGCTTGCCATCTGGAGGCAGTTTTCAGTTTTCAGTGGATGGAGGGAAAGCTCAAACAAAGTCTGGTGGTATAACTGAATGGAGAAGATAAAGACAGAAGTTCAGAGAGGCCAAGTAGGCTAGAGTCATTTTAGGTGAGGGGAGGGAAGAAGAGAAATAATGAGAAAGAAAGGAGGAGGGAGAGAGAGGGAAAGATTGATTCAGAAGTTTGCAGAGGCCTCTTGACCTTTGTCTGAGTACTGATAAATGCATGTGAGAGAGAAAACTACCCCAGGCAGGGGAAAGGACCACTGAAAAGCAATAACCTAAATAATTCCTAAAGCTCACGTGAGACTGGGATGAATTTGTATTTTCACCAGTCAGAGAGGAAAGACCTTGTGTTGTATGGAGCATTGGAGAAACTTCAGAAGGGTACCTTAGTAGTTAGGTAGTAGTGAAGCTAAATTAGAATTAGGCTAAAGGATGTTCTGAGTCTCCCTAATAAAGTTTAAAAATAAGCCTCAAAAGAGTTAGACTGATTCACAATAACTGTGTGCCAGAAGAAAGCCCAACACTATTAAAAGGAACTCAACAAAATATAGCACCCAATTATGTAAGGTCTCAATGTCCAGTATTCAGTAAAAATTACCAGAAATTCAAATGCAGAAACATGACCTATAATCACAGGAAAAATGTCAATAAATAGAAATAGAACTAGAAATTACAGTGGTGGTAGAATAACTGAAATTGGTTATTACAATTTACTTCATATTAACACAAGAGTAAGGGGAAACAGAATGTGATGAAAACAGAAATGGATAATATGAAAAAGATCCAAATCAAACTTCAAGAGATAAAAAATACATATCCAAGATGAAGAATAAATGGGGTAGACAGACTAAGTAAAAACCTCAGAAGAAAAGAACAGGGCAATAGAAACCATAAAAATGAAGTACAGAGAGGAAGAAGATTGAAAGAAAAGTGAACAGACCTGAGGTACAATATCAGGAGATGGTAGATATTTAGAATTGAAATCCTAGAAGCAAGGTGGGAAGAGGGCAGAAAATATTTAAAGGAAAATGGCCAGATTTTTTCCAAATATGATGAAAACTCTGTGTACAGATCCAAGAAACCCAAGAGATCCCAAGGAGGAAAATTGTAAAGAAAACCACACCAAATTTATATTCAAATTTTATAATCAAAATTTAGGAAGCAATGATAAAAATAAGATCCTAGATCCTAATAGTAGCCAGAATAAAAAAGACATATTCATATCAGTACTTTTTTTTGGTCAGAAACTATGCAAGACAGAAGACGATCCTCAGTATTAAAAAAATTTTTTTTAATGTTTATTTCTGAGAGAGAGACGAGTGTGTGAGTGGGGGAGGAGCAGAGTCAGAAGCAGGCTCCAGGCTCTGAGCTAGCTGTCAGCACTGAGCCCGACGCAGGGCTCAAACCCACGAACTGCGAGATCATGACCTGAGCTGAAGTTGGACCCTTAACCAACTGAGCCACAAAGACGCCCCAGCAATTCTCAGTATTAAAAATGTCAATCTAGAATTCTATACCCAGCTTTCTGATTTTTCACAAATGAAAGTGAAATAAACACTTTTCAGAAAAACAAATGCAGACAAAATTAGTGTCAGCAAGAAATGCTGAAGGAACTTATGCAGGCAGAAGGAAAATGATACCAGATGGAAATTTGGATCTTTATTATGGGATGGGAAGTGCCAGAAGTGGTAAGTATATGGTAAATATAAAATGCTTTATGTTCTTAGCTTTTAAGTCTTTTTAAAAGGTAAGGATTGCTTAAAGTGAAATAGAAATAACATATTGTTGGGTTTAAAACATATGTAGAAATAAAGTATATGATAAAATAGCTCAAAGGACAGGATGGTGAATTAGAAGTATCAGGTTGAAAGTTCCTCATAATGTGCATGAAATGACTTATCATTTGAAGGTAGATGGTTGTATTAGTTACCTATTCCTGAATAACAAATTACCCCAAATTTAGCAACTTAAAACAGCAGTGAACATTTGTTGTCTCACATAGTTTTGTGCTTTAGGATGGGCTTAGCTGGGTGGCGCTTGCTCGAGATCTCTCATTAGGTTGCAGTTTAGATTAAAAGGGGTTGCTGTCATCTGAACACTTTACTAGGGATGTAGAATTTGCTTCTCAGGTAGCCAGGTGACTAGAAAGTTGGTGCTAGGTCTCGGCCAGAGTCCTCGGTTATTTTCTGTGTGAACTTTCCATAGGGCTTTTGAGTGTCCTCAGGGCCGCAGCTGGCTTCCTCAGTGAGTGATGCAAAAAAACCCAAAACCAACCAACCAACCAACAACAACAATAACAAAACAATCAGTTGGAAGTCACAATATCTTTTTTACCTAGCTTAAGAAGCCACACACTGTTAGTTTTCTGTGTACTATTATTTACACAGGTCATCTCTACTCAATGTGGGAGTAGACTATATTAGGGCTTGAGCATTAGAATATAGAGATCATTGGAAAACATGTTGCAAGTTGATTAACTCAGCTGTTAGAATAACATATTGTAAACTCAAGAGCATCAGTGAAATATTCTTTAAGCAAAACTTTAGCAAATACAGTTCAACCATATATAAAAAAGGATAATACATCTTTTATCCCAGTTTTGCTGAGAAATAACTTATATACATCATTGTATAAGTTTAAGGCATTAAGCATGATGGTTTGATTTACGTATATTGTGAAATAATTACCACAATAGGTTCAGCTAATATCCATCTTTTATAGCTCAAATATATTTAAAAAAGAAGAAAATAGTAAAGGAAATAAAATTCCTCCTTGTGATAAGAAGTCTTAGGGTGTGCTTTTTAACAAGTTTCCTAAATATCATACATTAGTATTAGTGGTAATTTTCGTGTTGTATATTGCTACTACTTATTTCTCTTATAACTAGAAGCTTAATCCTTTTGACTACTTTCCTTCAATTTCTTTTCCTTCCATTCTCTACCCCTGGTAACCATGTCTTGGCTATTGTAAATAATGCTGCTATGACCATGGAAGTGTGTATATCTTTTCAAGTTAGTGTTTTCATTATTTGGATATATTCCCAGAAGTGGAATTGCTCAATCAATGGTAGTTCTATTTTTAATTTTTTAAGGATCCTCCGCATGGTTTTTCTTAGGGGCTGTACCAATTTATAGTCCCACCAGTTTTGCACAAGGATTTCCTTTTCTCCACATCTATGCCAGAATTTATCTCTTGTCTTTTTGCTGTTGGCCATTTCAACAGGCATGAGGTAATATTTCATTGTGGCTGTAATTTGTATAGGATAATACATTTTTCTAAAAAAAGTTCATTCAGTTTTTTTTTTGAGAGAGAGATACAGAATGCAAGTGGGGGAGGGGCAGAGAGAGAGGGAGACACAGAATCTGAAGCAGGCTCCAGGGTCCGAGCTGTCAGCACAGAGCCTGATGCAGGGCTCGACCCCACAAACCACGAGATCATGACCTGAACTGAAGTCAGATGTTCAACCAGCTGAGCCACCCAAGAACCCCAGAATAATACAATTTGACCAATGAAAGTTCATGTCAGGAATTCAGTGTTGGTTTAACATTCAAAAATAAATAGAATTCACCAATTAACAAAAAATAAAGAAGATAAAATTCGTAATCACCTCAGTGGATGCAGTAAAAGCATTTTTTTTCCTCAAAATTCAACACCCAGTCATGATAAAAACCCTACAAACCAGAAATAGAAGAGAACGTCTTCAATCTGATAAAGGGCATCTACAAAATCCTTACAACTAATATCATACTGAATACTTTCTCTTGAAGACTGGCAACAAGGCAAGGGTGTCCATTCTGACCACTTATTTACTATTTTTATTGTGATTTCTAGCTAGTGCAATATGATAAGAAAAAGAAGCAAAAGACATAGAAATTGGAAAGGAAGCAGCTTTTATTTGTATATGACATGATCATCTACATTTAAAACAACAATTAGGGAATCTACAAAGAAGGTACTTGGGAGAAAAAGAAAAAGAAAGAACTAATACATAATCCTGCGAAGTAGCAGGATACAAAGTCAATATTCAATAAATTAATTGTATTTATATAAATTCACAACCAAGAATTGGGATTTGAACTTAATATAATAATAAATTTTAATGGTGTTAAAGCATTTACTAGTTTTAAAATATGAAATATTTGTTTTATAAAATATGTGGAAGAATTATACACTTAAAAATATAAAATTTATTGGAAGAGAGTAAAGAAAATCTCGAAGATGGGGACATATACCAGGTTCACAGATTGAAAGATTAATTATCATTAAAATGTCAAGTCTCCCTAATATATCTGTAGATTCAATGCAACCTATTGAACCCTAGCACCTTTTATTATTTTGTAAAAACTGATAAGTTGATTCAAGAATTTTTATGCAAATTAAAAGTGCTAAAGTTGCCAAAAACAATTTTTGAAAAAACAAAATTTGAGAATGTTTACTATCTGATTTCTAGTCTTACTCTAAAGTTTTGCAGTAATCAAATACCACGGTATTGGCATAAGAATAGATATATAAGAAAATGGAAATAAATAGACCATCCCAAAATAGATACATACATGTGTAGTCAATTTATTTTCAACAAAGATTTCAAGGTAATTCAGTGGGGAAAGGAGAGTTGTTGTAATAAATGGTGTCGAACAATTGGATAGCCATGTGAACCTCCTTAGCACACATTTTGTAAGAAATTAGCTGTAAGTGGATTATGCGCCTACATAAGAGCTAAAACCAGCTTACAGAAGAAAACATAGGAAATCAACTTTATAACCTTAGTTTGGGCAAATATATCTTAGGATACAAAATGTATAAACCATACGTTCTTTAAACACAAGGTGGTAAAATCAGATTTAATCAAAATGTAAAATTTTTGCTCTTCTACATACACTGTTAAGAAAAGGAAAAAGCAAGCTACAGATGGAAAGAAAGTACTAGTGAAACATATATCTGATGAAAAACCTGTGTCCCTAATAGAAGAACTCTTACAACTTAAAAATAATAAGATAAATATAGGACAACAAATATGACAGATTTGTAGACACTTTCCCAAATAAGTTGTATGAATGCTAAATAAGCCTATGTATGATGTTCAAAATTATTGGTTATGAAGGCAATGCAAAGTAAAATCACAATGAAATATCCACATGTGCATATTTTTGGCAGCTTTATTTATAATAGATAAAGCTAGAAAGAACTCAAACTTTCCTTGAGTGGGAATGAATCAATAGATTGTTGTACATCAATGCATGGAATTTCCTAGCAGTAGATAGGAAAGAACTAATGATTGACGTAATAATATGAGTGGGTATCAAAAACTTTACGTTAAGTGAAAGGGGCTATTCTCAAAATATCACATAATGTATAATTCCATTGAAAGGAAGTTCTAGAAAAGACAAAACTCTTGGGGCGCCTGGGTGGCTTAGTCAGTTAAGCATCCGACTTTCGCTTAGGTCACGATCTCACGGTTCGTGGGTTTGAGCCCCGCGTCGGGCTCTGTGCTGACTGCCAGCTCAGGGCCTGGAGCCTGTTTCAGACTATGTCTCCCTCTCTCTCTGACCCTTCCCTGCTCACGCTGTCTCTCTCTCTCGCCTAGAAATAAATAAAACATTAAAAAAAATTAAAAAAATAAAGACAAAACTCTAATGACAGAAAACAGATTCGTGGTTGCCAGAGGATGAGGCAGGTTGTGGGGGGAGGTTTTACTGCAAAGGAGCAGGAGAGAACATTCTAGATGAAGGAAATGTTCCATATCTTGCTTTTGATGGTAGTTACCTGACTGTATTCATTTGTCAAAATTCATAAATTGTATAATTTTATTGAATATAGATTATATGTCAAAATAGCCAATTAAAAATTTTTAAGAGAGGTCCAGGATAGAGGTAAATGTGTAACTTGTGTATATTGATGGAATTTAAGGCTATAGAAATGGATGGTATACCTGAAGTTCAAAGATTGAAGCTTAAAGATTGAGCAGTTGTGTACTGCAATGTTTAGAAAACAGGAAGATGAGTAGGAAGTAGCAAAAATGACTCAGAAGGAGTAGCCACTAAGGAAAATGAAGTATTTGAAATGTCTTAGAAGACAAATGATAAAGATATTTCGCAAAGAAGTGAATGATCATCTGTGTCACATACTGTTGATATGTCAAAGAATATGAGGAATGAATGTTTCTTATTGAATATAATAGTCAAATATGAAGGCAATTCATATTTTGCCTTGAACAAGAGAATGTTGGCTGGGATTGCATTGGTTTGGTTCGAAAAAAGAATGGGTGTAGTTAGAGATAATGAATAGGCAACTCCAAATTAGTTTTGTTATAAAGTGAAGGAGTGTAACGGAGTGTAGGTTGGAGGTATAGTAAAGTAATGAGGGAGATGATGGTGATGGTGATGATGATGAGGGTAGCAGTGGCGATGATGATAACTTAAGATGGTGCAACGCTAGCATGTTTTTATGCTTGTGGGAAGGATTTAACAGAGAGAGAAACATTTATCATATAGGAAAGAGGGAGTATTTCTAGTAGCAATATCTCTAAGCAAGAGAAAGTTGATGGGATCTAGTGAATGAGTTGAAGCACTGGCCTTGGATAGATGTGTAGACAATTGGTCTATATTAAGAGGAGAATAATTTAGAGTGTATGGGCACATATGTGATGAGATGTGGTGATGAAGCTTAGGGAGAATTCAAAACAAATTACTTCTGTTTTCTACTTCTATTTTCTCAGAGGTACAGGAAGCAAGATTATCAACTGGAAACGAAGATAAAGAGGAACTTCGGAGGATTGAAGCGAGAATAGAAGTGAGAAATGAAACAACCATCTAGGATGGGTGTGTGAAGGAACCAGGGAAATAGGGTTTGATTGCTGGGCAGCATTAAGAGGCTACTTGTGCAGAGTGATTATCCCTTTGAAATGAGAATAGTCAGGTTTTCTCTAGATTCATTCAGCTACAGGACGCAGGCACAAAGCAGATGGAGAGATGAACTTACCCTGTATTCGAGTTTTTGCTACAAGAGAATGAGAAAGTGGGAGAGAGGCAAAAGAGTTGAGAATATGTACAAGGGAATGATGATAAAGATGGACTGTGTATTTAGACCGTGGAAGGAAGTGAGGACACGAGGAGAGTGGTGGCCAGTAGAAAGGTGGTTGGATTAGTGGACTATAGGATGTAATAGGGAGTAAGAATTGTTTAAACCAGGTGCTAGAGACAGTAAGTTTGAAAGATGAAAGCAATGAGTGGGGAAGGGATTTCTTAAAAGTACAAGTCGGGAAGAAGTGACTACAATACCAGTAGTTGACTATGCGAGTGACTCTCTGAAATGGGTAGAAAACAAGATTTTACTGAAAAAGAAGTAGTGACAGTATTCATGCCCTGCATCACATTCCCTTGGTCTAGCTCGGATTTCATCAGCAGCGGTGGCATACAGTTCTTGTTTGTTTTGCTTTCCTACGTTGAGCACCTATTTTGCCTCTGCTTTTCTGCTTCAGAGTTTTCCTTTGAGAGCTCTCTCAGAGCAGGCAAGGGTAGTCTGGAATTGTGGAGTATATACTTCTGGTGACAAATCTAAACCAGTTGGGATCATGAGTTGATGGACAAATGCCCCAGCTTCCTGTCTTTGAAAGGCAGTTCAGTTTAACATGGTTCCTCAGAAGGACTGAGTGGCTATTGTGTATTCTTGCTACTAATACAGTAGCGTACACCCCTTCCTTCTCCCTCACCGTTAACTTCTGGGAATCATCTCTCTAAAAAATTACCTGAAGCCAACTGCTTCTTTCAGGATATGCTATGGAAAAACCAAATTAAGGAACTCAGAAGCCAAGTTATTCAAAGGATGATTCAAATGGACATTTAAAATATCATAGTAATGTTGGAACAAATAAAGTAATATAGGAAATACAATCTACAAGGAACGGGGGAGCATTACTTAGCCTAGTGCCTAGTACTCAGTAATGATTTGGCAAATATTTGTTGAATGAATAATGCATAGAGCATACAACCCATTCTTAGGAATTTCAGTTTCCTACTATAAGAACTCCTTGAAGAATCATTCTGATGTCCATTGTGTGACATCCGTACCACACTGACTTGATAAATAAGAATGGTGAGACAGGTTTAAAGGGAGGTTGAGGACACAAACTACCAGTAAGTAGGAAATTCAATTATGCTGCTTTGAATTATCTGTGGAAGGAAAGGTCTGGATATTTGCTGAAAACTGTCAAGCCGGAACTGTTCTGTATAGTTTGAGAAACGGCAATGAAATATCTCAAGCCCACTCAAGGTGATCTTCCTTACCTTCCTCCTCAAACTGTGCTCCGAAAACCTCCTTCTGGGCACAATCACTTTCACAAACTACTTGAATAGAATGTTGAGGTTTTTCCAATGCTGCACTTCTTTGTACGAAGAGGTTTCAAATTAATGAAATGTTGCTGTAAATTCATTAAGAAACACATTTACAACTTTAATATTTGTGTTCCCCTAATGCATACCTAAATGGTTCCTGAAAGTGAAACAACAATGTAGGCAGTTGATTAACTTTAAACATTATCTCTAAATGAAACATAGCATATTTATAGGGACAGAGCTGATTAATGTTGAACAGAAAAATGAGAGGAATTGATGGAAATATCCCTCAATAGGAGTAGGAATAGGAGTTATACCTGAGATGCTGAGTTTGTAAATGTAATGCCTGTTCTTATCTCTGTAATGAAAATTGTCATTAGGAAGATGGCAGAAGTAGGTTGTTACTGCTGGTAATGAAATAAGACATGAAACACTTGAGAGTATATTCATTAAACATACTCTTGTATTTATTGGTAGAAAGGAAAATGATCTCATTTATGTTTTAGAGAGAGACACTAATGTACACATTAAAGATACAGATTCTGTTATATTATTCTAACACTTTGAAGCATATGTACAGCATAGACCATTTGCTTTTAAATGGCTGAATACAATGAAAGAAGCACTTTACATTTAAGACTTGTTTTATATTTTATAACTAAAAAACAGCTTAGACCCATAAATACACAATTTGGTATGTCTATTTAGGTACCTATGTATCTATCTATTGTCAGAGATGCTCCTGAATATATCTCAATTGGTTCATTATGGAAAACATGGAAAAACTGATAAGTAATAAAAAAGGTAATTTACACCACTCATAATTCCACTTCGGAGATCATTACTATTATCACAATACCATAGTTTGGAAAGGGAAGTTAATGATATGTATCAAAAGTCAATTTGTATCAAAAGATATCTAATCCTTGAGGAAAGGGTTTTCCTCAAGGAAATAATTACTGGACAGGTTCCTAAGGCATTTATTGCAGTGTTTAAAATATGTTTAAACATGAAATACTGTACATAAAACTATTTTTTAACATTCATCATTGTCTACCTATACATTCACATACTAAATAGCCAATACAAATGGTGTTGTAGAAGAGTATTCAATGATAATGAAAGATCTTCACTATATAAAGCTCAGTGAAAACAGCAGTGTCTGAAATAGTAACTAATGATGGGTGTGCATGTGTGTGTCTGTAGAGAGAAGACTATAAGTGTACTCCTCACATTTCATGATGATTATTTCTGAGTGGTAGGTTTTCAGTTTTCTTTCTGTTATTTGTATTTTTAAATGATATAAAATAAACAAGGTCCTTTTTAAAAATGTAAGTAATTATAAGAAAAAGCAGACACATAAGCCTCAAGGGAAGCTGTCAAGTTCTGGAAATTTGAGAGAAAGACATTTATCAAAGGTTTGATAATTTTGCTTCATATAAAATATAAACACAAAGGGCATAATGTCTGGGGTGCCTGGGTGGCTCAGTTGGTTAAGAGTCTAATTTTTGATTAATACTCAGGTCATGATCTCACTACCGTGAGATTGAGCCTTGCCACGGGATCCACTTGGAGACTGCTTAAGATTCTCACTCTTCTGCCCTGCTCTTTCTTTCTCTCAAAAAGAAGGTATAACATATAAATATTCCTATAAAATCTTTATCTGGAAATGAGAGAGGTAGGAGAAAGCCTTAGAAAAGGAGGTAAGGGGGGCACCTGGTGGCTCAGTCGGTTAAGCATCTGACTTCAGCTCAGGTCATGATCTCACAGTCTGTGGGTTTGAGCCCCACATCGGGTTCTGTGCCGACAGCTCAGAGCCTGGAGCCTGTTTCAGATTCTGTGTCTCTCTCTCTCTCTGCTCCTCCCCCACTCGTGCTCTGTCTCTCTCTGTCTCAAAAATAAATAAAACAAACAAAAAAAATTAAAAAGAAAAGAAAAGGAGGTAAGGATGTTGCCCCTGGGTGGCTCAGTTGGCTAAGCAGCCAACTTCTGCTTAGGTCATAATCTTGTGGTTCATGAGTTCGAGCCCTGTGTCAGGGCTCTGTGCTGACAGCTCAGAACCCCTACCTTGCCTCGGATTCTGTGTCTTCTTCTCTCTCTATGCCCCTCTCCCAACTCACCCTCTGTCTATGTCTCTCTCTCTCAAAAATAAACTTAAAAAATTAAAAAAAAAGGAGGTAAGGAGATACATGAACCAAATTTAATTTAAAATAGCTCTTAAGGCCAGACCTAGTCTCATTCTTTTCACAGAGAATTGATGGAAAGTGACTGTCTTTCAGAAATAGGTCCCAGAAGTGTAGATGGCTCTGGCTTGCTCTCCACTCCATTATTGTTCCCTGGTGAGTCTGTGACAGAAACTGAGAAGACAGGAACATGGCTGGTGGTGCTGTAAACATATTGATGTTCTTCAGATGTTATTTCAGTAAGATTTCTTTAACAAGCTCCAAGCTCCTTTTTTTTAAAAGTAGGAGGATGGCATCTAATACACAGTCAAAACTTACTATAAAATAATTATACAACTGATTCCCCAACTTTTAGTTAAAATAGATGAAAATGAAGATATCATGGGTGAAAAGGAGGTCAGAGAAGCAATGGAACAGGTCAGTCGTCACTGGGAGCAGCAGGGACTTTGATCAGTCAGAGGAGGATGCTGATTCCTAAGATGGAGGGAAGAGGGTGCCAGAAAGGGAGAGAGTACAGAATGGGTTGGCAAACTTTTTCTGTAAGGAGCCAGATAGTAAATATTTTAGGCTTTGCAGACCATATGGCTTCTGTCCCAAATGCCTGACGCTGCCACTGTAGCTCATGAGCAACCATGGGCAATGCTTGAACACTGAGAGTGGCCAAATTCCAATAAAACTTTGCTTACAAAAATACAAGCAGGCTGGATTTCACCTGCAGGCTGCAATTTGCTCATCTTTGGTCTAGACTTAAGTGATGGAGAAAATGTTAATAATGCGGATTAAACTGAAAAGTATGTTGTGTCTATCATCTTTGCCTTGAGACAAGCATACAAAATTAGTTTTTAGTGTTTGAAAACTATTCTCTTACTTAGCAAAAACAGTTGCTCCCACATCATTAACCAATGAGTTAAGTTCCATCATTCATCGCTATTCATCTTACTCATTAATAGAAATGAAAAGTTCAACCAACATCTGCATTCAAGCTTGGAGTGCTTCTTGTTATACTTGACCAGCACACCACAGTTTCCCTCCAAGGACCCCCTGGCTCTCAAGCCTGCTCTGACCTATGCTGAGATCTCGGATTGTTGTGCAGAGATGAGGTGGCTTGTTTTTGAAAATGGACACTTCAGGTCCACCCCACAGTAACTTTCTTTTCCAAACTACACAGAGCTTGTTTCAGCTTCTTCTGTTGAAGACATCAGGCTTAGTTTCTGGTAGATCAGCCCACTGTATCTAGATGTGTTTTAAGCACATCATATGCAAGTAGTAGAATATTCTGGTGATATAATTATGTCCCTTGGGCATGACAAGATGGAGCTTAGGACAGGGTCTGGAAGGAGAGAATAGATGAAAGCATCGCTGACTTGCTTGAATAAAAAAAATGAGAGGATATTGTGACTAGCCTGAACTGAATTCTGTTGTAGGACAAGGAGCAGGACTCTTTGAAAAGCCTCCTGCTTTGAAGCCACTTACTTTTCAGTCTAGCTGGGATAAGAGTGAAGCAAAGCTACAGGTACAGACACTAGAGAGAATTCAGCAGAGGCAGGATATGATAACAGGAGGTGAGTAAGGTAAATGTAAGCCCTATAAGGATCATTTGGAGTATGAGTAGGGGGAAAGGAGATGCGCGTACATCTTCACCTATGTGGCATGGCAGGTTTGCGTCAACTTGTAAATAGCGGTGATCAGAAGGCCAGAGAACACAGAGGCAGGTAACATTGGGTGTATACATTAATCCAAGACATTGTGGGTTTTTTGTTTTTTTTTTTTGTATTCTGTCTTTTTATTCACCCCCTTCCCCTCGCAGTATAAGATGTTCTGTAAGATCTTGATTTAATTAATGTTGGAAGGATGCCATTAGTGATGATTATGTTACATGTGCTTATGGCTGAGATGAGAAACACTTTACAGGGACCACACTTATCTGATTTAGTGTTACTTCTATACTAATGCTTCAGAATTGGGCTAGGATAGAGACACAGCCTTCTACAACATCATACCCCCACCCAGATTATTGCAGTTTGGCCGACATATAAGGTTGGTTCTTTCTTGCAGGTTTGAACTTTAGCTCTTCGCACGGTAAAACAAAACAAAAACAAAAACAAAAAAATGAAGAAACAAAAAACATTGTGTAGTGAAATCTCTTCCTGAATATTTACACCTGCCAACTAAAAAATCTGCACAATGCCAGAACAACCATAGATTGTTCCATTGTGCCAGCTGTATTCTGGGATTATGTATTCCCCAGAAAACTGTATAATTCTTTAATTGAAACACTTTGCTAAATGTTTCTATTTTTTCCTCTTAAAGAAAAACACTATGCTACTGCGTAGGATCTAAAGTTCAGAACCACATATAGTAGAAACTGTAGGTTGAAGAAAACAAACAAAAATCATTAGTCAAACATTTCCCTCTGCTTTAATAAACAGTAGTATAAAAGTGAGTTATTAGGAATTCTATATGTTTTTACTTAAAAGATGACTTCAGTAACTGCCTACCAGATATGGCTTTATTTCCAGACTCAGTTTATGTGCTGAATTTCTCTAGTTTTATATAAGTGTTAATCATGAACGCAGAATGTAATTGCTTAAAGAGAACAATTCTTCACTCTACCCTTTCATACTTTATGAAGGCGTATACTAGAAATGACTTTTGAAAACATTAAGTGCCAAAATTTTCATTACTTTTGTAAAGGAGGTTGTATAATTTTCCCCTGAAAATGCACTTCAGTGAACTAGCCACTGGATGTCACTGTTGTGACATACAGATGGAACCGGATCCCTTTGACTCTTAGTAGCAGAGGGAGCTAAGTGGTGTGAAGGTTGGATGTGATAGCTTCAGATCTATAGCAACACATCTGTTTGAAAAGTAAATTTAAATGATAGAGACTTCTTATTGCAACTCAATTACATTTGTTTTTTTGTAGCTCAAAGAACTTGGAATCACGCAGATGTGTTTTGGGGATTCTTATTTGGGTTATTTTTAGTGTATCATCATTCATCCATCTTCCTAAGAATTTAGGTTACAAAACCTAAATACTGTTTTTTGTTTGTTTGTTTCTATGTATTTTTAAGACTTCAGTATGTTTTTTTCCATGCTCTTCTATCTCTATGACTCTGTGGCTTTGCTAAACCTGCTAAGATCACCTAGGAATTGATTTTCCTCTTGTTGGTATATTTTGCGAATCTTGTGTTGTTCAAAAATTACCTTCACAATAAGCCAATCTAACCAAAAGAGTGGTAGTATCCTCTGGGAGCAAGATGAGTCCTTTATCTTTTTCAGCCATCCTCAGGCTAGAGGCTGGGCAATCACAAACCATTAGTGGGAGATGTTTTTGCAGGTTTATGTGGCTAAGTGAAGAAATGTGTCACTTTTGCTGTCTCCTAGTTGCCACTTCCCTGCTCATGTCAGTAGCTCTTTAAATTTTTTAAAAATGTTTATTTATTTTGAAAGACAGTCTGAGTACAGGCACATATGAGTGGGGGAGGAGCAGAGAGAGAGGGAGACAGTCCCAAGCAGACTCTGCACTGAGTGTGGAGCCCGACTTGAAGCTCCATCTCATGACTGAGAGATCATGACCTGACACAATATCAAAGTCAGTCACTCAACTGATTGAGCCACCCAGGCTTCCCCGTAAGTAGCTTCTTTAAATGGCATTGATTCTCCCTCATGATAGGGATACTGTGGACCCTCATTCCCCTAAATTGTGCATTCAAAAGGATGTTTCAGACAGTAACCGGTAGTTTTTAAGAACAAGATAGTCTTGGGTTCTCATCTTAGATATACTGTTTGGTATGACCTTGGTGGTTTTCTTAATCTTTCTGACCTTTGGTTTTTCCATTTTTGAAGTGGGTATAATCATTCCCATCTGGAAGATTTGTTGTGATGATTAAATAGGATGAGTAAAGAACTTAGCATAGCATTTGGTATCTTTTAATTCTTAATATAAAGAAAGCACTGTTAATATTACTTGAAACATGCAAAGACAGCCATCACCGTTTCAACAGTGTTGAGGCAGAGTTACAGAGTGAGCATGGGACAGTGTCTTTCCTCCTTGTGCTCAGAAAAAAATGCTTAGTAGGTATGTAAAAACTCCCTTGAGCCAAAAGGCGAGGGGCTTGCAAATGAGGACATACCAACCATTGTTTGATCTCAAACTCTTCGGGTAAAAGGTCAGGGGTTGAGCAACCTAGCTCCTCCTGGCTGCAGCAAGCCCCTGAGATGTAAATCTTTAGTGAACATTGTGATTAGAACAGTCAAACATGTTCTTCAAGCGACTGTTAAGCAACCCCCACCTCTAACCGCAAAATTCTCGCTTCTGTACACAGGCTTCGCCCCTCTCCCTATATAAACCCTAAGCTATGGCTCGATGGCACGCTCTTCCCAGGACTTTTCAGGTGCTCGGGAGGGGCCATGAGGCCTGACTAAAATAAACCTGAATAACCAACTCCTTTTGTGTTTGTGGGCTCTGTCCTCAATGATTCTCCTTTGGAAAAGGTGGTCTAACAGGTATATCAGGAATAATTGCTAACAAGTTTTTTTGGTAACTGTTTAAAATAATTTCTGTAATTTTTTTCAAGGACCCTGCTTTTTTTTTGTTTTGTTTTGTTTACATCTATGTTGGCTTTGATATACAAAGGCTAAATGTACACAGTTCATGACTTATAGGTCTTTTTGATTTACTGTGGATAAAACATTTTGACAAATATAAGGAAACTATATTCAGTTGACAATTCTAGAAGCAAATTTACCTAAGATACTTTATCACCTGGCAGCCTCTGGAGTATTCTGGGCACTCAATAACTATTAGTAGATGTAATTAAAGCAGTAAATTTAGAAGTAGAAGTAGAGAAATAGCATATGTAAATAATTGACCAGATGCTCATCATACCAATCCATATCTTCATAGGAAACTGCTTATATTATTTTAAGGAAATCTGTTTGATGTTGTGTGGGATGTTGTGAAGAGGAACTGAAATTAGGTAATCTCTGCTTTCTCATATTGGAAGACCAGGCTGTTTTGAGTACACAATTTTTGTGGGCAGGTATTTGCTTAACCTAGGATCAGATTTCATATTGAAAATAAAATAAGAATATCATTCCACTCTTGTTCAAGCAATAGGTATTTGCAAATATAAAATTCTAAATGCAGTTCTTGTCAATGCACCTAAAGAAGAAATACATAACTTTTAATCACCAGGGTTTTATTTTTCTCAAGCCACTACTTTCAACTGTGTTCTTCCCAATCTCCCTTTCCTATCATTTAATAACATGTCAGGCAGATCCCATAACTTTGAGATCACTTATAGTTATTAAGGCTCATCCCAGTACAGCTTAAAATTTCTATGTTCAGCGCTACAATGGCTGGTTCTCAAACTTTAGCATACATAAGAATCACCTAGGGTGCTTGTTAGAAACACAAATGGATGAGCCCTAACTTCAGAGTTTCTGATTCAGTAGGTCTTTGGAAGGATTTGAGAATAATTGTTTTCAATAAAATCCCAGGGGATGCTGATGATGGGAGTCACTGCTATATACCTTTTCTCCTTCCCATTCTAGGTTCTAGTGCCCTAGCACTCAGTGTGTTCAAATGGATAGGAAAGAGAAGGAAAGAAAAATGTTCTTACTTAAGTGGCTGTGGCTGTGGTCTTCTCTTAGATGATTACTGCTCTCTATTTCCAGTAGTGGCTGTGAACATCTTCTGACTGCATGACAAGTATCCAAATGCTGGATCTCTTGGGATGTCCCACATGTGGGACAATTTGCACAATTTTCTGATGCATTCGATTGCATCAGGCTCTTGTTTGGCCCCTTTAACCTTTACCTTTGTCCTCACCGTTGGTCGCTCAGCTCATTTTCTTGTTGCTGTATGCTCAGCTAAGCCAGTTTCCAAAAGCCTGCCAAGGTAGTCTTTTAAGAACTGAAATGGGACCATATTCTTCCTAGCCTTTTTATTATTATTATTATTATTATTATTATTATTATTATTATTTCTCCTCCTCAGCTCCTACTTTAACACCTGTCAGCGACTTCATAAAATCTTAACTCCTTCCCATGGCCCCCAAGGCCCTGAATGATCTGACCTTTTTTTACCTCTCTAACCCCAGGTAACTATTTTCAAGCCTCTCACCTGGGCTGTTTCCATCACAAAGCTCTTCTTCATTGCAGGCTGTCCTGCGCGTCTCTCTGCTGGAATTGCTCTTTCCCAAACTTCATGAGACAGGCTCAATTTCTTCCTTTGTCTTAGCTTATACGTCATAGCTTCTGGAAGGCCTTTCACCTTCTGATCTTAAAAATTGCTTCTTTTATACTCTCATGAGACTCTGTTTCTTCTCCTTCACGGGGCTTTTATAATTATTTTTTAATATTTATTAATTTTGGGGAGAGCACAAAAGGGAAAGGGGAAGAGAAAGGAGGACAGAGGATCTGAAGAGGGCTCTGTGCTGACAGCTTGCAAGCCTGATGTGGGGCTTGAACTCAGGAACTGCAGAATCATGACCTGAGCCGAAGTTGGACGCTCAACTGACTGAGCCCCCGAGGTGCCCCTACTCTGTAATTTTTAGTGATAGTTTGTGTTTTATGTCTGTTTTTCTCCTCCAGATTATAAATTACATTTGAGCAGAGACCTAGTCTGCACTGCATACTCAGGGCCTGGAATGGTAATTCTCATATAGTAAGTACTCAAAGTTTTACTGAATGAATGAAGGAAGGGTTAATTGAGCTGGTCTTCTTGAGGTTCTGGGCAAATCTTCACTCAAGGTGTTGGAAAGTCAAGTGGTGGTGTTCAGATAGGCCATTCTAGACAAGTAATGGGCTTATCTGGGGACAGTGTTGGGAAAGATTTGTTCATTTGACCGGCTGATTTCTGTTAAAAAGTAGGGAAATGTTCTGTAAAGTTACAGACTTTACTTGGCAGGTAGTACAATGCGTTTATTAAGAGTTCAGGCTTTTGACTCAGATAGTTTGTTAATTTGGATTCTCTAACAAACAGGTACCAAAGAAAGATTAGAACTGTAGATTATTTACTGGGCTAAAATACCTGTGATGAAAACTGGAGAAAGAGTCAGTGGAGGTGAGAGAGCTGTCAGACCACATTGCAAGTCTAATCCCTATAAAGGGTTGATAAAAGAACGTTTCAGTGAGAAGAGTCTTCGTTGGCACTGAAGTCCTGAGAAAGTTTTGGCACTGAAGTCCTGAGAAAGTTTTGGCAAGGTTTATGGTCACTTTTCAAGACCAAGTGGCTGTGTAATTCATATTTCATGGAAAGGGGTCTGCTTTAGGATCCTGGAGGCACTGATTCTTTAGCTGGGAGTAGCCTGTAGGAGGTATGGTGTCAGTGGTGCCCGTGTGGTGGTGGAATCAGAGCACAGTTTGTTGGTACTATGAGTCAAAAATGGATAATAATAGGAGATGTGAGTGGTGCACTTTGATGACCAGAAGAGCTTGATATGCATTTGGTAAAAAATTGGTATTTACTGTTTGCTTTGAAGTTTGTCCTATCCCTCATGGTAAGACACTAATCTTCTACATTTCTCATTGGTTTGCAATTATATTTTAGTCATATGATTTTCTTCTTTTAAAGTTATCAAATGAGGGGAGCCTGGGTGGCTCAGTCACTTGAGCGTCTGACTTCAGCTCAGGTCATGATCTCACAGTTTGTGGGTTTGAGCCCAACATCAGGCTCTGTGCTCACTTATCGTTTGCTATATTGTTTCCTGGACGTTTCCATATTACTTGTTTATGTTCCTACATACACATATTAATATACACCAGCATATGCACAGCTACACACACATATTAATATACACAAGCGTATGCACAGCTATACACATAAGTACATGCAAATATACACATAGCTCTACAGTTTTGTCTTTATAAACACAGGCTTGTGTTCCATATATTATTCCATATCTTGCCTTTTTTTTAACAATTAGGGATCTGTCCCTCTTGGAATATATAATAGCTATTTTCAAGCTTTCATAAAGAAGAATTAGCTGAGGTTCTAATTAAAATTCTAAGTCCCATGAATTTAGTTGGTCTGGGGTGAGGCTCAAGGATCTGTTAATCAAAAACGCTGGTAATTGTGATGAAGATGATCACTGGATCACAGTTTTAGAAACGCTAATAGAAATTTGTATCATTCTTTCTATGACTTTATTGTATTCAATAGTATGAACATTTCATGATTTATCAATCTTTTTATTAATGAAGAGTTAGGTGTTTTAATTTTTACAAATGAAGTCTATAGTGAACATTCACTTCCTAGTAGCATCAACTACACAATTTAAATATACATAAAAAGTTCCTATGGAAGAGTACACATATTTCTTTTTCTTATAATTGACTTTTTTTACATTTATTTATTTTTTGAGAGACAGAGACAGAGTGTGAGTGGGGGAGGGGCAGAGAGAGAGAGAGTCACAAAATCTGACGCAGGCTCCAGGCTCTGAGCTGTCAGCACAAATCCTGATGAGGGGCTTGAACTCATAAACTGTGAGATCATGACCTAAGTCACCCAGACGCCCCTTCTTATAATTGATTCTTAAGATTAGTGTGGTTAATTGTTTAATGTTCTATTTAGCACATATTAATATATGATTGTCAAGATGTTAGTTTCGAGACCTATTATAAATGCATAAGCTGGCATTTTGAAATCTGCTGGTTACCTGTAAGATGCATGTAAAATGAATTCTGTGGTTATAGCCTTCTTCAACATCTTTAGGGAGTCTGACTTTGTCATAGTTATTGTAATAATTAACAAGAAAACTCCCCATAAAACTAGTCCTAAGGGAAAGGACATTTAAGGAAATGTTTATTACAATTCCAATTTGGATTCAGGGCAATCGGCTTTTGGGGAAATCACTGCTTACAAAGATTGAAACCACAAATAGAGATTAAATCAGATGCATAGGTTAGTGCTAGTAGGCTTCATCAATGTATAGTAGTCTTTTTTTTTTATTGGTTGTTTTCCTTTCCTGCTTTAAGTCAAAAAAGTCAAGTTTTGCCATAATAGGCAAACTAGTAAGATTTTCTCCTTACTAAAAAGAAATTCTCATACTCTGAAGTCTAATTCTAAGGCACTTCTATGCCATAGAAATGTGGCTCTTCCCTGAGCTCTTTGGTGCTCCAGACTTCTTCACTGCTGGCTATCTTCTCTGGAGGTGGCAGAAGGAACTTCCTTGATCATCATTTTTGCTTCAAGGCCATTCTTCTATTGTCTTTTCCTTTTTCCTAAACTTTTTTCAGCTTTGAATTCCATGCACCAGATTAGTTGCCCATTATCCCTCCTTCTATAATGCCCATAATCTCATCATCTCTTATAGTCTGATCTACAGATTTCTGGTTATATCTTCCTATTCCTTAAAGATGGCCCAATGTCATTGTCCATATCCTACCACTGTTGTAGTTCTTGGTTATTTCAGTATCCTCAGAGATGAGCCTTTACATGCTCTGGTATACTCCAATGACTGGGCTCATTCTGCCTTAATCACTCACTACTTGGCCACTCCCAGGCTTTGTCAGTAACATTTTTCTCAACCTCAATATTATCTCAATGTCAGTCTCTCATTGTCACTGCCAGTTCTTCTATTTCCATTTTACTCCCTGTATTAATGGGAGTCCAGTAATCCTTAAACCCCGTGTGGGTCAAAAGTCTAGGTATGGTTCAGCTGGGTTCTACAAAGCTGCAATAAAGATGACAGATGAGGATGTGGTCTCATCTGAGTTTTGACTGGGGAAGAATCTACTTCCTTATTCATGTGGTTGTGGGCAGCACTCAGTTTCTTGTTGCCTATTAACTGGAAGCTGTTCTCAGCTCCTTGCTGCGTGCCTTTTTATAGGCAGCTTATACGTGGCAGTTGCTTCTTCACAAGAGAGGCTCTCCTTGAAGACAGATGTTATGGTCTTATGTACTGTAACCATGCACATCAAATTACCTTTGCCTATTCTGTCAGTAAGGATCAATTTACAGGTTATGTCTCCATTCAAGAGGAAGAAAGGTACTACACAAGGGCATGAATACCAGGACGCAGGGATTATGAAGGCCATCTGATGATATGTCTATTACAGACTTGTCTTTGTCATTCTCACCCCATTAATGTGGAATAACTGGTGTATTATAAAACTAAATGGACAGCATTCTAAAGTGTATAGATTATTTGGATTATAAGCATCCAGATCAATCACAATACTATCAAATTCCTTTTTAAAGTGAAATATTGTATTCTTCAGGATTAGTCCAGTGCTTTTTAATTATAATTTTTCCCCCTGATTTATTGAGATATTATTGACATATGGCATGTATACTTAAGATATACAACATGGTGATTGAGTGTGTGTATATATATTGCAAAATGACTACCACAATACGGTAACACCACTATCCCCTCACAAAATTACCTTTTTTTAATTTTTTTGGTGGCGATAACATTTAAAATCTACTCTCAACAACTGTTAAATATATAATACATTACTTTTAATTATAGTCATGTATACATGACTAGGCAAAGGTAATTTGATGTGCACGGTTACAGTACATAAGACCATAACATCTGTCTTCAAGGAGAGCCTCTCTTGTGAAGAAGTCATGTATACATTAGGTCCCCAGAATTTATTCATCTTATAGCTGGAAGTTTGTACCCCTTGACCGGCATGTCCTCATTTCCTCCACCCGCCAGACCCTCCCAACCACCATTACACACTATTTTTATGAGTCCAATTTTTTTTGTGTTTCTCTGACTTATTTCACTTAGTATAATGCCATCAAGTTTCATCCATGTAATTGGAAGAGTCAGAATTTCTTTCTTTTTTATGACTGAATAACATTCTATTGTATAGCTATTTCACACCTTCTTTATCCATTTATCCATTGATGGACAATTAGGTTATGTCCCCTCCTTGGCCATTGTGAATAATGCTGCAATGAACAAGAGAATGTGAATATCTCTTCAAGATAGTGATTTCATTTCTTTTGGGTATACATCCCAAAGTAGGATTGCTGGATCATATGGCCCTTATATTTTTAATTATTTTATTGAATGTATTTGACATATAACATTATATAAATTTAAGTGTACATTGTGATACTTTAGTACATTTGTATATTATAACATGATTGCTGTTGTAGTGTAGTATAATATAATTTATCACATTATATAAATATAGTACAATATTGTTTCTATTTTTAATTTTTTGGAGGGACCTATACATTATTTGACATAGTGGTTGCATCAATTTATATTCCAGACAACAGTGTATAAGCATTCCCTTTTCTCCACATCCTCGCGAACACCTGTTGTTTCTTGTTTTCTGATAATAGTCATTTTAATAGGTGTGAGATTTTACCTTGTTGTAATTTTGATTTGCATTTTCTTGATGATTAATGATATTGAACATCTTTTCATGTACCTGCTGGCCACCTGTATGCCTTAATAGGGAAAAAAATGTCTTTTTAAGTCCTTTAAACATTTTAAAAATTGTTTTCTTTCCTTGCTATTGAGTTGTAGGAGTTCCTTATGTGTTCTTAATATTAAGTCCTTATCAGATAGTTTGCAAGTATTTTCTTCTATAGGTTATCTTTTTATTTTGCTTATTGTTTCTTTAGCTGTGCAGAAGCTTTTTGGTTTGATGTAGGCCCACTTGTTTATATTTGATTTTGTATGCTTTATGTGCTTTTGGTATCATATCCAAAAAATTGCTGCCAGGACCAATCATTGTCAAAGAGCTTTTCCTTTACTTTTCTTCTAGTAGCTTTACAAATTTGGATCTTTGATTTGAGTCTTTAATCCATTTTGAGTGGTTTTGTGTGTGTGTGTGTGTGTGTGAAATAAGGTTTCAGTTTCATTCTTTTGCATGTGAATATACAGTTTTCCAACCCTGTTTATTGAAGACCCATTCTTTCCTTATTAGTTTTGGCTCCTTTGTTAAACTTTAGTTGACCATATATGGATGGGTTTATTTCTGGGCTTTCAATTTTGTTCCATTGGTTTATGTGTTTTTATGCCAGCACACTCTATTTTAATTACTACAGCTATGTAATAAAGTTTGAAATCAGAAACTTTGGTGCTTATAGCTTGATTCTTTCTTGGGATTGCTTTGGATAATTGAAGTCTTCTGTGGTTTCGTTCCAATTTTAGGATTTTTTTCTATTTCTGTGAAAAGTGCTATTAGAATTTTTTAGGTATTGCATTGAAATTATAGATGGCATGGATAGGATGGATGTTATAACCATATTAATTCTTCTGATCTATGAACATGGGATATCTTTCTACTTATTTGTGTTTTCTTCCATTTCTTTTATCAATGTGTTGTAATTTACAGTGTATAGATCTTTCACTTCATTTGTTAAATTTACCTCTAGATATTTTATTTTCTGATGTTATTGTAAATGGGATTGTTTTCTTTAATTCATTTTTAGGTAATTCATTGTTACTGTATAGAAATAACTTATTTTTCTATATTGATTTTTGTATTGTGCAATTTTACTGAATTAGGTTATTAGTTCTAACAGTTTTTTGGAGGAGTGTTTAGGATTTTCCACATATAAGACCATATTCTCTGAAAACGGAATTCTTTATTTTTCTTGCCTACTTTTATGGACTAGGACTTCCACCACTATGTTGGATAAAAGTGCTGAGTGGGCATTCTTTTCTTGTTCCATAGCTTAGTGAGAAAGCTTTCATTTTCACCATTGAGTATAATGTTAACTGTGAGTTTGTCATATATCAGTTTTATTATATTGAGGTACATTCCTTCTATAGGCAATTTGTTGAGTTTTTATCATGAAAGGATGTTGAATTTGTCATGCTTTTCCTGCATCTATTAAGATTTTCATATGACTTTTTTCATTCTACTAATGTGATATATTTGTCAATTTGTGTATGTTGAACCATTCTTGCATATCAGGGATAAATCCCATTTGATCATGGTATATAATTCTTTTTAATATGATGTTGAATTGGTTTGCTAATATTTTATTGAGAATTTTGCATCGATATTCATCAGGAATATTGACCTGTAGTTTTCAATGCTCTTTCTGTTGTTGAAAATGGAGTATTGAAGTCCCCTCTTATTATTGTGATTTTTATCTAATCTCTCTTTAGAATTTTTTTTTACATTTATTTATTTTTGAGAGACAGAGTGAGACAGAGCATGAGTGGGGGAGGGGCAGAGAGAGGAGACACAGAATCCGAAGCAGGCTCCAGGCTCTGAGCTGTCAGCACAGAGCCTGACATAGGGCTCAAACCCACAAACCGTGAGATCATGACCTGAGCCGAAGTCGGACACTTAACTGACTGAGCCACCCAGGTGCCCCTCTAATCTCTTAGATCTGTTAGTATTTGCTTATTAGGTGCTCTGATCTTAGGTACATATATTTCTTTTTTTTAATGTTTATTTAGTTTTGGGGGAGAGAGAGATATAGAGACAGAGAGACAGAGCATGAGCAGGGGAGGGGTAAAGGGGGAGGGAGACACAGAATGTGAAGCAGGCTCCAGGCTCTGAGCTGTCAGCACAGAGCCTAATGTGGGGCTTGAACCCATGAACTGTGAGATCATGACCTGAGCCAAAGTGGGCCACTTAACCAACTGAGCCACCCCAGGTACATGTATTTCTACAATTATTACATATTTTGGTTAATTGGTCTCTTTATCATTATATAATGACCTTCTTTGTCTATTATTATAGTTTTTTTGGTTGAAGTCTAATTTGTCTAATATAAGAATAGCTATCTCTGCTCTCTCTTTTTTTTTTTTCATTTGCATGGAATATCTTTTTCCATCACTTTAACTTGAGCCTAGGTACGTCCTTAAAACTGAAGTGAGTCTCTTATAGGCAGCATATAGATGAATCTTATTTTGTAATCCATTAATTCACTGTTTGTATGTCTTTTGACTGGAATATTTAATCTGTTTACATTTAAAGTAATTATTGATAATTAGTAAGGACTTACTAATGCCATCTTACAAATTGTGTTTCGGTTTTTCTTTTGTAGTTCCTTTGTAACTCTCTTCTTCTTTTGCTATCTTTCTTTGTGGATTGATGATTTTCCATAATGGTATTCTTTGATTCCCTTCTATTTATCTTTTGTGTCTACTCTAGGTTTTCACTTTGTGTTTACCATGATGCTTACATAAAACATTATATACACACATACAGACACACACGTCTATTTTAAGCTAAATATCAACTTAACTTTGTATATGAAAACTCTATCCTTTTACTCCTCTCCCCATAATTTTGTATGTGATATTAGAATTCACCTGTTTTTATATTGTATATTTATTAAGAAGTTATTGTAGCCATAGTTATTTTCAAATTTTTGTCTTTTAACTTTTATACTGGTGTTAAGATATTAGCACACCACCTTATTATAGTATTAGAGTATTCTAACTTTGACTCTATAACTCCCTGTACTGGTTTGTTTGATATTTTTATATTTTTTATGTTACTAATTAGAGAGTTTTATTTTAGCTTTAGTACTCTTTTTTACCATTTCTTATAAGGCATATCTAGTAATGGCGACCTCCCTCAGCTTTGTTTGGGAAAGTCTTTATCTCTTCTTCATTTCTGAAAGACAACTTGGCTGGGTAAGTATTCTTGATAGGCAGTATTATTCTTTCAGCATTTTGAATATATCATGCCAGTTTTCTCATCTGCAAGGTTTCTACTGAGAAATCTGATAGCCTTATTGGAGTTTCTTTCTATGTGACTATTTTTATCTTTCTTTTCTTTAAAAAATTTTTGATGCTTATTGTATTTTTTAAAATTTATTTTGAGAGAGAGAGAAAGAGAGAGAGCACATGAATGGGAGAAGTAGAAGTAGAGGGAGAGAGAGAATCTCAAGCAGGCTCTGCCCTATTAGTGCAGAGCCTGATGTGGGGCTTGAACTCATGTACCATGAGATCATGACCTGAGCCAAAATCTAGAGTTTGTTGCTTAACTGATTGAGCCACCCAAGTGCCCCTGTATTTCTGTTTCTAAAATTCTCTCTCTTTGATTTTAGACAGTTTTATCATAATGTGTATCAGAAGATAATTTTGGACTGATATTTTAGTGTGGCCTATTAGCTTCATAAAGTCAGATATCCAGTTATCTCCCCATTTTGGGGAGTTCTCTTTTATTACTTTAGAGATTCTTTCTTTCCCTTTCTTTCTCTACTTGAACTCCAATAATGCATAGGTTATTTCTCTTAATGATGTTCCATAATTCATGTAGGAGTTCATCATACGTTTTCATTCTTTTTCCTTTATGATCCTCTGACTGGATGACTTCAAATGACCTTACAGTTGATTCTTTCTTTGCTTGGTTGAGTCTGATATTGAAGCTCTCTATTGAGTTGTTCACTCAGACATTACTTTCTTTAATTCTAGGTTTGTTTTTTCTGATGGAATCTATTTTTCTGCTAAACTCTCCTTTTGTTCATGCATTGTTTCCCTAATTTCAATTTGTTGTCTGCTTGTTCCCTTTTAGTTCACTGGATTTTTTTGAAAAAAAGATTATTCTGAATTCTTTTTCATACAGTTCATACATCTTTATTTCTTTAGGGTCAGTCCTTGGAATTTTGTTAGTTTCAGGCACCTGGGACCTGCATAGATAGACCTGCATCCTGGTCCACAGAGGTCAACCAGGTGCTGGGGACTGCTGGTGTGGGGTTGGCATCTAGGTTTATGGGGGCCATACTGGTATTGGGACAGACTGAGAGCCTGGTTTATAGGAGCTGGACTTCAGTCAGAGACCATGGAAATTGGCTTGGTACTAGGGTAAGCCTATAGCCTGGGGTCATAGATATGGGCTTGTAACCTGGGGCATCACATGGAGATTGAATCTATAGGGGCCAGTTTGGTGCTTGAGTGGGCCTGGAGACTGAGTCAGAGAGAGCTGGCCTTGAGTTTGGGGCGGTGTGGGTTGTCTTGGTGCTAGGGCAGGCTGGAAGCTTGGATCCACAGAAGATAGTCTGGACCTAAAGTCTTTAGGGATTGGCCTGGTACTGGGATGGAGAGAGTGTGAGTCCATGGTGGTAGGCCTGGAGGTTGGCACAGGTTGGGGCTTGGAATGTCAGGTACCTGCCTGAAGTCTGGGATTAGAAGGGTTGATTAGGAGCCTGGAGCCACAAATGCCATTTGGGTCCATGGGATTTGCCAGCTCTGAGATGTGTCCAGAGCTAGATTTGTGGAAGCCTCTGGGAACTTAAGTTCATGAGATTTTCCTGGGGCTTGGAATCCAGCAAGTGTTGGTGTGGGCTGTGTGTCTGGTTCACAGGAGCCTGGTAAGGGCCATCTAGTACTATAAGAGTTTGTCTGATGTTGGGTGGGTCTTTTTCCCATAGGGAAAGTGTCTCTCTCTGTGCTGGGCTGCCTGGGAAGGGAGAAAAGTTACGGGGTAATGTGAATCTATGTTTTCTAACCTCCTCAATACATCTTTTCTTTCTTTCTTTTTTTTTTTAAATTTTTTATTGTTCTGTTTATTTCTAGGGGAGAGAGAGAGAGAGAGAGAGATAGCATGAGCAGGGGAGGGTCAGAGAGAGAGGGAGTCACAGACTCTGAAACAGGCTTTAGGCTCTGAGCTGGCAGTCAGCACAGAGCCCGATGCAGGGCTCGAACCCACGAACCGCGAGATCATGACCTAAGCGAAAGTTGGACGCTTAACCGACTAAGCTACCCAGGCGCCCCTCAATACATCTTTTCTTATTTCTGTGCTTCACCCAGGTGCTATAATCTGTCACTTGGAAAGTAGCTTTTGTGAAGGTATTTTTCTTCATGTTCATGGATAGTTGTTCAAATTGATGGTTCTGGGAGGGATGTGAATTAGAAATTTCTACCATCATTTGGCTAACAGTACCTTTTATTTTAATTAAAACTTTTATTCCAGCATACATATGCAAATGTATGGGAATACACATAGACATAATTTGATAATGATAATAAAATAAATATCCACATGTCTACCACCAGGTTAAGAAATGGTACTTGCCTATTGACTTATAAATCCCCTAAGTGCTTCTCTCAGATAATTTTCCATTCTGTCTTATTATAAAACTTATCTCTCTCCCCAATTTTTTTTTTGCTAATCATTACTTTATGGTTCTTTACTCTTTTACTAGGTAGATTTATTTATGTTGTCTCTTTTTGAATTTTATAAATGTGATCCTTTTTTTCAGTCAATGCTATAATTTTTTAATATTCCTAGATATTTGTTATATTATATATATGATATTCTTTATTTGAATACATTCCAAGTTATGTATTCTTCATGAGTTTTTGAGTTTTTCCTTTTATTTTGTTATCATGAGCAATGATGCTGTGAAGTTTCCTATTAAGGTCACCAATTGTACATGCATAAGAGTTGTTCTATGCCTTTTAGGAGTGGAATTACTGGATTATAGAGCATATGCACATTCAACTTTCCCAAACAGTGCTTAAGTGTTATACAAATGGCTGTACCATGGTATACACTCACACCTGTAGTAGAAGAGTCTTCTTCCTTCCTCCCTCCCTCCCTCCCTCCCTCCCTTCCTTCCTTCCTACCTTCCTTCCTACCTTCCTCCTTTCCTTTCCTTTCCTTTCCTTTCCTTTCCATCTTTCCTTTCCTTTTTTTTTTTTCTTAATAAAGCAGAAGTTTCCTGAGTCGGCTTTAAAAGACTTTACCTCATTAGAGGGATGATGATTGGAATCAGTCACTTCAAAATGAAATGCTTTAAAGTAGAACACTGACAGCTTGAATAAATCTTTCTGGCAAGTGGGTAAATTTAAAATAAATGTATTTTGAGATTATAAACCTCAAGAGAGTTTAATTAAAGTTTAGAGGAGATTACAGCACAAATGTTTATAACTAAAATTCTCCTTTCATGTCCAATACCAATTAATTCTTCTTTTCCATTCCTAATTTATCAGCCTACTTCTGTTGCATTGATAGTGCTGCTACAATTTTCTACTTAGTGGTTATTTTAAACCCAAGAGAATAAATTTACCAAGCCGTCCACTTATAAATGTGAAGCCCAGTTCACTCTTTGTATAAATCAATGGGATTTCTAAGCCCATGATGAATACTGAATTAAGAGATAAGGAAGAGTTTAAATTTCTAGGAAAAGAATAACCTAGAATTAAAAAATATCTAGTACCTTTATTAAGAAGGTCATGGTCTATTTTCCTATCTTCTTCACAAGAATACTTTGTGCTTTAAAATCAAATGCCAAAATTTAAGGCGGATATCACACATATTTAAAACAATTTTGGTAAAAATTTCCCCAAAGTTTTGCTCTCCACACTTTTGAAACTAATGGGAATATTGAAATGAATTTCATTGGAAATCTCCCAGAATTTAAATTTTCTTTGTTAGATGTCAATAAAAATATTTTTATTTCCTCTTATTCTCTATTTAGCTCTTTACCCCAATCATTCACATGCATTGGTTAAATTTAAGAAGTTTCCTCATGTCACCTCTTATCTGACTCTATTAAGATCCTTTCTTGGGTTGGGAGAGAAAACATGAAGGGGATGGGCATGAGAAAGAAGGAGGGAGGGTAAAGGGAAGGAGAAAGGAAGGGTAGGAGAAAGAGGGGGGTGAGAGAGAGAGAGAGAGAGAGAGAACCAAGGTGGGGGTAAGGCAGACAGGAAGAGAGAGAAAGAGGGAGAGACAGGCAGATGGTGAAGGGATAACAGTGAACTCCTGTCCCTACCAGAGAGATTTCTAACCACAATCTAAAAAGTACTAAGACCTCTCCAGCCTCTGTATAGGACTCTGCTCTCCTCTGGAGGTGAGGCAAGAGTCAGGATTATTAAGTTATATTAATATGCTATGTCTTAGTCCAAGTTCCCTAGAAAGAAGAATAGGAGGCAAAATTTGCACATGCTTTATTTGGGCCTGCAATCCTAGGGCAGCAAGAGTGAAGGAAAGTAAGGCAGTGGAGAAAGGAGAGCAAATACAAGGCAGTGTGTTCCTGAGCTGATTATATCTCATGGTGTTGTTATTGTTTATTATTAACAGAACAGTTTATTGGCTTTAAATATACATCAGTCAATTATTAAATGTTAGTTTATTTTGTTAAGTTTTATGTTTTATATTAAAAGAATACTGACCCAAAATATCAGAGAAAATAGAAGCTCAGTAGAATGGTTTCTAATATATTTTCATAAATAATCAGATTTTTAAAAAGTATATGACTTTTAATGTCAGAATAAAAGCTGTTTAGACAGTTTTTCCATTCACTGTTTAGAATGGAATTAGTTTTTACTAAATTCAAGAAACAGGAGCCTATAAAATAAAGGCATAGCTTGGGCAGCAAGAGAGAAGAGAAGGAAATGGAGAAAAATAGATTTTAATATCAAGTGTATTATCAGTTGTCTGATTTTGTTTGTTTTTGTTTCACACCATTTAAAGCAGGATTATCTCTCTGTAACCCTGCAGATACATTCTAGTGTTTTAGCTCTCAGAAAGTTTTAATAGCTCAGATATATAGATAAGCCAATTTTTAAAAACCCTTTCCTTACAATATTCGAAAGGCTTTCAAAGCTTTATATATATCATAGGCAGTTGTTTACTTATAGGACATTTCTAGAGAGGTTATCTGGAATCACTCTGTCTTAGAAAAGTCCATTGGAATTGAAAAAGAAGAAGGGAAATGAATTTATCTTAAATCTCCTTGTCATCTCCTGTGTCTCACTGATTAATGTATTTTCTTCAGGGCATTTAACTACTCTGCTCTCATGGATTGTGTTAGCCAAACCCTGTGAGAGGCCATTGGAAAAGTCAGATTTACATGCCCCATGATAAGTGCTTCATCTGAACCCTATCATGAAGTGGTAAGGGAAAGTGAGTCTCTGTTGATTGGGTTAGGTTAGGTATAGACACAGGTTGAACTGGTCTCTCACATCAGCAGGTATTGGCAGCAATCAGTAGTTTCAAGAGAGAGGTTGATTATACAGTGGAAGTTCAGCTGTATGAATAAATTGCCCTAGTGGGCTGAGCTGGGCAAGCTGCTATGCCTAGGGACCAATTACATGGGAGAGGTTAGAGTGGTTTTTTGAATGGCCTTGGGATTGTCCCAGTGAACTCACTGTCCAATTGTCTCAAGAATATTTGGATCAGGATTCAGAATGCTTCTTTTCTTCTGTACAACCAAATCCTAGAGATGTTTGTGCACATTTTTGTAAACCAGCTCCCTTTTTTTTAGTGGAGAGCTGAAATCATGAATCCGGAAGAAAGACAAGTAACAGGATGGGACATGGGCCATTGGAAGCATAAATTTAACTTTTAATTAAAGTGCATATCTCTCCAATTGGGAATAATCTTGGATAAGAGGAAGTTTTCAGTGGTCAAGGAGGGGATAGAGCTAAAATTGGATAAAGCTCAGAAATTGGTTATAAGAGTATAAGACAACAATGTGGTGCCTGGATGGTTCAGTTGGTTGAACCTCCGACTTTGACTCAGGTCATGATCTCACAGTTCATGAGTTTGAGCCCATGTCAGGTTCTGTGCTGACAGCTCAGAGCCTGGAGCCTGCTTCGGATTCTGTGTCTCCCTTTCTTTGGCCCTCCCCTGCTCTCTCTCGTTCTCTCTCTCTCTCTGTCTCTCTCTCTCTTTCTCTCTCTCTTTCTCACACACACACACACACACACACACACACACACACACTTTCTCTTTCTCTCAAAAATAAATAAAAATTTTTAAAAAATTAAAAATACAAGAGTATAAGACAACAAAATATAGGCCAACATCAGTGAAGCTGCCAGTGTAGTCAAAGATCTCATTGGGTTGGAGGTGCTGTGTAGCAGTATTTGGCAGGGTGAGGTTCTGGTGTAAAGTGTGACAGGACTATTCGTGATTTATTCATGGCAGACACCATGGAAACAGGAACAGGATCCAGTCTTTGGAATGCTAGACAAGTGAGAGACAATTCCAGGTAAGATTCTAATCTCTAGTTGAGGACTAGGGTGTGCCAGCAGAGAGAAAATAGAATGAGGGTCCCATGCACTTAATCAAATATTAGGCTCATGACTGAAGTTAAGAGAAAGTGCAAGGTGGCTCTCTAGAGACCCCATGGACATGGTGGTCCACACAGGTATACTACACACTTGATGTGCTTAGGAAATGAGATTCCAGCCAAGTGGGGTTAATATATATAGCAGGTAAGTATATATAGTAGTAAATGGGGGTAAATGTATATATTGAAAATATGTGTATTATCTTCTATTGCTTGAAACATCATCTCACATATGTTATAGGAAATTGATATTTGTTTTGGATAAAGTGGTCTCCGAAGACCTTGAAAAAATCAGTATTGTATATTTCAAAAATACATAGAAGGAGTTGAAGGAGAGAAAAAAGGGCAGAACTCAGTTGAACTTGGTTATATAGGTTTGTTTTCTGAAAGTATCCATCCTCTTAAAATTTTGCTTATAATGTTAAGATTATTATTCTTGTTTGTTCTGAAAATATTAGATATGAATAACTTCATCTTCTCAATCAACTATTTTCATTTTATTTTGTATTGTTACCTTTTAAGAATAAGAATTTTGCCTGCATAAAGACCCAATGGAAGCAGAGGGGGCCAAATACTTTTAAAGCCCTTTTAACCAATTAAAGCACATTATTTACAAACTATTTTGGTTCTTGATTTTGCTTAATTTTATTAATTGAGCTTTGTATATTAAAGACATTAAAATTTTCTTTACGAAGGAACATGATAATGATGTAGAAGGCTCATGAACTTCCTTCCTTTCACGGATGCACCAAAATATATAGCTATATAAGGAGCAATTCCTTTTCAGAGAAATCCAGGAAATAGTCGTGTGACTCCTACACGTTGGGTGAAAGAAAAAATATACACATCAAAATGGGAGACTAAGACACACTCTTGCCATAAACCTCACCCTCAGTACTGTGACATACAATAGATGTGGAACCCCCAAAGTGTCAGTTTATGCCTGAAGAGTGACAGGTTTGAGCCACTCATCTAGCACTCCAATTTTTATGGCCTCTACCTGAGGGCCAACCCCCTAAAATTCCCAATTCTGAAAGCCAGTGGGGCTTGAATTTTCAAGATCCACAGGACAATAGCAAAGAAGCAGTTCTTAATAGTTGCTTGAACACTAGCCACAGCTACTGTCCCTCCCTACCCATCTCTTCCCTCTCCCACTGCCTGCCCTGGGGCTCAGTACAGAGGACTCAGTCTAGGGTCTGTCTTCTAACTAACTCACACCTACCTGTGATCTCCCACTAAACTCAGGGGAGTTAGTGGCTATTTTCCCCACCTTCTCCTTTTGCCTTATTCCAAAATGAAAATCAGGTCACCAGCATCTCTCTGACAGGAGCCTGTACACACCTAGTGTCACCCTTGTTTTTGCAGTTGCCAATGAAAGGATAGGCCCCAGATTGCCTGGCTCCGATAGCCCACTGGGTTTGCATTCATGAGTCCCACAGGATTGTAGCAAACAAACACTTTTTTAAACAAATGCATGAGCACCCCTTGTGGTTATGTAGCCCCAGGCTCAGTACAGAAAAAAACGCCCATCTTCCAGTTTCTATATCTCAGTAGACTTAACTACATACTTTTCCAGGTGCTGCCTGGATGTCTGGTTTTTAATCAGTCTGCATCTAGGGCCCTTACTGTAGTCTTATCCTTTGAGACACTGATGGGTCTTTGCATACCATTAACCACTGACAACCACTGAGAACAACTATGTGACTTAGACAATAACAGAAGTTTAAGAGGCAACCAAGAGCTGGGACTGATTGGGTTCATTTCCTACATGAGACCTACTCTACCACCCTTTCAAGACTTGTTAACCTAATGTGCAAAAGCAACATAGTCAAGGAATGAAGAAACAGGGAAATATGGTCCAAACCAAGATAAATTTCTAGAAATTGATCTTTAGGAATTCAAAGTAAGTGATTTACCCATTAGAAAGTTCAATTTAATGATCCTCAAGATACTCATCCAGGTTAGGAAAGCAGTGCATGAACAAACTTGAGATTTTCAACAAAGGATAAAATATTTTAAAATTATCAAAGAAGAATCATGGAATTGAACAATAAAGTAACTGCACTGAAATATTTGTTAAAGGCATTCAGTAGCAGACTAGATCACATGGAAAAAGAGATCAATGAACTTGAAGATAGGCATGACATTTTTTAATCAGAGGAGAAAATAAGAATGGAAAAGTGTGAAAATAGCTTAAGGGACTTAAGGGAAGATATCATCAAACAGAACAATATACACATAATAGGGATTGCAGAAGGGAAAAAAGAGAGAGGGGCAGAAAGCTAGTCAAAGGAATAATGGCTGAAAATTTCTCTGGGGAAAGAAACAGATATCCAAATCCAAGAAACCTGAAGATTACCAAATATGATGAACTAAGGAGGTACACACTGAGACACATTATGATTACATTGTCAAAAATTAAAGACCAGGAGAAAAATTTCAAAGCAGTAAGAGAAAAACTTGTTACATACAAAGGAACCTCTTACAAGACTATCAGTGGATATTTCAGCAGAAATTTTGCAGGCCAGAAAGGAGTGAGATAATATATTCAAAGTGCTGGAAAAAAATTGCCAACCAAGAACACTACATCTGGCAGAATTAAAGGGGAAATAGAGTTTTCCAGACAAACANCCCACGAACCGTGAGATCATGACCTAAGCGAAAGTCGGTCGCTTAACTGACTAAGCCACCCAGGCGCCCCTAGACAAGTAGTCTTATAAGGAATGTTACAGAAAGTTTCTTAAGCTTAAATGAAAGGGTATTATTTAATAACATTGAAAACATATGAAAACATGAAATTCATAGGTAAAAGCAAATGTATAATTAAATTCAGAATATTCTACTCTTGTAACAATGCTTGTTAAATCACTTATAACACCAGTATAAAGACTAAAAGAAATGAAGTATTAAAAATAAAAGTTATTACAATAATCTTTAATGTATAGACAATATAAAAAGATGTAGTTTTGATATAATCCCTATGAAATTCCAATGTCGTTTTAAACAGAAGTTTTAAAACAATCCTGAAATTCTTATGGCATCACAAAAGAACCTGAGGCAATATTGAGAAAGAAGAACAAAGTTGGAAGCATCACACTCTTTGATTTCAAATTGTATCATGGATTTATAGTAATCAAAACAGTGTGGTACTGGCATAAAACAGACACATAGATCAAAGGACAGAATACAGGACTGATAAACTCAGGCATAAAATCAATTAAGTTTTTACAAAGCAGCCAAATATATACAATGCGGAAAAGGCAGTCTTTTCAATAAATGTTGGAAAAAGTGGATATTCACATGCAAAAGAATGAAAATGAACCCTATGTTACACCATACACAACATTCAACTCCAAATGGATCAAAGACCGAACATATGACCTGAAACTGTAAAACTGCTAGAAGAAATCATAGGTAGTGAATGTCTTGACATTGATCTTGGAAATATATATTTTTTTAATTTGACGCTAAAAGCAAAGGCAATAAAAGCAAAATGAACAAAAGAGGTTACATCAAACTTAAAGTCTTCTGCACTGCAGAGGAAACAATCCACAAAATCAAAAGGCAGCCTACAGAATGGGAGAAAATATTCACAAACTATCGAAAAATGGGTTAATATCTAAAACATATATGGAACTCATACACCTTAGTAACAAACATCAAAACACAAACAAACAGAACATAAACAAAAAGGCAAAACAAAATGGGTGATGAATATGTTAGTCACCTCGATGATGGGAGTTTTTTCACAACGTATAAAAGTCTATCAAATCATTAACCATAGTCTTTAAATGTATTATAATTTGGTGATTTTATGTCTCTAAAGCTGAAAAAAAGGAGTCCTTTAAAATACAGCATGTTCTTGATAAACATGGTTTGGATGCTTTTAAGTAATCATTCCCTTCTGACTAAAGTGGAATGAAATTACCTTTTTAAAAGGATGAGCAGAACACAGAATTTGTGAAAATGGATTTGCAGATTTGTGCCCAATTCCCCTGTTTGTTGACCTTCCACATGTTTCTAATCTTCATTTGCGCAGAAGTCCCTTCCAAAAGTTTTCCGTCTCCAGCGTCTGCTTTTACGTACCTTGCAGTGACACATCCTTCCTCTGGCAGCTGTTTTGCTCTGCTCTGGCGCTCTCTTCATCTTTTATCTGTTCTCCCTCTTCTCATATCACAGCCAGTCACATGCAGAGCAGCTTAGAAACCAACAGAGTGGCAAAACACAGCAGCTGTCGGGAGCACAGAGCATGACATTTGGGAGATGAACGGGGGAAACTCAAACAAAATGATGTACCTCTGTGGGATAGAACATTTGGCCTAGAAATATTTAGATGTGCAACTAATTCCTGAGATTGGTAAATCTACCTCGCTTGATAGGCTGTGCTTTACCTCTGATATTCTTCTCTCCCCCACTCACCTGCATAGATATTAGTGAAGAAAAAGAGCCCAGGCTTTAGCTCAAAAAAGGAAAAAAAGTATATTACTTTAAGCAAGTCTTGGAGACTATATATAATGGGAACATTTTGTGATTATCTGTTTTATCAAATTGAAAAGGAATGGGGAGATGTCCTGATATAAGTAGGTCCTTTTAAACCCTTGCCTCTAAGTCATTAAATGCTTTTGCCTTTCTGTGTCATTTGATTGAGCCCTGTGAGATTCACATTCCTTAAGACATTTTAAAGCTCCAACAATCTCATTTTGTCTCTTTTCTCCTGTGCACACTTAGAATAATTGCATGTATTTGTTGGTATTTCAGCCAGAATCCCTTTGCATAATTTAAATTACCGTACTTTAGTCTTCTTGCTTCTGTGAAGTCATGTTTGCTTTAGCTGAGGATGCCCCTTTGTGAGTTCCTCTTGTCTGCAGCTTTTGTATTCATTTTTATGCATTGGTGGCATTTCTGGCAATTCTATGGAGTATTACAGTGTCATTGATTATCAGACTGGAAGAGGATGGGGTCTGTTCTGCTCAGTTTACAGATGATGAATCTGAGTCTCAGAGAAGAAAAATGCCATGTCTGGCTGCTTCCAGCTTGCTAGGGCAGAGGAGGGGTTAAGTAAGGCAGCACGCATTTCACTGTACTATTGGCTTTCACCATTTTGAAAGACACTTTTGGTCTTCCATTTTCAATTTGTTGCTTAAGGTTGCATTATAGAAAGAAATGTACGTTTACTTATTTAGTTGGTAAAATAAGCCTTTTTAGTTTAGTTTAAAAATTTTTTAAAAATTTACATTCCAGTTAGTTAACACAGTGTAATATTACTTTCAGGTGTAATACAGTGATTCCACACTTCTATACAACACCCAGTGCTCATCACATCAAATGCACTCCTTAATCCCCATCATCTATTTCACCCACCCCCAACCCACCTTGCCTCTGGTAACCATTAGTTTGTTCTCTATAGTTAAGAGTCTGTTTTGGGGCACCTGGGTGGTGCAGTCAGTTAAGCATTTGACTGTTGATCTTGGCTTAGGTCATGATCTGACAGTTCGTGAGTTTGAGCCCTGCATCAGGTTCTAGGATGACAGTGTGGAGCCTGGTTGGGATTCTGTATCTCTTTCTCTCTGCCCCTCTCCAACTTGTGCTCTCTTTCTCTCTCTATCTCACTGCCTCAAAATAAATAAACTTAAAACACTTTTTAAAAAGTCTGTTTCTTGGGACACCTAGGTGGCTCAGTCGGTTAAGCATCTGATTCTTTACTTTAGCTCAGATTGTGATCTTGTGGTTCCTGAGTTTGAGCCCTGCATGGGTCATCAGCGCAGAGTCTACTTGGGATTCTTTTTCTCCCTCACTCTGCCCCTCTCCCTGCGCATGTCTTCTCTCTCAAAATAAGTCAGTAAGTAAATAAATAAATAAAATAAACAAAGAAGGGTTTCTTTCTTAAAATAGCCTTTTGAAAAACATTAAATTGTTAAAATTCAGTTGTGCCATTCACTTAAGGTAAAAACTGACAGAAATGTTAAGCTAAAGAATCAAGAGGTCCAATGTTTATGATATCTTGTTTCTGAATGTTTATTCTTGTTTCTGAGTTAGGTATAAGAGAGATAGAATATGTACTTGCTTTACTCTTCTGGTTATTTGTTCAACACCACATATAAGTATCATGGTCTGCTGTATAACAAACAATATGCTGGGTTCTGCTCAGATACAAAGATAAAGAAATCTTCTCTGGAAGAGTTTACTGTCAAATAGGTTAAGATAGATAGGAACATATGTACAGTACAGCATGACCAGTGCTATACTAGAGGCAGGTACAGAGTGCCATGAACACGTGGAAAAGGAACGATGGACATGAGAAAAGCCTCCCCGAAGAGATGACATTTGAATTGTATCTTGAAGAATGAGTAGACACTTATCAGGTAGTAGAATGGGCTGGTTATACAGGAAAATCTCAGACAGAGGGAACAGCATGTCCCAAGGCAAAATATTTTGAGAAAGAATAAAATGCTTACATGCAAAAATGAGCAGCACAGGATGTGAGCAGAAGAATGGAAGGAGCTAGGGCTAGAAGATGGATGATTGTCAGATCAGAAAGGGGCTGGTATATGATTCCAAAAAGCTTGGTTTTTGTTTCAGCCAGCACAGAGGTAGAGACTTTGTCTTCCTCACCATTGTATTCACAATGTTAGAATGAGATTTGATGAACTCAAACAGGGATGTGTCCCTGTGATGAAAAGGGAATACAAGGTGGTTTAATTAAAGTTAGGAGAATTATCCAAGAAGCTTTCAGAATAGCTCATGTAAGAGACTGAGGGTCTGAACAGAAGGAGTAATGGCTGAGCTGACGAAAGTTAGGAAGATTTAAAAGGTAAAACTGACAGGAGTTGGTGCCTGATTAGATAAGGATGGTGCCAGAGGGAGACGGGGGTCAAGGTCTCTAACATGAAGGCATAGATGAATGATGATCTCAGCTGAAGGGGAGGGAGAAGAATTTGAGAGGGAGGCAATGAAGGATTTTAGAATAATCATCCACATGGTAATGTTCAGTACAGTTTTAAATGCCCATTTGGAGTTCAGATGAAAAATAGTAATACAGATTTGGAATTCATACACATTCCAAGTCATAAATGTCACAATCAAAGCCATAGGAGGGATGGATATGATTACTTGCAGAGAGAATAAGAAGAGAAGGGACCCTGGAATAAATTGCAGGGAGGTTGTCATGATGCTTATGTAGAGGATGATAAGCCTCAGGATAAAAATGTCCTAAACTACACTAGCTTTAACAGTCATTATTCATTCATTCAATAAGTATTTAAGCATCTACTAAATTCCAGGCACTGTAACAGACAACACAGATTATAAATATGAAGATATGGTCTCTGTTCCCCAAGAGTTTATAGTCTAATGGGGGATGGAAGTAAGAGAAAGGATAGCATTTAGTGTGGTGGGTGTGGCTGAGTGTTACCCTAGAGATGCACTCTGGGAGAGCTGAAGAAGGACATTGATCATGGAGTTTAAGGAGGAAGGTGAGGGGTCTGGGTGAGAGTGGGTTGGGAGTAGAATAGGGATCAGGACAGGTAGTTTCCTAGGGAGTGATAAGAGAGCTGAACCGAGTCCTAATGGATAATTAGGTGATATCCAGGTGAAGTTGTGTGTATGTATAGATAGATGGTAAAGGGTCTGATTCTTCTTCCCTTCCCCTTTTCAAGACCTGATTCCTTTGGTGTTGGGTTAAGAAGAGGGAAAGGACAAATGTCCCTTTCTTAGTTGTCTTGGATCTCTGTCCCTCTCTGTCAGTGCCTTTGCTTCCCTAGCTGGCATCTATTGGCCGTCGAGAGCTTTTGTGTGTCAGGTAGCTGAATGCTGCCTCTCTCATGGGGGCATATGGTTCGTATTTTTGAAGAGTCCCTCTTCCTGGGGCTCTCCTCACCTGACTGTGGAGGACATTCATGGCAATATGTAAGACAAGCAAAATGACTTTTGTGCCTAAACAATTCAAATTCATAAATTCTTTTTTAAATTTTCATTTTAATTCCAGTACAGTTAACATACAGTGTTATATACAATGCAGTGTACACTATAGTGATTCAACAATTCTATATATTACTCAGTGTTCATCGTGATAAATGTACTCTTTAATCCCAGTCACCTATTTCACCCATCCCCCTCCACAAGTAAGATTCATGTGTTCTTTAGGTGACTCACCATATTATACCTTTTCTATGTGGAGTTGCTAATTCTATTTCATTATATAAAAAGTATTTGGCATGAGGCACAGGTTTCACTTACTATTTACTATATCTGTTAAAAAGGTAGGAAATTTTGAGTTGGTTAAAATTACTCATTAAACACTTTCAGACATTCATAGGTGAGCAAATGTTGCTGTGGTAGAAATGTGGACTCTCTTAAAAATTCCATAAAAATTTTTTTAAAAAAAGGATCTAAGTGATGGTTCAGTTTTAGTGCTTGTGGCATCATGCTTACACTAAAATTCATATGTAAGCTAGAGCTATAGTTCTAGACAAAGTGTTGCCAACCCATATCATGAATTCTGTGTGGTTGAAACATATTCTTACAGGGAAATCTGCAGTGAACAATCATAAAAATATATATATTTTCATAAGATACCCAACTACCAGAGGTAAAACTCATAGTAAAACTGATAAAACTAATTTGGTTAGATAGCAGTTCTAAACTTTGATTTTTCTTATTTTTGTGAAGTCCTAATGGTAATCAGATGGGCCGTGTGGGGTTAGATTGCCTTGGTTTGAGCCCTGGATCTGCACTCTACTAATGGGGTGATCTTAGTCAATGCAGTGATCTTAGCTGAACTCCTTAATTCTTCTTGAGTCTCAATTTTCTAATTTTTAAAGTGAGGAGAGCAATAGTACCAATCTCACAGATCTGTTATGGAGATTAAATGGGAACATTCCTATGGAATGTTTAAGGTAGAACCTGGTACATAGTATGTACTCAGCCTACTAATACAGCCTAAAAAGTTGTCTTCATGGGCCAGATGTTGGCCTTGTGTAGTTTTGTGATAAAGGGTCAGCTCCCTTGAGAAATTACCTTTTAAATCTCAAAAAAAAAATAATCAAATTGGTCCAAATATATGTGACCACTTGAGTTACTGATATATAAATAATTTGGTTTTTGTAGCATGGAAATGATGATACAAACACTTGTTTCTTTGGGAGGATGGACACTGAAGGGAAATGCTTTGCTAAGGAGTAAGATGAAGGTATATTAGCACTGTTTCAGCAATGATGAGTGATAAAAATGGGTCTTAGAGGGTCTTCGGACTTTACAGTTTTGGCAGTACTCACACATTATGACTTGTCAAAGGAGAAGGTTCCTTTGATTGCCTTTCTAATAACACCTATGCATATAAATGGACATGTGTGCAATCTGATAGCTTCATGTTTTCCATAGCACTGCTACTAAAATAGTCTCACACTCATACGTGAATACAAACCTCGAGAATAGGAAGGGGAAACTTTGGAGAGATTATAAGTCAACACATTTAAGGCCATGTGTCCATGTATCCTAGGTGCTAATTTCCAAGAGTGCAAGCTTGATGGGGTTTACAATTTTTTGGGCGATGTCAGAGGATTACACAGATAATTACAAGAAAGCGATAATATAATGAAAGGAGAAGTAGAGGGAGCTATTGGACTGTATCAGACAGAGGCCTCTAATCTTGCTTAAGAAGTCAAAAAGACATTATGGAGGAAACATGCTTATACTGAGATCTAAAATAAGAAGATGTTGGCCAAGTAATTTGGAAGGATGACAAAGGGGATAAAGGGAAAGAGCATGCATCTAGGTGGAGAAAAAACATGTACAATGACCCGACCACAAGAGAGCATGATGTGAAGGGTGAGAAGAGAACAGATGTATGTCTAGCCCCCAGTAAATAGACATATCTGTATCCTGACTGAGAGCAACCTATAGGATCCACTACCCTGATAGTTTGTTTCACCAGGCCACTAAATCAACAAAATTATCCTTTGGTGACAGAATGTGCTATTACTTGGTGCCCCAAATATTGGTGGTATTCACATTTTAAAGGTCAGTAAGATATAAAGTCACTGTTTGCATGTGAACAAAATTTGGTCCTCATCTTACAATATAACTAATTAGCTACTGCTGTTTAATTCAGTTGAAAGGAAACACATTTTCAGAAAATATAATTCGTAGGAAATAATGGAGGCTTGGCTCTCATTGCACAATCATATACATCAAAAATGTTTAGACATTGAACATAAAAGGAGAGAACTTGAAATTTCTAAACTTAATAGGTCTACTTCTTGGCATAGAACAAAATTCATGAGGTTAAATATAGTCTACCATTTGTTTCTGGGGTAGGATTCAAATGTTCTTGAGGTTAATTAAATGATACTCGACTTTAACTAGTGTGCATGTTTTGTTTATAGAAGATATTTATAGAGAGAAGGGGTGGGTAAGTGTACCTGTGGATTGTTGATATGTGTTTGCACATAGTCAGTACACACTAAATGTTTGAGAAAGAACCAATAAATTAAAGGAAAATGCCCTTAAAGTCCTAGAACGGGGTGGCAGGTTTTAAACCCTGGGCATACTTGAAATACACTGTTCACTCTCACTTTCTTAAAAGTGGCAAAATCCATTGGTTTTTCTGGGCTCTGTTAATAGTGAACCAGAATATATACTGCAGCAATTACACAGGGTCATGTAGTTGCAAGGACTCACAAGACTCCACAAAGTATACCTTCATAAACTTTTAATAAAGACAAAGGACACAAAAGTGTAAAAAAGAGAATGCCCAGCCAAAGTCAGGGAGATTTGAGATGCTCAGGTGCAACTTTTAGGGTCCTCTTTCAGGACACACTTAGTCTCTGGATCACAGTCTACCAAGATCTGTGAAGCCAAGGCTTAAGTTTACTGAGGGATCTTTCATATCCCACAGGCCACAGAGCCCAAATGAGGTTGTATAACCAGATGTGCCATATGTATAATATTGATCTGTAAATTTTCAATAAACAGTGTAGACAAACTAGTACAAGGTGCTTCCAAGGGAGGTTCATAATTTAAAGAGCACATTACAAATTACTAACTAGTATATTTCAGCCCTATCTTGGCCACCTTTATCAGATCCATGGTTGCATGAGTGCCTGGAGATAATCATAGAGCTGTCACAGATCAGCTGCAAGTTAGCTCCATGTTTCCATATGTACAAAAAGGGCAGAAGACCAAGAAAAGGATAAAATATTTCAAATGTTGTCCAACCCAGACTGTCCCTAGTAAAGTAAAGTAAAAAAAAACAGAAAGAAAGAAATGAATCTATTTGCTAGTAATTTTGTTCCTGTTTTAAAGCTTGTCTATGGAACAGAATAAGGGCTCTCTATCTAATTAAATGTCTGGCAAGTTAATGTCGATAGAGAAATCTGCAATCTTTGACATTTTAGAGTGAGACTCTGCAACTCTAGGCAGAAGTCCAATTTCATTTTGTTCTATTGTTCTGTATAGGTACTATAGAGAGAAAGTGCACGAAAGTCCCCAGGCAACCAATGATATAGCAGGAAGCAGGAGGAAGCAATTTTTCCTTATTGCACTCAGCTTGATCTACAAAAGTGCTCATGATTCCAAAGCCAAATTGCCACCAAAATTACTGGTCTCTAGCTAGACATGTGTTTCACCTTGGGCAAGTTACTAGATCCCTCTGAACTACAGTTTTCCTTTACATAAAATGGGGACAGTGATACCAACCACATAGGGATGTTGCAAGAATTAAATGAGACCATGTACAAAAAACACATACTACAGCATATGGGGCCTTAATTATAATTGCAAAATGTCTTTGTCGGAGAGGTAGGGGTTAATATCTATCCTAGCAGTAATCTTCCAACAACATCAAAGGCCTAAGCAGTTAATTCTTTTAAAATTATGTCACTCAGAGGCTGGTGCCCTGCTCCTTTGATGGCAAGGATCCCTTCATAGTGTTCCTTTAGATGTAAAACTCTAATATGTTATTCTTATGTACTGATACAGCTAAAACCAATGGAACATAACTTGTATTGGTTTCTTATTGCTGTTGTAAAAAAATTACTAGAAACCTAGTGACTAAAAATGATACAGATTTATTTGTAGGTTAACCTCAAGTACGGTTAAATACTAACATGCTATTTCTGCTTCTGTAAATCCGCTTAGCAAGCTTGTAAGACAAAGAACTTAAAATTGATAGGTCTCTGCCAAAACTAACACCTGAGTGTCACAATGCAATTGGTTACCATAGTATGCTGTAGAATGTAATTGGTTAACTAAATAATGACATATTCTGACTTACTAAGATCCATATAAGCTCACTGCCACCTTTGTTCAGGGCCATTCTCTGCATTTCTCCATGAGATCAGATCAGGTTTGGCCTGGCCGTAAATAAAATCTTGCCTCGCTTCTGTTCGGCGTCTGGTGGTCTCTTCTACAATCCCCTTGCTTCATTATTGTCTTAAAGTTCTGAAGGCCAGAAATCTGCAATTAGTTTCACTGGGATAAAGTCAAGGGGTTACAAGCCTGGTTCCTTCCGGAGGTTCCGAGTGGGAGAATCCAATTCCTTGCCTTTTTTCTCTGCTTCCTGTGGCTGCCTCTCTTCCTTGGCTTATGATCCCTTCCTCTCTCTTCAAAGTGTGTCACTCTAGCCTCTGCTTCTATTATCACATCACCTTCTCTGCTAACTAAGAGTCTTCTTATGTACCTCTTAGACGGACTTTTGTGATTACATTGAGTCCACCCAGATAATTAGGATAATTTCTCTATTTCAAGATCCTTAACTTGATAATATCTGTAAAGTCTCTTTTGTCATAGAAGTTCAAATTTACAGATTCCAGAGACTAGGACTTTGGGGGCCATTATTCAGTCTACCACATGTTATTTAATTTTATCCTCCTATCAGAATGAGTAAGGCTGTCTCCATTCTAGAAGGCCCATCTGTGGCATCAAGAATTTAAGTGACTCAGCATTACTAGTAAAGCATAGCTTTACTTTCAGTAAATTCAGGATGACTTGACAGTTTACAGAACAGCTGGAAGCACAGTATTTCATGTAGTTCTTAGAAGAATTTTACAAATTTAGTTATATTTATAAGGTTTTATTTAATTATTCAGTATATTTATTGAGCATGAGTAATAGGCCAAGCACTGTACTAGGCAATAAGGATACTGTAGAGACCTGGGGTATACATCATCCTTCTATTTGTAGCTTATACCCTACTGAGGAAGATGGACAAAAGCACAAACAGACCATTACAAATTATGATTAAACGCTGCAGGATGTCAAATGAGGAAGTGGAAGCTCATAGTGGTGAACCCATTCTCACAATGACATACAATAGTAAATGGAAAAACCAGGTCTTGAGTTTATCCTTTCTCAAACTCTTATTTCATAATCTTAGAGTTTTGTGTAAAGTGTACCGTGTATAGGCAGCAGTTTTTTTTTTTTTACTAATTTGTTCTAAGACATAGTAGAATCTATTCAATGGGAACCATTGTTCTCATAGCTCATGATTCAGACAATATATATTAATAGGCATCATTGTAGTTGGTTCCCTTGTGGTAACTGCTGCTAGTGCATCTTGCTGTTCTGTTAAATTCTAAGCACACTTGGTTAGTATCAGAGTAAGTCTTTTTCTTCTTCGAATCATGCACCCAGTAGTGTCTACCTGTCAAGAAGATCCACAGCTAAATTACTAACATAATGCTCATGTAAGCAAATTTTTATGAATTGTGCTTTCTGAGTGATTTATTACAGCTTTACAGCTTTTGCTGTGACATATTTTATCCATATTTAAATTTTTGTTTAAAATAGCAGCAAGCTGGAACTCAGCTCTGGGAGGAGCTGCAGATCATTTGGCTTAGAAGCTGGTATTCAGTAAATTCTCCAATATGCATTCACCTTGCATTTTGAACATTTCAGAATAAGCACTGTGTGAATTCTCTGTGCTTCGGAATGATGCTGTTCATTGTGATCTGCTGCTTCTGCTCAGATGCGGCTGAAGAGAGTGGAAAACAGTGGGTAATTCTCCCCATATGAGCTGTGCACAGATAGGTCTGTGATCTCGAGTTATGAGGCCTGCACTCACTGTTGGCAGAACTTCGCTTTGTTACTTTGTCTTTTTCACATTGTTTGCAGAGAGTTGCCATTTTTCTGGGAGTTCTCCACACTAGAATGTTTAAAACCTGGGCTCACTAAATAAATGCAGAGAACAGACAGATGCAGTAGTAAGATAAATGATCTTAAAGAAGTCCTAAAAGACATAGTACTTATGTGCTGTGACATCATGGCCCCAGGGAAAGTCCATAGTCTTCCAAAGTCCTCTACCTCATGCTCACTGAAACCTGAAATTGTCTAACAAATGTGAGATTCTATTTCACCTGGAGAAAAGCTGTAACAGTTAAAAATACTTTTAGGCTTTAAGAAGCTGCTTTACTAGTCCTGTGTTAAATGACAGGATTTTCTTTTTTCCTTACATATTAAGAATTAGAGCCATTTCTGACATGGGTTTTGTGGCTTAATGTCTGGCTCTGAATGAATGCCTCAGTGTTTTACTTGGTTTTATCTTTACTATGTCAAGGTAGCTTCAGCAGCTCCAGACATCATGCCAAAAACTCCTCCCATGCCTGCCCCAATACAAGAGAGGAAAGTGTTCCCCAGAGGCCTTCCTTCCCTCATCATACTTCCTCTTCCATCTCATTGTTCAGAACTTGTCATCTAGACTACGGGCCAGGGCTTCCTTCTGAACCAAAGCTTGATTCTAATCGAAAAGAAGAAGGATGAAGAGGTACCATTTAGGGGAGGCAACCAACTGTCTGCTGCAGAATTATGTGTGGCACACATGTATTTAGGAAAATGCACATATATATATGTGTAAACACACTTAATAGATGGTAATAGTAAATATTGAGTAGTAGATACTCAATAAATTTTAGCTGAATAAATGAATCAACAAAAATGGAGTCTATCTTACAGAGAGAACCTACGGACAAAATTTATTTAAAAATGTGTAAAAGTGATAATGTAATGAAATCTAAGGGCAGGTGTGATGAAGAGATATACTCCCTGACTTAGTATAAAATGAAGAACATATGTGGGTGTGTGCATGTGTATAGTGGTAACGGAAAACAGAGACAGACAACAAGCAACAGGAAAAGAAGGGCACAAGGGAGATTTAAATCAAGTTTTTAAAAAACTTTTGTGTTCTTAGTCAAGGTAGCAGAAGATAAGAAGCAATAGATGTGGGAAACATGAATTCTGATACATATGACAGTAGAGTCAAGAATGCCCCATTGCATGATCCCTCAGGGTACCCTTTGCATCATACTTTATGTAAATGCTACATTCTGGAGTTGGGCAGTACACAGCCTATATGGCTGTATGCCATATCTCTGAAAAAGGGAAGATGTTCAAAGTCCAGTCTAGTGCTAAATTTGCCCTTCTGAGGTGGTCTTAAAACAGAACCTACTAATTCTTTAATATGTTCTTTGAGAAGTGAATGTAAAAATTAAAGTTTCTACTTAAATTTCCTTTACCTTAAAATATGACACTGTTCTGTGGCAAAGCCACATGAATTATGGCCTCAGAACTTTGCCTTCACATTGTATCTGGTTTCTAAGTCTTCTCAGTATTCCCTTCTCAGGTAAATGGTATGCTTTTTGGGAGCAGGTAAGATAGTTTCTATTTCATTTGTATCTTTCAAATTACTAAGCATACTGTTGCTTGCTTAGTCATTTTTGTCTGAAGTTATTTGCTCTTTATCTTAAGATACTAAGAGAGAATGATTAACTTCATTCTAGCATTATTGAGACAATTAGTATAATTGATTTTGCCTGAATAATTTTCTGAAACAAAAACAAACACTCCCTCCCCTGCAAAAGACCTTTATATATGAGGCCATTGTAGACTACAGAGAAAGATTTAACACGTAAATAAAGAGATTTTTCTAGTGGTTAATATATTTCTTAGTAGTCATGCTTGGGAGATGAGCTAGATATTTTAGACTAATTTGGTGCCATTTTTTTCATTACTAAATGTTACTTCTTCCTTAAGTCTTCTACTTTCTTTCAAATCTTTCAAAGAGTAATTTGCATATTGGGCAATTTGCCTTAATATAACCCTGACCCCCCCCAAAAAAAAAGGGAAAAAGGAGAAAATGATTGAACTATAGTGTGAAAGTGTCTGAAGTGGTCAACAGAAATGGTGGAGAAAATCTGTTTAGATTCCAAAAGGGAATTAGAAATTGTTTACTGCATTCCAATTTCACTAAGGAAGAAGTTTAATATTAAGGTATTTATTTTCCATGATAAAAATTTAGAAGAAGAAGTTGAGTATCAGGAGGCATGATTGAGGTAGGTAGCAATGTATAAGTTATAAGAAGAGTATGCAAAGTGTACTGGATACCCTGGATAGACATAATGGGTAATTTCCTGACCAGCATCAGGAAGATGGACAAAGCATCTGGGAAGTAATTTTCATCTTATTTGTTTGTGTGCACTAGAAACATTTAGGAGTATTACTTCCCTACAGAGCTGAGAAATGAATATGGACCAACATATGCATAGTTTAATTTTTGGTGTTATTTGGGAAAGAATTCCTAGTAGATATACAATTTTCTGTGCTTCCATAGTACACCTCACAGCTTCTCACACCTGCCAAAATGAAATGATATGCACATCATATTTACTTAAAAATAATGTCATATGAAGTATAAGACAGGTTCCAAAGAATTCCTTGGAAACCTTTTCAAGAAGATACAGACAGAACTTCCCAGATGTCTGCAAAGCTTTTAGTCAATATCTGGAATGTCAAGAAAATGCCAAAATATTTCGAATATGACAACATGTACAGCATCCCAAGAAGTAATTTGAAAACACAGCCTTCAGGGCATTTCACTGCTCTCTGTTGATACCAACAGCTTTGTCAGGGCTTCTGGCTTACAGGACAGCTACACTGAACTCCTACAGAGGCAAGTGATCTTTGGGATAAAATGGGGGACAGTGTATCTGCCACTTGTCTACTTAAAAGAATATAAGATTTCCCCAAAGTGTTCCATAAGTTGTTCATCAAAAAGAATATTGTATGTGTTCATTCAGCTTTGGGAGGCACTGCATAGAATATCACAATGCTTATTAAACACATTGAGAAATAATTTTGAGTTCATGAAACAAGAGGTCTTACAAATTTTCCAAATTCCAGTGAGGGGCCCCCCACCTGTAAAACTAGTATTTCCAGTCTAGAACAGTTTTCCTTTTTTTTTTATTTTTAGAGAGAGAACATGAAAGAGGGAGAGAGGCAGAAGGAGAGAGAGAGAGAATCTTAGGCAGGCCTTATGCCCAGCATGGAGTCTGATGCGGGCTCGATCCCATGACCCTGGGATCATGACCTAAGCTGAAATCAAGAATGTGAATGCTCAACTGGCTGAGCCACCCAGATGCCCCAGAACAGTTTTCTATGCAACTCTAGAAGTCTTAAAAAAGTCTTAAGGTCTTGAAAAAGTAGTCAAATCTCCATAGTATGTCTATAATGGATGTTGGTGTTGGTTTGAACTTGATATTCTTTTTTTTAAAGTTTATTTATTTTGAGAGAGAGAGAGAGAGAGAGAGAGAACACAAGTGGGAGAGAGGCAGAGAGAGAATCCCAAGCAGGCTCTGCACTGTTAGTGCAAAGCCTGATGCGGGACTTGAACTCACAAACCCCGAGATCACGACCTGAACCAAAGTTTTATGCTTAACCATCTGAGCCACTCAGATGCCCCTGAACTTGATATTCTTAATCATCATTAATAAGTTCAGTTCTACTTCTAGTTTATAAAGACATTTTTAATGGAAATAGTTGTTTTAACCATTTCTTCTTATTGAAGCAATTAATTAGATTTATATTGATAGATTTCCCTATTATTAAAGCACACCTGCATTTATGGGATAATACTTATCTGGTTGTTTGCTTTATTAGCTATGATTATTTTACTTACGATTTTGAAGTTTATGTTACATATGTGTTTGGACTAAAACAGTGACCTCTGTGTGGCCAGTATGTTAGGGCTGAGAAGTCTCTCTATAGAAAGCATTTCTTTTTTTACTGGCTTTATGAATTGGCCTCCCACATAAGATTTCATGCAAATGAGGTTCCACAATGACATAAATGGTAAAACAACTGCAGGTTTATACTTTTTTCTTCTTTTTGTGCCTTTTTCAGGTTTGGCTTTCAGAGTTATACTAACTTCCAAATGAACTGGATAGATTTCCATATTTCTTGATGCTCAGAGATGGTTGCTCTGACAGTGGGCTATGTGTCTTAATAATGTTAAAGAACACAATAGGCAAATTCTTTAGCTTAAGAACCATTTAAAAAAATAATTTATCAATAACTTTTTGATTTTTCAGGTTTTTAACTTTATGAGTCATTCAGTTATTCATATTTTTCCAGGAATATCTCTATTTTATGAAAATCAGTGATTCCCACAGTATAGTTTCCAGACCAGTAGCATCTTGATCACCTGGGAACTTGTTAGAAATGAGACTGTTTTGTGTACCACCCTAGACCTACTGAGTCAGAAACCCTGGTTTTAATAAGTTCTGTAAGTGATTCTGATACTTCTTAAAGTTCTAGATCTTTAAAATTATTTAATTCAGCATCCATACTTTGTTCTTTAAAAATGTTGCAACTCCTCCACATTTTTAATTGTATTTTCTTACTAATTCTTATTTTTGGTCCTCTTTGTGTTTAATTTTACATAAGTTTATTTGTTTTTAAAATAATCAGCTCTGGAATTTATTTATCAACTGACTTTATTACCTGATGCTACATGTGAGTTCCATTTAAGCCAGAATTAAATAGAATTTAATTTAAAAATATAACATGAATGTTACAACAATTTTCTATAATTATGGTTATTCAAATCTGTGAAATATCTAGCTTTGAAACAAAGATATTTAGAGGCACCTGGGTGGCTGAGTCAGTTAGGTGTCCAACTTTGGCTCAGGTCATGATCTCACGGTGTGTGGGTTCAAGCCCCGCGTCGGGCTCTGTGCTGAGAGCTAGCTCAGAGCCTGGAGCCTGTTTTGGATTCTGTGTCTCCCTCTCTCTCTGACCCTCCCCTGCTCACACTGTCTCTCTCTCTTAGAAATAAATTTTTAAAAAACATTAAAAAAAAGAAACAAAGATTTTTATATACCACGTTTTTTAGTTCTAACGTCTGGGGCACTGGTGAGTAAATCATGATACTGGAGAGCATGTTACTTAGAATTACCCACAGGAGAAACAACTTAATTGCAAATCACCATTTATGGCCTAGAGGATTGGTGCTTATTGTTTTCTATTTGGATTTATATATTTTGGAACCTCTGTTGTTTTTTAGTGTCAACTAACTCAAATGGTAGTCACACAGGCTTGTTGTATGTCATTTCTGCTGCTGTTAAGAATGCCTGCCTGTGTTTTTGAAGTACCTCTGTGACCTCATTCACACACCAAGTGAAATTCTGCTATGTGACATAACTAGTCCTTTAAATCAGACCATCACAAATATATTGCTAATCCAAATTCATGAAAATAGATTTAGTTTTATGGGTGTAATATAGTAAAGGAGGAAATAATCAATAATCAGAAGCTTAGCTTCATTTATAGACTCTTGTATTTGTTTTCTAATTGAATGATTGTGACTTTTCTCTTTATTATTCCTACTCTCTAGTTTTCCTTAACATTCCTTAATGATTTATTTTCTGACTCCCTGAGATGAACACCCAGTTTATTAGTTTTCTTTCTCTCCTTATATCTTTTGGCACTTTTAAATCCTTCTGTTATCATCCCATATCAGTCTATTTACTTTTTAAAGTTTTCATTGGTTTTTAGAGGCCACATCTATTTTCATCCTAAGATTTCTTTTTTTAAAATAGCTTTAGTGAGATATAATTTATATATATTTTACCACTATCAAGTATATAATTCATTGACTTCTCAAATATTCCCAATGTGGTTGCCTCCTAAGTTTTCTGTATCCTTGATACAATGTTATTGTCCCCATGTTTTGTAGCATATTTTTCCTGTGATTTCTGATTACTCATTCTTTTTTTAAAAAATGTTTATTTATTTATTTTGAGAGAGAGAAACAGAGAGAGAGAGTGTGTGCAAGCTGGGGAGGGCAAAGAGAGAGGAGAGAGAGAATCCCAAGTAGACCTCATGCTGTCATTATGGAGCCTGACACAGGGCTTGATCTCATGAACCTGAGATCAAGACCTGACCTGAAATAAAAAGTTGGATACCTAAGTGATGGAGCCACCCAGGTGCCTATGATTCCTCATTCTTGAAATGGTGAGGAATTAATTTAGTTGCTGTGTTTCAAATTAACAGAATACTGAATTGCCCTTGGACTCTCCATTTCTGTACTAGCTAAATATCCTTCTCAGGTTAACATTGGAATGGCAGATTTACATGCAAAATTTTCAACTCTGTTTATTCTCTAGAAAACATTCATCTGACTAGATTCTTCTTACTGCAGTAAGGTCTTCAACATACATGTCCTGGTTCTTAGAGGAATGGACATGTACGTTGTCCAATGGACATGTACGTATGTCTGAACCAATGGAATACATGAAAATCTGTGTCCCCAGCCCTCATATACTGCTGCTAGATATTTCCTGTGTGACCCCATTTGAGATGGGTCTGATATCCTATCCTGTGAATTAGAAGAGATCACTAAAGTAATCCTTTTTCTGGACTTGTCTACTTTTCCTTGAGTCCCATCTTGATTTGTGAAGAGGGAGAAAAATGTAGATGTCTCTTGTCATAATGATTTTATATGATTTAGGGTGACTAGCCCTACTGACTTGTTCAGGGCTTTCAGTGCTGAAATTGGGGAAGTCCTGAACAAATCAAGATGAGCTGGTCACCCTAGTGGCAGCCACCACAAGGAAATGACCCAGTATGAAGGGAAGATCCTCCATAAGGCACTCCATGAAGAAGTGAGCACTTCTGCCATTTTGTCTCTCAGGTATGGCCACCTCCTAGCACCACGGTTCATAGGATGGCCACTGTACCTGGGAAGGAGGGGGAAACGGTGGACTACTTGTGCAGACTATCCTTTGTCTCATAAAGGAAAGGCTGTCAAAACACTTCCATCTTCTGGCCAACTAGAAACTTGCAGAGGTGGCAGCCCCAGTGTGCATGTCTTTTAAAAGTCCCTCTTCTTCAAGTTGTGGAGCTGAGGAATCTGGGTTGGAACCTCCAATTTACTGGTTGGTGCTGGTATAACAGAGAACAATTTGCTAAACCTCTTTATGCATCAGTTCCTCACCTGCAAATGGGAATAATAATATTTCCTACCTTAAAGCAATTAAAATAGTGCCTCACACATAGAAAATACTCAGCACATGCTGGCTATTAGTAATTTTTTTTTTTCTGCTTAAATCATTTATGTGGAGCTACTTGATTTGGCTTTCTATTTATTCTTTGATCACAAGTTCCTGGTACCTTGATTCTGAATTCAATGAAGACTTATTAAAACTTACAGATTTTGTTTGGATGAAAATAACACCTCATGGTTGTGATAATCATTAATTTCATCTCTATTTTTAAAGTTCTTTTAGTATCTAAAACTTTCATATTGTTTTACTGTAGAAGTTTGTCAAGGGTCCACAAAAATCCTTTCTGTCATGGACTCTCTTCTGAAATCTTACCTTTTCAAAGCTTCTGCTTTTCATGGATATTGGATAATCTATGTTACTTTTATATCAGTACCTTTTTCCAGCACTTTTGTCTAAGATTTGTTTTCTCTAAAATCTGTATGCTCATCTCTTGTCTTTGGCTGCAGCAGAAAACAAATATGGGGATGGGGGGGGAAGGCTAGGGTCAGAAATTGCTATATCTGAAAAATGCCTGATGTGAACCAAACCAAAAGGCTTTACACTCAAACTCTCCCTACTACAAGGCCACCCTTCCCTGGTCCCAGAACTGAATTATTTCCCAGACCAATATCAGCTTGCTCCACATGAGGTGTTTCCAACAAGATCTGCAGCTTCCTTCCTAGCTTCATGGTCCTGAAGCTCTGGCTTTCAGAATGGATTCCATTTCCTTTTAATTTCAGATCACAACTATAGGCAGAGATCAAAATCCTCTCCAATTCGGGGCGCCTGGGTGGCTTAGTCGGTTAAGCGTCCGACTTTCGCTTAGGTCATGATCTCGTGGTTCGTGGATTCGAGCCCCACGTCGGGCTCTGTGCTGACTGCCAGCTCAGAGCCTGGAGCCTGTTTCAGTCTGTGACTCCCTCTCTCTCTGACCCTCCCCTGCTCACTCTGTCTCTCTCTCTCTCCTAGAAATAAATAAAACATTAAAAAAAATTTTATAAAAAAAAATCCTCTCCAATTCAAGGACTTTGCCTTTCATGTGGAATTTTGCTTGCAAAAAGGGTAATTTCTGGTTGAGAGCCCATTGTTAGCCTACAATTTTCCTATACACATTGTTGCTGTGTTCTGTTGGTTGACACCCCGTTATAGTCATCTTCCACAAAGGAGAGAAGAGTTGGGATCCTAAATCTGAGTCACATATTCTTTTTTTTTTTAATGGTTTATTTATTTCTGAGAGAAAGAATGAGAGACAGTGTGAGCAGGGGAGGGTCAGAGAGAGAGGGAGACAAAGAATCTGAAACAGGCTCCAAGCTCTGAGCTAACTGTCAGCACAGAGCCCCATGCAGGGCTCAAACCCACGAACTGTGAGGTCATGACCTGAGCCAAAGTCAGACGCTTAACTGACTGAGCCACCCAGGTGCCCCCTGAGTCACATATTCTTTCCTGCCACCTTCTGAGACCTGAAGAAGTTAGCTGTTAGCTCTTTCTCTAAAGACAGGTAGTTAGGGCTTTATTCTCCTGACTTGACAACTGATTGCAGCTGAAGACCTCGCCATTGGGCTTCTGAGGATTATTTGAATAGAGGAAAAATGGACAAAATTACTTTCTCTTACTTGGAAGTTCTTTGGCCTCAAATCCTTATCTGTTATCTCCTCTGGGGAACCATGGGTTTTAGGGGCTTCTTTTGCCAAGTTAGAGATAGATCATGGCCTCTACTACTCCACATTGAGGCAAGAACTTCTGAACCTCATCTTTCCTTCTCTTGACAATTCCCTTCCCTAGCAACAGGGCTCGATGTTCTTTGTATCGACTTAGATCAGTGCTTGAATTCCCTCTAGAGAGTGTTTCCTAAAATGTGTTCTCAGGAACATTAATCCAGAGAGATCTCTAAAAAAGTGTTTCATGATTACATGTTTAGGAGATGCAGCATGCTATAGTCCCCTTAATACACTTAAACTATATCTTATGGAACTAGTGGTTTCATATAATATACTTTGGGAAATGTAGAAATGAGAAAATTCATATATATATATACATAAATTGATATACTATACAGCCTTTTAAAAGAATATTTCTTGGTATTAAAAGTGTTCAATGTGGAGGAAAAGAAGTTTTAAAATAATATCTATGGTCTGATCCCATTTTATTAAAAAAAGGGGGTTTTAGATGTGTGAAAACACCTAGAATATAATATTTCAACACTTACTAGTACTTGTTTCTGGATGACAAGAACATTAGTCATATTTTGTTTCTTTCTGTTGCTAAGCTGTATTTTCTGATAGTGAATACATATTATCTGAATGTAATGAAATAATATTACATTTTCAAAAGAATAGTTTGCTTAGCTGCAATAGCTTTGATTCCATTTCATTTTTAGATTTTAGCTAAATGATCATCTTTCCTCCAAAGTTTGCTCAACACTTAGAAATTTGAGTTCCTGGAAATAAGGAGTTGCTTTCATAGTCCTTGCTATTCTTTGTAGCCTCTGGGCACCAACTCTAGTAGATTTCTCTATTTATCCCTGCTTTTAGTAGAGTATAGAGAATTTTATGTGAGGGCCTTTGCTGTACCCCAAGGAGGATTCCTAGTGGGAATTAGACCTCCAAGCCTGGTACTTTTTGCCCTAACTTTATCCCATTTAGACCATAGCCCCCTAGGGCAATGGGAATTGCTTAGAGTCCCCTTAAGACACTTCACTTGAACCCACACGGAAGGACACATATCCTTTCTTACCCACAGCAAATGTTTGTAGAAAGCTGTTTTCTGCAGATTTATCCAGGTACAAGAGTCCAAACATTGAGCCCCTGTGTCAAATTCTCTTATTTGCATAAGGCATATAGAGTAACAACATGTTCTCACAACCCTTATATGTGTTAATAAAGCTTGTGAGGTAGAGGATCATTTCTCTCATCACTGACTGAATAAACCAATGTATGATTTTCTGTTCCCCACAACACAAATTGAGAAGGGAACAGCATACACGAGTATCATATAGGGAGGATCACTGACAGAAGTGTTGCCAAGTCTTTCTAGAGAGCATTCTTGTTCTTACCACACTGGCATATTTTGTGGTGGGTGCCCTAGTCTCCAGAGGAGGAGAAGTGAGGCAGACAGAATTTATATTCTATATGATCTCCTGTACTTTCAGGATTGGCTTTACCAAAGCTTTATGTGTTTAATTAGTTTTCATTTTAGCAAATATTTTAAACTTTTCAGTGTAGTGATTAACCCCATTGACCGTCTTTTTGCCTTTTCAAGTGCAGCAACTTATTAGAGATTTTTATTATTACCCTGTAAGTTCCTCAGAGTTGCATTCTGTGGCGTTAGCTATGCAGTCTACATTTTGTGAGCTCTTTTAATTGCTTCTCTGTAGCGTGGACTTATTTCGAGAGAAGGTCACAGTAGTTTTCATTAATCCAGTGTTACTTTTAGAATCTCTGAGCTTTCATTTGTATCCAAAATTCCATTAGTTTTTCCTTAATTATTTCATCAAATGAGTTGTTTTCCATTTTGTAAGGCGTCTTTCCTTTATAAAAAGGTCAGTGCCATTGACATATTTTCAGTTACCTTGCTCTTTTTATGGGCCATAAGTAGACAATTTCATAGCCAGTAAGGATGAAAGAGGAGAGGCGGTGACTATGCTGTGGTATAGTATCCAGTCTGCTGACCTCCTTTCTTTCTTGTTTCTTAACTGTTAGACATTTTATTCATCCACCATTTTTTTTAATGAGGGGGTCTTAGAGATCAAGTAAAATGTCAAATAGGGAACTTTGCTAGTGATACAGTTGGCATTTTAGGTTAAAATGAACCTTTTGGATTCTTTGTGGAATATATGCTATGCTGATTTCAAAATAACATAATTAATACAGATTTAACTTGATAAAAATGTATTGAGAATCTTTTTTTTTTTCTGGAAGTAAAAAAAAAAATGTTGTGCTCCCCGCCCCTAGGGGTTTACACTATAGTGAAGAGTTAGCTTTTTATAAAGATCTGTTGCATTTTGAATATTTTAGAATTACAGGATGGGAACACTTACTACCATGGTAGTAAATAACCTTAATTATTTATTTAGGCCCTGTCTGTAGCTTTTCTAAAGTTCTTCAAACATTGCTCCAGCTTAAGTAAAAACCAGAACTATGTGCATTTGGAAAGTCTTGTGTAGAGTAGCTGCCACTTTAAAAAGAAATACTGAACGAGAAATACTCAGAGAAGAGCCAAATCAGTCAAGGTTAGGGTTGTTTCCACATGTGGACTGATAAAAAAGTGATGACTTGGGGGAAATATGATTGCTGTCTATATACTCACTGGATATACTCCAAATTGGATACAAACTAACACACGTAATACACGTGATTTGCATACAAGCAAGCACACGGGATTTTAGAATACTGACTCTTGCAAATCTTGAGGCTTGAAGGAGGTCACTTTAGGACAAAAAATAGCAAGTGCTACTTTTTGCAATAGTGGTTAAAGGAATCATTCAGGCTGCGACAATAAATGGGCATTTCAAGGCTGCTATCATGTAGGGCAACTACCAATCTCACGCATAAAACATGCCTTGTTCCTATTCCTGCTGTCAGGATGTGGTAAAGAATGAATATTTTTAGTTATGTCTAATAAAGTATCATTCATTCTCAGAGTTGCTGTCTTTAAATGAGTGGAAAGCCACCCTTGAAAAAGTGTTCTTAAACGTCTCAGTGTATATCACACATGTTTAAGTACAAATTTCAAAAGAACCAATTTAATTATTTGTTCTCTACATACTCAGTGCTGGCCAAGAAAATGCTATTTTGCCAAACACCTACTAACCAATAACAGTTATGTTTTGCAATTTATGTTACTGTCTGATTGTCTAACAGAGGAATTACTTTTCCCCCAAGCACCTTCAAGGTAATTCAAAGTGTTATGCTTGATCAGTGGGTAATTATGTTTCCCTTCTAAGCTTATAATAACAGCAAAGAAAGATATGCTCTTCTTGTTTTTAACAGTACAGTTCTGATGATACTTGCTGAATGAATGAGTGAATGTATGAATAAAAGAACATGATTGGGGCTGGCATCTTTGACTCTTTCTACTCTGAGCTCATTGAGATTAATGAACTAATCACCATGTGTGTGACTGTATTAATGGGCCATGCATGAAGTCTTTCATTCCTAATGATGCACATGTGATTTTTTGAAAAACTAAACTCCTACTAGGGATGGATAAACAATAAAATATATCTTATAGGTGATATTAAGTCAGCATTATAGTTAATTCCAATGAAGGATGAGATGTGTTGCAAATAGATCTTAGGACTTTCCTAGGAAATTGTATGCAAGTATGGATAATGCATTTATCCACTAATACGTATCCATCCACCATAAGCTTTTGTTTAACGCTATTCCAGAGAGGCTTTGTGATCATTAAATGAGATAGTACATGTGAAGGCTTTAGGACAGTGCATGGGACTAACTGAATGTTCAATAAATGATACCTATTATGATGCTCCTGTTGCTGCTATTATCAATATTATATAACCACCAGCCAAGTTTCTTCATGGCTATTAGGTAGCCATGAAGAAAGTCAACCTCCTTATAAACCCGGATCTTTAATTCCTGGTCTGAAGGGATCTTTATCCTTAATTTCCCCAAATGATTGAAATACAGATATTTGCATGGTTTGCCATCAGTTTCCAAGAATATAGTTTTCAAAAAGTGATATCTGCAGCTAGGTAAATTCCAGGACTAGTTAAATGAATTCAGAGCCCTGTTATGTATGTTGGAGAGTGGGGTTATATGAAACCATGAAGAATTTACTCACATCTGAATGGGCAAGAGTTTTCCACTCTGATCTGCATATAATGCTGCCACAAAGTGGTGCTGTCCGAGTGCCAAGCGATCAACTTTTCCTGAAGCCCTATCAGCTTCTTCACCTTTTATGTCCCTTGCCTATTACCCAGCTTTTGTAGAGGTTGCTGGTTTCCAACAGGAGTTGTAACTTCCATTCAGACATTCAGTAGCTCCTTGCTAATGAGCAATGATGGAGGCACATTTTAGCAACACTTCTAACTGTGTGTTGCTTTGGACAACTGTTTCTGGTACATTTTGGGGTGGGAAGGAGATCAACTTTTTCACATTGTTATTGCATGATGATGTGTTGTTAATGTAATGGATTTGATGTGAAAACTGCCCTTATTTCCATACTTTCAAATCCACCAAATTAGGTAATTTGCAGTTAGTTTCCTATCCATTGATGCATGTTATTAAGGTCCTATGGTTTTCTTTCTTTAGTTAAATAAATCAAGTGTATTAAGATTAATACATTTATTCTAAACATTTAAGAATTCAAAATTATGTAGCATGATACCTTTCTTTCATTTGACTTTCATTTTGCTTCTCCTCAGGTAGTAAAGATATATTTTTGAAGGGACAAACACACATTTTTTTAAAACTAAAGAAGTCTATTGTACATGTGTTTTGTTAGTATTGTTACAGATCTCCTTTGAATTTTTTTCACATCAGTCGTTTAATGGATTCTCAGCAGGTAGGAGAGAAATAGTAGTGGTTTGAAAGAAGGGATGAAGAATCATGGTTACTTGATTTCAGAAAATTTTTTTCTTTAGGTGTTTTGTTTGTACTGTTACTACTTTATGCCAATATTATTTACATACATTATAGGTGGTATTCTTTAGTATGAAAGCCTGATTTAATGAATTATCTAGGTTAGGCAGCATATGTAAGTATAACACAATTATGAATGACTGATTTAATGAACCACAATGTCAGTAAATGATGCTGCTTCTAAACTCTGGCCACTGTTCACAGATTTCAAACACATGCACCAGGTGGTTAGGGTTCATGATTGATAAAATTGTGATTCAGGGAGCATTGCCACCTAAACTTTGTCACTCTGCTGCTTACAGCCATCTAATGGGCTTCACATCATTCTTAGAATATGACCTCTCAGCATATAGATTTTTGTAACCTGGCCAGTGGCTACTCCAACAGTCTCATGTCCATTTGATCTTCCCTCATTCACTGTTTCTGTCACACAAGCTTTCTTTTCATTTTGCCAAATTCATTCCAGAATTAAAAGATTAAACGTTTGGTCTTCCCTCTGACTGGAATTCTCTCCCCTTAGACTTTGCAGGGCTCTCTCCTTTACCTAATTCAGATCTCATCTCAAATATCACCTCCTCAGAGAAGCCTTTCCTCACCAGTCCATCTAATTCTACTTTCTGCCTTCTCTTCATTCCATTCTTTATTTCATTACCTTGCTTTATTTTTCCAAGTACTTATCATTACCTGAAATTATGTTAATGATTTGTTTTCTTAATTATTGTCCATCTCTCTTGCTGGAATGTAAATTCCATGGAGGCAAGGACCTTTCATGAATTGTTCACCTCTATATTCCCAGCATCAAGAATATGGTCTGCCCCATAGTGGGTCTCAAGAAATATCTATTACATGAATGAACGCACACATGAATTTGTAGACTGATTCCTTTCAGCCATGCATTGTGATAGACGGTTTTGTTTTTTCTGTTAGATGGTGTGACTGTGTAAGAGAACTGTCACTGTTTCCATTTTATTAAAGAGGAATCTGGGACGCACAGGGTTCAGGTCTACAGGCATGTAGTTTGCAAGCGCTAAAGCCGAGATTCAAGACTATGTTTGATTTGCTTTGATTTGTTTACTTCAAAATAAAATATATTATTTCTTTTGGAAAAGAGGAGGAAAGAGGGCTTTGCTTTCTTTAGGAATGCTTTTTAAAAACTTACATCTTTGCTATTGGCATCTAGCCTCAAGTTGCTAATTAAATTGCCAGCCAAGTTTATAGCATTGTTTTGAAACATACAATTATAGGACAATATTGACAATCCTTTTTGAAACTCTGGTTCAGTTCCTTATACCTGTTATTCTAGGGTTTGTTGTAAAATCTTTTTTGCCTAGTAAAACTTAATAATTAAAAAGAGAGTGTCTCTTTGAAGATTATTTCTCATGATCTATTTTCCTGAAATAACATTCTACTTAACCATCTTTCTCTTTTGACAATGAAAAATCTAACATTTTCTACTAGCTGACCCTGGGTTCCTTCATCAGCAATCTGTTCTAGACAGTCCTCCTTCTTTGTTGTGGTAAACATCAAGAGGCGTCCTACAATTCTCTTTAGTTTGACAAATTCCCAAACTTAGTTTGTTTTTTATGACCCTGATGCCAATAGCCATTAACTTTAGGACTCATGCCAGGACCTCTGTTGACTTCTATTATTATAAAAAGGAAAGGTGTCATTTATGCATAGATATGTAAGACATAGATATTGGTCTGGTCTGCTATTAGGTAACACTTGACAAAAAGTGAAGTACTAATATTTTCACATTAAAAGGCAGCTGTGAAATAGGCAACTATTTCATAATTTCATAAATTACATCTTACTGCTTGTTTATGGAGTATTTTTGTAACAATATGTTATAGTAACAACATGTTAATATAAATATTTTTATCTAAATTTCTGTAGCAAGTTTTCCTCAATTTTCTTTTAATGATGTGCTCTGATATTATAGGAGGTAACAAATGAATTAATGCTATTTGTGTTATTATAATTGTATCTGTCACTAATTTTTTAAAATGATTTTGGCAGTGGGATTTTATACATGCTTGTTAGTATTCTTTCATCTTTTTAATGGTATTCTTAGAATGGATGAAACTCCAAGCAAAAGCATGGCACACAGCAAGCACTTCATACAAGATTGTTCCTTCTTCACAACCTTCCCTCTCCACCCCCTCCCACCAGGAAGCCTTTTTCTGGTAGTTGGTAATGTGTTGCATGACTTATATTATTGTAATTGTTCTCAAATAAGGGAATGTTTATTATTATTATATCAACCTTAATTCCTCATTAAGTTATTCTTCAATACTGTTGGTTACTATTGATTTTTCTATTAATTAAACTATAGCAGTCATTTCTAATCATACTGATACTTTTTTCTAACCTTCTCTTCCTTGAAAGCTAACATTTCTATGTTCACATCTGCTTTATTTCTAGTGGTCATAGAGCCAGTATTTACACACAGCAAAGGATGTTCTGAAAATACCCCATGGCTGATGTTTTCTTCTTCTTTTTTTAATGTTTATCTATTTTTGGGAGGTGGGGGAAGGGGAAGAATAAAAGGGAGACACAGAATCTGAAACAGGCTCCAGGCTCCACACTGACAGCACAGAGCTCAACGAAGCGCTTGAACCCATGAACTGTGAGATCATGACCTGAGCTGAAGTCTGGATGCTCAACTGACTGAGCCACCCAGGGTGCCCCCAGTGGTTGATGGTTTCTTAAAATCGCTCAGGAAATTGAGTGTTTTAAGCACATTGTCTGTGTGTTGAGGCTGCCCCTCAATGTAGTTTGATTGCTACAGTGTTACAAAAATGTTGAATATGAATGTCTTCATAGGGAATGCATACTCTTCAGTTCTGCCACAGACCCTACCATTTCCTATCTTAACAGTAGAAACTCACTTATCTATCTATGTGATACATTTCATATTTGACCCTTGGTTGAGGATAAATTGGCTAACTAAGTGACCAAAATGGTATTCATGTTTTGATTCTTAGTTGTATTGTATAATTAAAACCTGCAGTTGAGTTTGGTTTTAGCAGTAGCTGTGAAGACTAAGTACTAATCTTCTGTCTCAAGTTCCTTATTTATAAGAAATAAGGTTATAGTAAGAATAACAAAAAAAAGTAAAAATAAATTAAAAACAAGTTTTTTTAATTGTAAGAAATGGACATTATAATAATTTTTACCTACCAGAGTTGTTGTAAGGATTAAATTAAAGGGTATCTGGTATGTGTTATGTGTTCAGTAGTAGATATTGTCATTAGTGTTTCCCTAATTTTTATAGCTTTATCAAATAAGCTTTCAAATACCCATGGTTGGGATAGAAAGCTAATGGAATTTCCTTTATAAAAAATAAACATTTATAGTGCAATACATATGGTTGTTACAGGTATTAACATCAATACTTAATGATGACAATATATTTTGGATTACTTCCATTTTCAGAATCTCACTTTCTAAGAAGTGTTTCTGGGAATGACTTCTCACTAGGGACTGTGGTATGTGGTTTCTGACCACATGGTCTCTATTCTTGGTGTATCATTTGTTATAGGTTGACAAGTGCCCAGGCCCCAGACACATGGAATTCTCTTAAGCATTTCAAAGGACTAAATGAAGGTAATTTTTTGGCAGCTGAACAGTTTGACCAATGACTACATCACTATTACATGCTATGGTTGATGTACTTTTTGGCCTGGATTTCTGTGGAAGCATGATGTACCAGATGACTTTACCTCTGTGCCCATTTAGTGGCACCGATGGGGATGCACATAGAAGTATGAGAGAGCAAGTGGCCATAATGTATCAGAATATAGTGACTTCAGAAGATCACATAAATACATAGGCAACAACCAGTCTGCTTCTTTTTAAATAAAATACCTTTGTCTATTAATAATGAATAACTTTTCATTAGTATGTAGTTTTTAAATAATAATATGAAACAGAAACCCAGGAGGCCAATGCATTTCATGAGCACAGATATTCCCATTGGGCAATGATATGTAAGAAAATACATTTTCCAGCTTCTGCACAGCCAAGGAAACAACCCAGAAAATTAATAGGCAACCAACGGAATGGGAAAAGATAGTTGCAAATGACATATCAGATAAAGGGTTAATATCCAGAATCTATAAGGAACTCATCAAACTACACGCCCGAAACACAAACAACCCAGTGAAGAAATGGGCAGAAGATATGAACAGACACTTCTCCAAAGAGGACATCCAGATGGCCAACAGACACATGAAACGATGTTCAGCATCCCTCCTCATCAGGGAAATACAAATCAAAACCACACTGAGATACCACCTCACGCCAGTCAGAGTGGCTAAAATGAGCAAATCAGAGAACTCTAGATGCTGGCGAGGATGTGGAGAAACGGGCACCCTCCTACACTGTTGGTGGGAATGTAAACTGGTACAGCCCCTCTGGAAAACAGTGTGGAGGTTCCTCAGGAAACTAACAATAGAACTCCCGTATGACCCAGCAATAGCACTGCTAGGAATTTACCCAAGGGATACAGAAATGCTGATGCATAGGAGCACATGTACCCCAATGTTCATAGCAGCACTCTCCACAATAGCTAAAACATGGAAAGAGCCTAAGTGTCCATCAACAGATGAATGGATCAAGAAGATGTGGTTTATCTATACCATGGAATACTACATGGCAATGAGAAACAATGAAATCTGGCCATGTGTAGCAACATGGATGGACCTTGAGGGTGTTATGCTGAGCGAAATAAGTCAGGCAGAGAAGGACAAATATCATATGTTTGCACGTATAGGAGGATTAGGAGGAACTTGACGGAGGAACAAGGGGGAGAAGAAGGGCGGAAATGGTGGGGGAAAGGGAGAGAGGCAAACCATGAGAGACTCTTGAATGCTGACAAAAACTGAGGACTGATGGATGTGGGGGGGAGGGGGGATGGGCATGGAGGAGGACACTTGTGGGGATGAGCACTGAGTGTTATGTGGAAACTAATTTGACAATAAACTATTAAAAAAAAAAAAGAAAATACATTTTCCCACTGAATTGAATGCATGTACTTCAAAAATCTTGCAAAAGAGTTCATCTGAGTACAAAATAGAGCATGGAGGATGAGTGGATGGACAATCATAACTTTGAAACCCTTCATTTGTTCAGGAAGGAAGATGAAAGATAGTTAAGGTCAAAAATGAAATGTATTTGGTTATCAGAAAATCTAGTTTGCAGGGCATAGTTCTACTACATACTCAATGAATCTTCATTGCACTGCTTTCCTTATAGGCACAGTACCAGTAATCCATTTTTCAGGTGCAGAAACTGAGGATTGGAAATGTTGAGTAAATGTGCCAAGATTCTACTGCTAATTAGGACACAAGTCAGGATTTCAAACTCTTGATTGACTTCAAAGCCTGCACTGTGTCCGACATGATACACTGCCTCGTTATGAAGTGCTTTCTAATTACTAGTTGTTATTGTTAGGGAATTGAGAACAGGTGTCTACCTCCAATGCTCTGGGATCGGAATCAAGAGGGTGAGACCCAGGAAATGACAGAAAACTGTCCCCAGGGCTACCTCTGGGAGTAGCTCACAAGACAAGACCCGGAGGCCCAGTCAGAGGAGCAGCTACCAGATAATTAATCAGTCTGACAAATGGCTGCACACGAAAAAGGAGACCAGCTGTGAATTGGGAAGCCAGGGAAGCAGGGGAACCCAGGAAGACAATGTAGATTTGGCTGAAGCAGGAAGGAAGTTGGAAAAGGAAGAGAAAGCAGAAGCAGTGTGGAATAGGCTAAACGATTTTGATCCCTGTTACCTTTTCTACATGTCCTTGGGAATGTTCCTTCTGGAAGACAATGTGGGGGTAGAAGCCTGGTACATTCTGAACTATAGGCCCTAGGAGATGACAGGAGACCATCCCTGAAATAATGTAACTGGGGTAGTTGGGGGGACCAGAGAGGAAGTAGAAACCACAGTGGGGAGAGACAAGCCATTAGAAAGTGAGCTCGATTCTCATTTTTATATGCAGAATGGCACAAGTATTGAAATCCTCGCATTATGGATATTGCCAAGGGGCAGATGGAATGTTACCTGTCTCATTCTTGCTAGAACATTACCCTATGTTTTAGCCAAATTAGGGAAAAAAATCTCTCCCATGAATGTAACATTTCTGGGTATTTAAGAGCAGGAGTGTGTGTGTGTGTGTGTGGGGGGGGGTGACGATGAAAATGGCAAGGAGTAGACAAATGCACAGCATGGGGGGACAGACAGGTTCAGCAGCACCCTGCCTCACTCCCACCCCCAATCTATATACCTTTTAATGAGCTGAATTTTGCAGTCTCAGGACCCTGAAAAAGTCATAACAATATGAAAATGGTAATTTCCCATAGGAAATTAGGTTTTATGAGCTTGTAGCTTGCATACACATTTTGCATTCTGTGTGTGTGTGTGTGTGTGAGTGAGAGAGAGAGAGAGAGAGAGAGAGAGAGAGAGAGACATTTTCCCATCTTTGTACTTCATTACCATTATGGAACTAGCCATTGGTGTGAAACAGAGCTGTCAAACACAATACAGAATTCTATAAAACTCAGAAAATGGAAACTGTTAGTCACTACACGGGGCCCAATTCCAGGTGCATTACATGCTCTGTCATACCAACTGAGACTGTGTGTCAAACTCTGTCACTATTACGGCTCCACGTCCCACATATCATTCAGTTGCTGCAATAATTTTTTACTTTTTCCCCCCACTTTACCCAGTGGCATTGGTGCTGAACAGTGAGAGGGATGGTAGCACTCAGCAACTCCAAAAGCATTCAGGGAATTTAATCTCAATTCCAAATGCATAAGTTCGACTTCTGCACAGACACTTAGAATATTAAAGGGCTAGGGAAAATGGAGTTGAAAGATTCTAGTCATATAATAACAGGGGCATATAGAAGCTTTGATATAGATAGGGGAATTATTTTTAAAAGCTTTATATGAACATATGAAAGCAGGAAGTGAATTGTAGGGTCTTTTCTTTAACAACTGATGAATTTTCAGTACCAACTGAACACAAAGGTATGCTGCCGTTTACTTTGAGAAAAGAATTAATTGTAAAACCTGATGACATTTTTGCTTCTACTTATTGAATAAAAATGTATTTTTTGAGGCCTACTATGTGCTAGGAACTTAAATCTTAAAGTTCTGTGATACATCATAGCCCACACAGTGAGAAATAATGTTGGAGAATCTCTGTGCAACACGTTTTCAACTGTTGAAAGGCTGTTATGGTGATTCTGCCCCTAACCTTTGCTGACCTCTTTTTGGAAAGTCTCATTTAATTGGGTATTTTCACAAAGTTCATTCTCCCTTTCCCCACTGGTTCTGGGGCAGGGCTACCCATAATAATTAGTGAGTACCTCCAACGCCCAGGATACCAACTTGGGTATCCTTCCGTGACAAAATTATCTAGTGTTATATTTTCTGTCTAGTTTTTTTTTGCACACACACACACACACACACACACACACACACGTTAATCTTTGAAGAAGGTAAAGACCTGGACTATATTTGGAGGTAGTATTCACACAGCATGTCTGAGCTGAAGAACCTTCTATCAAATGATTCTGTCATGTTCTGCCAAAAATTCTTTTTCTTTTCCTCCTCGATGTATATGCCTACATTCTTTCATTTGTTAATATTATTTAATTCTATATTATGTATTATTTACTGAATTGGGAACCACATGTCTACTTTATTAGCCAGGAGTTGATTGTAGATGTGAAGGAGGGATAACCCTGATCATTTCAACATAAACATCAGGATGCTTTAGAAAGACTTGATTAACTTGCAAGCCTAGAATATTTCCATTCTCATAGAGTAATAATAATAACATTATTAGCTAAAAATGTACCAAATGCTCTATTTCACATGGATTATTGAATTTAATCTGGAAATGGGTGTTATTGTTGTTATTCTCATTTTACAAATAATGAAGCTATTTAGAGAGACATAGTAACCTGTTCAAGTTATACATGTCTAAGCAGTGGACTCAAGCTCAGGCACATGAGTGCCTTGAACTCATGAGTTCATGAGTTCTGTGCTTTGAACCCCTCGTTATTCTATAAACAGTTCTGCATATGACCTGAGGTCACACTTTCTCCTTAAGTTTTCCATAACATTTAACTCTGAATAGAATTCTGGTATAAGCAATATCACAGAAATTGCATCTTTAATATTGTAATGAGCGTAGAATTCTTGTTATTCATTCAAATGAATCAACTTTCCTCAGAATTCTGCTTAATAGCATTTCATATTTTGAAAAACACTCTGGTCCATTAGTTGAATCAATGAGGTAACAATGGGGAGCAAGAAAATGCTAAAAATATGAACAGACAATAACCCTGCTTCCTCAGGGTGAGTTCTTCAGTATTATGGCAGTAGAACAGCTTTGCTATCTTCAGCTAAGCATTTAGTTCTGAAATTAACTTTCACTAAACATATGAAAAGATGATAACACAAAAAATGTATTTCATTCATCCATGAATTAGCTCGCACTGCATAAGTAACAAGAAGAAAATATCTTTGGAAGCTCCTAGATGATGGTATTTTCTAAGTTATGAGAAATTTCAAGGTGAACAAATGTTAGAACAACCAATTCACTTTCATTCTTTTCAAATCTAGGTAAACTTGATTCACTGGCAGCTGTCCAAATAATGGTAAGTTTTGCCAGAATAGATTCATTTGAATAGCAATGTGGAACACTTCAAATTAGGTTGTGCTCATTCATTCAGTGATCATTCTCTCATTGCTCACCTGCCTGGTGCCAGGCTTTGTGTTAAATTCTAGGGTTGCAAGCATATGTTTTCAAGAATGTCACAATTGTGGGATTGGGGTAATGGAGGTTGATATGAAAACAAAAGTAAGCGAGGAACTACTTCATTGTGGAGAGTGCAGCAATAGGCATACGGACAAAATAGAGTTGAAAAGGAGATCATCTCTTCGGAGGAAAGGTGTCAGAAAGGTCTCCTAAAGGAAGGGATATTTGGGCTGTATTATAAAAGATGAGTGAGACTTTTATTTCAATCTGGATACACTGGGGAACTCTAATTCTTTGGCTTTAACGTTGTTTGAGTCTTTCTCGCAAGCTGCTATTGTTAGTCTTCTCTGCTGTGTCTTATTTCAAAATACCAAATTACTCATCAGAAAAGACTTGTCGATAAATTAATTGCATTTTCTCATATATACATCTATATTTATTTTCTAATTAACTTTGAACACATGATAGGGAAATACATTCATCTTCTCACTGAGAGTTGCTCACATAATTGCATGGTACAGTAATTCTCAACAATATTTGGTTGATTAAAAGCTGACAAATATCATGACCAGCTGCCCTTTTGATGTCAGATAACAGGGAGGATTGCACACTGTGAGGATTTGTTAGCTGGTTCCAGGGCTAGCTCTTCTCAAGCCGATCACAAATGGTTGGTTTCTTTTGCAGAGAACTTTTTAACTTCTTAAAGCTTGGCCCTTAGCTTGAGAAAGAAAGGAATTCACATTTTAAGAGGTTGTCTGTACCTAGCTTTGATTTATTAATTGGGTAAATTAACTCAGGGTAAAATATATCAAAGTGTCTGATGTTTCAAAGACATGTCCTTGGCCCAGTAAATCAGCCCAGTAAATCCCTCTGTGAGAAGATCAGTGCAAATGGTTGCAAAATGATCTCACTTGTCGCTCACTCACCTGTGTTTAAATACTTTTTCTTTTTGTCTCTAGCTTTTATAACCTGACTTCTCTCTAACTTCCTATCAACCCAGTGTCTCTAATTTGCTGACCTGATGGATAGTCTTAACCTTCTTGTTTTTTTCCTCCTGTCCATATCTGTCCATGACCTGTCTTCTCCCTTCTGGTATGATGCTTGTTTTAGATTTCTGTCTAGTGCTTATGGCTAAATTTAGCTCACATCAGTCCTCTTTCTTATGCGCAGATCTGACATGAAAATGTTTTTCCATTGCTTGTTTTGAATACTAGCAATTATGTCTTACTAAGAGAGCTCTGCTGCTGCTCTTGCTATGTCTTCTATAAACAATTCATGAGCCGCTTGTCCCATTGATCGAGCATCTACTTTGTTGTTATTGCTATTTATTTTTTATAATTTAAACTATTACTGATTTTCTGAACATCCAGTAGGTGTTATTATCACTGCTATGCAAGTAACTGATATGAGACTCACCCAAATTCTCATAGTTTTGCTAGTCAGGACTCTGCAATGCGAGTGAGAGAAATCAAATTCAAATTAGCTTTAAAAAGAGTTTTAATTGTCTTATGTTCCTGGAAAGTTGAAAAGGTTAAATTTTAGGCATCTTTAGATTTAATGGCTCAAGCTATGTCATCAGAAATTTTTCTCTTTTCTCCACCTCTCTCAGCTTTCCCTTCTTGGTGGATTTAGTTTTCAGCAGGTACTTCCCAGGCAGTAAAAAAATGATTACTGGTTGTTCCAAGCTTATGTTCTGCCTGTAAGAGATCCCGGAGAATATGTGGATTGCATAGCTCCAGAAAATGCCCTGGGGATGAGTCTGGGTTGACCTAATTTGGATTCCATGACAATCCATGTACTAACCATTGTTGCCAGAATTACTGGGTCCTCCACTCGAGTAACCCATCATGTATTAGGTGCCCGGATGGAGCTAGAAGGTGGGGCCAGACTCCTGAGCCAATTGGACTGAAACTAGCAAGGAGAGGGTCTCTACAATATGTTGAGATGAAATAAAGCACATGCCCACTGCAAACCTGTAGATGGCAGAGTCAGAATTTCTTTTTTTTTTTTTTTTTTTACAAATAGTTTATTGTCAAATTAGTTTCCAGAGTCAGAATTTCAACTGACATTTGTGTTAATTAGGACATCAATGTGAAGATATGGTTATCCATTTATTCAACAAATATTTAAGTGCTTTTCAAAGCTGTAGAACACAATGATGGGCCACAAAGATGATACACCTGCCCATATGGAGCTTACATCTTAGGTTGGGCAAAAAGTAAAATAGTAAAAAATAAGCACAATTTCAGAGAGCAGTGAGTTCTATAAGGAAACAAAGCATATTGGGGAGTTAAAGAGTGATTAAGTGGTTAATCACTGAATGGCTAATTTAGCTAGTGAGCACAGGGAGGGGACATTTGTGCAGTGATTGAATGAAGGGAAGATGTGAGCTATGGGGAAATCCCAGGGAAGAACATTTCCATAAAACGTACAGTAAGGGTCTTGGAGATTATTCATATGACTTGTGTTCTATTTTCACTTAATTTCTCTCTACTCTTGCTTCCCAGATATCAAATATCTAGCATTTGGTCTGTTGCCTTCATAAGTAAATCTGGACTGGTGACTACAGGGTTCTTAATTTTTATTCCTGGAAAAAGTCACTGTAGCGGTTAGTAAATGATGAACATTTAATTTTGTACTCATGCTAGACTCCAGAGCTGTACTAACACTTCTATCTCCACTGTTAACTCTATTTTTCTCTTTTGTCAAGGTGACAGCTGTTTGTCACTTCCAATGCCTCTATTCTCCATTGCCACTTCTTTTGCTTGTCTCCTTGGCTGCTTGGCACTTGCTTATTTTTCTTATTTCTTTTCTCTCCTATATCTTTTTCTGTTGCTTGGTCCAGACGGCTTGGATTTTGCACAAATTGGCTTGGCTCTTGTAGTCATTACGAACTATTTAGAGAATATCCTTTCATTCTGTATAACAAATTGACCAATCACTGCACATTCTGCGTAATTTTCAGCTCATCTATTCTTAACAATTTTGCTGTTATTCTCTTTTCCTCTTCTAAAGGTACTTACCCCCTACCTGATTGGGTGCCGTTCTGAAAGCTTGAGGCTGCAGGATAGCTGATCTATCAGAGTCATTATTCTATTTTGTTTTCTTCTTGCTCTTTGTGGCCTGTATCCACACGAAAACTAAACCCCAGGATCCTTGCTATTTGCCAGGTCCTTTAAATATAATCTTGGCAACTCACATGCATGTTTTTTCTTACTGCCTTCAGCACGACCAATCTAATTCACACTCTTACAATCTCATACCTGAACCTAATGCAGCAAACTTCAGCTGGTCCCTTCTTTCTGTATCCTTCCTAGTCTATCTTTTACATTTCTACAGTTGTTATTCCTAAAATACTGTTTGCATAGTGCTATCTTTCTGATCAAAATCTTTCAAAACCTAATCACCAAACAGAGTAAAGTACCAACCCTTTAGCATGCCATTCAGCACACTCCATGGTAAGTTATGAATCTCCCATTTCTGACACTAATCCTGCAGCCTTTCTAGGATCCCTGCTATGCAGGCAAACTAATCCAAGCCCTGTCGCCAAATGCATATTGAGCAGTCTTGACCTCACTGTGTGTTCCACTGTGTCTTCCCCCTTGTCCAGAATGTTTTCTGTTTTTCATCTTTATAAATACTATCAATAAAAAAATATCTCACTCATATTCCTCACCTATTTTGTTACTCTGTAACATACCCTGTAATAATCTAAGTTAGAAATTGTCATTCTTGCCCCAAATTCCATTTTTAAATATATGACACTCTTCTGTCTGATACTGTTAATTACTTTTTACACATAGACTGTATCTGCCAACTTGCTTGCATTTGCTCCCCGTTCTTGCATTTCTTTCTGTCCTTCTTACTGCCTGACTAGTTTCTCTTCAAAACATGAATGTTGACAGGTTTTTGTCCTTGTTATTATAGTTTTGTTATAATATGGATGATCAGGCAGGAAAGCTAAGCTCAAATATAGATATCCATATCTATATAGATTTCATCTTCATATATATTCACTGATATCTCTATAAATACGTATTAGGGAAATTTCTTCAAATGAAAGTAGTGGAGACTGTCATCTCAGCAAGTGTCCTTGACTCTTTTTATGATATTTCATTCCTGAGGCACTGGGGAAAATCCCTAATTCTGAGGCTCTTTTTCATTTTAGTTCTAATAACGTTTGAGTTTGTTGATCTTTGCATCCCACTCTTAACTGATGCTAAGATATTTACACTTGGTGGTATGCTCCAATGATCATCGTGACAAATTAGTTTTTTGCTTCCTAGTTTCTATACTATGCTTTGTTTCTGAATTATTTGATTACTGTAGCTGTGTATGCTTTCCAAAAAGCATGTCTTTATGCAAGCAAAAATTGTGCTATGGAGTTGATCAGGCATATGGCATTGATTATTTTATGCTGAGTATTTTCTCACTTGATGATATCTTGCTGGGAGTATTTGAGCAAAGATTGCAAGGGGAAAGTATGGATAGGTTTGCAGAGGGGGAGTACAGGTATGCTCAGGACTTTTCCCTTACGCATGGCTTTGGTTTTCCTGAATTTCCCCTTCTTCTCTTTAAATTGCATGCTATTTTTCATGTGTCAAAATATATATAGGGGATCCTAGATTGGGCTCTGTCCTCTGGACTCTGACTGCCCTGTGTTGACTAGTTTCATTGGCCACTTACTAGATGATCTACCTTGGGCAAATTACTTGATATCTCTGTGCTTCAGTTTTCTTGTTTACAGTATGGAGAATGTAGAACTCTGCAGGCTATTGTGAGCATTAACAAGATAATAACTTATAAACTTATAAAATTGTTAGCATGACCTGGTCACAGAGCAAGTACTCAATAAAGTCTAGCTAATAATGTTAGCTCACTCCTAACCTAGACAACTTTAGTTGATTATTATATTTATTCCACCAAAATGAAAACACAAGAGTTCTTAAAGATATTGATGTTTTCAATGTGAAGAAGATCTCAACATTCTATTTCTAGAGAGCTATAGAAATAGAGAAGCAACTTACATCTTAAGTGAATTTAAATGGAAGTTTCTTAGATCTTGTAAAGTGGACCCAGTATCCTATTAGGGCCCTTTCTAGTACTTAAAAAAGAGAGAAAAAATTCATTTAACTGTTTATTAAATGAAGTGAACATAAATGATCACATAGGTTATCTTTAATACTATTCAAGTGGGCATTGTAAGATTATTTTGAACACTTTAAACACTCTATTATTTTAATACTCCATTTGAAAAGTACAGGCTTATTACTAAGTTGACAAAATGTCTAAAGATTTTTAGGCTTAGTATTAAAATTATTGGAATTATTCTTTAAAGTACTTTTATATATACATATGTAATATGAATATGTGTATGTTTTGTATATAGATCTGATACTGACCATTTCATTAAGCTAATAACTTAATAGTATTAGATAAATATTTCATATATATTTCAAAAGTATATAAACTATATAAATTTTCTTTTAACTTTTCTAAGTATTATAATTTATAAGTTAAACCTCTAAAATAAAGAATTCATATTAATAGACTTTTTTTTAATTAGAGCTTAACTATATTTTCCAAATATTTTTTTTCTTAAAAACAAAGTATAGTCTACAACAGTAGGTGTCACTATAGCAAAAGAAACCAGCCATTCAGAAGGCTACTTGTTTTACCCTGGGAAAGTACATCATTACAAGAGAAATTATAGACTAATTTGTTAAAGCTCATTGTGTGCATCACCTGGCTTTGAGGAAAGTGGTCTTCTTTTAAATCTATATCTTACTCTGCCTAAAACATTTTTGTAGGAGGAGATCTGTGGGCTTTCTGGGCAAGCAGTTCTAATTATTATAAAGCTAAAAGTTAAGAAGTTCTTTTGTCAATATGATCTAAATTCTGTCTTATAGATTTTGAATCATTTATTCTTATTCAATATTAAGAAGAATAGCCAATTACATATTTGTAATCCTCTGAGTGTATTTTCTCACCAAAAATGTTATTGATTACTTCAATAATGTATCTATATGAAATGGAAATTAAAATGTCAACCTTATACAATTGATAGTGAACATGAAATAAGGCATTATATACCTTCTTTCATTAATTTGTTAAACAGACTTAGTTGAGCACCTACTATGTACTAAGCATGGTAGTTACCAGACAGACAATGTCTTTGCCCCTATGGTGTTACAGTCTGCCAGATTTATTTAGATAACTACACATTATGAAGTTTAAATTGCTATTCATGAGTAATAAGTGTAATTATTTTTGAATTCTTTGGTCTAGTATATTACAGTAAATCCCTTTTAGTCTTTTCTTTAGCAGAATAGAATAGTAGGTATTATCAGCTATTTCCCACAAAGTATCTATTTTCTCTTCTGGAAATAGCTTTCTATAATCCTCCAGGATATCACTGTATTTCACCTCCAAGGCATGTAACTTGTGTGACATTGACCTCTCTCCAGCTTCCAAAGGGCCAGGTGTGAGTCTCAGGTCTGGTCAATTAGGGTTTTATATTCTTGTGTGTATAATGTCATCACGTGCCAGAAGCCCTGTGACCTAGCCCGTGCCCCCATTTGTTGATGTCTGTCTCGCTCTTGATGTGAGAAACTTGGTGTTTCTTATTTCCGTGCTTTTGCTTATTTTTGTTTCTCTTCCTAGAATGCCGTTTTCCTGCCTCTTCCTTTGTCAGTTCTATCCACTCTTTAAGACCTAACAAGATAGCTCTTTCTAAAAGGCTTTCCTGCTCACCTCCCCCATTAGAGAAAATGTCCCATTTGAGAACTTCCTCAATCTTTGGGCAGTTCTTTATGTGCAATAGTGCATTATATTGATAATATTCTGTGTTTTCTTTCTTCGTTTTGATGGTCACATCTGGGTGTCTGAATTTTAATCTTCTCTCTATTTCTAGCACCTCGCTGATGTCTGGGACGCTGGTTGCTTGTATAGGTTTGGAGCTTGTTTACTGAAAGCCCTTAAGACCAGTATGGCCCAGGCCTATTTTTCAGGCCTTTGTTGAATTTCATAGTTTTGAAGCATGGTAGGTAGTTCAAATGACTATGTGCTGAGTCATTCCAACAACCCACTCTTTGTGTCTCTGAGAAGAGAATTGCAGTCATTAGTTTTCTCAGGTTTGCATTAGGAAATAATATCCAGATTTCATTCATCAAGTATTTATTTAACTATGAAGGCTTCCTGGATCCTGCAAGCTGGCTGTATTCTTTCTCTCCTCTGATCTTTTTCAGCATTTATAGACTGGGTTATTAATTTGGCAATTAATCATATCCTATCTTGTGGCATTTCTTTTTTGTGATTTTTTAAATGTGGTACTTAGTCTACTATCTAACATTTCACATGCTTCCATATGAATAGGGGTATTTATTCATTAGCATGCTTATTACTTATTCATTATAATTTTTTAAAGAATTCATTATGATTTCCATTATTTTTCTTTTGCACATATCAGCTGGGGTTCTGTTTATGCTAGCAACAGAATCTGGCAAACTTAAGGACAAAACAATGTATTGAAAGGATATTAGGGAACTCGCTATATTGAGGGCAGGACTGGAGAACCAGGCTTGAAAGAGAAGAGAAGCAGCCCCAGAAGTTGTTCATGGCAGTAACCTGAAGCACAGTGTTGCACAGGAACTGTTGATACTTGGAATGAACTCCCCTTCTTTCCTCCATCCACTCTCACCACGACCAAAACTCAGTTTGGCCCGAGAACGTGGCCAGGTTCAGGCCATATACTTGCTCCTCTGCTGTTTGAGAATGATGAGTGGGAGGAATGAATGAAAAAAGCCTCCAGGGATTTATTGGGCTTCTAGCAAATATGAATTTATTAAGGTACTTGGGGAATTCTCAGGAAAAGACTGGATCTCAGATAGTTTAAAAAATGCTAAATAACTATTAGCACCTGTAATTAGTTGTTCACCCAGACTTACTATCAAAATCCCAGCATTGACAGTGACTAACAGTACAGCCTTATGCAAACTGCTTCATCTCTGTGGGTATCAAGTTTTCTTCTCTCTGTATACCCAATATTTAATGTCACATGATAGTTTTAAGGATTAAATTAAATAAGGTATCATATGAAAGGTGCCTTTTACAGTGTCTTTCTGAGTAGGTGCTCCATAAAGAACTATTATTGGTTGATCTATGTGCAAGCAGTATAAGGTGATTCTATTTAGCAAGCAGTATAAGGCGATTCTATTTAGATGAGGCAAAGAAGTAGCAATTTTGACCTCTGTCCTTGAACGGTTTGTAGTTTAGTCAGAGACAAAAGCACACATGTAATTTAATTCCATTCTCACAAGTACATGGTGAATTGGGCAGAGGCATTTTTATAATCTCTAGTTTTCATATGAGCAAGCAGAGATCCAGAGAAGTTAAGCAACTTGTCAATAATCACACAGCCCTTACATGGCAGAGCTGAGGCTGAGCTAAGTTTTCCCAGATCCACTGCTCTTTACAATTGAGGAAATAGGATAGATGAGTGAAGGATAAAGCTACTCAATTCAATTCCAATCAGAAAATTGTATTGAATACCTATTATAACAATCGGATACTCTAGGTGCTATGAAGGAATAAAAATATAATCAGTATGTAGTTTCTTGTCTCAAGAAGGTTAGAGTCTTGGGAAAAAGATGGATAATGACTGAAATACAAGATAATACATGTTAAATTACTATGTTTTTCATTTAGTTCTTTAAATATGTTTTTAATGTTTATTTTTGAGACAGAGAGAAAGACAGAATGCGAGTGGGGGAGGGGCAGAGAGAGAGGGAGACACAGAATCCAAAGCAGGCTCCAGGCTCTGAGCTCTCAGCACAGATCCTGATGTGGGGCTTGAACTCAGGAACAGTAAGATCATGACCTGAGCCAAAGTCAGACACTCAATCAACTGAGCTATCCAGGCACCCCTCGTTTAGTTCCTTTAATAAATATTTATTGAATGTGTCTGGCTGTGTATTAGGTGCTGAGGATTTGGTGGTAAACAAAAGAATAAGCAATCTGTCCTCAAGGGGCTTACATTTTGTTGGAAGGAGACAGGCATGAACACAAAGTAAATGTATGCAGGTAAGATAAGTCTAGCTATTGACTGCAAGGTGCTAGGAAAAAAATGCAGAGGTTTGTGCTACTGAGTTGATGTGGGCTACTGCCGATGAACAGTGCTTCTGAGGGCTTGAAGAGGTCAGTCATGTGAAGATGTGTGGGAAGAATAATCCAGACAGAGGCATGGCAAGTGCAAATATGATGAGGTGGAGATGAGCTTGGAATCTTGAAGAATACAAACGAGACTGTGTGGCAAGAACCCAGAGAGCCAGGAAGACAGCAGAGTAGCATGTGATTTGGAGATATGGACAGGAGCCAGAAAATACAGGGCCTTGTCCATTATGGTGAGGAGTGTCTAATATACTATTTTGAGTTTAGTGGAAGCTCCCAAAGATTTAAGCATGAACGTGATATTGTTTGATTTGTTTTGTAAAAAAGATTATTTTGGCTGCCGTGAAGGAATATAATGTTTACCTGGGCACTAAGAAGAGAAAGAGGGACATTTCTTTGAAAAAGTCGGGGAGGACATGGAGAAAGAGGGAGTACTCTAATCAGTGAGATGAATGGGTTAGGCATTCCAGAAAACGGGAGCATCATCAGCAGAGGAGGAAAGTTTAGGAAGTGTGACGCATGTTTGGGCAACAGTGACTTTTCCAGTGGTTCCCTGCTGTGTGGGGATGTCAGAATGAGTGAGACCTGGGAAGAAAGTGGGTGCTAGGCTATGTCCCGACTACATTCTGTAGGCAGCTGAAAACTATTCTGTATCTGAGAAAATTATGCTGTGATTGTGTGAAGAACGTCAGAGGAGGCAAGAAGGCCACTGACGAGGTACCTGTATTAGGTCATTTGAGGATGTGAGGGCTGAGCAGTGCGGATGGAAAAGAGGAGGCAGAGATAAGAGCCGCTCCTGACAGGAAGAGCTGCCAGCACTTGGTAATGAATTGGGTGTGAGTGGTTGGGAGGTGAGGGGGATCTGAAGACATCTGCAAGGCGAGCTGAGGATGCCCTTTTCTGTCAGATGAAGTTTGGAGGATGGGGTGGAGATTTCAGTTTTGAGCAAGTTGAATGCAAGGTTTTGGCAGGACTTCCACATGATGATGAAGGAAAGACAGCTGCAAAAGCAGAGCCAGAGCTCAGGAAACTTGGCCTTTAAGAGCACACCTATTCCAACTAATTTCTTATAATCTGTGAACATTTTTGTGAATTTTTAGATATTTGCTATTTTCAAGAAGACAGAAGTTTCACAAGTGTTTGTCAGAACCAACTGGCATTTTCTACCAAAGGAAAAGGTTTTCTTCAAAAAAAAAAGAAAAAGAAAAAGAAAAAAAAAAACCAGAACGTTCAGTAAAGCAAAAGCTGGTTGATGATTTCTACTTCCTTTTCTTACTTTGGAAGCTGAGTTATCAGACTTGTTCAGGCTCAAGGAATAACATTAGTGAATTATATTCTTACTGTTGTAAGGAAAAAATCTTGCTAAAATAATCTACAATTGGTAATGAAGAGATAGACTCTCTCTTATGTCCTCAAAGGAGGTAATAGGAGAGAGTAGAAAAAAAAGCAAGATTCTTCTTAGAATTTATGTTTGGTTATTTTAATAGTTCTAGCAAAATACCGGACACAATAGACTAGAACAAAGGACAATATAATGGCTAAATGAGAAAAAAAGTTTGTCAATAAGAGAGGAAATAGCTCTTTTTATGAGCACTTAAGTTCATGTTTGAAATAAACAGCTGTCTGTCTGTAGTACTAAGCTGAACATACTGAAAAGCAAAATGGAAGGTATGTGTCCAGTACCAATTACAGCATGAGTAAGAATCTTTTCTCTCTGTTTCTTCTCCTCACCTGTATAGCCATATGTTTCTCAGCAGTTACATTTTCTCCTTATGAACCACACAGTACCTTCTCTCCTGATACTAATTTGAAAGTATGGAGCCAGTGGTGTAGAGGTATTTAATTCACCAACAAAGGTCATTTTTAATTGCTATCTCCAGTGTCTGAGGACTGCATCATCATTTATCTGACGTGACTCAGCCTAGGCATTGGCACTGACTCACGCAGCTCCTAATAGACTAGAGTTAGTGTCACAGACTGACTGGCTGACCCATCCATGTGAAACCAGAGAAGAGAAATGAAGGCTGCCATTGTTGAATCCACAGCTTACCTTACCAATCCAGGTTAGGAAAGGACAGCCCATTCTGAGGGAGACCAGTTCATTTTGTAGTGTGCTCATTGCTGCAATTACTGAAGTGACTATTGCCTTCCACTTTTATATTTATGCACATTGTTTTGGAAGAAGGACCTAGTGGTACCGAGACAAACATACTCTTTGCAAAGACCACCATATTGTAGTAGAGGCCATCCAGGCTGTGAGGATTTTGTTAAGTAGTAATTGAGGAAGCGTGCTTGACCTCTGATCGTTGTTTTCTCATCTCTCTTTATATAGCCTCTGTATTTCAGACCCACTCAGTGCCAGGCATTTATTTACTCTTTATAGCAAGCTCAGGAGAAAAATACCATTGCTATTGCTTTTACAGGGGAAGGGACTGTAAATTTTCCAGGGACACATTGCTAGTAAGGGATGAAATTGAGATTTTTACCATGTCTCTCTCTCCTCAAAGCTAGTGCTCTTTACTCTTTTAAATTCCTCTCATCTATAAAATATGATGATAACAACACCTGTTTTATAGGGTTGTTGTAAGATTGAATAATAGAACTATGAAATGTTTAGTACTTTAGTGTGCATTAGGCAATCAATAAATGGTTGATAGTATTGCTACAAATAATGAAGAAAAACTTCACTGAAGCATCTATAGCATTGAATTCCTTGCTGGGACATAACCCTTTGACTTTTCAGTCTGAATTAGTGTGATATTACTAACACTGAAAGCAGATAGTAAGGAAAACAATCCAAAGGAATGAATCTCTAGTAGTGAAATGTCAGATGCTATAACATCTGGATGGGAAACATAATCTTTGTACATTTGGAGTTATCCTGGTAACTCCCAGAACATTCTATGTTGACACCTGTATGATTTCCTTTAAGTCTAATTTGTTCTGGTAAACACAAAACCATCAGTTTCAAAGTAAGTAGAATATGTCCTAATCTGCAGGAGGCTAGAGTTCCAGAATAAATTTGGGAAGCTTGAATCTGAGATAACAAAATATAATACATGATCGCTGTGGTAATGTGAAAACAATTGTAAGCAATGTGAATAAAAACAGGAGAAACAGAGGTTTGTAAGGGAGTCTGGGAAATATAAAGTTTGACTTTCTATCTTTTTAACTGAAAGGAGAGAATGGATGATAAGCAAACCATTCCAGAAAAGGCAATATTATTATTTGTTAAAGACATAATAATTATTACCAACTGGATGTTCTAACTTGGTAGATCACAAAATAGAAAACTAACTGGCTTTGTAATGGTTACCAGGTCTCTTTGCTCTTGATGTCTGTAAGATGCTGCTGACTGAGTAGGACCTCTGCTTTAGACCCAATTCTTGTACTTTTTGTTGCAAAGCAATTTGTGTCTAATGGCAGTTTTATGGTCCACTGACTGTACTGAAATGTGGCACTTTACCAACCATGAACTTTGACATGTTTATAACAGGGACTTAATCTGAAAATATGCAAGAGGAGCCTTCTAAATATAATTTATAATCAGACAAACTCTCATGTAGGTGTTGAATAGCATATGAAATTAGTATTTGTGCTTTGGATTTGAGGTTAATTTTGTCCTCCTTCAAGAGACATAGTCACATCAGTAGGTGAACTGAAGGTTGAAATCTCAATTGCTTTGAAGGGACATCAAGCCTAATGAATTTGCATCAGTACTAAAAACAGCAGGGGAATAGTATAATTAACATATATGAAATTCCATTTCTAAACACAAAGCAAAGCCTAGAATGAACCTTACAAAAGACCTTTGGATAAACACTGTTATGTCATAGCTAACAGTGTCAATAGTCTTAGTTATTATACTTGAAGATCTTCTGCGAGCGTGGGCTTTTCCCAAATTTCCAGCGTATATTCTGTTACATGTTGACCTTTTTTCACCCTGCTTTTTCAATTATATACTATTTAATACCACAGTGTCTATTTCTCCTTTAAGGTACTTGGTTTCTAAAACTGAATAGCAACTTCACATGCCTACACTTAGCCTGAAGTGTCTATATACTTTAATTAGTGTAGAAATATTTCCTAGCTTTCAAAGCACTTTTATGCAGACCATAATCCTCTGCAGAGGGGAAAATACCATTCAAATGACTACTCTGTTCTAAAAAGTACTCCAGAAAATTCAACTTTTAGAAGAGTACTAGAAGAGGACTAAACAGTAACTTGGAAATTTCACGGTAGTAAAAGATGATTCAATATTTTGCACTCAGCAGTGAAGTGTGCTTCAGTTTTTATTTTAATTTTTCTTGTGAATCTTTCATCAATAGAATTGTCAAAATAACTTTCTATGGGAACTTAACTGTTCATCAGTGAAAAGAGGCAAAACACTTCAGGGACAAATTGGTCACATTACACAAATCCGTGGCAGATCAGCGGCTGTGACAGAGTGGACCTTGCATACGGCTGAGGGATTCTGAATATGAGCAGTGACATAGTTGTAGCATGTTTGTAGCATGTGAGTGTCTGCGGGGGTTACTGTGGGCTCGAATGTACACGTGTGTGGGTAAACCTCAGTGGAAGCAGCTGTGGGAGCTCTGTTTCTGAATCTTGCTTGGCCTATCACATGTCGCATGTATATGAACATGAGTAAAAGGATGAATATGACTGAATATCACTTTGTGTTTATGTGTCTTTAACAAAGAACTTAAAATCAAGGAATTTGCGTGTGCATTGGGTCACGTTCTTATTATTTGTGCTATATTATTGTTTCTAAAACATTTGATTATCAATATTGATTGTCAGTGTTCTGCTTAGTTTTCTGTCATCTTGTCCACTCCTCTTACCAAGATGGAGCTTAAATGATATCACTCATGTCTTTGCTGCTTCAGAAGTTTATATGCCCCAGACTGAAGATCATAGTGCTCAACTAGGAAACAGAAGGCAATACTAATGGCAACATCATCTTCAAGAGCAAAGGACAAAGCTAGAGAGGTACCTAAACCCTCAGCAGGAAATTTATAGTTATGAGGTCACTGCTGACTGTTTTACATTTTTATCCAGTACCTTACAAGTTTATTTTAGCCTGAAGCAAACAAAGTATTTCTTCTCTTTCAGTAGGTCTGAAACTTATTTAAAAAATACCTTGTAATTTCTAGTGTCTTCTCTTTATCTTGGAGGTTAGTGAGAAGAAGATGAGAGTGAGTTGGACCCAGTGTTCACTCAGAGAAAAGGAACCACTGATCTTGGATTAGAAGATGGAGATGTAGTTGAGAAGGGTCAGATGAGGTGTCAAGAAAAAAAAATAAGCAAACAAAATCTGGAAATATTTACATGAAGACATCAAATGAAAATTTGAGTCACTGGTTTGTGATACTAGCATATTTAGTAGTACAACCATTGACAGCAGCAGCAAATGGTTTCATGCGTACCATAATAGGGAAGTAGATAATTTCTGTCGACCTGTTAGTCAAAATGGTATAAAACTTAAAAATGTCAAGAGTTATTTAGCAGCCTGAAAGAGACAAACTGTTGTAGAGACAGCCTCTCCTTGTGAGTTTCATGGTTATTAAGGCCAATTTGAATAGCAACACAGTGCTCAAACAATTCAGACAAACAAGAGCAAGGGGATTGCATGCCAGAAACATATACATTCGTTGGTTCTCATCCTGGTTTTACTTTCTGACAATCATCTCTGGAGATTCTTCAGTGAATACATTTCACATTTAGGTTTCAGAGCTCCTTACTGTTGCTAAATTCCTTAAACCCAGAGCTGGCTTTTCTTTTAGATACGTCTGTGGACTCCATTCCTGCCAGGTCTCATGCAAAGCATGTTAGCTGAGGCAAATTGGGAGCCATGTGATTCCTTGGAAGAGGAAAGAGACCTGCAAAACTTGAGGTAGGCCGGTAAAGTTGACATAACCAACAGCAAATTATTCAACAAATTTGTAAAATATGCACAGTGCATGAAAAAATACATCCTCCTCTCACCCAACTCCATGTGACATCTCATTCCCTTTCTACTTTCTGGTTCACCTTGTAAAAACAGGATGGGATTTCCACCCAAAATCTGGTTCAGATACCAAGGCTGATAATAGCCGTGTATTATCATGTTACATGATAATAGCCATGCATGTAAGAAAGTGTGAAAAGGTTTATTGCTCACAAAATGAGACTCTCTGGAGAGGCTACCAAGGGGGTTCAAAACTGTCTGGAGGGAGCAGGGGAAGGAGACGGGCAGGTTTGCATTGTAGTTCGGAAGTGGGGTTGGTATGATTCCTGCACATACAGAGGCTGGCCTTGCATGGTTCGCACTTCCTGCCAGCATCAAAGGTGTGTGTTTGTGCTTTATTATCAGCTTGGCCCAGATGTAGGGAGGAAGGGGAAAGGGGAGAGGTGTGGCTCAAAAGCTGTCACCAGGCAAACATCAAAACTGGGACTGGATGTGTTATGACAACACTATCCTGGGATCATGTGAGGAAATGGATTTGGAGAGGTGGTAGTAATGATGAGTATCTCCTAAAACGCAGAAAATCTCCTATACTGACCATGACCTCAGACTCCCTTTATTTTATGCTACCCAGGCCAACAGGGGCTACTTCCACTTTCCACTTCTGCATTATTTTCTATTAACAAACAGTCACTTTTAAAGTTAATATCCATTTAAAACATCAAGATGGAGACCAAAAATTTCTTGTAAATAAGTACAGAAAAAAAAAAAAAGCAGTTACTGATGTAAGTTAAGTAATGAATCATCAACTAAACGTGACTAGAAGGCTTTACCCCAAGGAAAGAGGTTTGATACTTGAAAAATATAGATAGCCTCTTTAGGAAATTTACATCTGTTAAAGATAGGTCCATATTTTCTCAAAATTTCTCAAAGACAAGTGACACAATACAGTGAATTTATATATTCGCCCCCAGCATACACATTATCTAGAAATTTCAGCCTTATTCAGACCAAAGTAAAAAAATTGGAATTAAATACACAGTAGCTGTTTAGTTTTAATGAGAGTTGATTGACAGTGGGGAATCCAGTTCTTGAAATATGTTCAAATTTGAATAGGCAGAATATTCCAGAAGCTTTGATGATTTGGAAGTAGGTCACCTTAGTAATTAATATCAAGGACCTCTTTTCTGGTTATACAAGAATGCCTGCTTATGTGACAAGCACTGGGTTAGATTTAGAGATACAAAGTTGAATAAAGTATGGTTTGTGCCTTTAAGGATCTTCTAGTCTATCCAAATGATATTGGGATTAAAGGTTCTAAGGATTCAAGGAACAAAAGTCTTTGGCCTGGTTAAAACTGTGACAGCCTAGTTTCCACCAGTCACTTCTGCAGAAACATAGCCTACTGTGACCCAATGTTTTAAAATAAAAATTTCTGGAAAAAACAAGTCCCAAACTTCAGCTTTATTCCCTTAAACAGTTTTTCGAAAATACAAGGAAGACTAGCCAGGCAAGGACAAATTCTAATTTGGTTTTGAATGTTGTCCATGAAAGACTGATGACAACTGACAGTGTTGTCCAGCCTTCTTAATGTGACACTGATTTCCATTTGAAACCGAGAAAACAGTGACTTGCGGCTTGCTGAAGTCAGGCACCTCTGAGAGATGCTTTGTTGTGTATTCTGAGGCACATCTTTCCAGGTAATGAGGTGTGAGAGTGACTGATAAGCACATAGAATGTGGAAGAGAACGAAATAATAAAACAAGCAGGTTCACTCTTAGTCATGATTGCATATAGTAAATCGGCAAAATTCTTTTTCTAAAAATGTCGAGAACAGAGAGCTGAAACTCTCAAAGTTTTTAAAAGCCAACAGCCTAGAATCTTGAATGACTTTAATTCTCTAATTATTCTGGTCTAATTAGTGAAGAGCTTTAAACGTATATCACGAATATAAATGCATACACTTCATAAGTTAGTGTGTAGCTCCTGATTTCTGTAGGTGAATGTGAAAAAAAAAAGTCAATATATTTTCATTGTCAACTGGTGATGGGCCTAGCACTGAAGATTGCAGGTAATGTTTTCAGGAAGAGGATGTATGTGTGGGTGGGGGAAAATTATTGTTCTTTCCTTTAAAATTTTTTTTTAATGTTTATTTATTTTTGGGAGAAAGAGAGACAGATAGTGTGAGTAGGGAAGGGGTGGAGACAGAAGGAGACACAGAATATGAAGCAGGCTTCAGGCTCAGAGCTGTCAGCACAGAGCCCAATGTGGAACTCGAACTCAGTAATTGGCGAGATCATGACCTAGGCCAAAGTTGGACATTTAACCAGCTGAGCCACCCTGCACCCCATGTTCTTTTCTTTATTTAAATTGGATAATACTGTATTTTGGAACTCCTTTGACTTACATTATTTCATTTGGTTCACGCAACAATCCTGCTAAGTAGATAGAACAAATATTTTTATACCCATCTACAGAGAAGAAAACTGAGATTTGGAAGGTTAATTCATTTTCTGAGGTATCATATCTGGCTACTCACAAAATCTAAAGAGAAACCAAATCTACTTATTCCCAGTCTCAACCTCTACCTATTACACAGTGCTGTCTTCTTATAAAAAGTATTCTGCCAGAACTTCTGATTTTGGCATTCCCTCTATATGATTTTGATACTTTTGATTTTGTATATAATCATGTGTTGAATTTTATTTTCTCTTTGAGGGCAAATTCTGATCTGAACCCAAAGAATTCAGAGTGGGGAAGGAAGTACCAGATTACTTTTACTAAAATTATATATTCTTCTTTAGTTTAAATATTTGTGAAATTGCAGAAAAGTAAAAAGAATGAAAATAATATTCATTTGGGATTTCTTCTCTATGTGTTTGTTAAACCCTTTAATTTTAGCAATTGGGTGAAGCTTTTAGACTATAAAATCCAAAACTACCTTAAAACTCACACTAAGATTTTTTTGAGGCATTAAATTTTATTTTATTGGTAATGCTATATGTTACTTAATTTTTTAAAAAAAAATTTTCTTTTTTAGAGCAGTTTTTAGCTCATAGCAAGGAAGTTTTTTCCAGACATTCATATTTCATTCTTGGGTTATTGAAGTATAAATAAAGATAAACTGTTAAAAATACTTTAAAGGACAAAAAAATTGTACTTAAATATCAAATATAGGCCTCATTGAAGATGCTGATATTATTTTCTATTATAACAATTTCATTTTGATGAATTGAAATATTAGTGAAATCCCTGAACTCAACAATTTGATAATTTGTTCTTGGTTTAGTGTTTTCTGTTTAGGTGTCTATACCATATAGACTGTTCATGACAGCACCTAAAACAGAAAATTATCTTCTGTAGAATAATAGAATGAAAAACTTTAAAACTGTGAAATTCATCCAGAGTCCTGCCATGTATCTGTTTAAAAAATCTTAATGTTTTATCTCCCTCAGGCTGATGGAGTTTTGTTTTATTTCTCATCAGGTTCTCAGTAATATTTGCTACTGGTTTGTATGAGTTTATTTAAGGTCATTTATATTCTTTGTGGAATCAAAACTCCAAGTTTGTATGTGTCTGATTTTAAAAAGTTAATGGTGAGTTCTTAGGAGCTCCATTTGGGCCTGTAGCATTTGAAGAATGAAAACTACAATATCTGACACTATATATATATTCTATATATTCATATTCATATACATATGTATATGAATCCAACTGGTATAACTTTTTGCTCTGATCAGGACTTCTTTTGAAAGTTCTGATAGTTTGAGAATAGTCTGCTTTGCTTATTTAATTGAACATTTTTTTAGAATTATCATATTTTACCAAATAGAGTAGTATCCAACAGCAGAAAGACAGTGCTGATGTTCACTTAATGTGTTAGCAATACATTGCATCATTTTAACTAGTTGGACATCTTAAGTCTTCCAGGGCTGTTTCCTGTGCTTCCCAAAAAACTGTACTAATGACGTCTCACAGAGCCCCTGGTGTCTTCCGCAGCTTTGCTGGTAATTCCTCCCCCTCACTCGTGCTTGCAGAATTGTGGGTCAGCCTGACCTGCACCTGCGTCTTATTTACTGTTTCTGGAGGTAGTTAGGGGATAAATGTGTGATCTTACTCCACTCTAAGAGATTATAGGCTGATGCCGTGTAGTACAATAAGGGATAAAATGTCTCTTTTAGGATATCAAGCTGAGATGTAGTAGCTTTGTTTCATGGAGATTTGGTTTGAAATTTCTTTGTCAGAAATATTCAACACAGTGACCTCTTGAGTGGAAAGGAACTAGCATTTCCAAGATCTGAAGCTGTGTATTTTATTTCCTCCTCACACAACTGGGAAACTGGGTAAAACCACAAAATGTATTCATCCATTTAAGTCTCGACTTCCGCACATTTAGAGTTAACTTCTCTCAAGGTCTTTTTTGAGTGACATGCTTGCAGATGTTTTTCACATTTGTTTCTTGGCTCTTTTGCAAGCTTGGCAGCTGCATGCTTGCAAGCTGACCTTGTTTGCCTTAATGTGCCCAAAGGGTACAGGGGCAGAATCAGCTCTAGCCTCTCTAATCTCCAGGAGGATTGTTCTGGGGAACTCAATACCTAATGTTGCCATGGTGGCATTAGCTCCCATGACTCCCATTTTCCTGTCACACTCTCTGGACAAGTGAGGCCACATTTCCTATCACCCCTTCCCTGTCATTCCCTTCTCCTGACTCTGTGTATGTCTGGACGTGGTCTCAAATGGAAGTTTGGCAAAACCAGACATAAACCTTGTAAGATAGATTGGTGGTTCCTGGAGTGATCAGTTTCCAGTGTCAAGCTCCTCTGAGTTGAAAGCCAAAGCAAATCTTATGAAATGGAGAAGAAAAATTACTTCATATTTTTCAGCTCTGTTCCAGTTCATTTCATGAGCATCAGCAAAAATAATCTACTTCATAAAGATATAGGCCTGCATTTCCCAAAAGATTGTCTTTTATCAAAGAAAATAGAAAAAAAAATGTGAGGTATGCTTCATGGTAGAAAATGCCCAAGGAACTAAAAAATGGTGAGTGAAGTTAGTATTGATACTAAAGAAAAACACTGTTAAAGCTCTAGATTTCAAATAAATATGTTTGTAATAAATGATATTAGCATAGCACTAAATACTTTTGCTTCCTGGTGAACTTCATCCTTCAATGATGAACTCAAATGTTACCTATAATATGAAGGCTTCCACCATCCCCAAGCTAAGTTAATTATATCCTCATTGTGTCTATGGGCCAACTACAATCCTCTATTACTGAATGTGTCATTGTAGTATCTTTATTTTGTTGGTTAGTTTATTCCATTTATTTAACAGAGTATGGTGGTTAAGATCATGGACTTGGAAGCCAGAACTTCGAGATTGTAGTTCTGGTCCTGTCACTTCCTAGCTGTGTGACTTTATGCAATTACTTAAATGTGTTCTGTGCCTGCGTTTCCTCATTTGTGAAAGGAGCAGGATAATAGCACTGTCTTCCTAGAGCATGATCAGAAATATGAGTGAATAGCCTTGAAGGACCTAGAGCCTGGTGCTAAGTACATATGACATAACAAATCCATATGAAATGTTTGTATGTGCCAGAATCTATACTAGGCATCTGTACATCTTGAGTGTACAGATATGGGAGAACCTCTATTCTCAAGGCATGAGTACACTCATGACCTAGACATTAAATGATTCAAAAGCACTGAAAGGCATCATTCATTTATTGTACATATACTCATTGAACACTTTTTTTTTTTTTTTTAAGTCCCAGTACTGTTCTAATGGTAGGAACAGAATAGCGAAGAAGACACAAAAGCTCATCCTTGGGCTTTCATTGTGGTACATTTTAAGGCTATGAGGGAGGTGTGCCAAAAAAAAAAAATGCTGTGAGGAGACAGAGAAGGGTGCCCTAACTCAGCCTGGGGTGTGGCTGAGAATGAGGAAAAGCTTCCTGGATGAAATGATTCATCCAGGCAGAGAAGAGGTAGAGGGGCTTGGGTTAGGCACAGAGGTAAGTAATGAAGTCCCTGATATTTACTTTCTGCAAGCCAAACTCCTATCCTGTGAAGTTACTTATTTCCTTTGTACAAATGGAATGACAGCAACTTTCTGCTCAGGGAATATGACAATGACTGTGTCAACAGTTAATTGGGGCTCCTCATTGCTATGAATATCTTAGATGTGGATTCCCATGCTGGGGTTCAAGGAACTTTGCTTCATCTTTATTGCCTCTTGCATGATGTAGCCTTATTGGAACAATGAAGATATAGCTCAAATAGCATAGAGATTAGGTCCAGATGATCTGGATTCAGTCCTTACTTCTATCACTGGCTGGCTGGCTGGCTTTGTACAAACTCCTTTACTCATTTGCGCCTCAGTTTGTCCATATGTCCATATGTCCATATGTTAAGGCTATTAATACTGTAGCCTATCTAACAGAGCCATGGTAGGGGCAATATTAAAACATTTGTGAAAGCGCTTTATAAGCTGCAAATGCTTTATAGTGTAGTACTAATGATACTCCTGAAGAACATGGTATTTTCAGTAACTGACAAAAGATTCAGTGAGAAAGTAGTAGAAGGGTATTTTTACTGACAATTGATGCTTCACAGTTAGAACAAACATGCATTTACAATAAGCACCTGATAGGTACCATGTCTACAGTCCTGCCTGCTCAGTATCGTTACCAGAGGCAGAGAGCAGCATGCTCAATATTATTTAGTAGTATGTAGGAGAGCCAGGTATCAAACTGAAGTTTTCTTGACCCTATATCATGGATTTCTTTTCATTATGTAACACTGCCTCTTCAGAAGTCTGGCAGCATCTGCTGTATCCTGATGAATTTTGCTGGATCCTGAATATGTAAACCCTCTGGGCTTTATTGTTACGCCATGTAATCCTTGAAAGGTGGGCTCCACAATCCTCTAAACTTGGAGTTCTTCACTTGATTTTCTAAAACTGTGGAAGGCCAGGGTGAGGAAGAGCAAGCAGATGGTAGTAACACTAAAAAAGAAAAACCATTCTTTTCTCCTTATTTCCCTTGTGTACGAAAGCTGCCATGCCTCACATCCCACGTTCTCTGAGAAATTCCCCCCAACCCAAACTCTTAAATCTAGTCTCCTTCTGCCCCTCCTTGCTTCTGTCCAGTTTTGCTATCAAAGCCAGAGAGAGTTGATCTCAGGAGAAAAGGGGTAGGGAACAAAAGTGATCAAATGGGTCATTCCAGAAATCTTTTTTTTTTCTTCTAGTTGAATAAGGAAGAAGCCTGGAAATACTCATACATTAACTGTTTTCTTGTCAAAAATTAATATTGGGTAACATGAACTGTTGTCACATTGCCTATATTTCACTTTATTTGTTGAATTTTTAATGCCTATTTATTTTTGAGAGAGAGAGAGATACAGAGCATGAGCAGGGGAGGGGGAGAGAAGGAGGGAGGCACAGAATCTGAAGCAGGCTCCAGGCTCTGTGCTGTCAGCAGAGTCTGATGCAAGGATCGAACCCATGGACCCCAAGATCATGACCTGAGCTGAAGTCGGACGCCCAACCTACTGAGCCACCCAGGTGCCCCTGCCTAGATTTCATTTTAATGGAATGAATTGAATAACATAATAACGGGTAAAATTTCAGCTACATCCTTAAATGTGTCAGTGGAGCACCTGTGCCTCTCACTGCAGTCTGGGAGGGACACGTAGGTCTGAGTTCACCTGAAAACTATGTTTTCTGAATTCTGCTGATCCGTGGGTACAATCCCATTGACTTTATGTCATGGCCAGCATTTATATTTAGAATTATGCTTCCAGGCTCTGAAATGTGCATTGATAGAATCTCCTTGGCTAGGCCCTTACTGTAACAATTGCAGATACCTAATTTAGTTTACTCAAAAAAGCAAATTTTTAAGCTGATTAACTCCACATATACATTATCAAGCTGATCCACAACACATCTTTTAAAAAACAATCTCTGAATAGCAGTGTGGAAGCACGCAGTGCACTCTGGAAAGTAGTCAATTTTGTCCTTTTCACATTGCTGACAATATTTGCAAAATATAAATGTCCAAACAATACAAAATGGTGCTAGAATCAATTCTGTTTTCAATTATCCCACAACTTACCTATTTTTTTTTAATGATTTTTGGTGAAGCTGAAGCATTAAGAAACTCTAGCCTGTGTTTTGGGGATACTGGTGGTCATGACAATAATAAAATTCCATACTGATTTCTTAATCATGCCTCTCAGTGTAAGATTTTCATCCACCTCACCCATTCCATTCCATTCCATTTCCATATATTTGTGGTTTCTCCTCTTTAGACACTCTGTTAGTTGATGAATACAGGGATGGAAAAAAAATTGTCCCTACCCTTGATAACTTCAAATCTTCCCGGAACACACAGACTATCCATGTAGACTGTAGTTCAATGCAACTAGTTTTACAATATATAGGAACAAGTTGTGTAAATAAAAATGTGGGGTCCTGGTAAGTGGGGGTGAGTGAATTAAGAACTTGAGTAGAATACCTGAAAAAGTTTACAAATCCAAGCTTTAGTAGTGACAGCCATTTTAATTTTCTAATAATAGATGGGCTTGTTAGTGTTAGGTTTCTGATTAGATTTTCTTGGCAGAATCTGGAAATTCTCTAATTATATTTGGCAGTCAAGGCATTTATTGTAAGAGAATGTTATTGTGTTGTTTTAGGCACTGTCTCAATTAAAGCAGCACACCTTTCCTTATAAAGCATTGGAAGACACTCAACAGAAATTCAATAAACACACATTTCCATTACACAGCACTCAGATCTCAAGAGTCCTGACTACCACAACTGTTAAAACAAATCTGTTAGAAAATTGAAAAATCTTCCAAATGTGTGTCCACTCCCTAATAACTTAGCATTTGCTTTCTGAAAATATCAACTCATGAACTATAACAATATACTTTGTTATGTTTTCTAAATGGAAGAGTCATGCCAACAGATGAACTTAATGGAAAGCCAACAATAACATTGCAAAGCATAAGACATTTGCTGTTTTGGATATCAATCTGGATACAAACCATGGGATAAAAATTTCATTAAACTCAGAATCAGTTCCATATAAATTATGTCTGTGAAAAATTAATTTTCCTTGAGCAAGTGTTTTAGAAGTCCTTCCTGATATGTGAAGTAGACCAACTCTTAAAGATGTTAGAAAGCTTTAAAATGCATAGGAAAGTACAAAATAGGTAGTGACTAACCAATTATGAAATATATTAAGAAATAAACATATATGGTTAAACTTGTACCACTGATATGAAATCTGAAACCTCAACAATGATCTAACACATGGAGCCTGGCACTATTTTTGTGCCTTCACGGACCTATAAACTGCTATGGTAGAAACGTGAAAGCAAAACAAAACAAAACCCATAAAGCCCTACCATACTTGTGGCTAACAGAAAGACGTTTGCCAGATCTTCTTTTAATCTTTTTTTTTAGTATTATCTAATAAGTTTAAAATCCTATATTCAGATTTTAGAAATTTGTACCTTTTTATGGTTAGCACTAAGCAAAGAATCCTATTTCCATTTTTCCGTACAAAGCTTGTGGACGTTAGAGTCACAATTTTAGGACAGGTATATCCAAACAAAGAACTGGATTGAGTGATTTTTGACAGTAATCTGAGCAATTTAGGCCTCAGGAAGGATATGGGCTGTCTGTATGACAGTAAACAAAACCCTTGGAAAGACCTAAGTGGATTCTTTTGAGGAAGACAATGTTAGGACTTAAAAAGTTCATAATTTTCAACACTGTTTCCAAAGAAGTATTTAAAGGGAAACTCTTGGCTGACTGTCAGTGAGCCTGGTTTCCATGACATTTTGTTTTCATCACCCCATCTATATCTGCATGCCTCTTTGGACAGACTCTGAAGAAAAGAAAAATAATTATAGACCAAAATATACAAAGTCATTTGCAAGCATCTTGTAGACATGCTGCTGTTGTTATAAAAATAAAAAAGCAAAGGAAAATCTTTCAGAGAATAAGATTTTTAGACAGTATGCCTTAACCTTTTAATTAGAAGAATGAAACTGGTTCAAACAATAAAATTATATTTTCAATATGGGTCACTATAGTCTAGCTAAGTTTAAGAATCTTAGTGATAGAACACATTTTCGTAACATTGGCTTTGCCTTTGCTAAGTTTACAATATGGAAAGGGAAAAGATGAAATCAAACATCATTAAATATGGAAAATGAAATAAATGGATTACAGCGTATGGAAATCTATGGCATTTCATCATCTGAACCAGCATTTCTGTTGAAGAATTGAGATAAAGGTGATAATGCTGCTGCTCTTTTTATATTGGGAGGAGATAAGAGGAATATAAGCATCAGGTATCCTGAAAAGAGTACTGTTTGCCAAACTAAAAGTCTGAATGGGTTTTGAAAGTTCAGTGTTATTTGATGATTTTAGATTTTTATTTCTGATTGTTTGAATTCACTCTCTTTCTTGTGAATTTCAGCACACCAAGACACACGATAAAGTTTCTATGCATTTTGTTGTTAGGGAGTTTGTAAGTTTGTAATGGTTCTTGAATGACTCAAAGGCACAATATAAATGTAGAATATTGCTTGCATTATTACTGCAATCCTCTTGGATATCGTTTCTGTCATTACCATGTGTCATTGTGTTCATTTTGAAAAACTTCTCTTTTTACATATGCCTAAATGCAGAGGAGCAGCTTTCTCCGGTGTTGTGGCCACTATGGCCACAAAACAAATCACCCAAAAACTTAAAGCATAAAGCAACTATTTTATTTTGCTAACAAATTCTGTAGTTCAGTAATTTGGACAGATCTATCTGAGAATAGTTTCCACAATGAACCTGTCTCTATTCCATGATGTCTGGTGTCTGTTGAAGAGACTCAAAGGCCAAGAAGGACTCAATTGCTGGGGCTGTAGTCCTATTAATTCCTGCATTTGGCTTAGGACTGGAAGAATTTGAAGAATTAGGTCTCTATAAGAACACCTCTCCATTATTATCTTTAAAGATACTATAGTGTCCTTAGAGAAGCTGGATTTCTTACAGAGTGGTTCAGAGATCTAAATACAAATGTCCAGGCACATGATGTTGAGGCCAGATTGCCCTTGCTGATCTAGCTTCAGAAATCACACAGTCATTTTTGCTGAATTCTGTTGGTTATAAGTAAGTCTACTCTTCTAAAGAAAAGGGACATAGATCCTACCTTTGGGGAAAAGTGTCAAAGAATTAGCATCTATTTTTTTTAGCAATTGTTTTTAGCAACCAAGATTTGTTTTTATTGCATGTAGTATTAAACATTGTTTGGCCAAGGACAAAAAAAGAAATCCAAAAATAAAAACCAACAAACAACAAAATCAACAAAACATAATCCATGAGCAATTTGTATATATATATTTTTTTTACTGTATGTTGGTTTCTTCCTTCTTTTTAAAATTGTTTGTTGACATAAGATAAAAAATAATGTAAATATTTACAAACATGTTAAAGTGAGAAGAATCATTTATTTCCTGTTTGCATTGATTAGTGTTACATTTGATTCCACATGAAAGAAATCTGTTTATAGTGATTAAAGCAAATAGCAGTTTTATTTTTCTGATGTGGCATTAAGTCCAGAACTCTTAGAGCTGTTTAAGCCAACCATCAAGTTTCTGGGCTCCATTTGTTTCTTAGTCTGTAATCCATGGCATGAGGCTTTGGTCCTTATGTTCAAAAGATGGCCATTCTACCTCTAGGCACTGACACTGCATTCGAGGTCCAGGTAAGAAGATAAGGCGGAGAATGAAAGGCAAAAAGTGTTTCAGTACTTGATCTAAACAACAGTTTTTGTAAGACCCACTCAACTGACTTCAACTTAATAGCTCATTGGCCAGAACAGACTCAGACGTTCCCCACTTGTCATGTAGGAGACAAGGAGCAGGCACTTTGAACACATGTGCCTCCCATAGAAACAGTGTTAGCAAAGAAAGGGAAAATAGATGGTGAATCTGTTGCTAGCACTAGCCCTAACACTAGCAGTGTCTGTCTTGTGCTGAAGGCAGCGGAATAGAGAGGAACCAGAAGAGTTAGGACATGGAAATGTCAGGGTGAAAAATGTTATGGAAGTTTTAAAAAAGAGATAGCTAATGACACTGCTGTTTTTAGGTAGAAGTGAAGATGTTCTAGATCTAGAACCTAAAGACAATAACTTGTGTTTTATTTATTCATTGCATAGTTTATCTTTTGAGGAGGAGTATATATGTTAATAAAATAATATTGAGATACAAAGATCCTTGTCATATTGAATCGTACTTGACCTCAAGCACTTTGGAAAAGGATTCTCCAAATCCTTTTTTTTGAACATGGTTTTTTCTCTACTCAGCCCATTTTTTCATAGTTTTATATTTAGAACCCATGTGCTATGGGTTTTATCAAGCATATACCAAGTGATTTTATTTCTGTGTTTTGACTCATTACTGTAGTTTTCACTGCCTGAGTGAAACCAAAATCCAGCAAGAACATTTGAGAGAAATAACACCAAACACCAAACACAATACTCTTTTTTTTTTTAATAGTTTATTGTCAAATTAGTTTCCACATAACACTCAGTGCTCATCCCCACAAGTGTCCTCCTCCATGCCCATCCCCCCTCCCCCCACATCCATCAGTCCTCAGTTTTTGTCAGCATTCAAGAGTCTCTCATGGTTTGCTTCTCTCCCTTTCCCCCACCATTTCTGCCCTTCTTCTCCCCCTTGTTCCTCCGTCAAGTTCCTCCTAATCCTCCTATACGGCAAACACAATACTCTTACGCAGTTAATGTTTTGACTTATATTTAGAATTTTGTAAAACGGTTGGGTTTCTACTAAACTTTAGACACTACGATGCCCCAGGCATTGAATGTAGAGTATCACTGTCAGACTTTTAATGTACTAAAGAGATGAAATCAAAACAAACTGTTGCTTGTAAATTGCATGTACTCATTTTTCTTATATTCCATTGAGTCTGATGAACCCAAACCAAACACAAAATTTAGAGACTCCAAAAGGAAAGCTAAGAATGTTTGATAACACTTTTAGTGGTATAACAGGTGAAGATACTTGGAAAGACCAATGATTCTTAGAAACGCTTCCTTATTTTTTTTTTAAGAGTAAGAAAAATGTCAATTTAATCATTAACTTTAGCAGGCAAGCAATTTGTAAACATTCAGTAGTGGCAGCATTGGAGTTACAAACAATTTAAAAAGAAACCAAGATTAGTGATTGTAATCGTTCCTTCCCTTTCCCCAAAAGAAAAAAAGTAAAAAGATCTGGAAATGAATGCCTGAAAACACTACAAACAAGGAACATTCAGTTACGTCTTCTATCAGCCTTCTATGCGTCCTCTCTGTGTTTTATTTTTAAAGATGTATCTACTCCTAAAATGCATTATCTTGCAATAACTTGTACGGGAGGGTTTGCAATCTAGAAAGTTGTTCCTGCACACAGATGTGCACGTATCGCCTCAGTTTAGATCCCGTTCGCGAAGGGGATGTTTATGTCTTGATTCAATGCTTCTTTGGAGGTTTGTATCAACAAGACTTCTAACCATTTTGGTAACAGGTTACATCTCATTCCCTAAAGTGTGGTTTCTACTAATTATGCTTTTTTTATTACCTTTTCTCTCTTTCAACAACTGTTTGAATGACCCACCTTATCTTTTTATGTAGCTCTGCCATGACTGGTCAAATACCAAATTTTAGCTTTAATACGTCCCCTTTCTCTTGCAATTCAACATGACTCCTATAATCTGATCAGTAATTACTATCATGATATAGACAGAATTTTCCAAGTCATAGAAAAAGTAGTTAAAGTGAAACGAAATAAATCCTTAGAGCACATATTAAATGGCTTTGTGAACTACTTATTTAAAAAACTTAGTTAAGTGTTTCTGTTACATGTTAATTCAGTATTAACAGCTGACAACTTACCAAATTCTATAAAAGCTCGTAAATGAATATCTTACTTGAAGTCAAAACAAAGAAGCATATTTCAGAAATGTTTTTATAATATTGATTGTAATTGTGAACTCTAAGATGAAAATATTAGTGCTTGAAATATTGGTGTTGCTGTAATAAGAGATGGACTCAAAACCATCTACAATTCTCCCGATGTGTTGACAAAAGGAATTAAGTTTTTATAAACTAGGTCTTATTACTCAGAACTTTCATATATTTTAACAGAGACTCAAATATCCCCATCTAACAAGTGTGCCTTTTTTCCTCCTTAAAATTTTTTTGACTTAGCTAAGTAAATAAAAGTGAAAATAAACTGCATAATTTTTTAGCATTATGCAATGCTATTGAATAAAAAAATCCAATATAAACATCTACAAATAATAAAATCTGAAAATAATTATGTGGTCAATAAAATAACAAATAGGAAAGACTTATAGAAATGTATAAAGAACTTAAAATTCAATTGCAGTAGACAAGAGAAGGAGCTATGTGCATAATCATTATTTAAGAAAATATTTCTTTCTTTAAAAATTTTTTTAATGCTTTATTTTTGAGAGAGAGACAGAGAAAGAGCATGAGAGGGGGAGGGGCAGAGAGAGAGGGAGACAGAATCTGAAGCAGGCTTCAGGCTCTGAGCTGTCAGTACAGAGCCTGACATGGGGTTTTGAACCCACTAACTGTGAGATTATGACCTGGGCAGAAGTTGGATGCCTAATCGACTAGGCCACCCAGGTGCCCCAAGAAAATGTTTATTTCTGAACCCCGTGGAATCAGATAAACATTTTTCCTATATAAGACTATCTAATAGATATGTGTAGTTCACTCACTCTAAAAGGCCACAGATGGTAAAGTACCTGAAACAAGTTTGTTCATGTAAATTAACTTTGTGTTTTATATAATGCTTTACTTCTCATGCTTAGTAGACATTTAACACACATTTTTAAATGAATGAAATAAAATTGTTGACTTTAAAAATCTAAAACAACAACATGATTTATTGGTATCTAAGAAGAATTTGTTAAGAGAATTGCTTCTAGAGCCCACACCAAAGATAATTATTCCAAAATAAGGCCTGGGGTCCTCATTATCTAATAGCTCTTTAAAGATGTAAATTAATGTAAAATGTATTGTCTTACTTTATGAAAGAACAACTAAGAACAACTTTCCTTTTTTTTTTTTTCTCTGTAGGTCTCACATTAATACCTGATAGAAGTGCTTTAACTTTTTAGGTGACGTTTCTTAAAGTGTTGTCTTGGACCGCTTGCATCAGCATTATCTGAGAGCTTAATAATAAGGGAGTCCAGGCGCTCTGAACTGGAACCCTGGGTCTTGCCTTTTAGCAAGCATGTAGGAGACTCTTAGCACCCTGAAGCATGAGAACCACCACTCTTTGACTTCTAGTGAAACGGGGCTCCAATGCAGATTGCACTGAAATCATTTGAGAGCGTGTTACAAATGCAGGTAACCTCAGAGTGGACCTCTAGGAGGAGCCCAGAATTTGGCATTCCTCATTTTGTCCCTTAGTTCTATCTGAGAGGTTCCCCATACACTGCATTCCATGTGCTGAGTGGCAAATTCCCTTATTCTCTGGCATCTTCAGTGAGCTATTTGTTATGCCTGACCACATAAGTGATGTCTCCAGACTAATGACTGCTATCAGGCATGAAGGGGCAGTTACTCTTCTCTTAACCTTTCTCACAATTTTATTGTCGGGTTATTTTTATTTTTGGAGAGATTGGGTGCTGGGAGGGACACAGGGAGAAAGAGAAAATCTTAAGCAGGCTCCACCACGCTCAGCACGGAGCCCAACGCAGGGCTAGAACTCATGAACCCTGAGATAGTGACTTGAGCTGAAATCAAGAATTGGATGCTTAACTGGCTGAGCCACCCAGGCACCTCACCATGTGCACAGTCTTTAAACAGGATCTTTCCGTAATTCTCCATTAAGAAGTTGTGAACATAAGCTAACTTTTGAAAATTTTCTGTCAGCTTTATGTTCACTTGCAAGCATTTCCTAAACAGCCAGCCTGCCACTGTCGTCAGACCTCAATGACCAATACAGAAATCCCCACACTTCCCAACCCCGGCTTTTTCCTCTCCCATCCTGGAAATACTTCAGTATTCCAAGGTTCAGAGAGAAAGAAATTTCTTCTCTTCACTCAATCCACTTAGAAACATTCTCACTCTTCCCACTAAAAGCAACAAAAGCTGCAGGTTCAGGGGTTAGAACTTCCAGTAGGTACAATTTATATTGTCAAACAACACTCAGATTCCCTGTGTGAAAGAAACATCTGCTTTCAGATTGGCTGTTTTACTTGTTCCTTTGAACAAAAGGGCAGACACTTGCTTTTACTCTGAGTAACTTAGGAGCCTATTAGATGGTTTTCTCAGGATGAAGAAAGTGTTTCTCAAAGGAAAACAGGTATTTTACCTGATGAGTTAGGAACTTTGCAGCTTTTAAACAATGATCTTTTTTTCTAGCTTCTACCTTTCATGACCTTAAAATCTTAGTGCCAAATTTAGAAGTGACACTGATATATGTCATATACTTAAGAGGTTTGTTTGTTTAGGCCCCATAAGAAGTCCTAAGGTAGAATAAATGACAGGCTTAACATAGCTTTTCAAACTATTCATTTCTACAAAATAGCAGGATAATTAAAGAATGATAGATTGCTGATAGTAAATTATAAACCACATTTGGCTTATGTTTTATTCTAATTGTATTAGGTTATTCTAAAACAGTATAGTTAATATGACTGCCTATGCAGATTTCAGTGACTGACAAGTGAAAATAGATTTATTAGTGTTAAGAAACCCTCTGCTGGAATGTACTTGTGGCATATGAGTAAGTATCAGTGGGTATTGACTCCCTACTCCCTGAATGCTGGAGAGGTTGTGGAGAAACACATTGCTAGAGGAAATGCAAAATGGTGCAGTCACTGTAGAAAATACTTTGGCAGTTCCTTAAAAAACTAAACATGTCGGGGTGCCTGGGTGGCTTAGTCGGTTAAGCATCCAACTTTCGCTTTGGTCATGATCTCGTGGTTCGTGGGTTCAAGCCCCGCGTCGGGCTCTGTGCTGACTGCCAGCTCAGAGCCTGGAGCCTATTTCAGAGTCTGTGTCTCCCTCTCTCTCTAACCCTCCCCTGTTCACGCTGTCTCTCTCTCTCTCCTAGAAATAAATTTAAAAAAAAAAACAAAACTAAACTAAACGTGTCACTGCCCTGGACCCAGCAGTTATACCCTTGAACATTTGTCCCAAGTTCACATAACAACTTGTACATAAATGGTTATAGCAGCTCAAGTCATAATACCCCAAATCAGGAAACAACCCAGGTGTCCTTTCATGGATGCATGGTTAAATGAACTGTGGTATATCTACACCATGGAATACTGTTAAGCAATAAAAAAGAGCAAATTACTGATAAAAGCAGAAACTTAAAAGAATTACTAGAGAATTATGCTGAGTGAACAAAAGCAAACCCCAAAAGGTGGCATATTTATGATCCTTTTTATATAACAGTTTGAAATGAAAAAAAATCCAAATTATGAATACATTAGCTGTGGAGGATTAAGGATGAGGTGAGAGTGAAAGAGAAATGCTTGTGGCTATAAATGGGTGACATGATGGGAAAATTTTGTATCTTGAGGCGTTGGAAATGTTCTGTATCTTGACTGTATCAACCTTAATGCCATGATCTTAATATTGTCCTTTTGTTTTGCAACATATTCTTATTGAGGGAACCTGAGTAAAATGTACACAGGATCCTGTCTCTTAAAATTGCTGGTAGATCTTCTATTATCTCAAAGTAAAAAGTTTATTGAAAAACTGTTATTGCTGGGACCCCACTCTAGACTAACCAAATCTAACTCTGAGAGTGGAGCTTGGTTACATCAGTGGCCTCAGCTGTATCCTAAAAAGGTTTATATTTTCAATCAGACATTTATCAGCTTGGTCTTAATTACAGAGTTCTGACATGCCTTCCCTCTCCTAAGGCTATTTCACTAATAGCCAATCCTAGAATCTTATGTGTATTGAGCTATATAGTCCATTCTTTTTTGACCACCCACCTTGCGTCCAACCTTTACAGCTTCTGCATGGTTACCTCACTTGAACTCAGTTTCTCTTTAGGATTAAAGTTGTATCTTGACAACAACCCATATAATGACTGCTTAGTCTCAATCATGTCTCTTTTTGGGATTTTAGATCCTCATATCTTTCATTTTCTCTTAAGACAATTTTTTTTCTGGATTTTTCTTATTCCAAGTATTAAGACCCATCTCAATTTCCCTTCTCACTGGTTTGGACTATCCAGCGTATTGCTCATCTGTTTTTTATTTTGCCTGTTTGAGTCTCAGATCTGTCCCTTACTTTTCCCATCAGTTAATGTTGCTGGTATCCAGTGTTGTTGGGACCCCTACTCCTTGGCTGATTTCTGACCACTCTGTAAATATAGGTGTCCCATTGTTATTCTCTATTTTGTCTACTTTTCTGTTTGCTAGCCAGCAGTTCTTGTAGTATGTGATTATTTTTTTTGTCTTTCTACTTTTCTATTTTTCACTCAATCTAAATTATAAATTTCATGGAGCAGAGATTGCTCACTGTTGTGTTAATTGTGCCTAGCATACCTGATTCAAAGTTAGTAGGAGTCACTCAATAAATGATATTTTAAAATGAAATGATTGAAACAACTTACAGATGTTCAGCTGCATATAATATTTTCATATTCTGAAAACTTTGTGATAACTAGCATCCAGATAACTAGATTTTGAAGCAACATGATGTACTAGATATAACAAGTCTGGGAAACAGAACTGCTTCTTTCATTTTTGCCTGTGGACCCAGGCAAGTTAGCTAAACTTTCTAAACCTTCCTTTCCATTTTTGTAAAGTTGGAACGATGACTCCTGTCATGAAGGGTTCTCATGAAGATAAAATGAAATAATGTAACAATCTAGGTAATGTGGCTTTTATAGAGAAATTGTTCAATCACAGTTAGAGTCCCTTCCCCAACTCCTCAATCTAATGCAGTTTTTGGACAGAGCTACTTTATTTTTGGAAGTAGGCAAGTAGAAGAAAAAAATAAGTTCAGATCAGTGAAATTGTTTTTAAAAGACTTTCAACATTTGTTGTGGAGTATGCATTCGGTTCAGTCTTTAACTCTGTATCTGCATCTACAATTATTTTTAGCAAGAACTGATATATGTAATTATATTCTATAAGAGGTTATAGGACCTTAATTATCCATTATGTTAGGAAAGTGAGCTATTTGAGGTGACACAGCTGTTTACCAATACATTTTAGAAAGATTTTTTAAAGCACTTAAAAGTTAGAAGTGGGATAATGTAATCCAGAAATCTTTCTATTCAACCAAGTTATATTGTTTTTTGGAGTTGAGAGTGGGCATTTTGGGAGCATATCACACTTGCTGTTGCATTTAGGTAATGCTTAAATTGGCTTCCTACTGTAATATGATTTCTGATTAAACATAAATTTGGGGGCTTATTTCAGTTTCTGACACATTTGGAACATTGCCATAATATTATATTTTATAGACTGAAGAATGCGTTTAAGTATGAGGAAGATCATCTTAGGTGCTCTCCCCAGGAAGACTGAGTTACTAAGTACTCTTGAGGTCTTAAGGAACTTTGATGAGATTTTCTCAAGATGTGGTGGTTTCATATTATAAATAATTGAATGAAGTCTTAGGATGTTGTTCTAAGATATATCTTTTTATCTTAAAATATTTTATCTTAACAACTGAGACACTAAAAATGATGATGATTTTCTCTCTTAGACATTAGATTCATACAAAAAGGCAGGTGATGATGAATATGAGACCCTTATTGAAATATGAGCTGAGTGCGCTGTTTGGGGGAGTACTTCTTTTGAATTAATGTTTACTTTGTAGCAACTACTTTAAAACACATTGCAGAATAATTCTGATTTCAAAATCTTATTGTATACAATGTTTGTTGAGGAAGCTACTCAGAAATTTCTTCTTCCTTCTGTTTTTTTTAATGTAGTAGCCAAAAACTGTGCTTTATGTTTTATACCATATGACTGACTTCTTTGTTAATTTAAGTCATGCCAATTGCATATATAGGAAGGCAAAGCATTAGGAGTGGCTTCAGAGTATTTTTTTTTCTCAATTTAGATTTGCTTCATTAGTGTGCTTTCCTCTTACATACAGTGGTTGTTGTTATCTTGGTGTATAAATGGAATATTTTTTCAATGGAAATGAATTTTAAAGAATGAAGAATGCAGTGGAATATTAGGTTCAATAATCTATATGAAATGAGCTACTACAGCATTTATCTTCATGGCAAAGACATTTGTGAGTTATCTTTCTCATTTGTAAAGATAGATACTATAACTCAATCATCCATCATTAGTTCTTTAAAATTTACCCTCTGCAGAAACACATTGCTCATAGTTCACTGATATGAGACAATTTAAGAATGAGTTATTTTACATGCTTATTTGAGAGTTGGCTCTAGTCTATAAACAGCACTGTTGGAGAAGGTCAAGTTGTGATTGATGTCCCACCCAAAATATGATTCAGCTAGTCAGAGTGATTTAATTTAGAAAATTCTTTCTCTGCTTACTAAGCTGATCAGTATTCATTACTACGTAATCAGTAGGTAATAGGTTAGGATGAAAATAACCACTGCCTGCAGATATCCTTTAAAAAAAAACCCCTCAATTTTCTGATATACAGAGGAAGATGTCATATTTCAGTGTTACTTCTCAGAAAGCTTCTTCTAATTGTTGACATTTTTCTGAAAACCACCTGGACGTCACCAATGCCTCATTCCACATCACTGGTGTAATTATACGATGATTTGTTTTTGGATTTTACCTAGTGATAAATGAAGATGATCTATTCTCTTTTTTGAGTCAAAGGCAAGAGCTAAGGAATGAATTTGATGATTTATTTAACAACCTAAGACTATGTAGTATTGACAGTCTTGAGCTTTCTTCAGGAAGGACATTAAGTATGAATTTCCAAGATGAGAATATTATATGGGAGAATTCAAATGAATTTTCATAGTGGAAGAAAAGTTACAGTGCCATGATATTACTTCATTGCCTCATTAACGTTGCCATCTTGTACCAGTTATCCCAGAATCATGTCACATCCAGAATAATAGACTTCAGGCATTGAAGTATTCTCTGGAACCTCTGATGAATCCTACATGCTAATGAAAACTTAAGTACTTATAATCAAGACATGATTATCTCAAAACAGTTTCTGCATTAAGACTTCTTTTCACTCTTCTCTTCTCTTCTCTTCTCTTCTCTTCTCTTCTCTTCTCTTCTCTTCTCTTCTCTTCTCTTCTCTTCTTTCTTTTCTTTTCCTGGTAGGCTCCACACCCACTATGGATCCCATTACAGGGCCCGGACTCACGACCCTGGCATCAAGACCTGAGCTGAGATCAAGTGTTGGACACTCAAGAGGCACCTAGGTGGCTTAGTCAGTTAAGTGTCTGACTTCAGCTCAGGTCATGATCTCATGGTTCATGAGTTCAAGCCCCACATCAGGCTCTGTGCTGACAGCTCAGAGCCAAGAGCTTGCTTCAGATTCTGTGTCTCCATTTCTCTTTGCCTCTCCCCGTCTCACACTCTGTTTTTCCTATTTATTTCCAAAAATAAATAAAAATTTAAAAGAAAGAGTTGGACACTCAACTTACTGATGCTCCAAGGTGCCCAAGACTTCTTGTTCTTTCTAATTTAAAGGCAGCAAACAAATGACTCAATTGTAGGGTGCTTCAATACAAATTAACCTTATAGTGCCTCAGGGAGAAACAGGAAGTAAACTATACCACTTTATCTTGTGTGCATTCTGCTTGAAACTTTAGCAGTATTCTATAATTTCTCAAAAGATTGAAAATAAGATTTCAAGCTCTTTACTTTCACAGGAGGTAAAGCAGTAATGCCTCCTGCAGCCAAAGATTTATCTGGATTGCTCTGGTGAGAATATATACTATTGCTGGCATAGAAGAGGTTAGAAAAAGTCTTAGAATTGAGCACTTAGAATCTTTGGATATAGGTCAACATATAATACATTTGAATACATTTGAAAATGCTGTTCCAATCTATTTCTTGTAACCAGTAAGGCTTCCAGCTTTGATTTGTGCCCAAAGCAAAAGAAGGCTCAGCAGCCAGTGAAGGAAATACATGCATCTACCACTTAGGCCTTAAGATATGACATAACAGATCCAATAGTATTTGAAGTGACTATGACAGATAGGGATACAGGTAGAGAAACTTAGGTAGGAGAATGGTAGTGAAGGGTACTAGAGGTTTGGAGCACCTGGATACTATCTAATTGTGAAATGAATATTATCTAATCTATTGAGTTTTATATTCAGGCCTACACAGCTGCATTGTGTCATCAATGACATTGAAGTTCAGCAGAAGCTAAGATATAAGTTAAGTTGCTTGAACACGTAGCTCAGACCCAAGTGACACTTTTGTCTTACGGCATTGCCATTTTTCCTTCAAACCTATGACATCATTGATGCGAGCAATGCTATATACTAGCCCCATTCAAGATGACCTTAAAGGACCATGTGTAAAGAAAATTCTCCTAAAAGGCAGAAGTTCAAACATTCATCTGAATTTTCCCATCGTCCAGAAAATGGCCTGAGATGTAGATATAATTGTCATTCCTAGTAGCTAAAATTTTGGCCAAATGATCAGGGGCTTCAAAGGAATACAACTGAAGAAGTATTGACTAGAGAAGCTAGGGAAGAGGTATGTGAGGATGAACCCCTTAACAATGACCACAGAGTATGGATTTTGTGTCTCATGATCACAGGGATTTACTGCATAGAAGACTGTCAGTAATCAAATGGACAAGAAGAGACAGTTTATAGACATCATTTAGCTTTTCTCTCTGGCCAACCCAGTGCTTACTCAATAATTGTCTGTAAAAAAATGGCCATAGGTCAGGGATGTAGGCTATGCAAGTGCTCAGCAGTGTAGACTCTCTCTCACCAAGCCTAATCTTACTGTCACCACTATTGAGTGATCAGCCTGCTAACAGCAAAGAGCAATACTGACCCTTCAATATTATACTATTCCCTAGTGGATATAGATATTTACTTTAGATATGGATTTGTCTTTCTCATACACAAACTTTTACCATCACCATCGTCTAATGTTTTGCTTACCACCTTGCTTTTCCGCAGCTTTTGCTGCTGACTAAAGAATAGTAAAAGAAGTGATGAAGAGGCTTGTGTCTATGGATTCATTATTGTTTCCATGTATTACATCATCCAGAAACAGCTGGCCTGATAAACTGGTGGAATAATCTTCTGAAGACAAAATGGTGAAATGTATCTATTAAAGGCTTAATCAGAGTACTGGTTAGATTAAAACACTTCATGAAGCTGAGGCCATGTTCTACATGATATTATATATACACTGAGCTACAACCAATGCATGGTGAATTTTTCTTTAACCTGGGTCCTAGAACAAAGTGGTGGAAGTAGGATTAGCTCCTGTAACTATTACTCTTAGTGACCACTTGTAAAATTTTATTTCCTATCTGATGCTTTGAAGGCAAAGAAGTCTTAATTACCAAGAGAACAGTGCTTCCCAGGGGACTCAATACTTGAATTGGAAATTAAGACTCTTACTTGGCCACTTTGGACTCCTTGTATCATTGAACCAAGAAATGTTTAAAAGGGTTAATAAAGAGTTTAGTGTGACTGATCGTGTTTACTAAGGAGCAATAGGGTGGTACTTTTTAATGGGGACAGGGATGAGTATGTTGGGAACCCAGAATTTTTTTTTGATGCCTCTTAATACTTCTATATCCAGTGATAAAATTTAGTAGAAGTCTAACTGTAGCACCCCTCCAAAAGCAAGACCACACATGGCCCAGGCCCTTCAGGAATAAAATTTTGGGTCACCAACTATAGAATCATAAATGTCAAGAGTTATGTAGAAGTTGAGACTTTACTGCCAGACAAGTTAGCCTGTTACAGTTTAAATGCTGTCAAGAGACATTGGGTCATGTAAAAAGGACTTTATTACCATCCCAATAGTAATAGGTGAGGGTCAGTGTTTATGCTGGTCCATCAAGCATCAATTTCCACATGGAGATGCAAAATGATCAGGCGATGGGTGTACATACAATGGGTGGCATCATAGAGAAGAACTCTGAGCTTAGGAAACTCAGTCCTTTATAATGGATAGTAAGCCTGCCTGACCGTTGCCCCAGTGGGAGACACTTTCTTTATTATACTGGAGAATAAATAGACTTACTCTTTGCTTTGAAAGAAAATACTATGTTTTCCTTCAAAGACTAGTTGCAATGTAACTATCCTTGAAATGACAGTTCTGCTCACAAGATAAGCAGAAACTTGAGAGATCCATGGAGAACTGTCTTCCAGTAACTGGTTTAGGTGCTGGATAAGGACAAAGGCAAATGGCATGTAGCAGAGTGACGCTGACTATTTATGACTTCGTGACCAGTTTCAGAATCAAGGGCTATGAAAACTATGCATATATCTTTATCCTTGCTTTACTGTGTATATGCTTGAATATATTGTTTTTCTCTTTCCCCTTTCTCTACTGTTTCATATAGTTTGCACTGGTTGTGATTCACATTTAATCATTACTTACATTACAAACCATTTATCAAAGAGGGATTGTTCCTGAGCTAAAATCCAAAATGAACATTATCCAGACTGATAACAATAATTTATGGGACTTTTTATCTTTCTTTTTGGGAGAAAAGTTGAGTGTGCCTTTGTTAGTACAGGAATAGTTATATTTATGTTTGTTGGATGTCCGTTTATGATATTATTTGGCAAGTAACGAAGGGCTAAAGACTGGGAATGAACATTGAATATCCAAAGAGTAGAATCTACCTGATATTGTTACTGATTCTCAGTTCCATTTCCGACATTCTAAATGCTGCTTGTACTATAGCGGGATGAAGCCTCAAAACTTTCTCTCTCACCCTTAGAGTGCCAGCTAGACTCTGTCAGTCAGATGCTTAAGCACAAGGTTTGGAAGGCAGAAGAAAGAAGAGTTCCAGTCCCAGCCAGGGAATAGATTACAACAGAACATATAAAGGTGTCCCATGTGAGAAAGTCAGTGACTCTTCATTCCTTTGATAAATATTTATTGTGTACTTATATTGTAGAAGATGTTCTAGATGCTAGGAAGACAGCAGTGAAAAAAGAGAGGAGAACAAGAATAAAAATATATATGTCGGGTGGCAATAAGTACACTCAAGAAAAATAAAGCAGGTAAGGGGAATAGAAAGTAATAGAGGTGTTATTTTAGGGGTAGCTGAGGAAGCCCTATTTCTGATGAGATATTTGAATAGAAATCTCAAAGAAGTTGGAAGGCTAGTCATAGAAAGAGCTCACAAGTAGAAAACAAGCCTTTACTTAGAGGCTCCCAAGTGGGAGGATGCTTATCCAGAATGTAGTTCAGGGAGAGGAGAGCATAATGAGAGATGAAGTCACTAAGACTGAAGTGGGTCAGATTATTCAGCACCTTGGGTAGCAATGATTAGGACTTCGAATTCATGTCATAAGAGATTGGAAGGTACTAGAAGGTTTGGGGTATAGGGTGACATGGTCTAGATTTGAGTTTTAAAAGGTGTGTGGATGCTAGACTGTTTCGAAAAAAGGTAGGTGCTGGGAGGCAGGGGAGGAGTCTAGTGCAAATGAAGAGATAATAGTGGTACGGGCAAGGGTGGTAATGGTGATGGTGGTGAGAAGTGGTCAGATTTTGGATATATAATTAATGTTCATTTTTCATAGATTCTAAGTTTGCAATTTTGCTTTCTGACTAAAATTTATTTGTAATCCCCCAAATCAACACTTGAAGTGCTTTATTTTGAGATATGCATAGGCACAGTGTAGCAAAAATTTTGATTTGAGTTGCTTAGTGTACATGTTACTAGCTGAGTTCCAATAAGATAACACTCTGCCTTTTTGTTTCAGCTCTCCTGTCATAAACAAGTGTCCTTTTCATTGTATATTTAGTGCCACATCTTTTGCATTTTTGTGCCTTTTGTTGGTTTTTGCTGTTTAAAATTATCTCAGACATAGTGCTGAAGTGCTGTCTAGTGTTCCTAAGCACGAAAAGTCTGATGTGCCTTATAGAGAAAATACATGTGTTAGATAAGGTTTGTTCAGGCATGACTTACAGTGCTGCTGGGACTATATTAATGCTAAAGTCTATGTTAGTGAATCAATGATATATATTAAACAAGTATTTAAACAGAAACACACATAAAGCAAGGTTATATATTGATTGATGAAAATGGCTGATGATTGGTTGATGAAAATATGACCAAAATGCACACAGCAACATAATCCTCTATTTCCCCTAGGAGCAATAATCTAGTATTAGCTAATTTTATGCTTGCAGTGACTTTATAGAACATAACTACTGTGAATAATGAGAATTAGCTGTATTTTAAAGATAGTGACAGGATATGCTAATTGTTTGAAATGAATTGGGAGAGAAAAGGAGGGCTCTAAGACATTTGGCCCAGACAACTGACAGAAGAGAGTTGCCATTAGCTTATGTGGGAAGGCTCTGGGAAGATCAGGTTTTGTGGGTGAGGGGAAATCAACTTTGGTATTAGTCATTAAGTGTGAAATGTCTACTAGACTTTTAAGTGGAGTTATTGAGTAATCAATGAGACATATGGATTTCCATTGCAGGTACAGATGCCACATTCCAACTATGTCAGCTACTTCAACTGTGTGCTCTTTTCTCACTAATCCTCTGGGCCCTCACCAGGAGAAATCAAACCAACAGTCACTAGACAGAGGGGAGGTGGGCTGAGGGGAAAAACAAAGCAACCATACCCTTTGCACTGGCAGGCCTGAGCTAGAGATTTTGGAGTTTTGAACACTATATTGAATTTGTTTCTTAAAACTTGTCAGTAATGTTTTATTATTTATAATTGACAAAAGAAAAAAAGCTATGGGATCTGCCTGAGTCTTCCTCATAGGAGTGTGAAAGAATGGGCCCAGAGAGTGAGTTTCATAAGCATGGAGAAAAATTACACCCTAGTAAGTTCAGGTATAATGTGACCTCATTGTCTTCCATATGCTGATAGCTTACAGATTTACATCTCCATACAAGATCTTTCTGCTGCTCTCCAGACTATTAAACCCCCTATTTGGTATTTCTATTTGGTTGGGTGTCTCAAAATTTCCTCAAATTCAACATTTTCAATATTCAACTCATAGTCCTCTCAATACTCCTGACAAAGATTCTCTCCTTGATCAATCTCTAGCCAGGCTTCTCTGGGCCTTCTCCATTAGGCTTCAACCTTGGTCCAAAAAGAAGTGGACAGAACACTAACATGGTTTCTAATAGTTCAAGTTCTTATTCCTAGAATGACCCTACACTTCCTTAAAGTGCCTTGAGAAAAGTCAAGGCTATGAAAGGAGTTTACTGTTTATTCCAGCCCAAACCGGAAGATAGGGTCCCTTTTCCCAGACTTTGTTGGTGGCAGAGGTGGGGAGGGGTGGGGGGTCAGACTAAATGTGATGAGTGCCAGATAACAAATCCAGATGGGTTTCACATGGACCAGTCCTTTGTTTTAGGGAAAAACCTGTCTTTCTCCCATGTTTCTCCTATGCTGTCACACTCACAACACTTCTGANTTAGTTTCCACATAACACTCAGTGCTCATCCCCAAAGTGTCCTCCTCCATGCCCATCCCCCCCTCCCCCCACAACACTTCTGACATTTCTGATCACCAAATAGTGTGGGTTTCCTTCATTAAGTGGTTCTCTGTAACATCAGCTGGGTGTCTTAAAATTTAACTCAATTCTGACACTATCTACAGATAGCAGATAACATCAGATCCCACAGGTTAAGGGCTCAGTCCCACAAGACTGCTCATCATTTCAGATTCCAATCAAAAGTAGTAGGTCCCTAGGTTATCCACAGCTTCTGTCTGACTTGACTATAAATTGGAGGTTCCCTTGACCTTCTTCCCCTCAGAGTTATTTGTTAAAGCCACTCATAGAACTCAGGGAAACACTTATGTTTACTATTTTGTTAAAGGATATGATAAATGTACAGACACATAGCCAGGTGACTGGGATGTGAGCCCAGGAGTTTCTGTTCCACAGAGATGGGTTATATCATTCTCCTGGTTCATGGATGTCTTTAGCAACCTGGAAATCCTGAAAATCCCATGCTATTGGGATTTTATGGAGGCTTCCTCGTGTAGACATGATTAATTATTAATTCTATCTCTATTCCCTTTTCCCTCTCTATGGACAGAAGTGACGGGGGTAGGGATGAAAATTCCAAGCTTCTACTTATGGCTTGATCTTGCTGGTGACCAGCCTTCATTCAGGAGCCCAATCAGAGTCACCTCATTAGAATAAAAGATGCTCCTATGCTCTTATCACTTAGGAATTTACAAGGGTTTCAGGGGACCTTTGTCAGAAACTGGGGGCAGAGATTGATAGATATCTATATTTCTTATTATTTCACATCCGTCTTCCCACTTTTTGTACTTACTCACTTCCCTTACTATACTGTGCCATCACTAACCTAGCTCCTTTATTCCCTCATTCTCCCCTTAGAACTTTTGGTCACCTCTGTAGAAATTGAAGTTGAACTGAGTTTATGCTGGACTCGTTTCCCTATTGTAATAGTTAGAACTAATTCAAATCTGTTTTTTACCACGTTAGTGTCCAACAAATTAATCTGGTCCACTTTCAGTGTTTCCTATTTCAGTGAATGGCACTATCATCCATCCACTTGTGTAAATCAGACTTCTGTATATCATCTTTGATATCGCCTTCTTATTTTAACCAGTATCACCTCCTCACTATCCATAACTAATCCATCATTGGATCCTGGGGTTTCAACTTCCAGGTTTCTCTTAAATCTGTGGACTTCTTTTCAACTGTACTGCTACCATTTCTAGGCAGCTATGTAGAACACCAGATAGGAGCATGGGTTTTACTACTAGATTGCTGACTGCCTGTTCTTAAATCCTACTCGTATTGCCATATTACCTTTATTTTTGAGAGAGAGAAACAGAGTGTGAGCTGGGGAGGGGTAGAGAGAGAGGGAGACACAGAATCAGAAGCAGGCTCCAGGCTCTGAGCTGTTAGCACAAAGCCCGATGCGGGTCTCGAACCTACCAACCACAAGATCATGACCTGAGCCACCTAAGTGCCCCATTGGCAAGTCAACTCTAAAGTTCACTTTCTATATCTGTCAAGATCATTATAGACTCTAATACATAGGGTTGATGTTAGGATTAAATGAGGTCTCTCTGGCACATGAATTCTGTTAAAGTGAGCTATTATTAGGTTAAAATACCACCATCTCCTGCCTGGATTATTGCAGTATCCTAATTGTTCTCTCTTTATCCATTTTTGTGTACCTCTAATCCAAGCCTGCAGCCCTAATCCTGAGGGGGTTATCATTTCAAAGTCCAAATATAATTGTGTCACTTTTACTAAAAAACTTGCAGTGGTTTTATTTTTTTTTTTTATTTACTTTTTAACATTTATTTATTTTTGGGAGAGAAACGAACAGAGCAGGAGTGGGGTAGGGGCAGAGAGAGAGAGAGACAGAGAGAGAGACAGAGAGAGACAGTGAGAGAGAGACTTTGAAACAGGCTCCAAGCTCCTAGCTTTCAGTACAGAGCCCAGCATGGGGCTCAAACTCACAAACTGTGAGATCATGACCTGAGCCAAAATTGGATGCTTAACCAACTGAGCCACCCAGGTGCCCCAAAACTTACAGTGGTTTTGCTACTCTAAGGATAAATCCTTAACATAACCTACCAGGCCTTCCTTAATTAAGTGCTCACCTTTCCTTTAGATTCAGCCTTCTCCATTCCTGCTATGCCCATCTTATTTTTCAAATGGTCCATGCCATTCTGCTTCTACCATTTCTTCTAACTCTGTCATTTTAGGCTCTCTGCATATACTGTTTGCCTATCTGTCCCTTGGTACCTAATGAATTCTCTTAATTTTTCATGTATCAGTGTGGACATCACTTCCTTGGGTAAATCTTATTTCTCTAGCTAGGTGAAATCCTTTGATAGATTCTTTTTAAAAAATGTCCCTTTCTTTCAGAGGGTCTTTATCTGTTGGTATTCATATATTCCTTACTCATTGGGAACAGAGGTTTTTATCTATATTAAATCATTTTTTTCCCATACTTAGCAGAGAGTATAGTTTGGCACACAGTAAACAATTAATTTTGTTAAATGAATATACATGTAAAGTACTTATGCCCCATAAATATTAGCCATTATAGTTATTGATGCTTATTGAGAAGATGTATATCGCAAAAGTCACTCTCATTCACCAGGGGGAAGAATAGACCCATGAAGCCTGAACCCAAGCAAGGTCAGAGTTCAGGGGCCAGTATAAAGGACATCAGGAAAACTCAAAAGACAGCCCAAACTTGACAATGAATTCAAAGAGATCATCTGATCAGGGTTCTCTTGATCTCTTAGAGAACTTGTCTTTAACATTAAAAATAATTTTAATGTTTATTTTATTTTATTGTGTTTTGAGAGAGAGACACAGAGAGATGGTGCAAGTGGGGAAGGGGCAGAGAGAGAGGGAGACACAGAATCTGAAGCAGGTTCCAGGCTCTGAGTTGTCAGCACAGAACCTGATGTGGGGCTTGAACTCAAGAACCATGAGATTATGACCCGAGCTGAAGCTGAATGTTTAACCGACTAAGCCACCCAGGTGCCCCTGTCTTAAACAATTTTGAATAGACAGTGGATAAATGAAAGAGTTTCTGGGAGTGGCTTTGTCTAAGATGCTAACAGTAGAGGGGAGGCTGTATTCCTAAGTAAGTAGCTCCAAGGAAAAGCCAAGTTCTTAAGTGAGTGTTACAGCTGAATGTCAATGATAAAATGTAAAGGAAGCTGTATTTCCTCAGATCACTTCCTTCGCTTCTCTTATATGTCTTCTTTACAGAAAGCTTGGTTTAAAGGGGGGCAAGGTGACTAAAGTAAACATGTAAGCTATTTAGTTCCTGCCAATCTATTTTCTTTTCACTATTCTAGCAGCAAAAAGTGCAAACATACATAATATTTTCCCTAAAAAGCAAGTATTATATAATTAGAATAGCTGATTCAGTCTGCTTACATTTTTTAATTTCTTGTGTTATTGTTATATTGTTGTAATTCAGAATGAAGGAAAGACACAACAAAAATATCTTACGTTAATAGAGATACTATTCAAATGTACTGGTACATTTATTATTTATTCCTTAAGAAGGCCCTTATTAGGCATAATTAATGGACTTTTATATTTAAGAAATATGAACTTGTGTCTAGTGCTTCCAATTATTTCTGAAAGGTACACTGGTCAGCTTTTCACTCTGGTGCAGACCATTCAGTTTTTTGTTTGTTAATGGAATTATTCTCTTTTCTGTGTAATCTCTTTTTCCCCCTAATACATAATCACCTAGTGTAGTGATTTATAATGATGATACTGGCTTTCTACACTGCTAGTGTAGCAGATCAGATATTTTCTAAAGTCTGAAATGATGGTAAAACATTAACAGTGAAATTAAGGTTAAATGAAACTCACTTTCATATCCTCAGGTTTCCACTTAAACAATCTTACATATAAATAAAATGAGATGTTTAAATGGGCAGAGGACTTAAATAGACATTTTTCCAAGGAAGACATACAGATGTCAGTAGACACATGCATGGTGTTCAACATTATAACCATTAGGGAAATGCAAATCAAAACCACAATGAGATATTACCTCAGACCTGTCAGATTCCCTGTTATTAAAAAGATGAAAATAACAAGTGGTGGCAAGGATGTGGAGGAAAGGGAATCCTCTCATTCACTGCTGGTGGGAATATAAATTGGTGCTTTCATTTTGGAAAACAGTATGGACATTTGTCAGAAAATTAGAAATAGAACTACTATAAAATCCAGCAATTCCTCTTCTGGCTATTTATCTGAAGAAAACAAAAACACCATTTCAAAGAGATATATGCACCACAATATGTATTACAGCATTATTTATAATGATCAAGACATGGAAGCAATGTAAGTGTCTATTGGCACATGAATGGATAAAGAAGATGTGGTATATATATACATTGTACTATTACTCCACCATGAAAAAGAATGAAATCTTGCCATTTGCAACAACATGGATGGACGTAGAGAGTATTATGCTAAGTATAATAAGTCAGACAAATACCATATGATTTCACTTACATGTGGAATCTAAAAGACAAAGCAAGGAAACAAACAAAATGGAAACAGATTCATAGATATAAGAAACAAACTATTGGTTACCAGAGCAGGGAGGGGTTGAAGGGTCAGGCACAATAGTAAAGGTGAATAAGAGGTACACACTTCCAGTTACAAAATAAATGAGCCATAGGAATGTTATGTACATCATAGGAAATATAGTCAGTAATATTGTAATAACTTGGTAAGGTGATTTATGGTAACTAGGGGGATTATGGTAATCATGGGGATTATTCCATAATGTTTAAAAATATTAAATCACTATTGCATATGCTTGAAAACTAATAGGATATTGTATGTCAGTTATGCTTTAATTTAAAAATGAGGTGTTTATGTCTGCTTAACATGGCTTGACAAATAAGTTAATATATTAATAATTTATTTCAAAAGTGGTGGGAAATTATTATATATTGTGAAACTTTATGACTTTGGTGGTATGTATAGTATATTATTCTTTATGTTTTAATTAATAAAATGCACTTATGCTTCTTTCTCTGCCCACAAACAAAGTAGAGATTGATATAGAAAATCAAGCTGATAGAAAAGTAGAAACTGCTAAGTGTGACTACTGTGACGGTTAAATTAGTGTAATATTTCTGTGACTGCACTTCAGATTTGCTTCTGAGGCTCCTGGCAATTGAAGCAAAAAGAGAAACGACATCCATTTTGGAAAAGAGGAAATATTTCAGTTCTTTCGGGGAGACTTTCCCTTCACTTTAAAATTCTAAAATAAATTTCTCATGTGGGGCCTTATCTCTAGGATAATGAATGATGTAATAGATAATATCTTCTAATTGCAAACTAAATTATATAAAATGCAGAATAAAATTTCATATCCAGATTGGTACATTACATATTAATTGGGATTTGGAATCAGAGACTTCATATTTTTGACAGGATGAAAGTTCATCTGAGCATTTTCACAAAAGCATAGCCAAGCAAATTAACAATGGGAACAGCCTTTAGAAGGCACTACCTAACAGAAGAGAAGATAGTTTTAAGAAATTGAGAAATATCTTTTTCATGTACAAGTAGAGTAGTTGCCATATGATCTCCACTAGTGCTTTGATATGTTGATGAACATATATTTCCAAGGCTTTTTAAGGGGGAACATTTACTAGGAAACATTTAGGTTAATTAAAAATGCCATATATTTGCAAGCTTTGAGAAATCTTCTTATTCATTAATTTTCTTATTTCAGAATAACATTTGTGGACTGCCTGGCCCCCTCTATCCACCAAGTAATCTTGTCAAGTAAAAGTTTACTGCTTATAGAAAGGTATCAAATTTTGTGCCTTTAAAATATCCTCTGTATTCCTCTACCTGGTTGTTTGATACACTTGTATATTTTGCACATGTCATAGCAGAGTATTTTGTTATAAAATAAAGAAATGAACTCATAAATGAATAAGTGGTATATTTACCATAAAGTCACCATCATTCTCCTCTGCCTGTGGTAAGAATTACAGGCAGTTTCGTCTAAGTGCTGGGGTTGAAACTTTTGTCCTTCTTAGTTCTTTTCTGCCCCGTGGTGAATACTTTCTGGGAACTAGTTCATTAAGAGCTTTCCTGTTAAACCTTATGCATAAGTTAGCTAGTAATTAAGGCACAGACTTAACTGTATAACAACTAAATCAATTTATGTAAAGCACATCTAATAGTGCATATATTAAGCCAACTATAAATATCAGTTCTTTTCCTTTCAAATGTATTTTAATTTTAATGGATTCTCTTGCAAAGAGAATGGAAGATCCTTCCCGATCTTAAGAAATTACATTAAAATGAATGAATGTCTGACATTGGAATGTATATTTTTGAAAAGGCCTTGTGACTCCCCAAGGTGTGTCACATTGATTGCCACTTCTTTATCAACTCACAATTCTAACTGTGCCAGGGTCTCTACAACAAGGAGGCTCTCTCAATTTACAGCCTTTAATGCTTTTGCATGGATAGTGCAGGTGGTCTTTAGTCAGAAGACAATTTCCCACCTCTTATCATGATGTATGGGAACTGAACAGATGCAGGGTCCATAGTCAGGTTAAACCAATACCTGATCTATAAACCTGTACACACAAAAGAGCTTATATTATGAAATTGATTAATTTTTATACATCCCATGTAGAAAATTTTGGTAAGGATTTGTACTGGGGTGTAAGAAAGCTAGATTCAGAGTGGAAACTGTAACAGAATTGATTTTCTCTCATTTGTTTCAAAAAATAAATTCTAAAGCAAGTTTACAATATTTCTAAAACTTTGCTTTCATTGAGTTGACAGATGGTGTGTTATAAAACAAAGAAATTATTTCTTAAAGTTTTCATGGAATTAAAAATATAGTGATACCAGTTTGCTTTGCAACTCACCAAATTTTATTTTGGAATTAACTTCATCATTTTCAAGATCTGAATTGATATGAAATTCTAACACAATTTTTCTTGGTCTTAGGCAGCATTCCTCTGCCATTTTTCAAATCAACAGTGTCTCTTTTGCAAATAGATATGTTCTGTGCATGGTTATATTTGTGGGCAGCTCTGTGTATGAATGTCTGTAAAGATATAAACTGCAGATCTGTTTTTTAGAGTTCCATCTTGTCAGGAATCATGTAAAATGAAGGATGAAGATTGGAAATGATTTCAACTGGGTCAGGAACTGCCATTAGGTATATAGTAAGGAGAACAATTTAGCATTAGATAAATGAGCTTTTATTGACCGGATTCCACCATAAGGCAGCAACCTGAAATCTCAAACAGCTAAAATCTACACACCAGCATCCCAGGTTTAGTCCATTGTATTAGGCTATCATTACAAACTTTTAAACATCTGTTAGATTCTATGATCTTTTGATAGGAAGATATTAAAAATACAAAATCCTAACAACAGAACTCTCTCCCAAGTGGCATAACCAATATCTTTTATTAACAAGAAAAGAATTTACTGCTAAGCTCAGGCTGATATCTCATTTGGATGTATATATATAATATATAATCACAATTGTCAAAAGCTATTATGAAACAAATTTTTGATTTATATAAAGCAAAGCACCTGACTGAAATCTTAGAGAAAGAGGGCTGGAGATTACCATTTAATGTGGTTAATAGCACGTGCCAAAAGTCTACAGCACTTTTAAGAAGGAAGTCTTTCACTGAGAAAATTAGGTTTATGACCTAAACTTAGTAAAATAATACCTGAGTAGCACTAAATGCTTTAGTGCTCTGCCACTGCTCTTAAGACAACTGAACCTTTTGCCAAATTTTGCTTCTTAATAGCTCATACTGGATATGAAGCAGCCAACTTTTCTGTAAACCTTGGTAACTTTCTCAGAATAATTTAGAAAAGCAGGCATTATAAAATGTTAAAGGTCGCCAAGATTTTAAAATCTAATATCACCTTTCTTAAAAATAACCTCTGACTCATAACATTACTCATCAACCCTTTCTCTCAGACTTTATTAAAAACTATGACCAGTGAGTCAGAAAAAGAGGCTTTAAAGGATGTTAAATTTCCAGGGTGAAGCATCTTCTGAAAATTCATCATTTAACACACTTGCCATTGTTTTTCACAATAATCCTTTTTGATTACTCTCCCATCCTTCCTGTAACCTTGGATTTTGAGGACATTTCACTAAATCACCAAGAGCTACCTGCTTTCTCTTTTTAAAACATTTCTTTCATATTCAGCCAAATTTTCCTTACAATTCTTGGGTTTCTCACCCTATTTTATAAGAAATAAATCTTTACTTTCATATATTTTCTTTTTGTCATTCCACTAGTGAGATTTAAATGAAGTATTTTCCTCTTTCTATACTATTTTGACATTCTTTAAAAATCTGCATTTTCTAGTGTGCTTAAATTTTAAAAGTTTATCTCATTGCTCTTGAATTTTTCTTAAGTTAAAAAATGTTTAATGTGTGGGTCTGAAACCTAGTGTTGCTGATTGCTGGTTTGGTAACCAGGGGCACTTTATACAAACTTCTTTCCTTTCCTTGCCTTTCCTTGCCTTTCCTTGCCTTTCCTTGCCTTTCCTTGCCTTTCCTTGCCTTTCCTTGCCTTTCCTTGCCTTTCCTTGCCTTTCCTTTCCCTTTATTCATAAAGTGGGGATAAGCATATAAGCAAATACCCCAGAGGGGGTTTGTGGGGAATAAAGTAATATCACTAAAGCACTTAATACAATATTTAACATCCAGTGAGAACACAGTGAATTTTAGCTGTCTTTAGTGCAGTAACTAAAGTGAGTTGGGGTTGAGTCCCAGTTCTGACTGGAACTTATTAGCTGTGTGACTTTGAGAAATTTACATAATTTGAGTGTCCATTTAAAAAAAATCTGTAATATTGGGGTGTCTGGGTGGTTCAGTTGGTTAAGCATCCTACTCTTGATTTCGACTTAGATCATGATCTCATGGTTCGTGAGATGGAGCCCTGTAATATGCTCTGCACTGACAGCATGGATCCTGCTTGGGATTGTGTGTGTGTCTCTCTCTCTGCCCCTCCCCTGCTCACATGTGTTCTTACTCTGTCTCTCTCAAAATGAATAAACATTTTTTAAAAATCTGTAATATTGTCTACTTCTGAGGGTTGTTAGGATAATAAAATTAAATGATGTATGGGAAGTGCCTTGATAAGCATAAACCATATCAGAGTGAGTCACCAGCATGACTTTGAAGAGGTAAATAGTGAATAGCCTCTTACTATCTATCTACTGATGTGTAGATACTACTTTACTATTTCCTTTGTTCACTAACGTGGTAGCAAATGTGTATCAGTTCAGTGACTCAAAGATGAGTAATATGAATTTGAATGTTATTTTTGTATATAAAATTAAAGTTGGAATTAGCTAATAAGGGAAAAGTAAATGTTTGTGAGAAAGTTATCAAATTTAATACTCTTAAATATTTAATAATCTTATCCCAAAGCACTATACATAAATATAATTCTTATTTAATGTGAAGCCCATTTGTGTTAATAATCTCTTTTTAATGATTATGTGATAGAAACCATGCATTTAGGAATTTATCATTTAATCAGTTAATATAAAAATCTTAGAAATCTTATGTAAGGAACATAATTTTTAAAATTTCCCCTTTTGCATTCACAAGTATACATTTCTTTGGCCCCTATCAACTTGTCTGACCTATAGTAATAAATCTTTTAATTGGCTGTTTAATTTCACTTCATTTCACTTCTCTCACTCCCCAGTCCTGCCTCCATACTCCTGTGATGGTATTCTCTCCAAAACTTAATTCTGTTCATACTCAATATCTAAAACTCTTCCATGAGTTCCCATTTATGCTCAGGAAAAGTGTCCAAGTCCTTAGCAAGGTCTTCTGTATTCTGACCCTTGTCTATTTACTGAGTCAACCTCCTCAACTGGTAGCTTCTCTCTCTTTCTCTCCGTATTTACCCAATCCTTTATGCTTTTCCAGACGGGACTCATTTTCACATCATTCTGCCTTTGCTTATTGAGTTTCCTTTGCCTGTAAAATAGGTAATTTAAATTATATGTCAGGCTCCAGCTCATGAGTTTTATACTTTATGAAATCATTGATCACTGCCATGTCTTGGAGCAGCTAACACAGTTCTTGAACTTACTGATGTTCATTGTTCTTTCTCTTTAGACTAACTTGGGAGAGAAGGAATCACATCTTTTTCATCTTTGTATCCTTGGTATATTACACGATACTTAGCACATAACTAAGGATTAACTTATTGTGTATATTAGTTACTATATGATTCTTTTTTTAAAGTTTTTATTTTAATTCCAGTTAAGTTAACAAATAGTGTTGTATTAGTTTCAGGTGTACTGTTGGATTCTTATGTTTCAAGCCAAATGAAGTTTGGTGATATCTCTAAATTTATTTCCTTTTTTCATATTTGGTAAATAGCTTCTTAAAAAATGAAGCCACTAGTTCAATATTAAAGTGACCACAAATATCAGTTTGTGTCTATTGGATTAAACAACTGTTAAGTAGCCTCTCCTTTGTTTCTAGTTACAAGAAGAAGTGAATGCAGCTTTTAAATTACATAGTTTATAACTTGATGTCATGGGTTCAAACCCATAAACTTTGTTTAATTAGTGTGAATTATGTAAGGTCTGGTTAAAGATTTTGCTCATTTTCCCCATAGGATATCCTCAAAGAAAGAGGTGCTTTAGAACCACTAATTTAAAGAAGATGCACTTCTATTGTATTTGGTTCAAAAGCTTGCATTTAATCAAGTCACTGTTTTTAAGTAAAACGCCCTGCACCCGGTTGTTAATTAGTGATCTAGATTCATTGGTTCAGAGGAAGACCAAGCTTGCATAAACTCAGAGAGCCACACATACCTTGCATTTTCCAATAGGTCTGTGTGAAGGTAGTTATGTGATATGGTGGAAGGGAAAGACTCCATGCTTTATTAATGTTAACTTGAGACAGTTTAGATTCTTATCTGAAATATGTGGACATATGAACAGCTACAACAGTTTTCGCAATTATGTTGAAGTGCAGGTCTAGGATTTGGATTACAGAATAATTGAAACATCCCAGGCAGTAGCATCCAGAATAAACCAAAGCACTGCCAAGACCCCAAGTGCATTAGTCTACATTCTTGCAAACTGTAACCCTGTGCCAGGAATTCTCCTGAAGGGAAGGGAACAGAATATATGTGCTACTCTTCAAAAAGGTCTTTAGAGAGTTCCTCCCCTATCCAAAACAGGCACTTACCATACCTTCGTTCCTTTGCCTTCACCCTACCATTTATTAGAGATTATGTTGTGTGGAACGTTTGCTTACACGTGGTCGGACATGATCAATGTGGAGTTTATAAAACTCTAGCTGATTCTGCTAAAAAGCTGCTTCACCTCATGCACTATGCACTAGTTGAAGATGTAAGCATTTTCTTCAAATCTCAGTTTCTATTTCTGGGCCGCTATTTGACCTTGCATGTTATAATTAGATTTGCTTCTTTTGCAAGTATACAGACATTCTTCCTACTGTTAGTAGCCTGATGACAAAAAAAGTGTGAACAGTATTAAGCCCAGAATCCATATTTCCTGTCTCCAAAAGCAGGGAGTGTTGGTATGTGTTTTTTGTTTATTTATAATGGATCCTTCAATATTTACATTAATGTACTTGATTTATATCTTTATTATTGGTGCAGTCTTTTAACTGTTGTCAAAGAATTTAAATTCATTTTAGAGCCAGGTTGGGTATAAATAGTGAAAGCCTAAGTCTTTGCTGGTTTCTCTGTTTAAGTGGTGATTTGCCTTCTGATTATTCTTTATATTGCTCATAGGCAAAAACATGTCTTCATTCAGGTATTTTTGGTTTTAGAACCACACTGATGGATTTTTGTTACTTAAGTCATTAACTTGAATATTCATTTATGCATTCTTTACTCATTCATCCTATATATGTTTAAGACTGCCCACTATACACTATATGCCAGGCACTGTCCTTTGCCCTAAAATAAGTGATACAAAGTGACTACTCTTACCCAAAAATGCTCAAAATATTCTTTTGAATTCATTGAAGATAGTATTTCATTTTATCCCAAGTATTAGATTCCGAACTGTATCTATTTTGTGTGTGTGTGTGTGTGTGTGTGTGTGTGTGCGTGTGTGTGTTTGTTATGGGGCTTACAAGATGCACTTTTAACTTATAACAAAAAATGTTAAGTTGTCTTTGAATAATCTTACATCATTTTACATATGATGAAAGAACTTTACAAAGTGTACTCTGTTAGTTTTCAGTTTCTGCTTAAAAAATTACCATGGCCATTACTTAATGGCTTAAAACAACACCTATTCATCACCACACAGATCTGTAGATCAGAAGTCCAAGGGAGTTTGCCTGGGGTCTATGCTGAGTTATCACGTAGCTGAAATCAAGATATTGGCCTGGATGAGCTTCTATCTAGAAGTTTTGGGAAAGTATTGGTTGTGAAGCTCATCTAGGTTGCTGGAAAAAGTCAGTCCTGTGCCACTGTGGCAATGTGGTCTCTGTTTTCTTACTTGCTGTCCCTTGAAGGTCACTCTGATTTTCCAAGAGCTTCCACATTCCTTCCCATATGACCACTATCATTCTGTAGCCAGCAGTGGTAAACCTAATACTTCTCATGTTCATATGTCTTTGACTTCCTATTCTGAGGAAATCTGAGAAAACTCTCTACTTTTAAAGGGCTTATGTGATTAGTATTGGCCCAAACAGATAATCTTTTTATTTAAGGTGAATGACTAGTAACCTTAATTACAATTAAAAATATCATTTGCCCTGTAACATAAGCTAATCATGGGTGTGATAGCTCATCATTTTCACAATCCTTTCTTGGGGATTAGAGAATGAAAACTACATTTTTATAATTATGCCTATCACAATTTCCTTTTTTTTTTTTTGCTATTTATTGTATTATTGGTGCCATATGTTTTACTTCTACAATGCCATAACTCCCCAAATACGTGGTTATTAGCTTTGATGTAAACAATGCACTATCAATTAAGAAAAGCTATAAATAAAAAAGGTTTTATATTTACCTACATAGTTAGAATTTATAGTGCTTTTTATTTTTTTGTATAGGTCTGATTTTTCATCTGTTGTTATTTTCCTTCTACCTAAAGAATTTTCCTTAGCATTTCTTGATGTACAGGTCTGCTGGGAAAAAATTCACTCATTTTTGTTTGTCTGAAAAAGTCTTTGTTTTACCTTAATTTTTGAAAAATATTTTTGCTTCATATAAATATCTATATTGACATTTATTTTCTTTCAGCACTTTAAATTTGTCATTCCATTGACTTCTTGTGTACTGTTTCATATGAGAAGTAAAAGGTAACTCATCATTTTTCCTCTCTATGTAGTGTAATTTTCCTCTCTTTGGCTGTTTTTAAACTTCTTTCCTCATCATTGTTTTTCAGCAATGTGTTTGTGATAGACTTTTGTGTGGTTCTATTTGTGTTTATTTCAATTTTTATTTTTTCTATTTGTGTTTATTTTGCTTGTGTGTTTTTTATGTATTTATCTTTATTTATCTTATTATTATTTTTAATGTTTTATTTATTTTTGAGACGGAGAGAGAGACAGAATGCAAGCGGGGGAGGGGCAGAGAGAGAGGAAGATACAGAACCTGAAACAAGCTCCAGGTTCTGACCGGTCAGCACAAAACCCGATGCGGAGCTCGAACCCACAAACTGCCAGATCATGACCTGAGCCGAAGTCAGACACTTAACCGACTGAGCCACCCAGGTGCCCCTTTTTTTAATTTTTAAAAAAATGTTTATTTATTTTGGGGGGAGAGAGAGAACATGAACAGGGTGTGGGAGCAGAAAGAGAGGGAGACACAGAATCTGAAGCAGGCTCCAGGCTTTGAGCTTCAGCACAGCCTGACGTGTTATCTGAACCCACAAGCCCTGAGATCATGACCTGAGCGAAGTCAGATGTTTAACCAGCTGAGCCCCCCAGGCACCCCTATTTTGTTTGTGTTTTATTGAGCTTCTTGGGTTTGTACATTTATGGTGTTCATTAAATTTGAAAAATTTTCAAAGATTAATTCTTCAAATATTTTTTCTCTATTTTCTCACTTCTGTTTCTGAGACCACAATTATATATAAATGTATGCTAGCTTTCTTGATATTGTCCCAGATGTCAATGAGATTTTATTTTATTTTATTTTTAAATTTTTTATGTTTTTATTTATTTCTGAGAGAGAGAGAGAGACAGCATGAGCAGGGGAGGGTCAGAGAGAGAGGGAGACACAGAATCTGAAGCAGGCTCCAGGCTCTGAGCTAGCTGTCAGCACAGAGCCTGATGTGGGGCTTGAACCCATGAAGTGTGAGATCATGACCTGAGCTGAAGCTGGACGCTTAACCAATTGAGCCACCCAGGCGCCTCAATGAGATTTTATTTTTTAAGTGAGACTATTTCACCTTCCAGTCTTTTCTCTCTGCCCCTGCCCCTGCATTTGTGTGTTCTGTATTTATGGATAGGTTCCGGTATTCTGTCTCTTCTTCTGTAGTGTCCAATCTGCTATTAAGTAGATCCAGTAATATGTTTTTTCATTTAAGGTATTAGAATTTTCAAATATAGATTTGTCATTGGATTTTTCATAAATGTTTATTTCCTGAGATTTTTTTTTTCAAAATTTTTTATACTTTATTTTTGAGAGAGAGAGAGACAGAGCACGAGTTGGGGAGGGGCAGAGAGAAAGGGAGACACAGAATCTGAAACAAGCTCCAGGCTTTGATGTGTCAGCACAGAACCTGATGCAGGGCTCGGACCCATGAACTGCGAGATGATGATCTGAGCTGAAGTCAGATGCCTAACCCACTGAGCCACCCAGGCACCCTTATTTCCTGAGATTTTCTATTCTTTTATTAATTAAGTCCATATTTTCCTTTAAATCCTTTAATACATTTCTAATGCCATAATATTTGTTAATTTCAGTATTTACGTCATCTTTAGTTGTTCTTCCACAGACATTTTCTTTTGATTATGTGTCACATCACCCTGTTTCTTTGAATGCCTAGTAATTTGGGTTTTATCCTGGATATTGTGAATACTCCATTGTTGAGAACCTACCTTTTCTTTTTTTTAATCTTTATTAAAGAGTGTTGAGTTTTTTTCTGGCAGCAGATTCCTGCCAAATTTTATTTATTTATTTAACAGATTCCTGTTAAATATTATAAAATTTATATTTTATTTATTTATTTAACAGATTCCTGTTAAATTTTATCCTATTCAACCTATTTGGATAGGTTTACAGTAGTCTTTAATCTTCAACCAAAAAGATATTCAGTCTTTAATACATGGTCTTTCTGGGGTCTCAACTGCATGTACATTGAGTTCAGTGAAGCCACTTATTAAATAATATTCTAGTTAATAAGAACTTCAGTGTCTCAATATTAGGTGATCACTGAGTCCTTCCTTCAATCACCTCACAGTCGCTAGTAGCCATTCTCCAACAAGCCTCATGTAGTCTTGCCCTGAATGTATTCAGGTGACTATTGGTCCAAAGACTCAAATGGGCATCTCTGCAAATGTCTGAAGATACTTCTTTGCGTAGCACACTCTTCTCCAGTATCTTACCTTGAAAGTTTCCATTGCCTTAGCAGCCCTTAGCTCTGATCTTTATTTCTCATACCCAACAAGAACATTGCTTTTTTGTCCAGGCTACTCTTCTATCCTGCAATTTGGAACTTATCTCGTGTGTGCCCTTTCTTCCAAGGATCACAGACCTGAGATGACTGTTGCTTAATTATTTTAAATGGCTGATTCATGTATTTATAATTGTTTAAGGTGAAAAAATAAGCCCAATACCAATTGTTCTGTCATGGCTAGAACAAGAATTAGCAGTTTAAAATATTTTTAAGTTACCTATTTTATACAAACATGCTTTAGATATTAATTTCACTTGATAAATTAATTACGTAAGTTCCTATTTTTGTGTGTCTTAAGAGATTTTATCTACGATATGTATTTTAGAATACTTTGTCAACTCTGTGTTAAGGAGGTTGTGGCATTCTCAGGTAGGGTTTTTTAAGCCATCTTCAGCTTTGTTTATTTTGCTTTGGGGACTGTATTTCAAAATTTGTTCCCCACTTGTTTTCCCCTTGTGGGTTAATTTTGGAATTTAGGGTTAGTTTCATGATTATATCCTAAAAATGCTTCATTTTACTGCCCATCAATTTTATCCTTTGGGAGCTTTCCCTCTCTTATAATTCTCTACAACTCTCCTCCACTTAGTTTATTGCTAATGGCTAAAGTCTACCTAGTTGGTGAATGTCTAAAGTGAAGCTAGGTTATCTATGAACAGGCTTCTACCAATTGTAGGGTATGTAGTAATTGTGATATTATATTTTTATTCCATAATGTATTAATTAGACAGGTCCTTTTAGTGCTTTTAGTAATTATGATGGAGTTTTATATCTCTTGATAAGCTCATTCAATCATGACCAACCAATTAAATATGTTTTTTGTTTCCAGAATGCTTTTTATTTCTTTGCATTAAGGTGGATATTTTGACTATAGAGAAACTATTACTAGGCTGCAAACACATAGCAAAGTCATGAGGCTTTCCCTAATTTAACCAGACCTCTAGGATGCCTTAAGTGTGACCCAATACTTGTATCATGAGGAATGACACTAAGTGTTCTAATTTCATTTTTTCTTAGTATAACAATATCCGTTCCTATAGTGTAAATTCTGATTAACCAAGCCAATCCAACTTTTGCTTTCTCTTGGGAAAATATCTTCCCTCATGTTTTGTAATTTGTGCAAAGTAAAAATCCTTACTTCTTTCTCTGTGATTTCTTTCCATCTGCTGACTCTTTGCTCATTAATAATTTATATATTCTCAGTGGGTGGCTGTCTCTCAGGAGATCAACATTACAACCCACCCCCCACCACCAGGCAATGAGTCAGCTGATGAGGGATCAAAAGAATAATTATCATTTTCCCAACTACTTATCTTTGGAATTTTTAGCATGATTATCTTCACTTCTTCTTGTTCTCTCTTACTGTATCTGACAAGCATTTAGGTATTAAACATGAAAGCATATTCTTTCTACCCTTTCTCTTAAAATATTTAAGACTAGCCAATAATACCTCAGTAGGGGGACCAGTCTTCCCTCTATTACAGTGGACTTTGATGGTTCCACTTTCCTAGGTTTTACGTAATAGTGGCCATGGGTGTGTGGTTAAATTGATTCGAATTATTTTTATTTTTATTTTTTTGCCCTCATGAAATAAACATTTAGGAATATGGGATGGCAAGTGTCTAGACTTCCATGCATTTTCTCCTACAAAAAGTGGTCCTCTGTTTCTGTTTAAAATAAAGTGCAATATATTAATAAATATAAAAATTATAGGTAAGATAACTATATTATAAGGCACTCAAGCCAATGTCTTCTTTCAGTGAATCTGAGGCTCATTTTGGTGAATATCCTAGTATCTAGTGTTCATATGCCATAGTGGGGTATGCATTTCCACCTGAAACTTTACATTACATAATCATCACAGTGAAAGTAATCTCAGACTAATTTTTGTTACACATACAGACATTTATTACCAGACAAGTGTAAGAGTCATACTACTTGTCTATAGTCCTGTCCCAAATATTTTCATTGAAAGGCTTGCTCTGAGACTAATGTGATGTCATTCTTATAGGAGGTAGAGCAAGCCTCAGTGTCAGATCAGGGAGTAGGATCCTCCAATTTCTGGATTTAAGAAAAATATTCATTTACTTCCCTAAATCAAGTACATTTTTCTTTTGAGCTTCTCTCTCATTCCTTGTCTTAGCAGGAGATTAAATCATAATCATTGTTGGGACTCCCTTCACTCTCCCTAGCTCAAATTAAGAATCACTGGATCTTAGGTAGATAGAAATAACTGGGGTTATGAGCTGGTGTCTAGTTTACCTTTGATGAACTTTCAAGCCTTCTGAAAATCTTGAAAATGGATTGTATTCTGTGCCAAGCTTGGGCTCTAGGACCTTTTAATATATATATATTAAGCACATCACACATATATTTTTATGTGAGTTAAAAACTTGAGAGTCAATAAATATTTTAATTAATGACACTTTTAAAAGATCTATGAAAAGTATGGTTTATAATTGTTTTAAACTCATAAGAATTTTAACCTTTAAAAAAAGTTTAAATGCTAATTATCTCTCTTAATTGTTATTAAACTCGTTATACACTTAATTCCATTAATTTAGGTAATATATGTTACTGTGAATAAGAGGAGTTAAGAACCCCCATTACCTTTCCTAAACATTTATAGTAACACTTTGGGGTGGGGAGGGAAGTAGCTTATAGTTAATTAAATGCTCTTAAGCTGTACAAAAATATTATACTTTTGGTTATTAACATTTCTTCAGATAAGTCATGATTTCACTGTTTTTAAAAAGGGCTTTAGAATAAAGGTAGAATTTTATATATTTCCTTTTTCTAAGTATGATTTATAAAGATCTGCTTTGCTAGGGCTAAACCTAATTAATATATAAATAATTTTTCTGTATGGAGATATTTTCAGATAATTTGAATTGTAAAGTTTGTTAAATTATTTTATGTTGTCTTGTAGAGGAAAGTATCATCAATGTTCATTAAATATTTTTAAAATATTTAATTTGTAGAGATATAGAACTTAATTAAATTTTCTGTCCCAAATACGGTCTATATCGTGCTGTCCAATAATGGTTTCCATTAGCCATATATGGACATATGGCTACTTAAATTTAAATTAATTAAAATCCAGTAAAATCAAAAAATCAATTTCTCATTTGCATTAGCCACATTTTAATAGGGGCTACCATATTTGACACCATTGATATTGAACATTTCCACCATTACTGAATGTTTTAGTGGACAGTGCTGATAGCTAAGATCATCAATTTATAATTGATGCAAAATAAAATATTTTTGCGTTTTTTTAAATCATTTACTGAAATACTATATAGCAAAAACCTGTCAGATTTCAGGGAGTGAAGTGAACATTTATAATTTTTTGGTGATTACTTTTTGATGATTATTCACATGTCATTTATTTTTTTAATTTATTTATTTTTTAATGTTTTATTTTTTATTTCCGAGAGAGAGAGAGAGAGAGACAACGTGAGCAGGGGAGGGTCAGAGAGAGAGGGAAACACAGAATCTGAAGCAGGCTCCAGCCTCTGAGCCAGAAATCAGCACAGAGCCCAATGTGGGGCTCGAACCCACAAACCGTGAGATCATGACCTGAGCTGAAGTCAGATGCTTAACCGGCTGAGCCACCCAGGCGACACCCTGTGTAGTCTGGAGCTATCCTTTGATTTGATGCCTGTGGTTGGTACAGACTCTGCACCACACCTGGTTCCATAGTAAGAGGATTCTCGGATTGCTTTTGATTTCATAACTGTTAAAAATTATTTGGCTCCTCATACTCATGTATCACGGAGTAAAGTGAAGAAGAGAAAAATAGAACCATTTAAAAAATCCAATAAGTAATACAGTAAGTTTGAAAGTAAACTTTGTATAGATAAGTTCTAAGATAAAAATCTAAAAATTTTCTTGGTCCTAAGTATATATCTTTTGATACTTCTGATAAATTGTCAAAGAAAACAGACAAAAGGCAGATATATAATAAGATTTCCTTAAAAAATTTTTTAAATGTGTATATATTTGAGAGAGAGAGAAAGAGAGAGAGAGAGAGAACATGAGCAGGGAAGGGACAGAGAGAGGGAAACACAGAACTCATAGCGGGCTTCAGGCTCTGTGCTGTGAGTACAGAGCCAGATGCGGAACTTGAACTCCCGTATCATGAGATCATGGCCTGAGCTGAAGTTGGATGCTTAACTAACTGAGCTACCCAGGTGCCCCTAAGCTTTCCTTTTAAATAAAATGTACATTGGATAAAATATAGTATATATTTCAAAGCATTAATGTCTGAGTGGTAAGATTATGGGTGATTAAAATTTCTTTTCATTATCTGTCTTCTCTTCCATTTCTTTTATGAATGAGTTTCTGATATAATTAAAATATCTTAATATAAATTCCATTTTTATCCAGGATTGAATAAATATTATACTTTAAATATTAAAGTTTCAAATAAATTAGAATATTTTAAGAATAGGAGAAATTTTAAGATTAAATTTAAAATTTTTAATTTTAAAGAGGGTAGATTTTAAAGAGATAATTAAATAATCTATGAACAATACCTTATCTCCTACTGATTTAAAATATTTACATGTATTCAGATTCATAATTCTAAGAATACCTTAAGAAGATTAATATTCTATAAGAAATATGAATGGAATTTACTTAATTAAAACTTATTCTTCGGGTGCCTGGGTTGCTCAGTTAAGTGTCTGACTCCTGCTTGTGGTGCAGGTCATGATCCCAGGGTCGTAGGATTGAGCCCCAAGTCTAGCTTCGTGCTGGGCATGGGGCCTGCTTAGGATTATTCTCTATATCCCCCTCTGCCCCTCCTGCCCCCGCATTTGGATACTCTCTTCCTCTCTCTAAAATAAAAAAGCAACAATGAAAAAAAACCTCTTTTTTTCTTTTTTTAATCCCCTAGTATTAAAAACAACATCCAGAAATTTTATTTTAACATGTTACAGTGAAAAAAAAACCAAGCAAACAAAAACCCCCAAAAAACCACCTTCAAATAACTCATCTCCTTATAGGGTAATTATATTTTGAATCTAAGTCATATCCAATAACTTCTGCCTTCCACTCTTAGGATGGACTCATTTTCTATGTACAGTGCACTGAATTTACCATATACATTTATATCCATCAATGATTTGTTTTGCATAATTTAGCCTTTAAATTGAACCATTAGATAATTTGAATATACAATATTACCTGGTTCATTTTACTTTGTTGTTAAGTTTTCAGGGCCCAGCTCCTATGTGACATCAGCCACGATTTTACATCAACCACGAATTTAATGTAACTCAGTAGGCCCTGGACAAGCACTTGATGTAGTGATTACCTGGGTCTCAGGTGCTGGAGCACTGGATAGTTAGATGAGAGGATAGGGTTTTCCTTGACTTTAGACTATTTCCACTGGGTCTGGGCTCTGCCACAGTCAATTCACACAGATCATCTGGGATACTTTACTCTTAAGTAGGATTTAAGATTACAATAAAAAATTCCTGTTGTAAAACATTGGATATTCCCCTATTCAAGACTTAGGAGAAAGCAGACAACTGCATAGAATGATCTTTGCCTTTAGAGGGAATATGGACAAGTAAATCAAATGTGACAACTTCTGTGGTCGGGAGATGGAGGCTTGGTGGGCACAGTGCAGAAAACATGCACCCACTCTTGTCTCCCCACATCTCCCTTCTGATACAGTCTTCTCTGTTTCCAATCTCAGTACTTCTTCCTTTCTATATTTTCTTTCCAATCTGAACAGGGAGGAATAGTTCAGGAAAGGAAAAAACAAGGCTGGACAGAAATGAAGGTGGTTGGATGGTAGATCTGAAAGATACTTTGGTGTGATTTCTGTTCACCTGAAAGAGAATGAGAATTCTAGGAGGAAAGGGGAAGGCCCTTCCTTTTTCACCTATCTCAAGCCCAGAAAATAAAAAAACCTCCCTGGAAACATAGAAACCAGTAGATTTGATTTGTAATCATTTTCACAAAAGAGTCAGGTGCATGCTTCCTGTCTCTTATTGGTTTCTTTCTGGCTTTTCCTTTTCAATAACTGGTGTGATTGAGCCTTCCCTATCTTTGCTGGCACTTCCCAAATCGGCCTCTTTGGATGGTGTATAGATTCTCTGACAAAGGGGTTATTTATTGTCTACATAGATTTTCTGTCTCTTGCTCCACAGGGTATGTAGTTGTGTTTTATTTTCCCTTTTTTTTTTCTTCCTTCATTTGCCTGCTTGTGTTATTCCTTGCTATTTTCTCATAAAGAAAAAAATATTTCTATCTCAGCTTACTTTTTCCCCCATGTGTTTTTGAGCAGCTTTCCCCCCAGCATTATACCCCCAGAGGATATGTTTGTCTTCTGTGATAACATACTTCCACTGTCTGCATTGGAAAATACATACGTGTGAAGTAAATAGTGGGCTTTACTTTTAAGTCATGAAAATAATCAACCTGTTTTAGAATTCTACTACAATATACCTCATTTACCAAGGTTGGTAAGAAAAAGTTGTGCTTATATTTTTTGGATTTCTATTTTTAGGTGGAATGCTTTGTTTTATGTTGAGTAATATTAATAAGTTAAGGTTACAAAGGCCTCTTGCAACAGTTGCTTAATAACAATCAAAAAGGGACCTATTATTTAAACAGAATTGGAATGAATTCAGATGGAAAAGACATTTTTTTTGACCTTGCTCCATACTTCCAATATCTTTTATTATCTTCTCAAGGCACAATTACTTTAGATGGCTAAAATTTCCATAATTGCTCTTCTCTGTTTTGTTTTTGTTGTTGTTCTTGTTCTTATAGTTTCCAAAGTGATTGCTGTATACAATGGTTTCTGAATATGGAAATCCTGATTCACTTGATTATCTAGTCAAAAATGCCTTGTTCATGGATGGCTGACTCATAAGCAGTGGATGGTATCTTAGACCAGTTTTCCCAGCCTCCTATAAATTCCTTGATAATTAGGAATCATCCTTGTGTTCACAGCTGTGTCCATGGTGCTTGCACATGATAGAATTCTATGCAAAATAAATAAATTATGAACAAGTATATTGGAGACTTTAATGCAGTGGTTATAGGACCAACAAATAATTTAGTTTTACTTGGCTTAAGAAGAAGCATAAATCAAGAGATAGAAGATCTGAGAGTTCACCCTAGGTTGCTACTTAGTCATTAGATAATAATAATGCTAGTGATAGAAATAAAAATCAGGATGATAATTATATAGTATTTCACAATTACCTCACACTTATAAATAATTATGGACTAACTAACTTACATCAGTTGTCTTATTTAATTTTCACAGAACTCTAGAAATTAGATTCTATGGATATCCCATTTTACAGTTGAGAAAAGGGAAGCTTAGAGAAATTAAATAACTTGTCTAATGCAATATAGTTGGAGAATAGTAGAACTCTAAGCCTGCTTACTCACCTAGAAAAACTTATACCACATAACTGAAAGCCCAAAGCTTAGGACACAATTTCAATTTATCTACAGTTTCTCAGGATTTTCCCAACATTTGTGATTAGTTTCATCCTTAGGCTAATATCCATCATAGTAGAAAGCAGCTCCATGGGCTTCAAGTCCCATTGGTCACTTCCAGCTAGAAGACAGAATCTCTTCTGGGAGTTCTTTTAGAACAATAAAGAGGTTTCTTTTCCAGACATCCTCAGCAAATCTCTCTCCCAGTTGAGTCATGTGTCTACGCCTAAATCAATTACTATGACCATGAGAATAAACTTAATCAGGGTCAAGCTAGAGGTACAGTTAGTTTCTCTTAAGCTATATGAATCCCAGCTAAATTCTGGGAAGTCAATCAATAGTTGTATATCTCTCACAAACATGTATGTTTATACATACATATATATATATATATATATGTATGCATAAAATCTTACTTTAACAGTCTTATCTAATGAATATTTTGTTTGAAGTCCTCCCCACAGTAGAATATGTTATTTTATAAAACAATTATCTGTCTTTCAATATGAATGCTTTATTTTTCCCCAGATTTATTTGAAAAAAAAATTGACATATAACATTGTATAAGTTTAATGTTATAGCCTGTTGATTTGATATACTTGTATATCCTGAAATGATTACCACAGTAGCATTAGTTAATGCCTCCAGCACCTCACATAATTAACATTTCTTTTTGTGGTAAGAACATTTAACATCTATTCATTCAGTAACTTTCAAGTTTATAATGCAGTATTGTTGACTATAATTGCTATGCTGAACATATGATTAAAATTTGATTTGAGGGCCTTGGATATTCTGGCTGGCTCAGTCAGTAGAGCATGCAACTTTGGATTTCCAGGTTGTAAGTTCAGGCCCCATGTTGTGTGTAGAGATTACTTAAAAATAAAATCTTAAAACTTTAAAAAATTTATTTAGAGAAGGGTATTGTATGGGGTTGAATAGTGTCCCTCCAAAATTCATGTCCGCCCAGGACCACAGAATGTGATTTATTTGGAAATATAGTCTTGGTAGAAGTAATTTGTTGAGTTAAGAGGACACCATACTAGATTAAGATGGGCCCTAAATCCAGTAACTGGTGCCATGTGTTATCATCTGAGTGATTGTATTCCTATGCTATGTCTGAATATGCTACGGTTTGAATATTTTTGTCCCTGCAAATTTGACATTTTGAGATGTGTGTGTGGAATTATGTGTTATGGAATTAGGAGGCAGGGACTCTGGGAGGTGCTTAGATCATGAGGGAACCCTTATTAATGACATTAATACTCTTATAAAAGAAGCTTCAGAAAGCTAGTTGGCCATTTCTACCGTGTGAGGTTTCAGTGAGAAGTTTGACACATGGGAAGAGCAGTCATCTGACCATGCTGGTACCCTGATCTTGAACTTCCAGCTTCTAGAACTGTGTTGTTTATTACAGCCTGAATAGATTAAGACACCATGTGAACACACGGTTGCATAGAGACACACAGAGGGAGGAATACCATGTGAAGATAAAGGCAGAGATGAGAGTGATGCTGCCACAAGCCAAGGAACATCAGGTGCCACCAGAAGCTGGAAGAGGCAAGGAAGTCTTCCCTGAGAACTTTCAGACCCTGATTTCAGACTTCTAAGCTTAAAAACCATGAGAGAATAAATTTCTGTTGTTTTAAGTCATCCAGTTTGTGGTGCTTTGTTATAGCAGCTCTAGGAAACTATATATAGATGTAATGGGCAGATATATCAGATAGATGTATGATGATGTGGAAGACCATGCACAGTCTAAAACTGACAAAGCACTAATATCCAGGATATCCAAGGCCCTCAAATCAATAAGAAAAAAAAATGGATACAAGATATGAGTGGGCAGTTTACACAAAAGGACACTAAAAAATTTAATATCTGAAGAGATGCCCTAAATCATTAATGGTAAGAAATGGAAATTGAAATAAAATATCACTTTGTACCTATTATCCTGGCAGTAATTAATAAAGATTGATGTGCCAACTCTTGATCAATATGTGAGGATACAAGAACTCTTATGTCCCTCTGGATGTAGTGTGAACTGGGGCAGCCACCATTCAGAGACCAAGATGGTAATAGTAACCCAAATTAAGTATATGCTTGCATTTTGACCAATCAAAATGACCAGTCAGAAAAAAGATTTTGATCAATCTACTCATGGATATATAACCCAAAGAAATTATTTCATAAGTCCATAAGGAGACATATGTAAATGAAATGTTATTGCAACATTGCTGTTGTTGTTAGTAATTGGAAGCAACTGGAGTGTCCATCATAGGGAATGTAGATAGGTTAAAATGTGTTGGTTGTACATCATGAGTTATTGTGCAGGAACTGGGAGTAATAAATTAGAAGTACACATAGCAATGAATGGATCTAAAACCAAGCTTGTGAAAAGGAACAATCAGAACCAAATGTATCATGCAATATCATTTATTTAATTAAAAATATTTTCCCATTAATCAGAGATTGTTTTATAATAACACAAAGAGAAGAAGGATATACATTAGACACAATAGAATGGCCACCTACTAGAATGGTGGGTATGGAAGCTAAAAGGTAATAAAATAAAGAATTAAAATGGGTCAATGGTATTGTATAATAAAAGATTAACCCTGTCCATTTGAGGTCTAAAAACACAAAATTCAATCAATAAAGAAATGATCACACCAAATTACTAGACATTTTTCTGTCACATTTCATTTTTTTCAAAAGACATAATTTAGAACTGACCTCAGTGTGTAATAAAATGCAGCATGCGTTATTTCCTTATTTGAATATTTAAATAACTTTCCTGTTTCCTTTCCCCCCTTGTTCTGTGTCTCCTTTACTTTTCATCCTCTGTCACCCTTTCCCCTTAAACGTTAGTGTTCCTCAAATTTTATACTTAGTTCTTATTTCTTACCATACAAACATTTCCTGACTGTTGGATTTATGTCTATGGTTCCCACAACTCAATCTGTCTCTAGCTCCCACATTTCCCATGGCTTTTGATACCCACCTGAATTTCCTATAGGTTCTCTAAGTTTAGTAGGTCTGGTATTAAACTCATATTCTCTTCTTTGCCCTATAAACTTGATATTTTAGGGAAAGAGGGGTGATGGGCATGAGGGAGGGCACTTGTTGGGATGGCATTGGGTGTTATATGGAAACCAACATGACAATAAACTAAGAAAAAAAATGATATTATTCCCTCATATCTCAAGCTAAATTGGGAAACATCTTAGACTCCTGTCTCTTCTCCATTCCATATGTCAAATCTTATTTATTGTACTTAAGAAGGATCTCTAAACCCAACAGAAAGACACTGATGGGGCTTATGCACCAGAGTAATATAGGTAGAACTGTTTTAAAAATGATTACCTTGAATGCAATGAGAGGAATTTATTGAAGAGTTTGTGGTATGGAGGTAAGTTTGACGTTATTGATGAAGTCCAAGAAATAGATCATGGATGCTTGGACTAAAGTGGTGACAGTGGCAATGCAGAGAAATAAATTACTTTAATAGATATTTTGATTCTGGAAAAGATAGAACTTGGTGATGGACTTGACATGAGTTGTTGGGAGTGTAGGAAGAACCAAGAAGGGTGACTGTCAGGTTTCTTTCATTAGCAACTGGATGGATGTTGTGCAATTTTATGAAGAGAAAATAATAAGGGAGAATGTTTCCTGGGGGAAACATTGTGATTGCAGTTATAGATATCTCATTGAAAAAATGTTGAAGTGGTTAGAAATAAGTTGTACAAATAGATCTAATTCTCAGAAGTAAGATCCGAGCTGTTGATACAAATTTTAAAGTGGTTAGAATATTAATGATGTTGATGCCATGGTAGGGAGCTGAGATCACTCAGGAAGAGAGTGGAGTTTAAGGGAAGCCAGGCTAAGGTAAAGTTCTGAGGAACACCCACATCTAATGACTGGAGAGAAGAGACATTTACAGACAGGACAGAGAATGAGAAGACAAAGGAGTTAGAAGAAATGAAACGGTGCTTAAAGTCTGTGAGTAAGTTCAGGAATGAAATACTGCTAAAGGGAGGTAAGATGAAAACTGAAACCAAGCCCATTGGATTGGAGACATGTGACTCACATGGGTGCAATGGAGTAGCTGCAGTTAGAGTTCAGGACCAAATGGGAGGTGAAGAAGTGGTGGCAGCAAGTTTAGACAATATTTAGGAGATGTTGGGATGGGGAAGTGTCCAAAGACACAAGACAGTAATTGGAAAGTTATGTGAAATCCAAGGAGCTTTTTGGTTTCATTTTGTTTTGAAGATATTTCTACTAGTTTTCATCTTTCTGCATTGTATAATAAATGATCTACTCACAAGTCAAACTCTGGCAGTAGGGCCCTTGGCTTATTTATTTTGTTATTTTTATCACTCAGCACCTAAGTGGGTCCACTATACGCAATCAGTGAACAAAATGAATAAAAAGGCTTGACTTTTAACCAAATACAATTAGTCAGCTAATCACTTTTGCACAAGCTTTTAATTTGAATGAAAACAAGTGGGGCACATTGGTTATTATTAAATTAAATTAACTGATGTCATAGTTGTTAGTTTCCTCCTCCAAATATGAAAGGACTTTATTAAATAATAACAGAGGAGTCCCTCCTTTCACCCCATGAAAAGAAGTAACTTTAAAAAAAATCTAACAATAGGAACTGTAGGTTCCTAAAGAAAAAGAGTAAGAAAAAGCAAATAAGAATTGAAACAAATAATAGAAAAAAAAGGAAAGCATGTATTTCTACCTGTAGAAATGGATTCTTTAAAAAATGACCAACCAAATTTTAAAGATAATTATTCATCAGAGTCATTTTATAACTTGTTTATTTTTTTCAAGACATCCTTGTGGTTTACTATCTCAGTTATATATCTTCCTTGTAATTTTTTTCTCCCTCTAACCATCTTTTTTTTGTATTTTATGACACGATACTGAAATTTTTTTTTAATATTTTTATTTATTTCTAGGAGAGAGAGAGACAGTGTGAGCAAGGGAGGGTCAGAGAGAGAGGGAGACACAGACTCTGAAATAGGCTCCAGGCTCTGAGCTGGCAGTCAGCACAGAGCCCGACACGGGGCTTGAAACCACGAACCGTGAGATCATGACCTAAGCGAAAGTTGGACGCCCAACGGACTAAGCCACCCAGGCGCCCCATACTGAAATTTTTTAAGCACTTTTATAGTGTTTTATATTTATATATATTAATTTTGTGTGAATTTTATATTTATAATTTTATAGCTTTTTTAACTTAGTGATTCCTTCATTGTATTTAAAAGTTATTATGTGACTTAACCAAGACAAATGTTTCCTGGTTATTGCTAGTTGCTATTTTGAATTTAACTTAGCCTACAAACCAACAATTAATTTAAAATTTTTATCACTATTATTGCTTCAGTTAAATACTGTAATGGCCTGAGTAGCTTCTTTATTTTAAAACAGTAATTTTCTGGTCATCTTAGGAATGAAATATAGTCTTTGTAATATGTGAAATGGTATTCCCTTCCTAGAACCTTTCTGATTCTTACAAATGAGCTGTTCATTACTGAGGTAATTTTCTTACAATATCCTAAGGAATTAAAGTCAAATTCATTGCATTATTCTAAATTCTACAATTTTAGCATGTAGAATTTACAACTATTACAAAACAGATTTTTGCTACATGGTCAAGCTTGGTTGGATGTTTTTTGAAATAGAATTTTTCTCTCAAAATTTCCACCAATAAAACTATTTTTTTTTTTTTTTGTAACTTGTAAGGACTATACTCCAGTGGGAAATGTGTTTTCTTTTTTTGACCATTTAAAGTTCTGTTTTCCTCTGCAAGCTTTGTAGTCTGGTTTTAATAGATGACATTACCTTTTTGAGTACAAAGAATGTATTAGCTAGGTACCAAATGATACTATTTTTTTTATTTTTTTAATTTTTTTTAATTTATTTCTGAGAGAGAGATAGAGACAGCGTGAGCAGGGAAGGGTCAGAGAGAAAGGGAGACACAGAATCTGAAGACCGTTTCCAGGCTCTGAGCTAGCTGTCAGCACAGAACCCGGCTCAGGGCTCAAACCCAGGAACCGTGAGATCATGACCTGAGCTGAAGTTGGACGCTTAACCGACTGAGTCACCCAGGTGCCCCCAAATGCTACTATTTTTAACTGCTTCTTTTCTGAGTCTAAAAAGCATTTAAAAGTTTCTCTTAAACCTTATCTGAAATGTGAGTCAAAATAATTTTAGTTAGTAGTTAATATAAAATAACAATAGATAGTTTGCAGCCTGCACTGTGTTAATAAATTTCATTTATCTTGAGAAATTTCTCAAATTTCTCAAGTTCATCTTTTATTCCTAAATTATATGTATGTATGTATGTATGTGGATGGATGGATGGATGGTTGGTTAGTAGACAGACAGATAGATAGATAATTACAGTTGACTTGAACAACATGGGTTTGAACTACATGGGTCCACACATACATTTTAAAAGTTATGTGTGGATTTTTTACTTTGCAGAGGGTTGGCACCCTTAACCTCCATTTCGCTCAAGGATCAGCTGTATATAAATTCTGATTACCTTAATCGAATCATTTATTCAACAACTAGTTATTTATTTAACATTTACTATTTGTTAAGCATTATTCTACATGCTACTCATGATGGTGAACAATATAAACAGATATTTTACTTCTTAGACTTTGTGTATTAATGAAGGGAAGGAGACGATAAACCAGTGAAAAAATAATGGAAATGTAATTTCAGAGACTTAAGTCCAAAGACAGTAAAAAGGAGCTATGACAACGATTGACTATTTAAACAGAGAATGCTGGATACCACACTCAAAAAACAAAAACAAAATCTTGCTGTAAGGAAGACGCTTTAATCTAAAACCTGATTAGGGTGCGGGGATGGCTCAGTTGGTTAAGCATCCAACTTCAGCTTGGGTCATGATCTCATGGTTCGTGAGTTCGAGACCTGCTGTCAGGTCAGAGCCTGGAGCCTGTTTTGGATTCTGTATCTCCCTTTTTGCCCCTCCCTTGTTTGCTCTCTCTCTCTCTCAAAAATAAATAAACATTGAAATAAATAAATACATAAAAATAAAATAAAACGTGATTGATAAAAGGTCACCAGTCCTGCAAAATTCTAAAGAGAGACAACCTGGACAGAGAAAACAACAAAGTTCCAAGGCCAGCTTGGCTGGCTCCTATTTGGAGGAGAAGTAAGACCACCATTAGACACAGAGCTAATTAAGAATATTTTGTCATCTCAATTGCCATACAATTTCTATTTATTTATTTATTTATTTATTTATTTATTTATTTATTTATTTATTTCTAGGAGAAAGAGAGAGAGAGAGACAGCGTGAGCAGGGGAGGGTCAGAGAGAGAGGGAGTCACAGACTCTGAAACAGGCTCCAGGCTCTGGGCTGGCAGTCAGCACAGAGCCCGATGCGGGGCTCGAACCCATGAACTGTGAGATCATGACCTAAGCGAAAGTCGGACGCTTAACCAACTAAGCCACCCAGGCGCCCCAATTGCAGTACAATTTCAATAAATCACAAATTTATTTCAAACTCACTATGCATTGAACTGATCCGTTAGGAGATGGGTATAAAATTGCCCTTTTACAATTGACAAACTGGAGTGAAAAGTAGTAAAATTCTTTTAGAAACAATTATTTTCTAGTATTTCAAACCTACATAAATGGGTGGAGGACCACGTCCACTAGATTTAAGAGACTTGACCTACTCACATTTGATGTTATTTCTTCAAATGCCTTTTAAGAAATAAAATGATACAGATACACTTAAATGTATCTGTATCCTCTTCATACACCCTTGCTTGTGCTATTCTGCCCCTTCAAAGAGGGAGTTACCACTGTGACATTGGCAAGTACCCCTCTGTTTCTGTTTTTATAAACCTTCTTTTATGGTGAAATATAAACATAGAAAAGGGAAAAATAAAAAAATGTGTGGATCAAAGATTTATCACAAAACATCATTTAACTATTGCGTAAGGAAGGAAAGAACAATGCCAAGGCAGAGGGGCACATGTTGTACCCATGTGATCACTATTCTCTCTTTTCCCCACAAAATGTGTACTATTCTGACTTTAAGAACAATTGTTTCCAAGCAGCTCTTTATAATCTTCTCATTCATACTTCAGCTTTGCCTGTTTTTTTTTTTTTGTAAACTTATGTAAATAGATTACTACAGTCGTTAGAGTTTGTGTCTGCATCTTTTGCTCAACCATGTGTGAGATTCATCCATGTTGTATGTGTTGCAGTTTATATACTTTGTTGTAGTTTTTTGTATATATATATAGCATCATTTATCCATTCTAATGTTTGTGGACATCTGAATTGTTTGCAGCTTTTTGCCTCACAAACCGTGTTGCTATAAATATTCTCAGAGCTTATCTTTTGGTGCTTATGTGTTGTCATTTTTCTTGGGTGTATACCTCGAACTAGAATTACTAATCATAGGATATGTGTATCTTGACCCTTAGCAGAAGAAAATCCTGAACTGTTTTTCTAAGTGTTTGTACACATTCCTGCCAAAGGTGAGAGTTTTTCTAATGTTCCACATCTTGATCTATTGTTAGTATTTCAATTTTTCAATTTTAGCCATTCTTGTGAGTGTGTAGTATTATTTCTCTGTGGTTTTAATTTGTATTTCTCTGTGCTCTGTGACTAATAATGTTACAGGCTCTATCATATGCATATTGACCATTTGGACTAATCATTTGGATATCCTCTTTTAAAAATGAAAAGCCTGATTGAGTCTTTTGGTTAATTTTTAAATTGAGTTGTTTTTTTTCTTATTAATATGTAGGTTTCTTCATATATTCTAGATACAAACCTTTTTAGGTTACATGTGTATTGAAATAATTTTCTTCTACTTAGTAGTTTGTCTTTTTACTTTTTTAGTAGTGTCTCTTGATGTAGTCCAAATTATTCATCCTTCTCTTTCTGGTTATGCTTTTATATTCCATTTAGGAAGGATTTTCTTACCCAAAATTATGAAGACATTCTCCTATATCAGCATCCATAAATTTTATTGTTCTTTCTTTCATATATAAGCCTACAACCTACATGGAATTGATTTTTAAAAAAATTTTTGTGATCAATATGAGGTAGATGTAAAGTCTCATTTCTTTGGGGCACTAGTAGCCCATTTTCCTAGCATCATACAGTGCAAAGTTTCTTCCACTGCTCTGAGGTGTCACTTTTATTGTAAATCAAATGTCCTGACAATGGGTGTTGGTTTGTGTGCTATTTATTCTATCTATTGGTCTGTTCTTATGCTCATATTACATTATCTTATTACAGTTTTATAATATAATTTCTGATATTTGGTAAGACACATCTTCTCTCCTTGTTCTTCTTTTCTAAGATTGTCATGATAGTTCTCATTTTATACACACGTACTTAGATTCTGATTGGAATGGCATGAAAGCTAATGACACATTTGGGTGTGTTTGATATCTTTGTGAGTTTCAAAATTCACAAACATAGTATATTGTTTGATATAAATAGGTCTTCTTTAAAATTGAAGGATCCCTTACAGGAATGCTGATGCATAGAGGCACATGTACACCAGTGTTCATAGCAGCACTCTCAACAATAGCCAAAACATGGAAAGAACCTAAGTGTCCATCAACTGATGAATGGATCAAGAACATGTGGTATATTTATACAATGGAATACTACATGGCAATGAGAAAGAATGAAATCTGGCCATGTGTAGCAACATGGATGGAACTAGAGGGTGTTATGCTGAGTGAAATAAGTCAGGCAGAGAGGGAAAGATACCATATGTTTGCACACATAGGTGGATTAGGAGGAAGTTAACAGAGGAAGATGCAGGAGAAGAAAGGGAGAAATAGTTGGGGAGAGGGAGGGAGAGAAACCATGAGAGACTCTTGAATGCTGAGAACAAACTGAGGGCTGATGGGAGTGGGGGAGAGGGGAATGGGGGTGATGGGCATGGGGGAGGGCACTTGTGGGGATGAGCACTGGGTGTTATATGTAAACCAACTTGATAATAAACTATTTAAGAAAAAATTAAAAAAATAAAAATAAAAAACAATAAAAAAACAAAAAAAATAAAATTAAAGGGTCCCTAAATATCCGATTATTATTTTAGTATTTTCTACATAGAAGTCTTTTACATTTTTAAATGTTTATTTATTTTTGAGAGAGAGAGAAAGAGCACACACACAAGTGGGGTGAGGGTCAGAGAAAGAGGGAGACACAATATCTGAAGCAGGCTCCAGGTTCTGAGTTGTCACAGAGCCCGACATGGGAGTTGAATTCATGAACCGTGAGATCATGACCTGAGCTGAAGTTGGATGCTTAACATACTAAGCTACCCAGGTGCCCCATTCTTTGAATTTTTTAATGAAATTTCTAGGTATTTGGTAATTTTGATGCTATTGGAAATGGATCTTTTAAAAAAGATTATTTTCTATTTTTTACTAGTATATAGAAATGTAATTGATATTGTTCACCTTATATGTAGAAATCTTGGCATCCTTGCTTATTAATTTTAATACCTTTATACAATCTTTTGGATTTTCTTTGCATTTAGTCATATGATTGACAAATAATATTGATGTATTTCCTTCATTTCTAATCTTCTACTGGAGGTGGTCAGATAAGGTATATTTGTGTATTCTTGACCTCAGAGAGGAAGTTTGTAACATTTCATTATTAGTATAATATATTTCTATTGATTTAGATTTACTAGAAAAATATTTTTTTCAGTTTTTTTTTCTTCAGTTTATTTCACTTTCATTCTGAAGACTATTTTTTTTTTAATGTTTTATTTATTTCTAGGAGAGAGAGAGAGAGAGAGACAGCGTGAGCAGGGGAGGGTCAGAGAGAGAGGGAGTCACAGACTCTGAAACAGGCTCCAGGCTCTGAGCTGGCAGTCAGCACAGAGCCCGACACAGGGCTCGAACCCACGAACTGCGAGATCATGACCTAAGCGAAAGTTGGACGCTTAACCGACTAAGCCACCCAGGCGCCCCTCTGAAGACTATTTTTAATGGATATATTTTCAAGGTTGGGAGACGTTTTTGGCCATTTACACATATATATCATTCAAGTGCCTTCTAGATTCTATAGTTTTTATTGAAAGTTTCACTCTTATTCCTTTGAGGGTAATATCAACTATTTATCAATAATATCAATTATTATTCCTTTGTGGGTAATTATCATCTTCTTTCCTCAATCCTAGCTACTTTTAAGATTTTTTTACTTATATTCTCAACATTTATATTTTTATGTAATTAAATGGAGATTTCTTTTCAGGACTTTGATCTTGGGATTTATAGAAACTTTTTGAATGTTCTATTTCAAATACGTACTACTGTTTTTCTTTTTTTCCTCGCTCCTTTCTTTCTGGGACTCTGGCTCCATGTATTTTAGGCTTTATTACTATTTTTCTCTCTGTCCTCCCCTTTCTATTCTCTATCTTCCTTTTTCTCTCCCTATATGCCTGATAATGCCGATAGTCTTTGTTCTTCAGTTTCTTCTGCCTGTTTCTGCTGATTTTCATCCATGCAATTTTGTTCCCTTGGGTATTTGATTTATGGCTTATGTTTGATTATATGATAAATATTGTATTTGCAAAATTGTTTGTAAATGTTATCTTCATCCAGAGAGTATTTATGTTTGCATTTAGTAGATGCCTCAGGGACACTAGCAATCCCAGTTCTACTTTAAAAATCCAGGATTGACATGATTCAGAGAGCTGCAATTCCTGTAAGAACCCATTTATTTACAGTTTACAAATGCTCTAAGGGTAGTAGAGGATCCAGTCCAAAGCTACAGAGATCCACCAGCCCTCTCCCTGCCCCTGCCAGTGACTCCTGGCCTCTAGGGCCGCAAGTCTGTCGAAAGTAGTCCACAGCTTCTCTGCCACTCTGCAGAACCTTCTACAATCAGCTAATGCCCTTGAGGGTACAGAGCCTAAAATCTTTGACATCTTTGACCTTACTTGTCTCTTGATTCTTGGTCTAGTAATTATTTGGGTATTTTCTTATCTTCCCTATGACGATG
>NW_027531285.1:5538040-5812028 GCF_008692635.1 Crocuta crocuta | reverse complement strand
GGTTTTTTTTTTTTTTCCTTCTAGTACTTCTAGTTTTCCTTAGTGAGATGATTGATCTGAGTAAGTTAAAGTTCTGTCTATGCACTATTTCTACTCTGTCCTTAAGTGTTCAGAAACTTGAGTTTCTATTACTCACCGTAAGCTAATCTAGAAATTTGGGATATATCGTTAAAAAACTTCTCTGCTCTTTGTAGAGTTTACAATCTGGTTTAATTATTGAATGAAATCTCTGAATCATATGAAATGTTACAAGGTATTAAATGTCATGGAAAAATAAAGGAACATAAAGGAATTAGAAAAATGTGACCGCTGCTTTAAAAATTACTGTTACGTGAATTTCATAATAATCCTGAAATATAGGAGAACCTTCATAGATATAAACTGATGCCCAGAGATTATAAATGTTTTAACTAAAGTCACAGATTTATGGTCTAATTATAAATTGGCAAGAATTAGAACCCAAGTCTACTTCTGTCTTTAACATTTCTTTGCCTCCTCTGACTTTGAAGATAATTACTGCACATGCTAAATATCTTTCATATAAAATGCTCTTTTTTCTCTTGAAAATATGACCATGTCACTGTAATATAGGAAATGGAAAATTGTTAAAATGTTATTAATAAATATTGAACTTGAGGCACAGTCAGGTCAAAGATTAGGCCAATTTTGTGAGAGGAGCTGAAAAAAGGAAGACATCACTTCAAATCCCGGCTTTGCCACTCATTAGCTATATGGCCTTGGAAAAGTTATTTAAGTTCTCCAAACTTAATGTATTTTCTTATGTCTAAAATAATACCACATGCCTCGACAAGTGGATATTTGAATTAGAAGAATTATATTAAATAATACATGAAAATCATTCATGCATAATAATGAACTTGGCCTTTATTCCTTTATTTAGAGATAGCCTCTAAATTCTTAGAATTTTTCTAGTGCTAGGAGTGTTTCTTATTCATGGTAGACCCTGATAATTTATGCTAACAAAATCTGTGGATTGCTAGATATTTTAACCTAATAAGATTATTCAGGATGGAGGCTGGTCATACCAAATAGACTAACCCTGTGATAAAAGGGTTGATACTTTGAGGCATGTTATTTTAGCCCCCAAGGAGGACACAGAGGCTGGAGATTGAATTCAACCTCATGGCCAATGATTTCATCAGTCATTCCAACACAATGAAGCCCCAACAAAGACTCTGGATTCTGGGTTTAGGTGAGCTTCTCTATTTTTTCTATTGTGTTATATAGTGCTTTTGATATATAATCATACAATGATGTGCCTGGAGAGTGGTGTGTTCTGACTAAGGAGAGAAGACAATGGAAGCTTTACATTTAGGATTCAGACTTCTCCCTATGTATCTCTCCCTTTGGCTGATTCTGGTTTTTAGCTTTTGGCTACAGTGTAACTGTAATTTTAAGTATAGTGCTCTCCTCAGTTCTGTGAGTTATTATAGCAGATTACTGAACCTGAGGAGGTAGTGGAAACGCTTGAATTTGTAGCCATCTGGTCAGACCTCTGAGGACCTCTGTCACAATCTGAGGAGCTCTGAACTTGTGCTGGTGCCTGAAGCAAAGGTAGTATTGTATAAGGCTGTCCCCTCAACCTATGAAGTTAGGCCTAACTCTGGGTAGTTATCATAATTGCCTTGCATAGTGTTCATCAAATAATAGATGTTAATTAATACTTGTCAGTAATGTGATTCTTATATTCTTTTTAAAAATTCTTTAAGTTTACTTATATATTTTGAGAAAGAGAGAGAGAACATGTGAATAGGGGAGGGGCAGAGAGAGAGAGGGAGAGAGAGAGAATCCCATGGAGACTCCATGCCATCAGCACAGAGCCTGATGCTAGGCTCGGTCCCACAAACCTTGAGATCATGACTTGAGATGAAATTGAGAGTTGGACACATCACCAATCAGGTGCCCCTGGTTCTTATATTCTTAATATAAGAATAGATGCTCCATCACTGCCACATATAGGGCATTTAAGTTTATCAATACATAAAGTTGATGAATAATTAACGAATTTGTTGAAGACAAATTCCTCACAGTCAAAAGGTATAATCACTGAGTATTTTTACTCTCTCCTAGCTGGTTTGGCTGACTGAAGATTGAAAACTAATGCTTCATTATGTGATAGCATATTGGTAACAAGAACAATTCTCTTTGGATTACCTTCTTATAATCTATATTTTAAGAGTCTCTATTTAAATTCATTCCAAGTCCTCACCATTCACTGAGAGCCTTCTCTATGTTAAGCATAGAGCTTAGACAGAAATACAAAGTCAAATAAGATAAGATCTTTTCACTCCAATGCTCATTATCTAGTGGGAGAGGCAGGCATATTAATTAACAAGTCTAATAAGGTAGACTGTAATAAGTGTTTTAACACAGTCACAAGCACAATGCTATGGGAGTATGGGGGAGGAAAATATTAATGTCAGATAATAAACTCTATTAACATAGACTTAGATTCTTGGCATAAAGCAAATGTTACATGCGAATTTCCTCTGTGAATTGCTGTTGAGAGTTTCTACCCCTGATAGCTGTGCCAAGCGCATGGCACATATCATGGATTCTCAAATCTGTTGCTCTCAGGTAGCCTGTGGTCCTAAAAAATCTTTTCCTTTGACTTATTTTCTGTTCATTTGAAAAATCTTTGTAGAAATATCCTTATTTATTGCAAATATATTTTGCAAGTATTATTTTACTACAAAAAACCATGTAAGAGTCACTCAATGGATACTAGCTGTCATTACATGATTTGAATCTGAAATAGTTCCTTATTGATGAAAAGTAAACATATTTGACCTTGCCATTATAATTAGGGAATCTGTCTTTGTTTACAACAGACTGGTTTAACATGGAATATGTTAAACTGGAGGGGGAGGTGTGACCAAAATCCACATTGTTTCCAATGTGGCCATGTTCTTGGAAATGTTCTTGCAAATGGGAAAAGGAAGCAACAAAGCTAGAAAAATGTGTTAAGTTGGCCATCCCGAAAATGCACTTGACAATGCTAATCAATTTCATGAAACTACTGGCAGTTCACTGCATCCAAGCATATGGCTTAGAATGGGGTACTTCAGACCTTCTATAGTTTGACTTTACATCTCCAGTCTCATCTTTCAGAAACACTCCTTGATTTCTCTATTCTGTAGTTCTGGTTTTTCCAGAAGGGAAGAGATGTTTTCAAGAGTTTTTTTCTCTGCCTATGCTATCTAGTCTCGATCTAGATTGCCCTTTGAATATTAGTCTACCTGATGAACACCTATCTATGTTACAAGACATAGATGATGCTGAGCTCACTTATGAAATCTTTCTGGTCACATTTTAGAATGAATTCCGCAGCTGGGGAGTTTATAAAATGGCTGCCAATGATACTCGCCTCTAAGTATCCACACTCCTCTATAATCCTCATCCCTTGAAGCTGGATTAATGACTTACTTCCAATGAATAGAACATAGCAAATGTACTGGGACATTATTTCTGAGATTAAGCTATATGAGACTGTGACTCCCCTATACTTCTTGATTTTGATTTTAACCCTAGCAGTTTGTCTGCTAGACCTACCATGGAAGAAAGCCTGGTTCACATATGCTATACTATTTCAGTTTCTTCAGACTTTGCTTGCACTAAGCCATTATTATATTTGGAAAAGCTTTTCAGTTTCTTTTGTTCTCAAATTATCCTATGCTTCTTTCCAAAGGTATTGGCTATTTTAGGGTTCTCCTATTCTCAGATCATTCAGACATCCTTCTGCTCATCCTTGAATTCCTTGTACAAGACTAATATCATGCTAGACTTATGGCTTTTGATGGTTTCTCACCATCTACTTGTATTTCAACAAGGGATATCTTGACACTTTGGTTTTCTTGTAACTATCATCCAAAGGTTTTTGACATTGCTATCTAGTTGCTTTGGAGTCCCAGCAGATGCAAAAATTATGAAGCTTTCATTGCTACTAGCAATTCAGAATTCTCTACTGTTTTTATCTTTTGATATAAGCATCTAAACTTTATTCTAGGGGACCAAACTCTTCTTTGTTCTGAGTCTTTGTGCTTCTGAAGGTGCTGCCTCCATCCTCTTTCTCCAGGGCCAGGTATATATGTCAAGCCTAGGCAATTAAAAAAAATCACATAATAGTGACTGATTCAAGAAAAATAAGTGATCCAAAAGGACTAAGACTTTTGTTTGAACTATTGATAAACACATGTATTCTATTTTTGACAAAACTTTAACTGGTTGACAAACATATGAGACCCAAGAATGATGCCAACTCAGAGTAGTGCAAAACCAAGAGACAAAGAGAGACCAACTTCTGGCAAAGTTATTAGGAACTCTTGAGCAGGCTATGCCTGAAAAATATCATACCACTAGAGTTTTCAGTTATCTGAGCCAATATATATCTTCAATAAGTAAATTTAAGTGTGAAAAAATTATCTAAAGAATAGCCAGGAAAAGTCTGTGCAGAAGTAGAGTTGAGTTGACTTATACAGAAATGGCAGAATCCAGTTGAAGGAAAGAAGCAAATAGGGGCTTTCATGTTGAAGAAGCCATAATAGACAGATTATATTATGTATTTTCCAATGCAGGGCTTAAGGGGGTGCTATTAATAATTACACAGGGATAAAAGGCAAAAAATGGGACTGTCCCAAGCAAACAAAGACACATGACCCTAGCCAAAGGCATGGAGGCAGAAATGAATCTGCAGGGCCCAGGGTATGGGAACTAGTGGACCCCAGCTGCTGCACAACTATCCCAAGTGACATCATTATTAACAAAATTTCTGATGAGCACGTTTATGGGCAGATAGCAAAGGGCCTTGACTTCTAGGGTGAGTAACTGTAATTCTCATAGGCATTACTCTATCTATGGGATGAAAGACAGATTAGAAGTAGGAGAAATGACTGAGCAAACAGTCGGCTTGCTTGATTGGACCTGAGTGAGAAAACAAAGAAATCCAATGTCCCCTCTAGTTATCATCATTTAGGTTGGTAGAACCTAAGGTATGCTCCCCAATGATGCTTCTGGTTTCCAGGAGAGATATTCTTTTGATGGCTCAGAAACAATGGGGTTAACCGTACCTTGGACAAGTCACTTGATATCTTTGTGCTTTACCGAATGGTAATAATAGTTCATACTTATTCAGTTGTATCATGATCCAGCCTCTGGATTACTTACTTTTACTTTCAAGGGCTCACTTAATCATACCAAAAACACTGTAAAGTTTCTTTTCCTATTTATTTATTTTATTTCAGATGGGGAAAGAGAGGTTAGGAGAAATAAGATATGATGTGTTCAACACACAGCTCCTAAGAAAAAGTCAAAATCAGAATCTAAATCTCCTTGACCTCCAAGTCTGTGCTCCTATCCATGTTGTCATGTGACTTCATCTTCATCTATAGAAATGTGGGTATCAAAGACCTGCACACCCCAGTTAGCTGTACTCTTATGAAGCTCAGTGAGATAATCAGTAGTCAACACAGTGTTTCGAACTTAGGACATCCATCCCAGCACACAAGACTACAGCTTTTTGAGGTTAGCCCTGAAAGTACTGGCAATGGGTTCCCACACTACCAGTCTAACACTTGTCCTAGGGACCTCTCTTTGGGTTTATGGATATTCTTGGATATAGGTTTGGAGATGTTCTAGGAGTCTTATAAAGTTTTCCTTCCTGGTGGTCAGTCATTGATAAATTCCTCTATATTTCAATAGTACCTTTACTGTGATCCTCAGCTGAGTTCATTCATTTGTTTTTTCTTGGTCCAAGGCATTTCTTTCTCCTCAGGTTCCCAGAGTCCCATCTGATCATCAAAGTAACCTGATCCTCCTCTCTAATTCCTTCACTAGACTTTCTATTTTATCACATGAATCCTCCTCTTGACCAAAACCCCCTATTTTCATTTGCTTTCATAAAGACTTTGATGGTCCATTAAACTCAGAGTTAGAATTAGTATCAAACAAAAAAGTAGCCTTATTTCTTTGAAGTCAAGGAAATCTCAAACTTCAAACACTCTTATAAAGTGTGGAGAAATAAATACATACTATCTTTCTAATGTATGGCAGAAAAGAAAGATGAGTAAAACAGTCGTTTCTATAATAAATCAGATTGAATGCTCATATCCTGCCACATATGTGAAAGTGCTTGGAAAACTGAAAAGTGATCCAGAAATGCAAAGGAAGGTAAAAACTGAATCCCCCCAAGACTGGGTGAATGTTACTCAAATATTCTTAGTGATATTTTCTAAGCTTCTTCATCAACATAAGTCACAGGAATTACATTACATAAGTAATGGGCACACACACTTGTGATTAATTAGAAGAGCCCTTAATGATAATATATAATTCTGTAGGTGAGGATATTGGTTAACAAATATACAATATAAAACAATACTCCATGGAACACCAAAGTTTAGACACATTAAACCTTTATCAACTTATTTAGAAATTAGCTTATAACGGCCCAAATAGCATTAGAAAGTTTCATTGCATTTTTAAAATTGAGAATGAAGTACTATGTTTAAAAGGAAAAAGTAGAACTGAAAAGGTATTGAAAGCAAAATATCCATTTTTGCTGCAGATGTTAAAAATGGAATAATCAAATATAAAATGAAATAAATATTCATGAGTCATGATTCATCTCCCTCACTTGATAGGAAACTGATATGTCTCTATGGTAACAGTGAAACTGCCATCCGGGAATGAGCACTTGTGTGTGTGTGTGTGTGTGTGTGTGTGTGTGTGAGAATATAATTTCAGAAGCATGTGATTAGGAATAAGAAAGAAGCTAAAATGAACTGCCACCAGGATCAGTTGAGGTAAAGGAAAACAATGGAACAAAAGAAAAATCTAAGTGAAGAGATAAGAAACAATTGGAAAGTGATTAAAAAAAACAACAAAAAAGTATTTAAACAGAAATAAAAGAGGACTTAATCCAAGGACAGGAGTTAGATAGAATTCTCCATTATGAAAAATGAGGCTTTTCTTTCAATCTGTGAGGTAGAGCAGAAAGGCTTAAGAACAGTGGTTGAATTGTTCAGGGTCACAGAACCAACAGCAGATGCTCAACTCTGTCTCATGATACTAGAGAAGAATTTCACTGTCTCAGCATTGCTGATTTGGGTTAGGAGAGAAGAAACAATGGGGTGAACAATTGGATTTGGATAGATTAGTAGGGCCACCCAGATTCCAGGTAGTTGAGTAAAGGCAAAGAGGCATTTTTCATACTTTGAGTCTTTGAGGTGGTATTGGGAAAATAAGGTGGTGGCAGGTTTTGGAATCACTAGGCAATGCAGGAGCATGCCCCATATCTTCTAGGAGGGAGCCCAGGAGAGTTGATGCAGCAGGGACTTTAACAGCTGAGGGCGGATAATTGGAGACTTTATGAAAGAGCAGGATTGGGTTCCTCTTCTGTACTAATCTTCCAACATCTTCAGATTTGAGGAACTACCCATATCCTTTCATTGGAAGAATCCTCTACTGGTGGGATGAGGGATTTGAGAAGATCCATCCAAATTTTCTGGGGGCACAAGTCTCTGCTGATATTTTTGTTATCACTGATGCTCCTAGTGCTAAAAGAATCTGGCAGAAGACCATGTTGTAGAGATGCTGATTCCAACCTTGATGGCTTGTTTTTTTCCCCATACATCATGAGCAAAGTGAAGAACATTGCCCCAAAGTGTATTGGTGTCTCAAAATCTGAATAGATTGCATATTTCTTCCTTCATAAAAAAATAAATCATTACCTTGGGGAGCCTGGGTGGCTCAGTCAGTTAAGCATCAACTCTTGGTTTCAGCTCAGGACATGATCTCATGCTCGTGAGATTGAGCCCTGCCAGGCTCACAGTGGGTGGGTGTGAAGCCTGCTTGGAATTCTCTTTCCCCTTCTTGCTCAGCCCCTCACCCATTCATGCTAATGTGCTCACACACTCTCTCAAAAACAAATAAATAAATAAATAAAAATAAACATAAAACATTACCAGAGGAAGGTTTCTTGAATGATTTGATAGTCTCTTATTAGGCAAATTTAAATTTTTATTGAATTATTACCTCTATGTTACTTTAAAATGAAATAATGCTGAAAAGTTTATAACAAATTACTATTTGGAAATGTGTGTTTGCACTTCATCTTTCTTTTTCACTTCAGCACTATCATATTCTATTGTTCTTGGTCCTTCCAGTCCAGAGTCCCTAAGGATCAGTTTCTCAGAGACTAAACATCTGGCTTTCTGGAAAAGTTAGGAAGAGTCATTAACTTGGCTATGCAAGATGGGGTTGAGGGAACAGGAAGAAAGATGTCTGATTATTCCATATACAGATTTTTTCAACTAATTTCTAGCTCCATCCTTCATTCTGGCCAGTCAAGATGCCTAGTGTCTCAAGTTCCAAACCTCCAGTAATCTGTAGAGGAAAACTTGCTTTTAACTAGGTTAGCTGCCACCCCACTATTTCCTTTCTTCATGTTAACATCTGTTGACAGTTTTTCACTTACTCTCATTCCTGCCTATTTTCTCTTTGTCCGTAGGATTTATATTTTTTTTAAAACACTATTTGCATTTTAATATTATTTCCATTGGGAGCTGAGATAAACAAAATTTTCCACATTTGACTGGAAGTTTTAACTGATGTTCTACATACTATAATTTGGAGGATTAGATGAGAAAAGCTGGGAGAAATATTTAGGAAACTATTTGCTGGATTTCTTGTCTCTAAGTCCCCCTGAATTGTATAGCAGACAGCATAGATAGCTGCATGCCTCATTTTTCCATTATCAGTCATTCCTTAGTACCTAAACTCTGTGGCCAATCTTTTCCCTCGCCTAGGGAGGTATCAGAAAGCTTGGATGAGATCTTTCTCTTGAGCTCTAGAGCCAGGTACGTCCAACTGCCTTCAAGTCCTCACCACTGGGAATTCCTAGAGACAACTCAAAACTAAAATATTCCAGCTTGATTCACCCCCATCCAATCCAGCCCTCAACCTCTTCTCTTGTTTTATTGGCTACCTCAGCAAATGGTGTCCCTCTCCACCCACTTTTCAAAGACAGGCACCTAGAACTCCTCCTATCTCCTCTCTGTTTCACTCCTCTCCTCAGCATGCCAGTGATTCCTAACTCCTGTATCCATTTACTCCCCCAGTGTTGCTTGCCTGTTTTCCTGTGTTTTTTGCCTCTGCCTTTCCAGCCTCCTTCATGTCATACTTACATTCCAGCAACAGCTTTCTCCTAGTCTCTCTGTTTCATGTCTTTCCCATCCCAGTTGATTATCCTCAATGAAGTCAGAGTCTTTCTAAAGCATACACTGGATTTGTTGATCTCCTTATTTGAAACACTATAATGTCTCTCCACTGTGCTCAGAATAAAGTACAAATTTCATGTCATGATCTGGTCCCCTTTTGTCAAATGCACAGCCTTATCTTTTGGCACTTTTCCTCATGTTACTATATAGCCCTTCTTTTAGTTTCCTGAATGTGCCACACTCTCTTTCACTGCTGGCATTTTAACATGCATTTTTCTTTTCTTCCTGGAAAATCATTTTTCCCCTTTCCAGCATAATCCCGGGAGCCATTGTTGAGTTAACTGTTATGTAACCTTCAAGACTACATTTAGAGGTCATTTACCCTTCAGATGATTCTCTGATATCCCTCTATGAAAAAGTAGTTATTCTTCCCATGTATTTTCATTAACCTTCTGTTTATTTATTTCAGCATTTATCATCTTGTATTGAGTCTCTCCCACTAGACTGTAAATTCTTTCAAGTCAGGGACTGTGTCTTCTTTTCTATCATATCTTTGATACCACAATTTTTGGCATTGTAATACAGCCATATAAATGCTTATTAAATGGATTAAGGAAATAATGTAAGAACCTGGCTCAATGGCATTCGCTTTGTTACTGGTCTTGTTCTGATCATATATTCCAGTCCTGCTATCTCTTTCTCTCTCTCCCTTTCTTTAGCTCTAGTTCTAATTATTTGCTCTCAGATCCAAGCTTCATTCCCTGGTTCTGGGTTCTTATCAAACCTCAGGACCAAGATCTGTCTGCTTGCTGATATTTCAATTATACATTCATTAGTAAGCAGTATTTATTAAACATCTACAGGGAGTTAGGTATAGAGCTCATTCAAAGATACAGTAGAGAATAAGATTGACTTAATTTCCACATTCACAGGACAAAAATTCTAATTGGAGAGTATTGGAGGCAGATAACTTGATTTTTAGTTTCACAGATCCATAGATAGAGAGAAATAGTGTCCCAGAAGCTACACTTCATGAATTATACCTAGGATTGTCATCCTCACCTGGACCTGATTTAGATGAGGAGATATTGGCCTTTGAACTGATGATATGTTAGGATGCCATGATAAGATACTATAATAGGAACCTTGGGAGGGAGATAAATGTATTTTACATGTGGAATGGTTATAAATCATTGGGGGCCAACGGACAGACTATGGAAGACAGACTTTAAGATGGCCCCCATTATTCCTACCTCCTGGTGTTCACATCCTTGTATAATTACCTCCACTTGAGTGTAAGTAGGACCTGTGACTTGCTTCTAGCCAATGAAATATGAAAAGGTGATAGGATGGAACCCCTGTGATCACGTTCTGTAAAACTCCATCTTACTAGCAGACTTATATTAGAGACTTTCTCCGTTGCTGGATTTGAAGAAGGAAGAGGCCATGTAAGGAGGCTCATATGGCAAGGAATAGTCTCTAAGTGACAGCAAGAAGTTGTGACTTCCATTCAGTCTTACAGTCACAAGGAAATGAATTCTGCCGACAGCCTAAGTGAGTTTAGAAGTGAAACTGAGTCAAGGCTCCAGATGTAATCCAGTCCCGGCTGACATCCTTAACTGCAGCCTAGCAGAGGATGGAGCTAAGCCTGCCTGGACTCCTAACTCACAGAAACTGTGAGATAACAAGTATGTGTTGTTTTTAGCTGCTAAGTTTGTTCTGCAGCAATAGAAAACTAACACAGGGAGACAGATAATAAGCAAATAAACAGATAAAGAGTTTGAATTGGGTTAAGATATGTGAAGGAAACAAATAAGGTGATATTATAGAAAGTTTAGACAGTGACTACTTTAGTTGGAACAATCAGGAAAGGTCTCCCTTCAGGAGATGTTATGTTGACAGTAACCCAGAAAATAGAGGGGAGCTAGAAATTTTGGGATGAAATAGAGGATAGAACAACATTTCAGCAGAGAGAGTTTTTGATGCAAATTCTCTGAAATAGGAAACAATTTGACACTTTGAAGGAATCAGAGGCAACTGTATATGCAAGAAGGAGAGTGGTAGCCCCAATGTGAAGATTTTTGGGCCAAGTATTAAGGAATTCAGACTTCATTTATAGTGCACTGGGAAGTCTTTGAAGGATCCTTAGCAAGATTTATCCCTTACCTATCTGTGAAGAATGGATTAAAGTTGGGGCCTTAGGACAGGGCAAAAATGAAAGTGATAAGAGTCATTTAGGAAGCTATTGTAGATGAGGATTGACCATGGTAGTAGAAAAAGAGATACATATCTCTCAGGGGTCAAGATAAAGACAGCCTCTTTATCACATGTGTAAGACCTTTGCTGCTCCGGCTCCCAATTACCTCTCCACCTTCGACTTTCTTCCCCTAGTGAACTTCTGTCCCTGCACGCCGAATTTCTGCCAAGTTCTAGACATCAGCTCTTTCTGAAGTCTACAAGGCCTGGCTGAAGCTCCCTGTTTTTCTTTTCTGTTGCATACAGTGCCCTTCATTTCATACCTTCCCTTTGGGCAGCTCTCAGGCCCTTGGGGATCTCTTATGTCTGTCTGTCCATCCTGATGCTTCTTAAAGCTCAGGCTTGCTGAAATGACAATGAAAGAAAAAGATTAAAAGAAGCAAGGAAAACTAAAAAACATCTTGTAAAACATTATTCCAGTAAAATTAATATTCAAGTCATTTTTTGGATTTGTCAATTTCTCTGTTATTTTGACCCCTTCTCCTTGTGGTGAATTCTGAATATCCCTATTTATCATGTTTAGGAAGAAGCAGGAGAAAGTGGAAAAGCCTGTGTACCAAAACAAAGAGGGGGAAAGCCCTGTAATTAATTGATCACATTTACATTCCTAGAAAGAACACATTTGCAATTTAACCTGCCCTCTGGAACATGAGAAATGAAAAGAATAAACAACTCACTGATGTACATCTACAAGGGCTATTTTGTTTCTCATTTTGTTCAGCATATTTAAGGGCTTCTGAGGGCTGATATAAACTAACATGGGGTGAGTAACTGTGTTTAACCAGATAACAGTTTTTATATGAATTAGACAATAATGTGGCCTCCCTTAAAGAAAAAACACCACATGTTTCTATCCATATTTTTAATCCACTTGATTTGAAATAATACAAGAAATTTCTCTAAAATTTTTTTAAGTATTAAATTTCAAACATGGGTGTACCCAATCATTTTTGAGGCAGTTATTATGCTATGGTGATCTGGAAATGTTTTCACTTGTCAGAAGTTCCAGACTCTTAGTCTTAATCATGGTACTCAAAGCCCTTCCCATTGGGTCCAGCCTAACTGTCCAGCCCCTTGAGCCTCTATTCCCATTCTTGCCTACTCCCTGGAATCTTGCAACACTAGACCACTTATTATTTATTCCCTGTTAGACACATTCCTTTTCATGCTTATAATTTACCTAATCTTATTTAAAATTCAGATTATAATTTAGTGGATCTGGAGAAAAGCCAGAAATTCTACATTGCTAACAACATTTCTGGTAGTGCTGATGCTGCTGGTTTGTGTGAGATTTTCCAGTAGCAAGAATTAGGTAGTCTAACGATTTTATTTCTGATCATGCCTTCCAACCTTGCAGATTCCTTCTACATGGAAACTCTAGCCATGAGACAATTCCAGCTCATTTTCCTATCTTCAGGCCAAATCTTACCTCCTTCTCCTTATGTGAAAGCTTTTCTTGCTAAGAGAGAGAATTAATCCTTCCTACTCTAATGGCTTTCCCTTACACTTAGGATAAAATTTAAAGTCCTTACTAGGCTTTCAAGGGCTATGTCTAAAATCCCTTTTTCTCACACTTTCCTCTTGCTTACTCCCACACTGCTCTTGTTCTACCTGCAACATGCCAAACATGCATTGGTTTTAGGGAAATTTTTCTTTTATTTGCTCTTCCCATCACATGTCCTCATGGCTTGGTTCCCTCATTTTATTCAAGCCTTTGATCAAACATCCCTTCCTCAAACAGGCTGCTGCATTGAGTTGACCCTTATAGAAAGCGGCCTGGATGAGATTGAAATGGAGACTAAAATGTAGCTTCTATTTGGTTTTACAGGCAAGATTAATCTGATAGCAGAGGACAGAAGAGGTAGACAGACAAATCAGAAAACTCTTGCAGTGAGCCAAATGTGAGGAAATGAGGACTGGGGTGATTGCTATGGAAACAGTGATCCATGCTGGTGCCCAGGAAGGACTGCTATGCCTGGAGGAAAATGCCCAAATATGCCCTATAATGCAACTGCCCAGCTCTCAGATTGGTCTTCCTTGACCACTCAATTTAAAATAACAACCTACTATTTCTGTCCCCTCACTCTGCTTTAATTTTCCTCTAAAAATGATGACTCAGATATTTTATTATATATTTTATTGATTTGTTTTCATTGTTTGTCTTTGAAACTTTGAATGTCAGCTCAGTGAAAGAAAAGGCTTTTTCTCTTTTGTTACTGCAATATGCCTGGTGCCTTGAACAGTATGTTGTATAAAATAAACATTATATAGATATTAACTGAATAAATTGATGAATGAATACTCTGAGCTTCCTTAAAACAGAATAGGGACATATAAGACAGATATAGGTTCAAGTCTCAATTTTTCTACTTGCTAGCCATGTGAAATTAGGCAAGTTACTTCCCTTGTTTAGAAATGTTTCCTCATCTATCAATGGGAATAATAGTAATACATGACTACCTAGAGAGTGGGCACAATGACATGGGATAATAAATGTAAAGTTCTTAATTTATTACCTGGTACTTCGCATTTCTCACACCCTATTGCAGTTGTTTACTTTTTGTTCCCCCCCCCCTTGCCTATAAGCTCCATGAGAGCTCTTATTACAGTGCTTATTAAGTACCTAGAAAAGGGGGGCCTGGATGGCTCAGCCAGTTAAGCCTTGGACTCTTGGTTTCAGCTCAGGCCATAAACTCACTGTTTGAGTTGAGCTATGGAGTTGAGCTCCACATCAGGCTCTGCATTGACCGTGCAGAGCCTGTTTGAGGTTCTCTCTCTCTCTATCGCTCTCTATCCCTCCCTCTATTCTCTCCCTCATTCTCTGCCCTTCTCTCTCTCTCTCTCTCAAAAATAAATAAACTTTAAACTAAAAAAGACTTGGGAAAATTTATTTCCAATAACTCATTCTTTTTTTTTTTTTAAATGTTTTATTTATTTCTAGGAGAGAGAGAGAGACAGCGTGAACAGGGGAGGGTCAGAGAGAGAGGGAATCACAGACTGAAACAGGCTCCAGGCTCTGAGCTGGCAGTCAGCACAGAGCCCGACACGGGGCTCGAACCCACGAACCGCGAGATCATGACCTAAGCGAAAGTCAGACGCTTAACTGACTAAGCCACCCAGGTGCCCCCCAATAACTCATTCTTAAATATCATTTATTGATTTACTGCTCTGTACCATGTACTCTGCTGTGACACTGGAGAATACTCAACAAAGAATGCAGACATGGGCTGTCATGTAGCTTCTGTGAAGTGAGGGAGACAGACATAAACAAAACAAATAAGAAAACTTCTATACCTTCTAATATTGTGAGAAAGAAACAGAGAACTGTCACAGAATGACCTTAAAGGAAATATTTCTTGAATATTTTTGTGTGGTGAAGATTGTAAGTAATCTTTGTATTTGCTTATTTTAAATACCCACTGATAACCCATTGTATTTTATTAGCAATATCCTCTTCTTTGTCAAAGACGTATATGATAGGCATTGGGGCTATTTGCAATCATTCTGACAAATTTCTTAGGTATGTGGATCCTGGTCAGCAGAGGGTGAGATGATGTTTATAGACCTGTTGTTTCTAGCTCTACCCTTCCAGAGCAACCAATTCTCTGACTACCCCAGACCTTCCATGGGAGATGCATGTGATGTATAATGTAGAACTGTCTCTGGGCTGTATCAGGGTCCTGACAGTCAAGAGAAGGCACATTTGGTGGGTTTAACTAAGGAGAAGTTAATAAGCAGATCACTGTGGTGTAGATGTCATGTAGCTTCTGTGAATGATGAATTTACATGATGAATTTACAATTCACAAAATGATCAATTCTATTGAAATATCAGAGACTGACCACAGAGGGAGCATTACTGCCCATAGGTATGAAGGGGCAAGAGAGGAGCATGTGTTGCTGGAGCAAGGAGAGCTGGGGTCATTATTAAGAACTACTCTTTTGAATATTAATAAAAAATGGGAAGGGCAAAGTTTCCAGGATGGAGAGAATTGTAAAACCTTTACATGGTATGGTTGTATTCCACATATACAATGGGAGTATCTCAGGAGGTGAAGGGTGAACTTTCTGAGCACTCTGTTTGATCCTTCTCCTTTATGGAGTGCTTCTCTCCATTCTCATTCACCTTACCACTCCCTTTAGTGGTCACAGCTTTCAAAACAATCCTACACGTTTCTCTTCTATTCCTTCCCTATGTTCTTTTAGAGAGAACTATCTTCTCTAATTCTCTTCGCTGATGGACATGAAAATACATTATTTTTTTTTTAAATTTTTTTACTTATTATTTCTAGGAGAGAGAAGGAGAGAGACAGTGTGAGCAGGGAAGGGTCAGAGAGACAGGGAGTCACAGACTGAAACAGGCTCCGGGCTCTGAGCTGGCTGTCAGCACAGAGCCCGATGCGGGGCTCGAACCCACAAACCACGAGGTCATGACCTAAGCAAAAGTCGGACGCTTAACTGACTAAGCCACCCAAGCGCCCCGAAAATACATTATTTGAAAACCCCATGCTATAACCTATCTCTGGCATTAAGTGATTCTTTGACCACTCTTTATATATGAGCTAACCAGTTTTTAAAAATTTTTTTTACTGTTTTATTTATTTCTGAGAAAGAGAGAGAGAGAGTATGAACAGAGGAGGGTCAGAGAGAGAGGGAGATACAAATCTGAAACAGCCTCCAGGCTCTGAGCTGGCTGTCTGCACAGAGCCTGACGCAGGGCTCGAACCCACGAACTGTGAGATCATGACCTGAGCTGAAGTCGGATGCTCAACAAATTGAGCCACCCAGGTGCCCCTGAGCTAAACAATTTTTATCCATCTTTTTTTTCTCCAGACTAATTGAGTTCAATATTCCTGAAATGATCTAAAAGATAAAAGAGGATTTTTTGTTAAATGTTAAAATGGAAAATGGATTAAAGTGTTATTCTTTGAGATGTGTTAAATAACTTCCGTCAATGCAATAAGCATCCAGTTTAAAAATGGCAATCTGGGGTGCCTGAGTGGCTCAGTCAGTTGAGCGTACAACTTCAGCTCAGGTCATGATCTCACGGTTTGTGGGTTCGAGCCCCGTGTTGGGCTCTGTGCTGACAGCTCAGAGCCTGGAGCCTGTCTTTGGATTCTGTGTCTCCCTCTTTCTCTGACCCTCCCGTGCTCATGCTCTCTCTCTCTCAAAAATAAATAAAACATTTTAAAAAATGGCAATCTTTTTCTTAAAGAGTATACCATTTTAATACAACAAAAATGAATTTAGATTTACTAACCACTTGGGAGTGATATGGGAGCAAGAATATGGCATTCATTAGTTCTACTTTTAGCAACATGGCTTCTTACTTGTCTTCTACTTTGGAATATACATTGTGTATATAGTAATTTATGTGTTAATAGTTGAATTATGCCATTGACTATTAGCTTAATTCATTTGTAGAAACAAGAAATGTGTAAGACAATCAGTATACTACCCTTTATAATAGTTGAAACAGTTGCTCATTTAGAGTGGCACATCAGCTCTGTTTTGCTCTCAACATTTAATGAGAGGCAGTCATTTGAATCACTTTCATCAGCCTGAAGCCTGAATTTCCAAATGTTGCATATAAGTGTTCATTGGATTTGTGTTTCATTCTGGTAGAGATGTTCTTCTAGTGGATTTTGCCTGCAGCTGGTGGTATTCATTGAGCAATGGTGGAAATCAATTAAATTATCCTCTTTTTCCCCTATAAAAATGATTTAATAAATGTACAAAATTTTAAAGCGAAATATATTTTAATGTTAATATATAATTTAACTTGAATCCACACTCAATCTATTCTTAATAACTGGATCATTCTTCAAGAAGGGAGATACAATGATTTCACCAGGTACAATAGATAAAATTTCACTTAGGCCAATTCATTTAATGTAATGGAGAATTTTAATTGTTTGGCACATTCAAAATCTTCCATTGCTTAAGGCCAGAGTTAGAAATAAAGCCATGGAAATTTACTTTTTTCTTTCTCCTCCACAAAGAATGCTAGATTTTTTTGGTACATTATATGTTAAGCAAGAAAGAATAAAAGGAATAGATACAGGAAACTGTAGTCTTGTCATGCTATAAAATTTTCTTATTTATAGATTACAAATGTAAGTGTACTTTTCCATGGTGAATTAAAATTATTTCTCTAGACTATGCCTATGAAAAAGAAATCCAAAAGTTATGAAGAGTTTAGTTTAACAATAATTTTCTAAAACTTGTTGAATTTTATGAATCTGAGTCTCGTTAGAAAAAATGTGGATGGATTTTTGCCTCATAACTCATGATTTACATGAAATCATATTTGCCTCCTTTGTCAAATATATTTAAACTGGAGTAATTTTTTCAAATTATTGATTTTGATAGGCTAACATTGGAGGATCAGGGTCACAGGATTAAACTCTTATATGATTGTAGTGATTCAGCAAAAGCATGTAATACAAAATGCATTGAAAGCACCATCTATTAAATGCCTGCTGTGTGCTAGACATTAAGATAAAATGCTGGGGATCCAAGAACACATATAACACATTTTCTGTCTTCCAGTGCTTCCACAATTCAGTGGGGGACACAAGTAGGTGAGAAATCATTGGATTAAGGGGAGAAGTGCTACACTTCTCTGGCTTAGATCTATGGGAGAAGGATGCTTCACTCTCCCTGGAGAAGATGTCCTAGAGGAGAAAACATTTTAGCTGAAATTTGAGAGATACATGAGAATTATAATGAAGTCAAGCAGAATAAGCATTATACAGTAGAGGGGGGAGATGTTAAAAATTATCAAAAAGAAAAAGTTGTATTTTACTAATTTCAAAATTCTTCACTTAGTTTTTATAGCCCTCTGCATCTTGGCCCATTTTTTATCTATGCATATCTCCTTCTATTTCCCAGTAGTCAACTTTTGCTCAAGTAAGTACTCTTCATGGTGTCCTGCATTTGCCACTTTTTATTTTCAGGCTCTATATACCTGCTTAGGCAAAACTGCTGTTAACCTGCTTTCTAATCAAACTTCTCCCTCAGGACAAGCTCAGGCCTCACATTCCCACTGAAGCCTTCCATATAGAATTGTACCTTCACCAAGATTCTCTTTTAGGATCACATTTGCACTCAAGGCAACCACCCCTTAAATTAACATGTAACTAGTACTTCTAGTTTATTTCTTCTGAGTAACTTGGGGAACAGCATAGTTTTGGTCTGAATCCTGCTGATGACTCTTTTAATACACAGCCTTGGGTATCTATTTGCCTTTCTTGTAAAGTGGGGATAATAAAACATCTCTTGAAGGGTTTTTATGAGGTTAAAATGAAAAAGGGATATATTGAAAATTCTGTTGGCAATGCAGAGTTGGAATAGCCTAGAAACCATGGGAAATACAGGTGGATAATCTTTATATAATATAAAGAAATATATAAAAATAGATCAAAATAAGAGAGATCAAAATGAGATGCAAAGACTTAGTACAAGGAAACAATAGCTATTCTCTTTACGGTTTATGTTGTGTCTTTCAGTGGCATAGGGAACATATAGTCAAGGAATTAGTTAAGAGAATATCTAGTAGGTTAGTAATTATAGGTAAAAGGTTTTGTGCAAAGTGCAATAGGATAAACTACGATAGGATCTAACACCTGGAGTTCTTACTGTGTGTCAGTATTATCTGGTGTAAGCATTTCCAGTGTATATATCATTCAAACCCTACCATGATCTAATCTTTTTTTTTTAATTATTTTTTTAATGTTTTATTTATTTCTAGGAGAGAGAGACAGCGTGAGCAGGGGAGGGTCAGAGAGAGAGGGAGTCACAGACTGAAACAGGCTCCAGGCTCTGAGCTGGCAGTCAGCCCAGAGCCCAACACGGGGCTCGAACCCACGAACCGTGAGATCATGACCTAAGCGAAAGTCGGACGCTTAACCGACTAAGCCACCCAGGCGCCCCTACCATGATCTAATCTTATTATCACTTTCAACTTAAAGTTTTTTATTTTTAGTTTTATTTTGAGAGAGAGAGAGAGAGGCAGGGGAGAATGGTAGAGAGAGAGAGGGAGAGAGAATCCCAAGCAGGCTTCATGGTTATCAGTACAGAGCCTGACGTGGAGCTTGATCCTATGAACTATGAGATGGTGACCTGAGTTGAAGTCATGAGTGGGACGCTTAACTGACTGAGCCACTCAGGCGCCCCATCTCTTTCAATTTATGTTTGTAGTAACTGAGGCATGGAAAGGTTGAGTGAAAAAAAAAAAAAAAGAAAAGTTGAGTGACTTGCTCAAGATTATGCACTTAGTATACATACAGTGTACTAGGATTTAAACCATAGGCTCGTCTCTTAACATTACAGAATATCTACAATCACCCCTAGCACACAGTGTTTATTTAGAAGAAGGTAGTTTTTGAGTGTATAATAATCCTGCAGAGTTGGCAACTTTAAATTTTGGCTTATTAAAGTCTCAAATTATGAGCCTTCCATCATAGAAAATACATTCATATTTTCAAAGTAAATAAGCTCTGTGAAACAAAGAATAAACTGCATTCAACGTCCTAACATATTAAAAGTGTTAAGGATAATGGAGTTGGAGGAATTGAGTGGCTCAGTTGGTTGAGTGTTTGAACTCTTGATTTCGGCTCAGGTCATGATCCCAGGGTTGTGGGACCGAGAACTGCATAGGGCTCCATTCAGAGCATGGAGCCTGTTCAAGATTCTCTCTCCCTTTGCCCTTCTTCCCCACTCATGCTTTCTCTAAAAATATGTCTATATGTTTATATATGAAAGGAAGGAAGGAAGGCAAGGTAAAAAATAATACATATTAACTAGAATTTAGTCCTAAATGCCAAAAAGATTCTGAATGAGTGAGGCTTGAGTGCATACACATGGAAAGCTCCATTTTCCTATGTTCCATAGGCATCAATTCCTTGACACATAAGCAGTCTTCTTTGGCTCTTCTGTGTCCAGGCTGGGATTAGAAATCAGCCTCACCAGGGACTCCAGCCTCATCTCTGTAAACTGTGGAGTCCATAAGGGCTCTAGAGGCCATTCACAACTCCCTATTTATATACTTGTATGTGGAGCAGAGGGGAAAAGGAAGGTGGCTTCAGCAGAAGGAAAGGTTTCTTCTGTGCCTTAGACATGACAGAGTGGGAGTAGTGCCTTAATGAATTTCATCCCTTGTCTTACTTTCTCCTCCTCTGACTGGATTATAGACAATTTAAATGCACTATATTCTTTCATATGCTTCATAGTTTTTAGGCAGCCTAACTTAGTACTTGATAGCAGAAATGTTGGTGTCAGGTGAACCATATTGAGTCCTCTCTCTGCTACTTCCTGATTGGGATTTAAGGAAAGATATTTAATTGCTCCACAGCCTCAGTTTGACTTGTAAAATAGGGATTATAATAGTACTTGCTTCTTAGACTTTCTATGAGAATCAAACTAAAAATTATATGAGAAAACAGGGGTGTCTATGCCTTGGTAACCCCTTAGTAGAAATTATCTATTACTACTATTCTATTAACTACTAAGATTATGCTAAGTAAATGCTTTTGAACTCCGTTACTAATGTATTCTCTCCTATGTAAAACAGCTGTCATTGCAAACTTACAGTCAATTTAGAGTCTGTAAAACAGCAAGAAGGGACAGTAAGAGTATTCAACAATAAAGTGAGAATAAATGTGTATATTGTTTTGAATTCTAAGGCTGATTTCTTTTATTTATACTTTGCTCACAGACATGTCTTGGAGTTAAATATAGATGATAATTTTGCTCCAGTTCAAATATGAAATTACTTCAAAATTTAAATAAATTTGTTCTGTCTTCTGAGTTTCTTCAGAGCAGAACGACACAGCAGGGTAGAAAGGTAAATTTAGAGGTTATCTTTACATGAATTGTAAAAGTGGTCACAGATAGCTAAGAGAATAACAATAAAGAAAATGGAAGTGCTCCTAAAGTTAATATCATTGTGAGCCTCCTCTGTGGTTTAAATATTATATGAATTCATCAACTACCTACTTGAGATCTCCACTTACATGTCTCAGAGGCATCTCAAGCTTAGCATCTCCTAAACTAAACTCTTGTGGCCTCCTCCATTCCCAATTTGTTTCTCTCCTAGGCTTTCTGCTAGCAGTAAATGATGCCATAAATATTAAAGGCAGAACTTGCTTACCTTTCCCTTAATTCTACCTTGTCCCACTTTTCCCCATGGCACTCATCAGCAATTATTGGTGATTTAAGCCAGACATCTCAGGCTTCCTCCAGGCCCCTGACCACCCAAGCTCCTGCCCTATGGGCTTTGCACTTGCTGTTTCCTCTGTGTTGGAGCATTCATCTCTCATAGATGATTCCACTCACCCTTTAGCTGCATTGTAAGTACTGCTTCCCGAGAGAAGCCTCGACTGGACATTAAATAAATCCCCACACTCATTATCTCATTATCCCCATGTAACATCCTACTTATTTCTTTCCCAGAACTTAACATTTTGTATTGCACAAACATATACATACTTTCTCCATCAATGCATGTATTTATTTGCTTGTCTAATACTTGTATCCCAATAATAATACAAGCTCTGTAAGGGCAGGGCTATGTCTCTCATTTACCAATGTATACTTAACACCTAACATTGTGCTTGACACATGGTAAGAGCTTTTTAAATATCCATCCAATAAATGAATCTTAGAAATACATACAGGAATAGCTGAACTATCTGGAGACAGGTTACCTATGAAAACTATGGAGTGAAACATTATTAGAAGTTTTTTAAAAGAAAATTCTAAATATGTTTAGATGTCAGCTTTTCATAGTAAGGAAAATACAAAATAATTTTAGAAAACAATCAAAACTTATTTTAAAATTCCACATGTTAAATAATATTAGAAATAAAGACTCAATAGAAACATAAAGAAAATAAAATAATGAGTAAATTAGAAACACTTGGTAAAACAGTTTAGTGATGAATATGAAAATATCACATCATTTAATACATCTAATATTAAATTCTAGTTTTAAATTTAGTATTAAATTCTTGCTTGCCTACCATTCCAAGCACTGTGCTAGGTGTAAAGAGATGCATGTGGATAAAATGACCAAATCAGTCTGTCTCCACAAGGAGCTAAAACCTGCAGTAGTGGTTCTTCAACACCAGTAGGCCTCAGAATAATCTGGTAATTAATTATGGAGCCCTGGACCTCATACCATGGGTTCTGGTTCAGTAGACCTAGAGTGGCATCTTAGGATCTATAATTTTAAAAAGCTCCGTACGTGATTTAGATGAATGTACTCTTTGGACTCTAATTTAAACAATGCCAGTATAGTTGGAGAGACCTGCATCAAGGGAAAAATTACCATTTTGTGCAACAAGAGCTTTGATGGGGCCAGGACATGGCGTGAAAACTTGAAGGAAGAAAACCTCATAATGTTTAGGGATTACTGCTAAACCAAGTCCTGGAGAATTAAAAGAAGTAAGTTAGAAGTGGGGGCCATAAGGTCATATGGAGATGTATGTGAATCTCTTCAATAATGAGAGAAGAGTGTTCCAGAGAAAAAACAAGTGGATCTCAGTAGCTGCAGTGGGTGAGATTGGTAGTGATAAATCCAGAGTGGTCAGTAGGACATACCATGTCTTGCTACGCTAGGCTAGGGGTTTGACTTCATCTAGTGGGTGACCACATTTGAATTTTCACATACACAAACACAGACAATGCTATATTTATTTAATTTATATGAATAGTGAATAGCGGACTAGAGGTGTGCAATACAAGATTCAGGAAAACTAGTTATGAGATTTTCACAGTTATGCAGTGAGAAATGGTAGAAATATGAAACAAGATATTGTGACAGTGGAGAAGCCAGGAAATGAATGAATGTAAGGGATTTTGAAGAGGTAGAATTGACAGAATTTAATGATTACTTGCATATGAAGGATGAGACAAAGGAATAGGAGGGCTTCTTGATTTGCAGCTTGGCTGGGTAGATACAATATAGATATTAATAATAAGTCAATAAATGATGAACTAATTATCAATAATGATAAAGTCATTTTACCAATGCAAAGATGAGAAGTCAGAGCTCTAGGAAAAAGTTTCAGAGGCACCTAGGTGTATTAGTCAGCTGAGCATCCGACCCTTGATTTTGACTTAGGTCATAATCCCAGGATCATGGGATCAAGCCCTGTGTCAGTTTCCGCATTGAGTGTGGAGGCTGCTTGAGATTCTCTTTCTGTCTCTTTCCCTCTGCCTTCTACTTGCTCATTCTCTCCCTCTCTCTCTGTCGAAAGAAAGAAAGAAAGAAAGAAAGAAAGAAAGAAAGAAAGAAAGAAAGAAAGAAAGAAAGAGAAAGAAAGAAAGAAAGAAAATTTTAAAAATTAAAAGAAAATTAAAGATGCATTGCAACATCAGTGTCTTTCCATTAAATTAGTCTTTCCAGGGCCACCTGGGTGGCTCAATCAGTTAAGTATTCAACTTTGGCTCAGGTCATGGTCTCATGGTTTGTGGGTTCAAGCCCCCACATTGAGCTCTGTGCTGACAGCTCAGAGCCTGGAGCCTGCTTCTGATTCTGTGTCTTCCTCTCTCTCTCTCTGAACCTCCTCCACTCACACACACTCTCTGTCTCTCACTCTATCAAAAATAAATAAACTTTAAAAAATCAGAAAAAATATTAGTCTTTCCATTTCTAAATGGAATTTAAAATTAAATTTAAACCCTAAGTATTTAAAAATTGAATCATAAAAAATATTTTATATATGACTGAAGTTTCAGATTATATTAAGCAATCTATTGAACCCAATAGCTACACTTACTTCATAAATATCAAATAGGCCAAAATAAATAGGCCTATATTCCTGATCCTCTTTTCTTATAAAGGGCAAAAAGAGACTGGTCTTTGTTAATGTGCACACAATTTCTTTTATAGTAGGAAAATGGTGAGTACAACAAGAATACAACTATCCTGGCCCACATACACTGGCTCCAGATGAAGCACTGTACATCTAGTTCTGGCCAATAGGTTGAGGGTGGGACACAACAAAGAAGAGCAACTGTGTGATCTTTAGTTGACATCTTCCTCTGCAATTGTTGAGAAAGCAGAACCACGAGATAGATATCACTGGATCACTGAGTCATTGTTTGGAGGCCATCAGGCTTCATGAGATCTTTGTATTGTTCAACCATTGAAAGTTCAGGGTTAGTTTGTTACTCAGCCTAGCCCATTCTGACTAATATAGTAGGAAATTCTTTACTGACAAAGGAAGTAGGAACTTGGCATGTCCCAACACTGCTCGAGGCAGGTCCTACACTAGGGAATGTGTAAATGGAGCATGGAGATGACTTAAACAGACCAAAGAAATAGTGATTGAATACCACCCAGCATTATCCAGTGTTAAAAGAGGTAAGTGGGAAGAATTAGCTTTGGGATCAACTGACTTCTGGTGTTGCTATTTCAACCTTCCATTTCACAAAGAGGGGTAAGATAACTCACTTATATTGGCTTCCAAGCAGAAGAAGATACTTCAGACACAGCTATAATTCCTACAGGAGGGTACAATTGGATGTTTCTATGGTAAGGCTAGCAGCTCTCTCTAATTACAGACTCTCTAGATTGTGTGAGAGTAAGCATAAGAAAATTGTCTTTTTGCAGTTAGCAAGACTCTTGATTCTGTAAGAATGATATTCACTTTAGGACTGGCTAAAATATGGCTCAAAAAATGGACTGAAGGCCAGGGTAGAAGGAGTTTCTGTAGCTCAGATAAGCAAAAAACCATATTGCAAAAATATTGCCTTTGTATGCAAAGAAGAAATTTGATTGAATTCTTTTATGTAGCTAGAATAAAAACTAAGCCACATCTACAGCAAATACTGATGTGGTTAAACTGAAACATACATATTTAAATTCTATTTGCATTCAGCTGGAATCCTGCACCCTTTGTGTTTTCTGTGATTGAATTATATAATTCAATAAAATAATATGGCTTTTTTAGGTCTTATGAAAAATTAATAGTTTAATTCCTTATAAGTATTATTAATATTAATGTAATGACTAAGAGTAACAAGTATCATACATTACTTGCCTGTGGCCTGTTTTATAGTGTCACTCCCAACTTTGTTATTTAGATGAGGAATTATATAATTTTTAAAATATTAAAACCATTTCAATAACCATTTTACACACAGAATGCATGACATAAAGTCCTAACAGGATATAAAATGCTTCATTAAGTGTTATCTAACATGTCTATAGGAGACTCTCTGTGTTAGATTTCCTTTCTTGTGAATCTTATGTTTAATTATAGTCCCAAATGATTAATTTCCGTACTTAAGAGGAAGTGGGAAGAACTTTAAGGCCTCACTTTGGTGTAGGGATGTACTTCAAACATATAAAATAATTCACAAACCACAAAGGGGAAGTTATAATTGACAGAGGAATTTTATATTACAAGAACCTATTTAATCTTAGGGTAACTGTTATGTGTATATGCTCTTCTTAAAGTCCTAATGGGACCAGAGTGGCCATTCTCACCTACTCTGAGGGAAAGGAAAAAAAAAAGAGTCAAGTGGAGTGAAATATAAAATGACCCAGAATATAATCAGGATTTCCTAGATCGAACAAAATCACCTAATTTGGGGTCATGTGTATAAAATGACAATATATATATTTAATCAGGAACAACAACAAAACCCCAATGCAAACAGTATGTAAAGTGATCCTTATTTCATGTAGATCAATGAAGTCAAACAGCAACCCACTGGCATGTATGAATTTAGGACCTTAGCAGATCTAGTTGGGTCTGTAAGAATAAAAAGATACAACGGTAGGAAGAAGAGAAAAGAAGTTTTAGTACTCTAAATAAGTGGTTCTCTGTGTCTGGAAGTTGAAAATTGATTCAAGAATTCAGCTAACATACATAAAATAAAAATAATATGGTTCAAAATCATGGTCTCCAAGGAAATACCATCCTTATAAAACCATAGATTATTGACTGTAAGGTTTCCACCCTGTGCTAGCCAGTTTTCTTTAAAAGCTCAGGCTCGGTATGTTTTGAAAAACAAAAGATATCCCTCAGTCCCAACCTGCTAACTTCCTAATCCTTTTCCATATTTTTCAAGTGCACATCTTGAAATCACTTGACAGAGACTTCATTTGCAAGGTTTCTGAATAATGTGAGAGAATAACATTATTTTTGCCTGTAAATTTTTGAGAATCAAAGTTAATGATTATATCCAAATACAACTGGGATTGCCACATGGCGGCTGTTAGCATTTGTTTTCTCTATTTTCTCTTGGACCATTGCACTTATTTGGCATTCACTATTATAAAAAATATTTAATTGCAGTTAAGGGAAAACACATATCGAGCCAGCCTATTTTTGAGGTAACGGTAGTTGGTTCTCTATGTTATGCATTTATTCTCCTTCTGTTGCCTCTATCGGAATGTAAGAACAAGTGTCATGGAGCTTCAGAGCAAAGGTAAACAAATCCTTGAATTGCCCACAGAGTTTGCCAAGTGCCGAGCAGCTGCTGTCGGGGGACAGAATCACAGAATGCAGTTAAACAGAAATAGAATATTCAAAACAGGACATGCGCAGCAGGGCCTAGTAAAATAGGAAGGAATAGCACATTCGACTTAAAAAGCTGTCTCTCTCCCTAGGGCTTGCAGTTTGCCATCTTCAAGGGTAGTGGTTGCCCTTGAAATGCCCCCTGAGGCATTGTGGTCCACCATTATAATTTTCCAGTGAGAAAACTAGCAGCACCGTCTACCTGAGCACACCTGTCTTTATTCTGTTCTCCAAGTGGTCATTGGTGTCTTAGCTCCGTGCCTCACAATTTTCAAGGGACTCATTACATTTTAACAAAAGTTGTGAGAGACATGTAATCTCAGCTCAGAGAAGATACTCAAACAGAGGAGAATGATCAGAAAGATGCTCCCTCTCTGCTGTCCACACCACTCATTTTATAATTGACTCATCAATTATAGGACTTGATAAGTAGGACTAAAAAAAGTAGGACTAAATTCCAGATCTTATACTATGGTTTTAGAGCTTATTTTTGTTTCTTTTCATACTTTGTCTGTAGTGTACATTTTAATATGCCTGACAGATTGTTTGTTCAGGATGATGGCATTCATACTGGTTATGGGGAGTGCTGGCTGCAAAAGACTCACAGCTGAGTCTCCCTCTGGGCACTACCCTTGACCTGAAGGGAGCTGCTTTACCCAAGTGATGACCCTCCCTAGGGAAACCTCCATCTAATGACTGGCCCACTGTAGGGGTACAAAGACCTCATGTTCTCACTTCAAGGCAACTCTGAAGATTTATTCTCACTCCAGCACATTCTGTGGAGTAGGCTGAACAGCTCTGTTGAAACTGCCTTATGGTTTGACTTCTCTCTGCCCAATTTTGCTACTCTCGTTTCATTACTGGTACTGTTCCTAAAAGCACTCCCCATAAGATTGCTGCAAGCATATTCTCCATGTCAGGGTCTATGACCCAATATAGTTTTTCATATAAACATACACATTAGGAAGGCAGAGATGGTGTTTTATCTTTTTTGTCTATGTGAACCAGAAAAATTTCCAGATTCTTCCAGCAGTGCTGTGGTTATGAGTTGCAAATAACCCTTCTTAGGCCTAAGTAAACAGAACATGACTGCCTGCTTTTATCTGCTCATACCACTGAGTTGCTGAAAACCAGGAGAGAGGGAAGGAGGAGAATCTCTCCTTCCTTAATTATGGTGTTTTTAAATTTCTCCCAACATGTATTTGACTTAGACATAGTATTTTCCATCTGAGCTATAGTCTTTACTTGTTCTTACACGACTAAAATTGTGTGTGTGTGTGTGTGTGTGTGTGTGTGTGTATTCACAATGTAGCTTAAATCTCTATATACTATCTCCAATCTTTCCAATCATTTTGCTTACGTTCTCTGGTTTGGGTTGACATATCCAACCAGGGGTGTTGACTATCTGGATTAAATGGTACCACCTTGGAATTCAGTGCCCTAACGAGTTGTGTCTTCCAACACTCTCATCCCATGTCACATTTGGCAGCAGCCTCTGGTGCATGTAAGTGCTCTGGCCCCTTTGGCAGAATCCAGTTTTAGGCCAGTCTTGGTCATTTCCCATTCTTTTACCTAGGAAGCAGCTGTCTGTTTTCATACTGTCTTTCAAGCAAGATGGCAGCAACTACATTCAGCCTATCTTTAGGAGCTATTCCAAGTACTCTAGAATTTGCTCCTTCTCTTGACTTTCCAGCTTGAATTCCCAAGTGTCTTCTTTTGGATAATAGTCTGAGTCTCCCTCCTACTCGGGTTGCTGCTGACAGGGGCAGGCTGAGGCCACCAGGAGAGACAGAGGAAGATTTTCCATGAAAATCTAATGACAACTAACCTTCAGCAGCTCTCGCCTTGTGCTTTCCAAAGCCCTGAAAGGAGATTTTTTTTTTCTTGTAAAGTTTCAAAATTTAGACATTCAAGGTATAATTCGTGAAGTCCCTTGCATCTTTCTAATTCTACTTTCGCTACAAATGAATCCTCCTGTCAGGTGGCATTGGAATGACCATGAGTACTGGAATTAATTAATTGAAAGTTGAATTAGGGATACACTTAATTTGGGTTGGTGGTATGTATTCATGTGATTTAGAGCCTCTTTCTTATATAGTGAAGTTATTGCTAGCTATGCTAATTCAAGAATAGCTTCCAGAAATACTTATTCATCAGTGGGCAAAGCTGTAAGAAAATTTGGCTCTTATCAGTACCTCACCACAACAGAAATGTACTCAGCATTGTGGGATTCACAGTAATGAGACATACAGAAGTTCTCAGAAGCCTTGCATTTCAGGACACACACTGGTAGCAGTAGTGCAGACAGTATACATGTATACATGTGTGTGCAGTTACATGTTTGATGCATCTTAAGCATCTATAATAAAAAATAACTGTGAATTGCCCATGATAGAGGAAAAATGAAATTATCATTTTATTCTCTTTATGTAAGAATTTTAAATACCATTATCATACAAAGAAGGAAAGAGCATGCAGCCAAAAAACTAGGAAAAAGTCCTATGAGGTATTCAGCAGTTATTAATAAAAATATTATGCTGTTCTGATTTTGCGATGTTTGCTTTGTCAGCATTTAAAAATTTATAGTTTTGTTGTGATTCCTCTTCTCATTCTAAATAAACAGGTCCTCTTTATTGCATTTTATATTCAAAACACTGTATTCTTCTCCTTGAAGGATCCCCACCCCAAATGTATGACCTTCAGGCCCCATAAAACCTGGGACCACCCCTGGAAGACTTAGAAGCCTCTTTGCACAGTGTGAGAAAACAGAGGCTGAGAGTAATTATGGCTTTCTCAAGTCTCTGAATCTTGTTTCAGCAGTGGACCTGTGGAAAAGTATACAGGTTGCCACGGTGACCCGGGGCAATGGAAGTAACAGTCAAATTCTTGAGAGGGTGCCAACAGAGAAAGTTCCACAGAGTTATTTTCCCTCCTTCACAGTCGGGCTGAGACTGAAGAGCAGAGGTGGACCCCTGGGTAATGACAAAGGCTTCTCTGGTGGGGCACAGTGCTCCTCCAAAAAAGGAACTGATGTTTTTAAGAAGTGATAGAAGTTAAATTCTTAACTGCTCCCAAGAAATTACAGTCTTAAAGACTTTGATCTTTAGATTATGGGCAGACTCTTATTTTAATCACTGGGTTTATTGTGTAGTGCAATTAGTTCCCAGATATAAAACTGTAATCTCACTCTTGATACCCTCCACTATTTAGCACTCTCAAACTTATTTCATTTGACACTTTTTTTTTTTTCTTATTCTGTCTCTTTCTGTCTCTCTCCACATTCACCCTCTGGAGTAGGTATGGCAATGTTACTACATTGGTTAAAAAATTTGAGGTTCAGAGTAGCTAATAACAGGGGAGAACTGAGATTAGAAATAAGGCCTCTTGATCTTCTTTCTAGGGTTTTGTCTTTATATCATATGATCTCCAGGATTAACGAAAGAATCCTTGTTTTATTTACTTTCATTAACTTGACAAAAGTAGATCTAGCCCTATGTAAGAACAAGTAATTGCCATCTCCTGTTAGTGAAAAGAGGTCAATCTTTCCCTGATGACAGGATTCTACCATCAATAACTCTCCTTTTGTATTCAACTTTCACAACCTTTTAACATCCCAGAGATATACCTGGGAGAAAAATTCCCAGTGTGTTGTGTGAATGAATTTGCATGCTTTATTTATTTCTTAGTTAAATCAAGCAAGGAAAGAAGCCTGGTATCATGACTTCCATTTCCTCTCATAATAATAGTTTTATTTTGAGGAGGGAAAGGGGCAGAGAGAGAGGGAAAGAGAGAATCTTAAACTCAGTATGGGGCTTGAACCCACCACCCTGGGATCATGACCTGAGCCTATCTATATCAAGAGTTGGATTTTTGACTGAGCCACCCAGGTGCACCCATAATTTTTGATACTTATAAATTGTTTGAATTACTACACATTATAATTTCATTGTATTTTTCTTTATCATCGAATATTCTATAATTGGAAGAACATTTTAATTATCATATTGATGATTTTCAGAATGACATCATTTGATCAACGTAACAAATCACTCATTATGTAATGTTTCTGTCAATATACAGAGTTTTTCTTTGATTTTCATTCATGTCAAGAATTTTCTTGTTACTGGTATGGTCATCATAGCAACTCTCCTATGTGAAAATGTAATGAGATGACAAAGCACTAATACTTCCACAGTCTCATTTGGACCTTTGGACAAACCTGTGGAAAGAACAGGGAAGGGATGAATATCAGAATCTGGCAGCAAAGAAACAGGCCCAGAGTAAGTTCTTTGTCTACAACAAGGAAGTGGCAAGACTGATACTCAAAATTCTGACTTCAAGGCAGATGCACTTAAGGTTTTCTGCTTTACTTACTGAACTCTTTGCATTTCTGATGAAAACCATCGGCTTTATACAGCAGAATTCTCATGGAATGGCAAAACATGCATCAATCTTGTCACTAAATGAGAGTCAGAGTGACTCCAAATGGAATAGATGGCTCACAAAATTCAGTGAATGTGCTCAGTACTGCAGAGAGTGTACATCATAAATAAATGTCATGGAAAGCAGATCCTGTCTCTGAAACATGAGGTTAAATGAGGAGAGTAGTCTTCCTCACCTATGTTAGGTTTAAAATGATCCTACTGTACAGCATTCTTCATTTTATGTACTCCAATACCATTAAAAAGCATAGGAGCAAACTGATTCTGATCATAGGTTAGCAGTTTTTTAATTTTCTTTTCACAATACGGAGTCTTTGGAAAGCAATCACCGCTCATCATTTGGCACTTACATATTTTGTTATCTCCTGTTGTAATCAATATGCTGACTTCAATAACAGGTAGTAATAGGATCTTGTTACATGGTAGTTTAAAGCCTTGTGCTTTTTTGATTGATAATTTTACTTATTGCTACTATTTTGAAATATTTGTAATGGTTTATTATATTTTTATCTTATCATTGACCACTCTTGCTATAGATAAGCTCTAAACCAAAAACAGAAAGATAGATAATACAGTCTGTATTATCTGTATCATGTTTAGAAATGCCCAGTTCCTTTGAATTAATGTTTCTCTAGGACTCAAATTTCATGCTACAAGCATTTTTTTTACTATGTCTTGGACACAAACAATTTTATATTTTATCTATTTTATAAAATCTTGTCTTTTTTTCAAGAGTAGGGCCTCCATTTTTCCATTATTTGTAATTTATTTGCATAAATTTGTTTGATCTATCTCATGTACATGCACACACTCACTATATTATATTGTGTTGTAAGGATACAAGTCTAAACCAAACTGACTCCATGACAGGCTTTAAGTTTCCCCTCTAAACTAGAAGGCCTAAGTTTCAGCTTCCCCAAAACTATCAGGCAGTTACACATTACCCAAGGCAGGAGAAACCACCCTAGCAACACCCATTCAGGAAAGGCCACCGACCACCCTCCACATTACTAAGGGAGAGGCCTATAGATAGAAACTATAGATAGGACCCTGTTACCTAATGTTAAAGTTAACCCGTTAGTCGCCGAACAAGACCGTAGGCTCGCTCTGTAATTGGTTGAATTTAAAGGTACTCTAAATGTTGTAATTGGATCCCACCAAAAGTAACAAATACTCTAGACAATGTGTATGGTTAAACCCGCTGTCAATGATGTTGAATAATTATGGTTGGATCATGTTTCCATGCCACAACTTCTGTAACTCCCCGGTCACAAACCCCATAAAAACCCTACTTTGCCTTTGTTCGGGGCTCACAGCACGGATCCACTGAGCTGGGAAAGTCTGCGAGCCCAAGCTCGAGCCCGTAATAAAGCCGTTTGCCTTTGCATGCATGACTCGGTCTCTCCGGTGGTCTCTGGTCGTTGAGGATACTGGGATCTGGGTATTAACAGTGTTTGTGTGTGTGTGTGTGTGTGTGTGTGTGTGTGTGTGTGTGCGCGCGCACGCGCGTGTGTGTATAGTGGCTTCAGAACTACTAACTCATACCCCAGTGAGAAATAAATTTACCAACTAGAGTACTGTGTTTGTATATAGGTCTTTTATCTTTAGCTTTATAGTATTCAGTCAAATCACTGTTTTGCAAACTTACTTAGGTCAGCTCCTTTCTTGCCCACTCCCACCTGCATACTTATATTATTACACAATTAAATTATACAATTAAATTCTTTTGCCACAGGCTGCATTCTATTCTAGATTCTTCTTATATCCTGGCTGAGTTTTTAAATTTTACATAGAGTAAAATTTACTCTTTGTGAAATACAGTTCCATGAAGGTTGACAAATGAATAGAGTCATCTATCCACTATGACTGTTCCCTAAAGAGCAGCTCTATCACCTTCAAAATTTCCGTATGCTTCCCCTTTGTAATTTACTTTTCCCTCACACTTCCTTAGCCACCAGAAGCCATTGATGTTTTCCATCTTAACAGTTCTGCCTTTTCTAGAATGTCATATAGATGGAAACAGACCCTACGTAGCCTTTCATTTAGGAAATGCATTTAAGATTCTTCCATGTTGTTTCTTGAATCAATAGTTTATTTCTTTCCAATGCTGAGTAGTAGTCTATTGCTTGGATGTAACACAGTTTACTTATCTAGTCACCCATTTTAAAAGACATGTGATTTGTTTCTGGCTTGGGGCATTAATGAATAAAGCTATTATAAATATTCACATACAGATTTTTGCATAAGTTTTCATTTCAGTAGGGTTTATACCCAGTAGTAGCATTGCTAGGTCATATGATCTATGAATATCAACTTTAGAGAAAACTTTGAAACAGTTTTCCAAACTGGAAGCCAACTATAGTGACTGGGCCATTTTTCATTGTTGCTAGCAATATTTGAGAACGCATTCTCTAGTAGTTTGTAAATATAAAATCATGCCCCTCATAAATGGAGGTGATATGAAGATAAACTGTGAAAAAGAATGTAAAAACAGTATATTGTGAAGGGCTACACAAAGAAGTGATTATTATTCCAGTTGGTCATTTTATCTTAATATCTGTATGGACTGGGGACATTTGGGGAAATATCAACTGGCAGAGAGCCTGGTTTAACCAGAGTCAACCAGGAAGGTAAAGGTAAGTGCTTTAAACATCTGGTCTGATGTATGTGAGAGCTTCCTGTATCAGAATTTTCTGGAGCATGACAAACAGTATACAAATGGACAATGATTAGACTATATATAAAAATAGAACTCTGACTTATAATCTGTTTCAACCAGTTTAATAAGCCAGCCTACTATGAAGAGTAAGTAGTGCAAGAAGTCAGATTATTACCTGTATCTAACAGCCCAGGAAGCCAAAAAATAACCCTTGTAACAATTGGCCCCAAGATGTCAGAACTTGATTAATAACTGAAAGTGTCCTAATTTTTTCCCCTGTTTCCAATTTAGGATTAGTGGGAGAAGGCCAAATATGTACTTCTTACAAGTCACATAGGATGCCCCCTTCTCCTTAGCCTGCCTGCAACTTTCTCATCCCAACAGCCTTCAATCAGTCATATCTTATTTCTAAGGTCTTTGGGGCTGCTATATCAAAGAGTGGTTTAAGCAATAAACATTTATTTCTCACAGTTCTGGAGGCTGGGATCAAGGCTCTGACAGCTTTGGTGTCTGAGCCCATTAATAGGCAGACTTTTTGCTGTGTTTTCAAATGCAGAAGGGGTGAGAAAGCTTATGGGGTCTCTTTCATAAGCATGCCATCCTCATGAGCTAATTACCTCCCAAAGGACCTGCCTCCTAATATCATGACGTTGGGAGCTGGGATTTCAACATTTGATTTTGGAAGGGAGACACAAAGATTCGGTCTATAGCATCTGAAGCCTTCCTCCCCCAACCCCCCACTATAAAGGCTTTCTGCTTCTCTGCCTGTCTGCCCAATGCTAGAGATAGGGCTGACTCCCTTGCCATAGCAAGTTCTGAATAAATAGCCTTTGCTTGCTCTCACTCGGTGTTCTTCCTTTATTTCCACAGGTGCTTTTTAAAAATTTATATCCCTAGGCCCTACTCCAGACCCACCAAATCAGAATTACTGAAGGAGAGGCCCACATGTCTGCATTTTAAAGAGGCTCCCCAGGGTGATTGTTTTGCATGTGAAATTAGAGAACTATTGCACCTAGTGCCACCCCACAGAACTTCCTCCTAAATGTTGCCTTGTTTAATATTTTTATAAATATTTGAATCAAGATATGGGTGTTCTGAATCAGATCTGTGATTGCCAGAAAGCTAGAAAAGTTGATTAATGTGGTAGACATCGGAAGCAAAATGAATTTTGACCTAAAAATCTGAAAATATGGCTGAAACTTAAGAAGATTACATGTTACAGGAGCTCATGTGACACGGTCAAAGTTTAGTTTTATGTCTATGTATCTATGTAGTATGCATTTCTATTTACATATGTTTATGCAGGGGTTGGGCAATGTTTGATTTGTGGATCTATATATGAAAATGACCTATAGAAGTGAGTTAGCAGAACTTTTCAATTTTAGTGTCATGAACAGATTTATATTCACAAAATTTGTTAAAAGAGTTAATAATTTCATTGTATCCTGTGCTTGTTCAATGATCTGGAATATTATGCCTGACTTGGGCTCCATATTTTAAGAAAAAAAAGAATAAAGAATAGTGTTTAAAATAGCTCAAATGACTAAGAGTATTTACTCACCCTTTAATATTTTTTATTTAAGGTTTGTTTATTTTGCGAGGGAGAGTGGAGAGGCAGACATAAAATCTGAAGCAGGCTCTGGGGTCTGAGCTCTGAGCTGTCAACACAGCCCAATGCGGGGCTAGAACTCATGAGCATTGAGATGATGACCTGAGCTGAAGTTGGACACTCAACCCACTGAGCCACCCAGGTGCCCCTTTACTCACCCTTTAAAAGAATGTTACCTGAGATTCAAACTTTTGTTATTTAGCCACAGTTCAGACTTTTGCATTCATATCAACTGTCCATTCTTTTGTGGTATTTCTACAAAATTTTCTAAGAGTTTTACTTACATTCTATCCTCAAGAGAGTTTAAAATGAATTTTATACAATCATGTAATTCTACAGGCGGGATGTGGATACATAAAAAAAATTTAATGTGCATTTTTAATGTGAAAATATTCAGGATTTTATCAGATTGACAGCAGGAGACTTGAGTTATGCATCTGTTATAGTTCTGACACTTTTCTCTCAGCAGCCAAATGAGTCTTACAATAGAGGTTTTGAATTTCCAAACTTGCCTGCTTTCTAAGGTTAAACATATATATATGCAGTCTGCTATTTGGTTTTTATATTATTTCATTCTGTCATAAATTCATGCATTTATTCATTTTTGCATTCATGCTACTGTTCAGTAAATATAAAGCTCTTCCAATTGTGTGTGCTATACAATGACTAGCAAGCTATAGGCACTCACTAAGGAGGATCCAATTGAATGAGGGTGTCAAGACATTCAACCACATGACTGGCACATGATGGGGAAGGGGCCCTCCACATGTACAGTTTCCTTGATATGTCCTGAGTCTGACCCTGTATGTCCAATATCATAGTCCTGCCACACATAGCCACTGAGCACTTGCGATGTGTCTAGTTCAGACTGAGATGAGCTGTGAGCACCAGATTTTGAGGACTTGGTACCAAAAGTATATATGTAAATTATGTCATTGATGTTTTATATTGACTGCATGTTGTAAGTATAATATTTTGATGTATTGGGTTAAAATAAAATATAAAATTAATTTTCCTGTTTCTCTTTACTTCTTAAATCTTGATCTCAGAAAATTAAAAATTACAAAATACCTCTTCATATGTTCTTTTTACTGCTTCTCTTTTTAAGGCAACATTAATGCTTAGGAGCCCAGACTTAGGTAGTAAGTAGATTCGTGTTTACATCCCAGCTCGCAGGTTTGCCAGGGCAGCAGTGAGACTTAACTAGCAAGATGGTAACAATAACAATAAAGGTAAGGATCATTAATGCTTGAGGCAGCATTTACTAAATGCCAGACCCAACTAAATGCTTTCCATACATTAATTTATTTAATTCTTACAAGATCTTCAGGTAATTACTATTATTATTTCCTTTTTACAGATGAGAAAACTGAATCACAAAGGGATTCTGTTAAAATATGTTAACGTGCATAGAACAGAAGCTGGTAATTATTTTTATTCTAAAAGTTCTATTACATTCCCATTCCTCGGGTGAGCAGGATGTTGAGAATAGTGGGTGAGGTGACACTATGTGGCACGGTGGGAAGCAACATCAATTCATAGGCTGACAACATGTGTGGATAGAGTAGTTTGGATTAAGAATTTGCAGCAGTAAAGATCATAATTAACAAATGCTACAACAGTGATTTCCAAAGGGGATGATTTTGAATGGTATATTTGACAATATGTGGAGGCAAGTCTGTTGTCCAACTGAGGGGGTACTGCTGGCACCTAGTGGGTAGAGGCCGGGGTTGCTGCTAACCTTCCTGAGAGCACGATCTGGCCTCAATCGTCAGTAGAGCTGAAGTTGAGAAACCCTGCCCTGCTGAAGTGAGAAAAAGAAAGGATGGCAGAAGGGATAGAAAGCTGGAAGGAAGGAAGGGAAGGAGGATGGAGGGAGGAAGGGAGGAAGGAATGAAAGAAGGGAGGGAGGGGCGCCTGGGTGTCTCAGTTGGATCTGATTTCCGCTCAGGTCATGATCTCATGATTCGTGCGTTTGAGCCCTGTGTCAGGCTCTGTGCCGACAGCTCAGAGCCTGGAGCCTGCTTCGGATTCTGTGTTTCCTTCTCTCTGCCCCTCCCCTGCTCTCAATCTGCCTTTCTCTCTCTCTCTCTCAAAAATAAAAAATAAAGATTAAAAAAATTCTTTAAAAAAAAAGAAGGGAGGGAGATAAGAAAAAATTAATATACATTCATTTTTCCAGTTTTGGTCATGCCTTTCTGGGAAAGATAACAGAGGAGTATTATGATTCTCATTAATATGACTACAACAAAAGTTAAACTACAGATTTACTATTTCAGCATAATCCTTAGCAAAGTTCGAGTAGGGCTGGTGAGACAGGATCCATCTCCAATGACTTTTTCATTCCCTATGGAATGATAAGGTCATTTTTTCCTGGCCAGTGACAGTTCAGTTCATCTGATCTTGTGGTCTGCTGTTTTTGTTTCCTAAGTGTTAAGCAGTACATTGTCAACCAATCCTTTCTCATATCTCAAAAAGTCTGTTTTTCTGATATAATTTTGAAGATTTCTTCAATGCAAAAGGATTACCTTTTTTTGGTTTAGATGATATTAATTTTTTATTATTTAAAAATTTTTAATTTCTTTTTGAGAGAGAGTGAGAGCCAGAGCACAAGCAAGGGAGGGGCAGGCAGAGAGGGAGACACAGAATCCAAAGCAGGCTCCAGGCTCTGAGCTGTCAGCACAGAGCCCTACACCAGGATCCAACTCGTGAACCTGAGCCGAAGTCAGATGCTTAACCAAGTGAGCCACTGAGGTGCTCCTAGATGAGATTTTAGAAGTAAACTGTGGACTGGAAAGAGAGTGATCTAGGGTTTTGGTTGTTAATCATTAATTTATCCCTACTTAGTGAGTTTTGCATAATAATTTCAAGAGATGACTGCTTCCTGGGGCTGGAGGGCCATTTCCCTGAAGACGAATGCCTGAAAGAAAAATTATCATGAAACAATTCCTCAAAGAAATTGCCAGACTGTTTTGGCTCTGAGGGAGTGCTTAAGAACTTTATAAAATATGAAAACTTAAACACTAGGGAGAGTTCATTGTTTATAATATAATGTTTAAAATTACATACTCTGTAATCTTTTTAGCAATAAAACTCTTTCCATCAATGGTAATTTCTGAGTGCTATTTCAAGAACAGATCATTATATTGGTTTTCCTCTATATGTGCAACTCTAATCGAAAACAGGAATCAATTGTATTAAAACATATGGATTTTCTGTTGGCTGATTTTCAGGTGCCACAGACTTCATCTCTATAAATATGTAGCTTTATACAAAGCTGAAAATAAGAAATAGAAACTTCCAACCCGTTTTACTGGGATGCTTTCCGAATGAATATCAAGCACTGGTGTGTAATATATTTAAAGGCCAGTCACGAGGCAGGATCGGGAATGGTGTCCACCAGAGATGGTGGAGTTTTCAGGGAAGAACTTTGCAGTGGCGCTGAGGGTAAACACAGTGAGAGAGTAAACACATTATGAGTCATTTATACTTTGGAATAACAAGCCGTCTTTACAAAAGAATGAGATTGCTCTGTATGCCCCGACACAAGTAAAATTGTCGAGACATTGTTAAATTGAAAACCACAAGTTGCAGAGCAACTTGTAAGGATTATTTATTTATGAAAAAGAAAACCCCAAAGATACATATGTATAAGTACACACATATGTATGCAAATGTATACAATAGGAATTGAACAAAAGGCTGAACACAAAGCATGGACAATGGACAGGGAGAGAACTTGGAGTTGTGGGCATGAAGAACAAGGAAGCTCTGGATTTGCTTCTGAATATATCTGTTTTTATTTGAATTTTTTATATAAGTGTCAAATCATATATTATTGACATTCAATAGTGAAAATGTTATTAATAGCAATGAAAACATCTTCCTTATGTTTTCTTCATCTCCCATGTCTGGTTTTAGTTTAGGAAAGCAGACACACACACACACATGCCTCTTTTGTATGTCTAGCAATTATAGCTCTCCTGGAAATCTTCATTTGCTCCTTGGAAACTTTGAATGCAGAGGTGTTTGGGGATGCATTCTTCAATCAGACTAGCGGGGAAGGAGCCTCTGCTTGCATAGGGAACATATTTAAAAGAAGCATTTTTGTTTTTGCTTTTGTTTCTGAGTGTGAGGTTGGGAAAATGTGCAAGAACAATCTGGGAACTTGACCCAACTGCAGCCAGTTTTGAGGAAAAATGAGGCTGAAAGCGTTGCAGTGCCATGGTTCACCTGTCTTTTCTCTAGTCCTGTGTGGCCTCACTTCACCACTGCCCTCAGAGGACCTTGGGACTAAGATCTTGGACTTGGGCTCTGGTGCTCCGAAAAGGCTTGTGTGCAGACTCCTGAAGTGGTAATATTTTGTTTCTGAACCTGATGAGTAAAAGACCATGGAGAGTGCTCAAGCAGGAGACAGGTTTCTTCAGATGACTTTTAAGTTGTCTGCCAGAGAGGACTCTATTCTTGCTAGGTGGACAAGTTACTGTTCTTAGAAGCTTGGCACTTTATATATTCATTTCTGTCATAAATTTATGGCTTTTAAGCTTAGCCTTGGTAACAGCACACAAGATTCTCTGCACTGATGAGGTTTATCCCCCTCATCAGTGGCCATACAGAGAGGAAAAGAACCCGGCTGTTGTTTTCTAAATCCTCTGTGGGAGATGGACAAAGTGGTGTTAGTGGAACAGCAAAGGAGGAGGAGCTAAAACCTGGGTTCCTGCTTTAGTTATATGACCCTGGATATATTCCCTAACCTCTCTGAGTCTCACTTTCCTCATCTCTAAAGTGGGATTAATAATTCCTCTGCGTATCTCAGAGGGTATTGGGGAAATAAATGAGATCTCTGTGGACACATTTTATAAGGGGCGGCTCCTTTTATAGATCTCAATATCTGAATTCAATAGACTGTTTTGTAATTATCCCTTTGGAGTTGCATCTCCCACTGAATTTTAAACTCTTTCAGGTTATATAGTATCTTTGCATCCTTAGTCAGACACATAGTAGTAGTTTAAGAAATATTTCCTTAAAGATTGCCAGTTATTGAAATATAACTTAGTGGAGACTCAAAGTTGTTGAGGAGTATAAAATTCCAATGAAGCAATTCTGGAGTAGGATCATTTAATTTTCTCCACAAAGGGAGTACAGGAGGACAAATATTCCCTTCTACAGGATTTCTTACTTCCTAGGAGGACTTGGCATAATTTGACTTGATTGTGGCCAACGAGGGCTATAAAATTACTACCTTTGTTTATTTGTATTTACTTAGCTCAATTGGCTATGACGCTTCCCAATCTTCTTCATATCATGGCATGCGTAGAAAATGATGATGTTTGTATGGCACACAGAGAACCCAGGTGAGGTTTGATAATAGTGCCTGAGGATGTGACTCTGTATGCTCTGCACTCCTCCCAGCCATCCAAAAGGCTAAGAAAGAACCAAACACCATATTTTGTCACTTGCAATCATTGACGACAAAGCAGTTAAGAAACTCCTGGTTAGAGAATATACTGAATTGCATAGTGTGCCCTCAAATTCACATCTACCCAGAGCCTCGGGACTTGGAAACAAAGTCTTGGCAGATTTAATTAGTTAATACACAGGGAGAACTCTACATGATGGCAGAGGCTGTCAGAAATTTAAGTATCTACAAACCAGGGAAAACCAAGAATTTCTGGAAACCACCAGAAGCTAAGATAGACACATGAAACAGATTCACCCTCACAGTCTCCAGAAGGAAACATATTTGCCAATACCTTGATTTTGTACCCCAGGCCTCCAGAAATGTGAGAGAGAGAAAAACATGTTGTTTTAGCCACTTAATTCATGGTATTTTGTGCTATCAGCCCTAAGAAGGTAATAGTCAGCATAATACAAAATAATCCAAGATCATGGATATTTTTTGCAATGCAAGACCAAGTTTGCCAATGTCTGCCTGTGAAAATTAGATAATCATTTCTCAAAGTCTGGTTTTCAAAATAGCAGCATCAGTGGCATCTGGGAACAAGTTTATAAAGGCAAATTCTTGGCCCAGCCTAGACCTACTGAATCAGAAACCGAAGGTAGGGCCAGCAGTCTGTGGTTTAAAAACCTCTCCAGGGGATTCTAAGTTTGACCCCATTAGAAAATTGGCATGCTTGTTGCAATGGGAGAGAGAGATGGAACTCAGCTTTGCTGACACAAAAGATGGGAGCACCTTTAAGTGCTGGGGTGAGCTGGTAGAAAAGTATTGCAGGATGTGAGGGGAGGTTGGTGAATGTGACTAGACCATTTGTATCAGCTATTAGGTGCTTAGTGGAAATCAGGCTCTACCTCCCCCCAGAGACTGGGATAATGGGGTACTACTACCTTACCTGATGATTATGTTTCAAAGGGATGGTTTCCAGGTTCTTGAGGAACACATTCCTGGGATGTGAAACTGGCAAAAGGCTTGGAGAACATTGTTTTTCACTCAAAATGGCAGTGTAAAAATTCATAATTGCAAATTTTCTAAAATAAATGATCTAAGTGAGGGGAAGTCAAAGTTTTCAAATCAAGAAAGAACCTGCCTAAGCTGAGAGAAAATTAAGGTGGTCTTGGTCAGTTCACTTCTGCATTTTCTCCCCCACATGGGCATTAAAATCAACTTGTCAAGGTGCAAAACACCCTGTTGGAGTTTTTATTAAGATCATTGACTTTGTAAACTTCAGTTAGGCAGTACTGAATGTTTTTCATCAGGGACATAAACTTTCCATTTTTTCTAGTCTCCGTTCATATTCATATTATTCAGTAAAGTTTTGATGATGTATTTTTTTTCCTGTAAAATTCTAATAGGCTTTATTCCTAGATACTCAATATTTGGGGCATAGTATTTTTTTACTACAAAATGTTTAATGGTATAGTATTTTTTAATCATATTTTTTTCAAAGGTCATGCTGGTATATTGGAAAATTATTTATTTTGTTGCTGCTGCTTTTATTGGGCTCTTAATAGTTGTAAATATTTTCATTAATTATCTTAATTTTCTAGGGAAATAATCATACCTGAAAATGAAGTCATAGTGACATTCCATTTCAATGTTATGCCCTTTATTTTATAGATGAAACAAAAGGAATACAGGTTCAATTTGTTGATTTCTAGTAAGTGATAGATGTGAGATTTTAAGTATCTCTAATTCCAGTGTCTGTTTATGCTATACTGACAATCCGCTATTCTTGAGGCTTTCTTTTCCAGATACATTGATTAGTTCTTTAAGTTTTTGTCATTTTGTATGTTAGATTCAATATCTATAAGTGACTCTTTGAAAAAGTAACACAATGACTCTATGTCAATGAATCCTGATTATTGATTAGAAGCAACAATAGGAAAGGATATAGTTGTTTCACTCAAATAGGCTCATGGTTTGTTGGGTATATTGTTAAATATTTGATGATTGATTAATACATCACCTGTCTCCAACCCCTACAGTCTCCTGCCAGACTTTCAAAAATTTGTGGAAAGATGCAATTCTATGAGTATAAATACACATGAAATGAATACATTATTTACAAATATTAAGGCCTTTAAAATATAGGCTATGGGAGGATTGAACAGAAGTCTTCAGATTGCTTTCAAGTTTCTTTACTATTTTGGGGAGGCTGGTTGCCATGCTGACCACTATTTCACAACTATGCTGTTACACATTAATTATCCTGGAAATGTACATGTGCACTGGATTTCCCTTTTCCCTTTGTTGCTTTGTTTCTAAAGTGCTGAGTTCTGCTAAAAGTTTTGGATTGAGATTAAATTCTGGAAAGCTTTGGCAATGTTGCTGAAACGATATCCAAGTATATTATCCTTTAATGAAACAAGTATAGAGGGCTGATTGATTTATGGAGCAATTTTTTGCATCATTACCTGTCTTGATTGTATACAAATCATTTTTTATTCTCACCGTTTTGAAAGAACCATTTAAATTTAATATGCATATTTTGAATTCTGACATCTTAGTTAGCAACAGGATCCTACAAAAGTTTTTATACAGAATTCTTCTGAAACCCAAGAAGATGTTTATTAATTTTCAGATACTTTAATTGTATTGTCTAAATATGACATTTAACTACAATATACTTCTGACTGCCTCCTCTATAGGAACAGAGCTGGGTTTTCTATTGCTCAGTCTAATTTAAACTGATGCGGCCATAATCACTTTTTTAAAGCATATGTTAAAAAATTCTTCCAGGCTCACAAAAATATGCCCATCATAGTGATGTTCTGTACTGCATTTTAGAGTTTAATTTTTAAACTAGAATGTAATTTAAAATGAGTATTATTCCTGTAAGAACTACCTTTTCATCTAGCCTGTTCCTTAACTTCCTGGCATGGCTGGAGTTTTTAACACTGACCATGTGGCTTTGATGAGGCTGTAAAATAGAATAGTGCAATTTGGAAAAGACAAGATAGTTATTTTCTTGGCATCTGCTGAGTACCCCTTGCCTGTGACTACTCAGTGAATAAATATTACAACTAATAGAAACCTTAAGCATTTAATATACACATTTGAGTTTTGGTCTTGTTTGCCTTTGTATATTAGATGAACCTAAAAAAGAGCAAACTGAAATCTGTGTTAATATAGCTCTTGGGGGCTCAGTTGGTTAAGTGTCTAACTCCTGGTTTTGGCTCAGGTCATGATCTGAATGGTTCCTGAGTTCAAGCCCAACGTTGCCTCCACGCTGACAACACAAGTTTGCTTCGGACCCTTTCTCATTCTCTCTGCCCCTCCTCCACTCACTTTCTCTCTCAAAATAAATAAATAAACATTAATCTAAAAAATATATCTCTCAGGAACTGTTTTGGTTGATTTCTCAAAGTCAGTCAAAATCAGTTCAATGAAGGCACAAAGTCAAACCAATAATTTGTCATCAAGCAAGCCTTACAAAAGCAATCCTGATACTGAACTTCTCCCTTTATATCTGGTTGGACTACCTTATATTTGTACTGAGGACAATTAGAATTTCTTTCTGGACTGTGAATGCATCTGAGAGGTTTGTACAATACACTATACCATGCATACTATGTATCTGTGATTTAATTTACCCCTCACCACAGTCCTGTAAGGCATGTATTATTACCATTTCATTGATTAAAAAAAAAAAAAAACACAAGTTCAATGAAATTGACAGACTTGGCTAGTATCACTTGTGTGGTAAATGACAGAGCTATGATTAGACCCTAAGTTTGACTCCAAAGCTGTGTACTCTTTTCCTATGTCAGATCAGAACTTCTACTACTTGTTTCTACTCTGTAACTAAACATACAGGAGGTGCCTTTCTTACTTTTTTCTAAACATAAAATTAAATTAAAAAGTCTGTGAATGATTTAAAAGAAAAATATGTTTGAATCTAGGTCTGTCACATAAAGATATTGCTTGGCATCCTTCAGAAGCCTGTCAGAACATTCTCAGTTCTAGTGTCTGAGTCACTGCCAAGAGTAAAAACATAAGTTTCAGGTTTAATATCCATGGGTATCACAATAGAGTCCCATGATCAAATTAATGAATAATGGCAAAATAGACACTTCATTTTGTACTATATAGAACAAGACACATTCCTAAAGGGTCAGCAGTACCATTTGTTATATGCAATAGCTTCCCAAGATTCCCTAACATTTTACAGTCAACCATTATTTCTTGAAAACGGGCAATCTCTTGTGTATGTTAAGTGAATGACTGTCCTTTAAAAATCTTCTCCCATGAACTATTCCATCAGATTTTACCTTAAAGGCTGGCGACTTTCCTCTCAACCAGAATATACTCTGAGAACTTTTGAGAACAGATAACTCAGACTGCAGAAGCAGAGAAGACAATCTGTGCAACTGTCTCTTGGGAAGATAATTTTACTGCTTACGAACCATCTGGATTGCGTCATTGGTGAGCTAAATGGACATCAATATATTTTTTCTGAATTCTCACACATTTTTGCAGAGGAACAGACATCACAAGGATTGCAGGCTGATTATTTTGCATCATTTCAAAGTTATTGCATCTCGGTACAGTCAAGGTACACAGCAGGATGAGTCACTGATATACTCGTTAGTCATTGAACTCTGTTTCCCAAACATGTGACTAATTTTTGTAGCCATCAGTATGCCAGGTATTTTATTTCTTCATTGGTTACATATGTGAGTTATCTCTAACATTTAACATTTTATTTACTTTCTTTGTTTTTTATAATGTTTTATCAAAGGCCCACTCTCAGAGAGACATGCATGTATTTGTTAGTTGAGTTTTAGATTCCTATTCAGTTGTGAGGCAGATGGGGGTATGCTTGTGTGTGCAGAGGGCTATGGATATGTTGGATAAAGGTCATGTGCTATACATCATTTTTTAATTTTTAATTTTTTAAAGTTTATTTTTAAGAGAGAGAGCACACAGGAGGAGTGGAGAGAGAAATACAGATGGAGAGAGAGAGAGAGAGAGAGAGAGAATCCCATGCAGGCTCTGCACTGTCAACACACAGCCTGACACAGGGCTCAAACTTGTAAACTGCGAGATTGTGCCCTGAGCCAAAATAGATGCTTAACCAACTGAGCCACCCAGGTGCCCCAAGGTTATGTGTTATACTTGAGTTGATGTTTTACTTATTCTCTTATTTTCTTCACCATATTTTATACCAGAATCTCAGAACATATTCTAATTTCTCCAAATATAGGAAGAAAACTTGACCAAGCAAACTCTTTTATGCTAAGACTGAAAGAAGTTTATTAGAAGAGATGGATTGACTAATTTAAGTTTCTGTTTCCATGAAAACAACTATTTAATTGGAAAGTTACCTTATCCCTGTAGCAAACACTTTCTGGTCATCTCTAGTTTTTAACAAGGCTCCAGTAATTTTATGACAGTCATTGAACTACAGGACACTGTTTTATTGAAGCATTTTATGTGATAATGCTACCTCTAAAATGAGGCTAAAAATTTTTGTTTAATCTTTACCAATCTAATAAATGTATTACGAGAGTAAAATTCTATATGAAAGAGTTATAACACTCTATTGCTATTTGACACCTTTCTTTGTTGATAAATACTAAAAGGGGGAAAATATCTGTCTTTTATCCATAAGAGAAAAGATAATATAGTGTCATTAGTCTACAATATAAGATTACAAGTGTTGAATTCTTTCATTTTGGATCATTAAAAACATTTTCTGGAGAGAAGTTAAAGATAGAATTTGCTCTGAACACATGTAATACAGGTTATGAAAGTAAAAGAAATCGAACTATTTGTATACATGGGCATTTGTATTTGTAAATATGCTATGTAATCAGTGTACTAAAAGCCTAAGAGATATCAAGGTAAGTATAACTGCAGGAAAAGAGGTAAGAACCCAGTGGGTCCTAAATCTAGGTCACTGGAGTTCTAGAAATCAGCTCTTCTCTGGATGTGTTTCTCCACTCCATTACAAATATTTATGACTTTACTTTTAAATATTGTTTATTTTGATTTCTACTAACACACTTGGGAAAGTGGCAGAAGACAGTGTGTCTAAAGATGATGAAATCATCTCTTTCATGCAATATTTTTTTAACATAAGAAGTGAAAAACAAACGAACCAAAAGGTATTTGTTTTCTTTAAACTGAGAGTGCTGGAGATTCTTTTCAAGCATGATTTCAACAATAAGCAAGGGCTATCTCAGTCCTTTAAAGATGATAAAGTTGGTGTCGTCAAAAAATGTGCTGACATTTTTCTGCTTACTAAATGCCAAGAAAACACTAAACACACTGTCACTATCCAAATCCTCACCGACTACTATTTAAAATAAGCAATGGACAAAGAATTGCCATTCGCGTGATATGTGTGCCGGAGAACATCCAGGAACAGTCACTGACTGTTCATGATTACACTTGTTACAAAATTGGCTATTTCATACCTGGGGACAACTTTGATTTCAACATTCCCTTTCATTAAACAATGTCCCTGAGAGGGTTCTGGCAATAATTAAAGTGGGTCTTCCATTGTACCCATGTTTCAGTATATGTGAGAATTATTCCCTGTAGATCTTGCTGCTCCATATAGGTTTGACATAGGGAAAACAAAGAAATGGTATGGACACTTGGGGGCCTTTTAGGCGTGGAACAAAAGAAGGTATAGATGCTGTGTAAACATTTCAGAGTAAGGAGATACTGTTAGTTTAATAGTAAAATGCATAGCTTTGAAATTAAGCAAGCTGAATCCCTAGTTCTACTGCATTTTAATATATAAACTTGTACAAGTTAATTACTCTCTCTCATAGTCTCAGTTTCTTCACCTGTGAAATGACCTTATAATAGTTACCTGTCTCATAGGAATGTGATAAATATAAAGGAGGTTTTTTTCTTTTAATGTTTATTTATACTTGTGGGAAAGACAGAGTGTGAGTACGTGAGAGGCAGAGAGAGAAAGAGACACAGAATCTGAAACAGGCTCCATGCTCTGAGCTGTCAGCACAGATCCCAACACGGGGCTCAAACTCACAAGCCATGAGATCATGGCTCCATGGTGTCAGCACAGAAACCGATGTGGGACTCCATCTCATGAATTGAGAGCTCATGACCTGTGTCAGGATCAAGAGTCAGATGCTTAACTGACTGAGCCATCCTGGCACCTCATGGTCTCTTGTATTTAATAAGGAACTTTATAAAATAACAAAAGGGATACATTGATTCAAACCAAATGAAGATAAGTAGAAAACATTTACATTGTTTATGAGTTATATTTTATGTATTAATACAACGGAATGAATCTACTGGTCTCATTGGTACATATATCTTTTTTTTTTTGGAGACAAAATGGTTGAAACCTGAAGGTGACTCTTCTGGTGATTTTTTAGAGACTTTTGGGCTAAATAGGAAGATTTGGGAATAGGCAGAACTTCTGGCACCTCTCAGATAATACCACTTTATTAGTCACCTGTTTGTTTATGCCTAAAATATTAGATGGAAATACAGCAGAGGCAAGATAGGGTTACAGAGTTTCTAATTCCATCCTCATTTTTGAAGCTCAGTATCTTTCATGTTTTACAGCATTAGGCCTTGATATCTACAAATCATCCTTAAAAGTTCTACTTCTTATAAGAAGATAATGTAATAAGGATGGAATGATGATCATAGCTAAAAGAGAAGTTTTGACATTATCTGTAGCAAAAACAGTCTCAACTTTTGTATCTACAACTTGTTTGCTGTTTATCAGTTGGCTAAGTAGTTTTTTTCCCTTAAATTAGGACAAATGACTTGAACTTTCATATTGGTTTTTATATTTAGTCATTTGCCTTATATTCTCTTTATTTTAATAAAATGTATTTTAATTCCAGAATTATGTTTCACTTAATCATCTCTCCTCCCTAGAAATACCCTGTAAAATAACCTTTTTTATTATTATGGAGGTATAAGAATTTATGGGTAAAGGTTCTAAAATAGATCTCATGTCAACATGGCAGACTGAGCTGGGAAGTCTCCGTTTTTCACTTCAGCCATAGATTAGGTTGATCACTAGACGACAATAATATAGAAGTAGTGTAGGATGGGAGATCAGAGTTGAAGTATTCTAAGGTCCTTCAATTATTCAGGAAGAGAATAGAGATATTGATTAACTTTAAATCTTGTTAAGTATCCATGTTAAAAATTTAAAGTTAGCTATTTAAGGAATAAAAATAGAGTGCATAATTTCTAAATAAAGGTGGCTTGGAAGAATTAAAAAAAACTCAGCAAACTCAATCCAACTGATTGTAGAAAAGACAAAAATATAAGCAAAAAATGGTAAATAAAAGACAAAAAATTAATGATGGTAAAAGCAAAACTATTCAGAGATTAGATTACATAAAAATAATTAAATTATATAATACAAAGGAGTATGCATAAAGGAATATAATTCAGAAATATTAGAATATAGAAATTAAAAAAAGAGGTACTAAGAAGTAGTAAGCAAAATAAAGCTGGTGTACCAATATAAATATCAGACAAAATACAATTTAACACAAAACCATTGACAGGAGTGGTGTCATTACATGGCAAAGGAAATGTTTCACCATGAGTATAAAATGATACTCTTATTGGCAAAGACAACATAATCTCAAATATAGAAAGCAAATATTTATTTCATTGCAAGGAAAAATGTTTAAATATCTCATAATTAATACTAGAAGACTTGTATATTCTCTCATTAGGCAAAAATGAGTATAAAAACTGAAAATTTGAAGAACTCATTATCAAATATATGAACCCTATAAATTGAAAACATACTTTTCAACAGCACATATGAATCATTTACGATTATTTTTCACATACTAGGCTACAAAGGATGTCTTTAGGAATTCAGAAGAGTATAGAAATGTCCCATATCATAAAATGAATTTGAAAGAATAATATGAATGAAAGAGAAAATTTAAAACTAGCTCATTATCTCATCATCCAGACATAAGTATTATTAGTATTTGATATGTAGATGTTAGTATTCTTATGTAATTTGTGGCAGAGGCAGCTAAATATTCCCAGAATCCATTCTCCTCTTCCTTGTTTCCCTTTAGAAATAGACCATCACTCTCTTTTCAGATTTTAAGAGGGCACATGGCTACCCAGGTAGCGACTACATTTTCCAGCTGCCCTTACAGCTTCCCTTCAGTGTGAATTATGCGAGTTAGCTCACAGGCTCGCTTCAGCCAGGCAGATCCTAGGAAGAGATCTGTGAACCTCGGAAGACAGCCTGAAACAGTGTAGAAGTGTGTGCATGTATGTGTGTGTGCACACCTGAGCACAGCAAGCACATGCACATTTCTCTGAGGTGAGGGTTCATAACTTTAATCAAATCTGTGAAACCCTATTTTCAAAAGAAAAAATTAATCTGTGCCCTAGAGGTTCATGAATTGTCAAGACTGAAGAAATAATCTGAGTTCCTGGAAGTCCTCACAGGGATCAGGTGACTGCATGTCCTGGTTCATATGGATGTTACATGAAGGAAAAATAAGGCTTTCTCTTGCTTAACTCATTGTGTTTTGGGGTTTCTTTGTTATGGCAATTTGGTTCATACCTATCAGATAGAGGATTATTTTATTTTATTGTATTTCTTAATTTAATTTAATTTGAAATATGATCATGAAATTACATTTTATAATCTGATTTTAAAATTAGTATATCGGGGTGCCTGGGTAGCTCAGTCTGTTAAGCATCTGACTTTGACTCAGGTCATGATCTCACCTCATCTTGAGAGTCACAGCTCTGTGTCAGACTCTGTGCTGACAGCTCAGAGCCTGGAGTTTGCTTCAGATTCTGTATCTCCCTCTTTCTCTGCCCATCTCCTGTTCATGCTCTGCCTCTGTCTCTCTCAAAAGTGAATAAACATTAAAAAATAAATAAATAAAATTAGTATATCAACAGTTTTCTATACCACTGCATTGTTTTACATCATTTTTCATACTCTTCCATTAAATACATAGGCCATAATTTAAAGATTTCACTTTTGTTAGAAACAGGCCTTTTCTCATTTTTCTCTGCGGTAAACAGTTTATTGCTGAGTTTGTAAACATTGCTGAGTTGCTAAAATCATTGTTCACATTTGTGGTTATTTCTTTAAATATGTAGAAACAAAATGGCATTTTTATGTATTTAAGGCTTGGTTATAGTTCCTTTATTACATATTAATATTACTGAACAACAGGTCACATAACTGTAGTTTCATTCAATTCCGTAAACAGTTTTGTGCTAATGTATGCCCAGATGCTCACATCATTCCATCAGTTCATCTGAATTTAACTGAAAACTAGTGCAAGAATCCTAACTATACAGCACAATAATTTCCTTACCAACTCTGAAGAGTAAAGTCACAACATTTTGTCTAAGAAATTAATTAATGTCATTTTCTTGACCCAACATATTATCTAATATCCTGATTACCTTATTATTTTAGTATTTTTATACTTAAAATTAAGATTCTCTTTTATCATGGAATTTCTTAGAAATATAATTAAGAGAAAAAAGAAATATAATTCAGATATTTAGGCAAAACCATAAACCTTATCATTTTATTCCCTTCTATGATTGTTAGGTAGCAGAAGCAGAAGCTTATTAAAACATTTAGTTTAGAAAACCTATCTTCTTTATTTGCACCGTAAGTAAGAAAAATCACAGAGAAAATGTTCCCAAAGAGCTTGAAGTTTTTGAAGTTTCTTTCACATTTTTTTCTATTCTTTTTTTAATGTTTAATTATTTTTGAGAAAGAGAGAGAGAGAGAGACTCAGCATAAATGGGGGAGGGGCAGAGAGAGAGGGAGAAACAGAATCTGAAGCAGGCTCCATGCTCTAAGCTGTCAGCACAGAGCCCGATGTGGGACGTGTATTCATGACCTGAGCTGAAGTCAGGCGCTTAACCGACTGAGCCACCCAGGCGCCCCTCACATTTCTTAATTTTTATTTATTTTCTAAAAAAAAAAAAATTTTAACAGTTATTTTTGAGAGACTGAGAGAGAGACAGCACAAGTGGAGGAGGGGCAGAGAGAGACGGAGACACAGAATCCAAAGGAGGCTCCAGACTCCGGGTTGTCATCACAGAGCCTGGCACAGAGTTTGAACCCACGAACCATGAGATCATGACCTGAGCTGAAGTCAGACGCTTAACCTACTGAGCCACCCAGGCGCCCCTCATATTATTTAAAATAAGTAATTCCTTTTTCAACTTTTCTTTTTAATTAAGTTGGTGGTGATACTTTTAAGATGAAACCCTAACAAGAAATTATTGCATTTCAATTATTCTCAAGGCAGCAGTTTCTGATCTTAAATAGTTTTATATCTGAGGGATCACTCTATTTTTATAAATTTGAATGTGGGTATGGGAAAAAGGAATTGGGAAGTATCGAGTCAAAAATATACAAGGAGACAACAGGATTACTCCTTTTTGTTTTTAATAGTCTTCAATAGTAAGTAGGTACCAATGATCTTCACTGCAATCACATCAAAAATAGACTTAAAGTGATATATTTAAGAATCATACAGATTTATTTTTTGCAGTATACTGTTGTTGTTATTATTGTCTTTTGTGGGCATGGAAAATGAATTGTACGAAGTTGCTCAATAATAATAAAAACAGTTGAAAATGAATCCTAAATATAAAAATCTACTCAAGAATCCATTTACCAATTCAATCATTTATTTATGGGATAATTGGCAACTGGGCAAAGCACTGTCCTGGGGGGGAGACAATGTCCAGAAATAACTACAGTTTAGGGCAGAAATGATAAGTGCACCGCATAAGAGGAAGAGAATTGTTCCCATTGAGGGAAATAGGGAAGTATGATGTTTGTAACACATTTTGATAGGTAGCATTTGACTACCCCAGAAATTGGAAGGGCAAACAGAATGTACAATAAAATACCTTTGTAAGAAAGAACAGGAACTGCACGGGGACACTGGCTTGCTCAGATAAAGTGCTTAGTTAGTTCAGGTGCTATCACAGAATACTATAGAATAGGTGTTGCATAAACAACAGAGATTTATTTCTCAGTTTCGGAAGCTGGAAATCCAAGATTGGGGTCCTAGTTCAGTCCCGTTGCAGACCTCTGACTTCTGGTTGCATCCTCACAGGGTGGAGGGCAGAGGGAGGAGATATGCTTTCATGATTTACAAGGATACTAATCCAAATCATCAGGGCCCCACCCTTATGACCTCATCTAATCATAATTTTCTCCCAAACCTCCACCTCTTAATACCATCATATTAGGGGTGGGGTTGAATATGTGAATTTGGGAGGGGCAAACACTCCCCATAATATTAGGGGAATGTTGCTGGTGTGAGAAGAGTAAATGAGAAAGGACTTTGGAGAAAAAAAAAAGATATTGGGCTAGATTGCAGAGGGCTTGAATTTCAGGTTAAGGATTTTGGCTAGAAAGTTCTAGGGACTTGGGGCGCCCGGGTGGCTTAGTCGGTCAAGCGTCGGACTTTCGCTCAGGTCATGATCTCGCGGTTCATGGGTTCGAGCCCTGCGTCGGGCTCTGTGCTGACTGCCAGCTCAGAGCCTGGAGCCTGTTTCAGAGTCTGTCACTCCCTCTCTCTCTGACCCTCCCCTGCTCATGCTGTCTCTCTCTCTCCTAGAAATAAATAAATCATTTAAAAAAAAATAGAAATTTATTTAAAAAAAAAGAAAAGAAAGTTCTAGGGACTCTCAGGAATTCTACCCTGGGGCGCCTGGGTGGCTCAGTTGGTTAAGCCTCTGATTTGTGACTTCTGCTTACATCATGATCTCACGTTTTATCCTTAGGCTCTGTGTGCTGACAGTGTAGGTCCTGCTCAGGATCCGGTCTCTCCCTAGCTCTCTGCCCCTCCCCCGCTGGGGCTCTTGCACTCTCTCAATCTCTGTCTCTGTCTCTCTCTCTCTGTCTCTCTTTCTCTCAAAATAAACAAACATTAAAAAAAAAAGAAATTCTATCTTGGTGTATTCTGCTGAAAAACAAAACAAAATACAAGAAAACTTTTTACTCATTTATTTTATGCTTAGCTTATTGTTACATTTCTAAATTATGACACACCAGTGGGACAAAGATTGATCTTAACATATGTATATCCATGATATGAAAAATGAAGCTGTCAAATAACAGGATTACAATTTTATTTAAAAAAATTTTTTTAATGTTTAATTTTGAGAGAGAGACACAGACAGAGTGTGAGCAGGGGAGGGGCAGAGAGAGAGGGAGACACAGAATCCAAAGCAGGCTCCAGGCTCTGAGCTGTCAGGCTCTGGAGTTCTCTACACAGCAGAACTCAAAAACGTCAAGATCATGACCTGAGCCGAAGTTGAATGCTTAACCAACTGAGCCACCTAGGTGCCCAGAGGATTAGAAATTGAAAGTAAACTGGATTGAAGAAAAGATGGCAAATAAGTGGAAGGAAGAAACTGAGATGAAGACATTTATGGGAAATTTTGACAACTATAAATATCAAATAATTTTGATCACTAATGATATTTTAAGATTTGTGCATGATACTGATAGAGCTATTTTTTTAAAAAATCTTTAACTATGATTTCCCTTATGCATATATTCTCCACTACAGGGGTCATCCTGAAGTAAAAGTAGAAATTAGATAATCACTCGGCAACAAATGGCAGAAAGAATATGGAGTTTGGGGTACTGAATCGGGATTTGGGCCACAGCTCTGGCATAACATTGTATAATTGGGAAAAGTCACTGAAACTTTCAGAGCTTCAGTCCCATTATCCTTATACTTATCTCTAGCCCCTTATAATGGGGCAAAGATTCCCTGTCCTACCTATTTCCTGCATTATTGGCATCCTCCAATGCAACAGGGCAAGTGAAAATGAATGTAATCTCAGTGTCCTTGTTTCCCTAGGAATCACTACTCTCCCTAATTATGTACCCTGGGGTCTAGTTCTTGATCTTACTGTCATATGGTTGACACAGACTTTCTTGAAAATATTTCCATTTAAATATTGAAGACTGAGGGGCGCCTGGGTGGCTTAGTCGGTTAAGCGTCCGACTTTCGCTTAGGTCTTGATCTCGCGGTTCGTGGGTTCGAGCCCCGCGTTGGGCTCTGTGCTGACTGCCAGCTCAGAGCCTGGAGCCTATTTCAGAGCCTGTGACTCCCTCTCTCTCTGACCCTCCCCTGCTCACGCTGTCTCTCTCTCTCTCTCTCTCTCCTAGAAATAAATAAAAAACATAAAAAAAAATTTAAAAAAAAAATATTGAAGACTGAGAAGTCTTAAAGTTCTGAGGAAGAAAATTGTGATGGTAAAATTTCAGGCACCTTTGCAAGGTAAGTCACTTCACTTTCTGGGCTTTAAACTCTCCACCTATGTGATTAAAGAGTTTGTAAATTGATTGCACAGAAGAATCACCTGATGAGCTTTCAAAGCTATAAATTCATGGTCCCCATCCCAGACCTATCAAATCAGAATCATAGAAAATAATCATGGAAGATAGGAACATTTAAAATGAGTCATGAAAGAGCTGCAGTTCTAATCATAATCAGAGGCATAGTTTTGTCTATAAGACACTAGAATTATGCAGTGCCAATTTTTAAAAGCTTCCTAGATTATCTGGATGCACTGTTCCAAATTCTTTTTTTTTTTTTTTTTTTGAGTCTCACTTAAGGTTTCAGTGCCTTACTTCAAATGGAAACTAGACTGTTGTTTGGTACCCATTGTACACTGAATGTATGTGACATCATGAGTAAGAGGAATAGTGATGATATTTGTAGCAATAATAATAATAAAAAAACAGTGAACATGTTTGATTAGTTGAATATGATTAACTTTGGGATAATATGGTGTGATATGACATCAAATTAGTTACATTAGAACCCCTTGATTGATAAGAGAGAATAGATGAACATATCAGACCTGACTTTAAAGAGCTCATTATGCTACTCCTCAAATGTAATTCTGAGATTTGGGTGTCTTCTACTAGTAATTTGGAATTTTTAGCCTACCTATGCCTTAACTGTAATGTTTAATGATAAGTGATGTTGTGATATAATAAGAAATATGCATTTGGTCTTTATTCCTAATTCTTGACTCTGAGCTCCTAAAACCTTTGGACTTTCCTTATTGATGAGGTGAGAGGGGTGTCCTTTTTTACTCATACAGGCTCATTTTAATCATACCTAGTTCATGTTAATAAGGTGACTCTTGATGGGCCTCTAGACACCTTTAGGATGGAGGCTGGTTGGCAGACCAGCCAACCATGTGAGTAGTGTTGAAGCTTTAATCTTCACACACCTGACCTCAAGGGAGAGGAGAGAGGGTGAAGATTGAGTTAATCACCAATGGCCAATGATTTACTCAGTCATTCCTGTGTAATGAAACTCCATAGGAAACCTAAACTACAGGATTTGGAGAGCTTCTGGGTTGGTGATCACAGGGAGATGCTGAAGGGGTGGTGCCCCTTGGAAGGTCCTAAAAGCTCTGAGCCCATTGCCCTGTACATCACTTCCGTTTGGGTGTTCATGAGTGTATCCTTTGTTATAAACTGGTATTCATAAGTAAACTGTTTCCTTGAGTTCTGTGAGCCTTTCTGCAAGTTAGGGAACCTGAGAAGGTCATGGGGATTCCTGGTTTATAGCCATTGATCAGAAGTATGATGAGGATTTATGATTTGCATCTGAAGTGGGGGACCATCTTGTGGGACTGAGCCATTAACCTGTGGTGCATGCTTTAACTCCAGGTATAGTAAGTGTCAGAATTAAATTGAATTGTAGGACAACCAGTTGGTATCTGCAGAGGTAGAAAATTGGTTGATGTGGAAGGAAACTTGTACACATTTGGTGTCAGAGGTGCTGTGAGCAGATCTTAAGGGGCACCTGGGTGGCTCAGTTGGTTATGTGTCAGACTTCGGTTCAGGTGTGATCTCATGGTTCATGGGGTTGAGCCCCACATTGGGCTCTGTGCTCACAGCTCAGAGCCTGGAGCCTGCTTCAGAGTCTGTGTCTTCCTCTCTCTCTGCTCCTCTACCTCTTGTGCTTTGTCTTTCTTTCTCTTAAAAATAAATACTAAAAAAATTAAAAAGAAAGAAACAGATCTTAAGAGAAATAAATAAAGACTTGAGACAATGGGAAATGCAGAGCCAAAGTCACTATTTAGTGCTATGGAACAAAAATTTAGCGTTTAGAGAATTCAGATTATTAAGAAACTGTGACCTTTAAACGACTGTGCAGACATAGCCAGAATGTGTAGACATTAGTCCTAATACTAGGTATTATTAATTAGCAAGTATGACTCATTTTTTTTCTTTTTACTTTCAGGTTTACCTTAAAATTTTAAAAAAGAGGAAAAGTAAGAGACATTCTAAAAAGTAATAAAGTTTAGCTCTAATTGGGGCACTGGTTACAATAACGCCATTAGAACAGCCGAGTTTAATCTTTTCACTGATTTTATTTATTTCAGGTTCAAAAAAGAGTTGATTTGATAGAAATGGTTTACCGGGTGTTTGTTAGTTAAAAATGGTGGTAAGCTTGTGCCTGAAATGAATATTACAGAGCTTGGGGAAATATTTTAATTTTGAAATTTCAGATGGGTTCCATAATTACCTCGGGGATTTTTTTTGTCTGAGTATAACATTAACAGTGCTATTCCCAGAACATACTGATGATAAAGTAAAATCACTCCACTCATTAAAGGAAAAGAAGTGCAGATGGCTATTATTAATGATGAGGATAGGGGACAATAATCATGAAAGCTCTGAAGCCTAAAAATAAGTATTAAAATGGCTGAACTATCAATCATACCAGAGACATAGATATATCCACATAAACAAAACTTCAGATAAAGAATAGGAACAAAACAAAATCCATTGTCAATTTGGTATTTTGACTACATTATACCATCTGGGTAATTGATTGACTGTCATTTTCCTCATAATTCCAAATAAGTGAGTTTAAGGACAATTGTAATCACTTTATAACTTATCTGTGAAAAAATATGCATACATACTAATTTCATTTCTCACAAACATCAGGTTTAAACTGGAATCCTTAAGAGGAAATTAACATAAAAATACCAAATTTTTTAATAGATAATTTTAGGTTGAATTTTTTGGAAAAAAGAAACTAAGGCAGATTTCTTTCCGAAAGTACATTTACTAATATCTAGTAAACTTATTAAAACAAACCCCAACAAACAACAACAACAAAAACAACCCACATTATTTTGTCAGCTACGTAATTGTATTTGCCATCATTATTATTTTAAAAATCATATTTGCCATCTCCTATGTGCAGTGCTTCTGTCAGCATTAGCTGGACAAGGTAACCTAAATTCCCACTGCTTTAATGCATATTTGCACAGTCAGTTGGTGTTCTCAAAGAACCATGAAGTTGCATATTAGGCCCTAAAAATATCCAGATGCGACACAATAAAAATTGAAACATTAGGGAAACAGAGGAAGCTTTTATTTTATAAATGTAATTAGAACAAGCTGACTTTACCCCAAACGGCACAAAGCAGACTTTGTAATAATATAAAAATAAATAAAAATTTTAAATAGCAAATAAAGGGAGAAATTTATTCCTTTTATCATCGACCTTTCTTTGAAATAACAATATTGTACATCAGCTCATCAATAGAAACATGGGTTTAGGTGTGTCTGTTATGTAATACTGTAAATGGAAACTTTGCCCACCACCCATTTAAAGTGCAACAGAATTATACCAAGTCAATAAAAAAATTCAGAACCTGATCTGACACTTCCATTTAGAATGCATAATTCTTTAAAAGAAAGGCAATATGCCAGAAGGAAACACATCATTCGTGGCATTATTGGTCTAAATTCTCTCCTTCCTGGATGGGAACATATAAAAAAGAATCACTCTCAATAAAGAGGTTTAAGAAATCCCTAACTTTCAGTTAACCTCTTGAATAGGATTTAGTTTGTTCTGCCCTGAAGGCCCCTGGGTGGGTATCACTGCACATAAATGGTTCCGTGATGCTGCCGCATTACACTGGTTCCCCAAGTCGGTCCCTAGCATCAACATCCCCAAGGACCTATTAGAAATGTAAATTCTTAGCTCTGCCCCAGATCTACTGAATCAGGACCTGGAGGTGGGGCCCTGCAACGTGAAGCTTATAAATCATCCAGATGATTACGATAATGCCCAAGTTTGAGAACAGCTGTTCTAAGTCATGCTACAGAAGGTAACAGGTAAAGGACCAGAATGATTATAGACTAATTAATTCTTTTGGTTAAAAAGATCTCAAAGTTAAATGTTTTTGTTTTTGTAGATGAGGAAATCACAGCTCAGGCAGTTGCTTGTTAGTCAGTATGGAGCTGGGACTTGAAGTCAAGCCTCCTTACCCAGGTACTCGCTTTATTCCCTGCTACGATATACGTCAAGCCCCATGCCACCCACTTTGGTGTTATAAACGCTCTTGGCATTTAAGGATGAGTAATGTGAAATTGTCTATTCTTGTATGAGAGTGAAATTATTAAAGCATTTTATAATGTAAGCAGAAAATTTTCTGCTAATTACATGTGGCTACTATAATGATAATAGATATTTTGAAGGAGTAAACATTTTAATCATATCATTGACAAAGATACTTTGCTTGAACAAACTTCAGTCAGGTTCCAGAAACTTCTAGAACTATCTGTGCACTACCATAGAAAATCCAGTTTAGCAAGAACCCTGCTAAATCAGCCTAGCAAGGATCACTTCCCTCCATTGCTGTCTGATATTTGATCACCCTCAATATTGGATCAGGTTCCTTATCCTTCACCATACCCCAGCTGATTGATGTCTGATCGCCCTGGCCAGTCTTTAGCAATCCTGATCCTGTTAGGTCAGTTCATCCAGAATCCTCCTTACTTCTGACGTTTCCCCCTTGGTAATTTTCCATCCACTGGCCCCCAACCCTTCTCCTTAGCCATAAATTCCCACTTGCCCTTGTTGTATTCAGAATTGAGCTTAGTTCTCTTATGAGGTTTCTTTTCCTCTACTGTACTATTCTTGAATAAAATCTGTTTTTATCACCTGTCTAGCTCTGTTTTTGTCTTTGGCAATTCCAGTGCTGTGATTCAGATAGGATCACATTCATCATTGGACTCCAAGATCACTCACTCAGGACCTTAAGTGGGCACGTTTTAAGCCCTTGTGCTCATTCTTGATTGATTGATTAGGGATCCTCTGGTGGGTCCAGCTCCTAAACCATTGCTGTGGACAAATGTCTATTGCAACTGGTAAGGACAAATTTTGGTTCTTACGATTCTGAGTATACTCTAGAAGCTGGGTGCGAGTCCCAGATGAATGGAGCCTGAGTTAGCTTTCTAGGTTTTTCTGTTTGTAAAAGGCTAGGTTAGAGTTCCAGGCAAGAAACTGTTTATATCATTTGTTCTAGAGTCCTAGGCATCTGTTTGTAAGAGACTCTGTTTCACAGCAGGGAACAGAAGCTGTGTTAAAGTCCCAAGTTCCTCTGTTCATAAGTATAAAGGTACCATTAGTTAAGAACATGAGAGCCTCTCAATTGTCTGAGAATCTCCTTTTTGACCTCACTGACTGCACATGCAACTAATGTTGTCTGCTTCCTTTCTTGTTGGTATGGGTTTACAAAAGATAATTTGGAACTTCAGTGACCTCTCAGAAACCAAGTCATCACCACAAACTGGCTCCTCCAAAACCTCTTCTTTCTTATCACCTCTGTTCCTCCTTTTACTGATACCTTTGATCTTCCCTCCAGTTCCCCCTGATCCCTTTAATATGTCCCTCTTCAAACCTCTCGTCTCCATCCCTTTTTGCACCTGCTGGAACTTTTCCCTTCCTATTCCAGCCCCTCTGTCATTTGAATTTTAGGTTCTGGCCCCCCATTGGGGGCTCTTAAAGGACACTTAAAGGAAATAAGTTTTTGAGGCTCAAAGGGAAAGAGGTTTATTGGAAACTGAATATTTTGTCCATTCAGATGGCTTTGGAGACATTCAGACAGCCACTGGATGTGTCCACAGCCTAAAAGGTAGTCTATGTTGCCATTGAAAGATTACATATCAGGGCAAAAGAAAGTCATAAAAATCTTCACAAATATTGGTAAAAGGACTTATCCCTAACTTAATAGGTAAACTTATCACATTTTTGACAGAGACACCATTTGGATAAAAAGATAAAGTGGAGATAAATCAGCGATTTTTATATTACTGCGCTTTACTGACTCGTGACTAAAATGTTAGAATAAAAGCTGTAAGATCTCTGTATATTTTTTAAATGCTTATTTATTTATTTTGAGAGAGAGAGAGACAGAGAGGGAGTGAGCAGAGGAAGGGCAAAAGAGGGAGAGAATTTTCCAAGCATGCTCTATGAAGTCAGTTAGAGCCCAATGTGGGGCTTGAAAACACAAACCATGAGATCATGACCTGAGCCAAGATCAAGATGCTTAGCCCACTGAGCTTAACTGAACCACCCAGGTATCCAAGTTTGTATCTGTTTATATGTTAATATATGTGTGTATGTATGCATAATATTTTTCTATCTCCTGATGAAATTTAAAAATTACTTTATAAAATCCTTTAAAGGGATTCTATTCACTTTGGATTAAAGATAAACAGCCACTTATTTAAATTAATTTCTAAAATTCCTAGAAATATAGAAACCTACCCAAATATTTTTCAGTTCACAAATGATATGGGTTTCTGACAAGTAAGATTAGTTTAAGATTGTTGGTTTAATAAAAATGGATATATCTTCTGAGTTATCAACATTAAGTAAACATGGGCATACATGTAATCTGGTTAGATTTACTAGTTGAATAAGATAATATTATCTCTACTAGATGTTTAAGATAATAAATTTGTAAATCAAAACTAAGAATAACCTGAAATGAACAATAAAAATTAAATGCTTAAATATATTACACAAAGCAGTAAAGAAAAAAGAGCAAAACAGAAAGGCTATATGCTTAACTTTTTAGGTTCTTTGCTTCTATAATATTTTGAAATTTGCCTGATTTATCAAAAAAACAAATTATAATGGCTATTTTTATTTAATAAATTTTCATACACATTCAAACAATTCTTAGAAGTGAATTAAATTGATGTAAGTGGAATAAAAGCTTATAAATGAACTTTTTAAATTAAGGTATAAGTGATACATAACATTGTATTAGTTTCAGGTGATAACATAATGATTTGATATTTGTATGTATTTTGAGATGATTACCACAGTTAGCATCTGTCATAATACATAGTTATTAAAAACGTGTGTGTAGAATGAGAACTTTTACGACTCTCTCTAAGGAAATTTCCAACATTTAATACAGTATTATTACCTTTAGTCACCCTGCAGTGTGTTACATTCCCATGACTGATTTTTTTTATTACTGGAAGTTTAAACTTTTTGACTCCCTTCACCTGTTTCATCCATATCTTCATCTCCCACATTTGGGAACCAACAATCTGTCAATTTGTTTTCTGTATCTATGAGCCTCTTTTTTTAGATTTTACATATAAGTACGATCCTACAGTATTTGTTTTTCTCCCTCTGACTTATTTCACCTAGCATAGGTGGTTTCAGTTCTTATGTTCAAGTTTTAATCTATCTTGAGTTAATTTTTGTGTGTGATGTAAGATAGTGGTCAAGTTGTGTGTGGCTGTTACCTTTTCCCAGCACTATTGATCAAAGAGACTGTCTTTTTCCTATTGTACATTCTTGGCTCCTTTATTGCAAATTAATTGACGATATATGCATGGGTTTCTTTCTAGGCTTTCTGTTCTTTTCTATTGATTTCTGTATCTGTTTTGGTGCTATTGTCATACTGCTTTGATTAATATAATTTTGTAATATGAAATCAGAGAGCTTTGTTCTTTTTAAAAATTGTTTGGGCTATTAGGGATCTTTTGTGGTTTCATGCAAATTTTAGGTTTGTTCTATTTTTGTGGAAAGTGCCACTGGAATTTTGAAAGGGCTTGTATTGAATCTGTAGATTGCTTTGGGAAGTACGGACATTTTAAAAATATTAATTCTTCTAATCCATGAATATAGAATATCTTTCCATTTATTTGTGTCTTCTTCAATTTTTTTATTAATGTCTTATGATTTTCAGTGCATAGGTTTTTCATTTCCTTGGTTAAAGTTATTTCTATACATTTTATTCTTTTTGATGCAATTGAAAATGGGATTATTTTCTTAATTTTTCTCATAGTTTATTATTAATGTATAGACATGCAGCTGATTTTTGCATGTTGATTTTGTATCCTACAATTTTCTGAATTTCTTTATTAGTTGTAATAGTTTTTTGGTTGAGTTTTCAGGGTTTTCTATATTTAATATTATGTCATCTGTAAATAGTGACACTTTTACCTCTTCCTTTCAATATGAATGCCTTGTATTTGTGTGTGTGTGTGTGTGTGTGTGTGTGTGTGTGTATAATAGTTCTGGCTAGGACTTCCAAGGCTATGTTGAACTAAAGTGGCAAGAGTAGACATCTTTGTCTTATTCCTGATTTTAGAGGAAACTTTCAGCCTTTAACATTGACTATAATGCTAGCTATGAGCTTGTCATACGTGGCCTTTATAATGTGAGTTACATTCCTTCTGCACCCACTTTGTTGACAGTTTTATCATAAATGGGTTTTGAGCTTTGTGAAGAGCTTTTGCTTAATTCATTGATTTGATCATATAATTTTTATTCTTCATTTTATTGATGTTGTATATCATGTTGATTGATTTGTGGATGCTGAACCAGGAATAAATTCCACTTGATCATACTATATGATCCTTTTAATATATTATATAATTCAGTTCGTTAATTTTTTGTTGAGAATTTTTGCATTTATGTTCATCACGGTTATTGGTCAGTAATTTTCTTTTCTTGTGATGTCCTTGTTTGTATTTGGAATCAAGGTAATGCTGATATGAGTTAGGAAGTGTTCCTTCCATTTTTTGGCAGAATTTGAGGCTATTGTTATTTATTTTTAACGTTTGGTAAAATTCAATAGTGAAGCCATATGGTTCTGGGCTTTTGTTTGTTAAGAGGTTTTTGATTACTGATTTAATCTCCTTACTAGTAGTATATTTCTGGTCATATTTATTTCTACATGATTCAGTCTCGGTAGTTTATATGTATTTAGGAAATTATGCATTTCTTTGAGGTTATCAAATTTTTTGGTGACACTTCATAGAAGTCTCTTATGATCCTTTGTATTTCTGTGGTAATGTTTGTAATGTCATATCTTTCATTTCTGATTTTATTCATTTGAGTTGTCCCTCTTTTTCTTGGCAAGTCTAGCTAAATGTTTCTCAATTTTATCCTTTTTAAAGAGGTAACTCTTAGTTTCATTGATCTTTTCTGTAGTCCTTTTAGTTTTTATTTTATTTACTTCCTCTTTCCATTAACTTTGGACTTAATCTTTTTTAGTTCTTTGGGGTATAAATATAACTTGTGTATTTGATATTTTCTTGTTTCTTGATGTAGGAATTTATCAATAGGAGTATCCCTCATAGAACTGCTTTTGCAGCATCCCATAAGTTTTGGTGTATTGTATTTTATTACCATTTTTATCAAGGTATTTTTAAAAGTTTTCTTTTAATTTCTTCTTTGACTTTGTTTTCAGTAGCCTGTTGTTTAAAATCCACATATTTGTGGTTTCCCTGTTTTTTTTTTCTTGTAATGGATTTCTAGTTTTATACCATTAAGTTTGGAAAAGATGCTTGATATGATTTTAATCTTTTTAAATTTATTAAGACTTGCTTCTTGACCTAACATGTGATCTATCTTAAAGAACGTTCCATGCAAACTTGAGAAAAGTGTGTATTCTGCTGCTTTTAGACAGAAGGTTCTATATATATCTGTTAAGTCCATATGGTCTAATGTGTCATTTAAGGATGATGTTTCCTTATTGATTTTCTGTCTGGATGACCTGTCCATTGATATAAGTAGAGTATTAAAATCCCCTACTATTATTATATTGCCGTCAATGTATCCATTTAGATCTGTTAATATTTGCTTTACATACTTAGGTGCTTTATGGTGGGTGCATAAATATTTATAAATATTATTTCTTCTTGTTAGATTGCTCACTTTATCATTATATAATAACCTTCTCTGTCTCTTATCAAAGTCTTTGTTTTAAAGACTACTTTGTCTGAAATAAGTATAGCTACTCCAGGTTTCTTTTTATTTTCATTTACATAGGATATTTTTTTTATCCTTTCACTTTTAGTCTGTGTGTATCCTTCCGTCTAGAGTGAGTCTCTTATAGGCAGCATATGGATGGGTCTTGTTTTTATCAACCACTCTGTGTCTTTTGATTAGGGAATTTAATCCATTTTCATTTAAATTATTACTGATAAGTATATACTTATTGCCATTTTGTTAATTGATAATCAGGCTGTTTTATAGTTCCTCTCTGTTCCTTTCTTCTGCTCTCTTTCTTTATGGCTTGATGACTTTCTCCAGTGGTATGCCTATATTCCTTTCTCTTTGTCTTTATTATGTCTGTTATAAACTTTTGCTTTGTATTTACCATGAGGCTTATTTATCCATTTATAAAAACATCTATTTATATGTTCATAACATCTTAAGTTTGAATACATTCTAAAGTGCTACATTTTTACTCTAACTCCACCACCATATTTTATGTTTTGGTGTCATATTTTACATCTTTTTATATTGTGTGTTTCTTAACTAACTATTGTAGTTATATTTATTTTTTACTACTTTGTCTTTTAACCTTTATATTGCCTCTGTAAGTGATCACAACACTACCTTTTACTATATATTTACCCTTGCCAATGAGATTTATAGTTTCTTAGGTTTTCTTACCCCTAATTAGCACCCTTTCTTTTCAGCTTAAAGAAGTTCTTAACATTTCTTATAAGGTCAGCTTATAGATGATGAACTTTTATAGCTTTTGTTTGCTTGCAAATGTCTTTATTTCTCCTTCAATTCTGATTGATAAAATATTTGGTGGATAGAGTATTCTTGGTTGGAAGGTTTGTTTTTTTCTTTCAGGATTTTGAAGGTATTATGCCACTCCTTTCTTGCTTGCAAATTTTCTGCTGTGAAATCTGCTGATAGTCTTAAGGAGGTTCCTTTGTATGCTACAAGTTGTTTTTTCTCTTGCTGCTTTTAAGGATCTCTCCTTGTATTTAAATTTTGATATTTTAATTATACTGTGTCTTCTTTGGAACTATAGACTTCTGAATGTGGATGACTGTTTTATTCCCCAGGTTAGAGAAGTTTCCACCTTTCATTGTTTCAAATAATTTTTTCTGTTTCCTTCTCTCTCTTTTCCTTCTGGGACACCTAAAGTATAAATATTGGTCTACTAATGTTGTTCTATAAATCCCTTAAGCTATCTTCACTTTTTTTCCTTTTCTTTTTCTTTTTTCTTTTTTCTGCTTTGATTGAGGTCAAGTTTTTTGTTTTTGTTTTTGCTTTTTTTTTCCCAGAAGAATTTGTCCCATATGTAGCTATAGATTTGTTATGTCTATGGAAGGAGATATGTTCAGGGTCTTCTTACATTGCCATCTTGAACCAGAACCCATCCGCCTAAAAAAATAACTTAGATGATTTTTGTTGGCAACTGTGAAAATAAATAAAGTAAACCTCATTTAAAATGGAGTTGGAAAACCCTGAAAGGCAAGCTATCATGCAAATACCACATTATCAGTTGCAGCTTGCATAACCAGCAGGAAGAAGGAAGATAAGAATTATTTTGATATGAGAGTACATTTTTCACTTAGAAAGATCCCTCCCTGTCCCAGCAACAATGCATCAACCACCACTTGTAGCTAATGAAAAACTGCCACAACCTCAAACTCTTTTTTTTCCAATGAGCTTTTGTTCAAAATAACCAACCCAATTTCCTCCTTTCTAACAATACTGAGCTTCCCTTTTTCTCTTATGACTTGTCTATGGTTCATCACAGCTTGCATGTCCTGAACTGCAATTCCTTGCTATTCCTGAATAAATTCATTTTGCTAGTAAACTAACTGACTATTTTACATTTAAGGCTGACAAAACTTTGAAGAATGCAGGCTTTAGAGTGGTGCTGTCCAGTAAAAATATAATGTGAGCCACATAGGTGATTTTATAATTTCTAGCAGTCATATTTAATAAGATGAAAATATGAGGCACCTGGTGGCTCAGTTGGTTGAGTGTCCAGCTCTTAGTTTCAGCTCAGGTCATGATCTCACAGTTTCGTGAGTTTGAGCCCTGTGTAGGGCTCTGTGCTGGTGGTGTGGGGCCTGTCTCTATCTCTCTCAAAATAAATAAATAAACTTAAAAAATAAAAAAATAATAAAAAGATGAAAAGAAATAGATAGTAAAGTTAATAATATATTTTATTTAACCTCATCTATCTGAAAAATTTCAGGACATGCTACCCCAAACTATGCTGCTGTGGTATATTGATTTTTCTGAGATGATGGCACTTGAAAAACAGCAAATTCAGGTAAAAGCTTGTTAAGATAAGTTTTCCAAAAGGAAGTCAGTTGGCATAAATCTCAACATGGGAGGACTGGGTCTTATCACAGAGGAAGAAACTGGATTTGGATACCACACCCACACAAACTTTTCACAACTTTTATGTTTCCCATTTATTCCTCTAAGGATTCTTTCACCTTTTCTAAAAATTATTTACCCTCTCCTAAGTTGTCTACATCCCCTTTCTTTTTTCCTGTTAAGAGGATATAGAACCTCTCAAATCTCATCACATTTGGGGATATTCACTCTCTTTTCCTGTTACCCCTTTGCATGTAATATTAAAAATTAATACATTTTCATACCTTGTCTCCTACTAACTTGCTTGCTGTCAGCCATCAAAGCTAGAGAAGTAGAGGGAAAGCATTTCTTCTCCTACATATCCAAACTATTATCTTTCAAAACCTTTTTGGATACTAAGTCTTAAAATTCCAGTGTGTATTTCAGATCTATAGCACATCTTAGTTCAGACAAGCCATATTTCAAGTCTCAATAGTCCAATGTGGCGATGGGCTGGCACAATGGACAGTAGAGACTTAGAGCTTTCTGCTTAGAATTCAGGGCTGGCACATGCTAGTTATGCGATGTAGAGCCTTTGCTAATGTTCAATTTCCTCTTAACATTCTTACTTCATCAGGTTGACATAAGAAGTTCTGTAGGTAAAGTATTCATCACACTCCCTGAAAAATAGTCTGCTCTCAATTAATGCTAGTTTGTTGTTATATTAAGGAAAGGCTAATGATAGAACCCAATGTGTTGTGAGTTAGACATATTTTCTTAGAAACTGAGGAAACCAAATTTTGATCATAGATTGATTCTCTATCTAAGGACATGTGATTCCCCACTCCATCTTTAAGATGATACTTCTAATTGTAAGGAAATTTAGAATAAGCAAAAAAGATCACTAATGTCTCTAGTGGAAAACTATGCATTGTTGAGAGCACACTTTCCAAGTTATCTGAGTCCAGACTTTCATTGCCTTTGAGTTATTTTACAACACTGAAAATAGTAGATAACTGATAGCAATGCAAAATAATTCTTGTTCTTAGACATGCAAATAAATTCTGTCTGGTAGAGGTTCAATTGACTTTCCTCCTCTCTCCTCCCACAGGAAAAAGGTAGTTTTGCATCCATTTGTAAATTCATTTCGACATTTCTCTACTGGGGAAATTTTACTCCATATGCTTCCTTTGAATCAGTTATAATATCTACCTGATTCCAGCATTAATAATTAGTTAAATAAAATAATTAATGTGTGTCCATTTTATATCTTTATGAGAGTCATGATGTTACCCATTATGGACAATTTTCCTTTAACATACTTATCTTAACGTAATTAAAGCACTCTATTATCAAATTTATAAGAGCCACTATGAGCTCAGTAAAAATTCAGTGAACTTTAAAGAATTAAGGCTCATCTTTTTTCCATCTTGATTCTGGTTGTGAGTAGACACAAAATCTCTTTGTGGAAGATTTAATGACACAAATAGTATACAACATTTGCCTTTGAAAACAAGAATACAGACTCACAAAACAGGGGGAGAGAGAGATAGAAGAATAATTATGAAAGAAAATAGTGTCCCAACAGAAGTGTGTACAAGTTGCTGGAAGTCATTAGCTGGCAGTAGTGATGGGCAGAGGTGTTCAGGAGATAACTTCTCTTGAGGCAGAAATCTTTGAGCTAGTGTTGTAAACTGCAAGGGAAAGCTTGGGCTTGAAAAATGGACGAGAGGTCATTTTGGGCACATGCTGTGATGTATGTGAAGCTTACATTTCTTCTCTCTCTGTGAATTTATACATAAATTGCCTAATTAAGAAAATGCCTCTGTAAGACTCTCTTCCTTTTATGGCCTAAACGCATAAATTTGACAAGTGCATGCAACCTTTTATAGCAATTCAAAACTATTAGGGCTATTTCCTCTGACTTGCCTCAAGCTGAATAAACACACTCTGTTCAAGTGGAAACTTGTTATGCTGCCTTTCTCTGCCTTTCAAAGCAATCAAAGCAGGGTCCTTGAAGCCTGAGTGTCTCACCTGTGCCGCCTAATGGCTCATTTATTTTGTTTATCCTGCTTTTGGGAAAATCAGAGTCAGCTTGACATTTGCATTGCTAATAAATCGCTTTCAAATTGCATTGGTACTTCACTTGGTTTAGACTCGTAACTTGCATTTGAACAGGGCCATCTGGTCATTGCTGTTACGTTTATATATCTTTAGAGAGTCATGTTTTCACATAAGGAATATATACATATAACAGATCTTTGTATCCATCTATGTGATTTTCTTCATTCCAAGTCCTTACAGTACCAGTTCTTTTATTTTATTTGCGTTTTTCACAGTTGGATTAATCATTCTTCTTGGATTCTTGGTTCGAATATCTGATATGCTGGTAGGTTTTATCATCTAACTGATCACTCAGGAAAGAAATCCATGGTACTATTTTAATCTGTTTTCCATCTTTTCCTTTATTCAGTCCATGATCAAATTCAATTCAGTCCAACTTTGATCCATCTCTAGAATTAGCTTTTTTCTTTTCATTCTGAAGGCCTGTGACCAGTTTGTCCCCTTATCATCATTCACATAAATATTAATTTATTAATTATTTCCCCCAGCTTTATTATTTATTTATTCTTTATTAACTATTTCCCCCTATCTAGTCTACCCCTTCACCAGTCTACCCTTCTCATCCTTCAAACCTGTGCTTCCCAATTATTTTTACTTCCTGGCTCATATAGAAAATAACAAATTTGTAAAGCATCCTGAGATAAACAGAGGAGGCGGCTAATTTGGCAATGACTGGCCCAGAAAGTTCCATCATTCTGAGGGCTGATTGGAAAACATATTTCAGAACACTTACAAGCCTTGCAAGCAAAAGAGTGTGCTGCTATATCCTGATAGGGAAGCTCTACTATAAATTAATACCATGTTAATTAGTTAATTGTTTCTCCTATAAACATTTAAAAACCCTACAGTGAATCTACATTGCTAACAGGACAAAGTTTAAATTTGTCATTTTATTTATTTATTAATTTATTATTTAGTTATTGTTATTTTTTCCCCCAAAGTTAAATTTGTCATTTTAGATTCAAGGCATCTCACATCCAATTCAAATTTAATATTTTTCATCAATATTTTCCATTTCTCTCCTATAAGAATGCCTTATGCAGTTATCAAGATTTATCCGTTTTTCCCCCATAAAACCTTCAGCATTTCTTCTTTGCTTTGAATGCTTTCTCTTCTTCTGACAAAGTATCAGAATATTTAGTCCTAAGCATTAGAAAAAGATGTTTGTCAACAACATCTACATGATTTAAAACTCATAAACATACATAGCTCCAAAACCAAATATGAGACTACCGAGTAATAAGACATATTCAGATAAAAAGTGAACAGGTTGAGAACAGAAAAAATGGAAGGAAAAAATGAAGTTATTAGATATGAAAATTTAAGTAGAAAATACAAATGAATATATAATAAAAACAATCAAGAATTATTTTTGAAATACAATGTAACAATGACTGTTCTCAGTGACACATATCTAAGCTAATCTTCATGAAACCTTATGAAGCACAATTATTATTATTGTCATTCTACAGGTAAGAAAAATGAAACTCAGAGATTAAGTAGCCTGATTGAAAAACAAGCTATGGGTCATATAAAACTGTTATAAAAATTATTTAAAATACATGGAAGAGAACAAAAAGATAAAAGTGATGGATGAGTCAAAAACTATGAAAAGTCCAAGATATTACCCTTCTTGCAAGTTAGTTGTCCCATCATATTTTTGTGGATACTGGCAGAAAGCACAAGATTCCTGGTTCAGAGACAAAACTTAATTACTTACAGCCTTGCAAGTAGTACAAACTTTATATTTGTGTTACCTTAACCCATAAATCCCTGGATTAGCTCAGTTGGATGTTGCAAATGCTGTGGGTCACATCACATTTGAGGAATGCTGAATTTAACTAATCCTAATCTTTTAAAATAGACAGTAACCAAATCTGTGTGACCTCTGCTCCAGAAGGAAACATTACCTTTATTGGACTAGATAGCAAAGAATTCTGTCTTCTCCTCTGCAGGGAGACTATCTTTCTCTTCCAACATTTTCTGCTACATAAATATCCTTGAAAATAGTCTGAAACGAAAAGAAAGTTAATACCTCTGCTTATAATACATGCAGAAATGTGAGTGATCCATGGAGAATTGCCTTCCAGCAATAAGAAAATGATTACTATGAAAGATGAAAGCTACGTAATATACTCAGTAGTATTCTAGAAGGACAGGAGGAGATATGGGCTTTGAGTGATGGAATGAAGAAGTCACTGGACTAAAAGCACAGCATAGAAAACGGAGTCACTGATATTGTAATAGTGTTGTATAGTGACACAAGATAGTTACACCTGTGGTGAACATAGCATAATATATAAAGAAGTTGGATCACAATGTTGTACACCTAAAACTGCTGTAACATTGTAGGTCAATTCTACTCAAATAAAAAAATAGTACTATATAAGAAGAGAAATAGCAAATGAAACACAGCTAGTATTAAAAGATGTGAAAGAAAAAAACCTTCCCTAAAAATTGTACACTCAAAGGGACAGCAAAAGTTGCAGCAATCACAAGAAAAATTGATAATAGTTGCTAAACACCAAGTTAAATTATGATTATTCATTATTATTTTCTCTAAGTACTAAACACAGGTTGCCTTCAGAGAAAAAAAATCAGGCTAGCAGTCACCTACATCACAGAAATGTCAGGAAGCCAGAAAATAGATCAATGTCCACAAAAATCTGAATTAAAAAAGATGTGACTTAAATGTTTATACCTCATAATTAAAATACATACATATAAAATGGCAACAGACACATATTCTCAAATTCATAAGACCCTATGAATTATTAGAAAAGGAAAAAAACTTTTAAAGTTATTTGATTAGATCCATCTCATCAAGTGATCAAAGTAAAGAATGGGGCAATGTAACATCATATGCTTCTTAATGTGATGTAACATAAAACAAAACATCACTTATAAAGTATTTTTATAAAAAATTTTAATCTGAATCAAATCAACTCTGTAGAAATAAATTATTGGCATATAGAGGATAGGAGAGCAATTCATTTTTTTTATTTCAAGTTAAATTTTTTTTTTTAATCTTTATTTTAGAGAGAGAGAAAGAGAGACAGTGAGAGTGAGGGAGGAACAGAGAGAGAAGGAGACGCAAAATGTGAAGCAGGCTCCAGGCTCTGAGCTGTCAGCACAGAGCCTGATGCAGGGGCCGAGCTCATGAACTGTGAGTTCTTAATTTAAGCCAAAGCAGGACACTTAACCAACTGAGCCACACAGGTGCCCTTGATTTCAGGTTTTTTATTTAAAATTCTAGTTAAGTGGTTTCGGGTACAGAAGTTAATGCTTCATCAATTATATATACACCCAGTGCTCATCACAATAAGTGTCCTCCTTTATATCCATTAGGAAAGCAATTTAAATGATATTCAAAAGAAATAATTGGATAAGTACAGAACCTGGAATATTTTACCTAAAACTAGCATGAGTCTTTAAAAGTCAATGTTGTGGTTCTACTTTAGAATAAAAAAGAACTAAGGGACATAGTAAATAATATATGATCCTGGACTGTATCCTAGAGCAACAACAAGGAAACTATCAAGTCTGTTTTGAAGCAATTAAAGAAATTAGAATATGGACTGGATATTAAATATTATGAATAACAGTACTGTAGCTATGTTGGAGATTCTTTATTCTTAGGAGATACACTATTTAGGATCAAGTATCACTTTTTCATAAACAAACAAACAAATAAATAAATAGGGGTGTCTGGGTGGCTCAGTTAGTTAAGTGTCTGCCTTTGGCTTAGGTCGTGATCTCACAGTTGGTGAGTTTGAGCCCTGTGTCTGCTCTCTGCTCTCAGCGTGGAGCCTGCTTCATCCTCTGTCTCCCACTTTCTCTGCCCCTCCCCTGCTCTCTCTCTCTCTCAAAAAAAAAAGAAAAATAAACTTAAAATAAATAAATATATAGTAAAAAATAGCTAGCAAAATAAATATATATAACTAAAATCACTGTGGGAACATCATTGTGAATCTATGTAAAGAGTATATGGCTGTTTATTAGTATATTTTTTTATCTGTACAGGTTTTAAATTTTTCCAAATAAAAATTTGGGGAGAAACATAAAAGCTCAAGAAATCAGGTGTCGTAATGTGAAACGATAAGTAATCGCATATTGAATACTTATATTGAATCAATCAATTTAAATATAGAAGTAAGCAACTGCGGATGTGACATATTTAGAATATATTATAAAATTAACATACTCTGGGGCACCTGGGTGGCTTAGTCGGTTAAGCGTCCGACTTTCACTTAGGTCATGATCTCGCGGTTCGTGGGCTGGAGCCCCGCGTCGGGCTCTGTGCTGACTGACAGCTCAGAGCCTGGAGCCTGTTTCAGAGTCTGTGTCTCCCTCTCTCTCTGACCCTCCCCTGCTCACGCTGTCTCTCTCTCTCTCCTAGAAATAAGTAAAAAATATTTTAAAAAATTAACATACTCTGAAAATATGAAATATTTATATGAGTTACACAAAGGAGAAAAATGAAGGGTGAATAGAAATACAAATGCGTGGGGCGCCTGGGTGGCTTAGTCGGTTAAGCGTCCGACTTTCGCTTAGGTCATGATCTCGCGGTTCGTGGGTTCGGGCCCCATGTCGGGCTCTGTGCTGACTGCCAGCTCAGAGCCTGGAGCCTGTTTCAGAGTCTGTGTCTCCCTCTCTCTCTGACCCTCCCCTGCTCACGCTGTCTCTCTCTCTCTCTCTCCTAGAAATAAATAAAACATTAAAAAAAAAATTAAAAAAAAAAAAAGAAATACAAATGCGTGAGTTTCATTATCCTTCATGGTATTTACTTTCAAATACTAATAAGTCAACAAATAGATGCTAACATATTGTTAAAAGTCACAGAAATTGTCACTAAAATATTGAATATAGGCTATAAATTAACTAATAAAAGGAAAATTCTCCTTCACACTTTTCAAGAAAATGGAGAACAGTGAATAAAAGCTAGAAAATGAAGAGCCACTTAAAGACAGGAAAAATAACACAAAATTGGGTGGCAAAAATTGATCAAACATATCTGTCATATAAATAAATAAAAAAAGGGGATGCTCATCAGTTGTTCGAAAGATGCTAAGATTCGATTAAAAGGACTCCAACTGTCTGCTTATTCAGAGCTGCATCTAAACGATGTGCCTCCCAAGTCTTTACAGTGATTATTAAGCACCAAATGCTATGTTAATTGTGAGATGATACAATGGTGAATAAAAGATATTGTACCAAGCCTCATGGATCTATAGTTTAACTGAAATTAGAGCTCAAAAGAATAAAGCAGGATAGAGTATGATAAAGTGAACAAAGTCAGGTAAGGTAAAGGTTGAATGAAAATGCAAGCCAAAAACACACCAGGGGAACACAGAGACAAACATCAGACAAGGTTGACTTCAAGACAAAATATATTCAGCAAGGTAAAGAGGGGTCACAAGAGAGCTCTACCATAGCATAATATAACATTTATAATGCAAAAACTTTAGGAAATTTGAAATAAATACAATATGACAAATATAGTCAAAGATACTTATAAGTATAGAGTAATAAATAAAGTGGCTCTAGTAAACATACCAAAATTTATACCTTCAATTCAGAGAGCAAAGCTTCTTGGAAACCACATTTGCAAAATTTGACCAAATATTAAGCCTCAAAATAATGTCAGTAAATTCCAGAAATAAAAATGGTTTAGACCATGATTGAATAGAAGTAGAAGTAAATCGGGACACCTGGGTGGTTTACTCAGTAAAGCATCGGACTCTTGATTTTAGCTCAGGTCATGATCTCACACCCCTGAAATCAAGCCCCATGTCAGGCTCTGCACTGAGAGTGGAGATTGTGTGGGATTCTCTCTCTGCCCCGCCCCCACTCACACATATGCTTGCACTGTCTCCTAAAATAAATAAGCATTTTTTAAAAAGTAGCAATAAATTAAACATCAAAAATAGGAACCTAAAATGTCAATTACCTAAAAGTTCAGAAGAAAAAGAACTAAATGATAAACCTCTCAAACAACTTTTTTTCTGAGCAAAGATTCAAAACAGAAATTTTGAAATATCTAGAAAATAAAGATGATAAGAACACTGAATATCATAGTTAATGTTATATGACTAAATCTGTCCTCAGAGAAAAATACAAAGGCTTTAGCATACATATTACTAAGTGATAATATGATTGTATGAAATCATACAAGTAAGTTGACTAAAATTCATTTTATGCACTATAAGAAAATGAAGAAACAAGGTCAGGTATAAAAATAATATACACAAAAATTCACAACAATTTTCCCATTGACAAAGAAAAATCAGTTAGGAAATATAATGGAAGAAAATATACTACTTAAATAAAATGGAGGAAAATATACTGCTAGGAAATATAATGAAAGGGAATATAATACTTAAATAAAATCAAAGAAAATATACTGCTTAAATAAAAACCATAAAATAAGCAAGAGCATTTTTAAAAAGGAATGTGTAGACCTCTATAAAATATTATTTATAATTCTACTGCATTGAGATATGGAAGGTATGGAAAAGTACTTCAATGCTTCCTCTTTTTAGATAAAAAGATTCCACACAATACATTTACCAATTTCAATTCTTCCTTTTCCTTTTACTAATATATGAATTTGATATTATCCTACAAGATAAAAGGGGTGAAGAGAGAGTCTTTTTCACTTTTGATGTTTCTATTTTGCCTTGAATATTTACAGAACGAGGGAATCAGTACTATAATTCCAAATAAAGAATAAAAGTAAAACAAACCAACAGAATCTTCAAGGACCTTTTAGGTGTGAACAAATGTCATTGCTAATAGCTAACACTTAGGAAGTATTTGCCATTTCCAAATCCTGTTCGAAGTACCTTAGAAAAAAACTGGCATTACCGGTTTTTACATGGTAAATCACAAATTGTGAGAATGACTATTCTGCTGAACTTTCATACCACATGTAACCTTATCATTTTTATGAATGAGAAATATTTAATAGAACACTATATCAAATATGCTCATAAATTGTCACTATATTAAAATGGCACCATTTCAGGCTGATAGATTTGGGTCTTAATGACTTTTGTTTGTCTTAGACTCTTGTATGAAATTTAAATAGGAAGCACTATTAGCTAATATCCATGGACAGTTATGGACAGTTAATGTCTACAAGACAGCCAGGATATATGAAAGAATGCCCCTGATGGTCATGAGGATAGAAGGTAGACAGGGATGTGGCAGAGGACTAATAGTAGAGGTAAGAAGGAAACAAAGAAAAATGTCACCACTTTTTCTTGCTATTGTAATTTACTATTCCCATAGTTCGTTAGAATAAATAATTATTTAATTTGAAATCAGTGCCTCAAAATTCATTGAAGAGATTGGTTGGAAGTGTTTTTGTTTTCTTATGTTTTAACTTCAAAAAATTATTCATGATCATTTTTAATGTTTATTCATTTTTGAGAGAGAGAGTACGAATGGAGAAGGGGCAGAGAGAAAGGGAGACACAGAATCCAAACCAGTCTCCAGGCTCTGAGCTTTCAGGACAGGGCCTGTTGCAGGGCTTGAACTCACAATCAGAGATCATAACCTGAGCAGGAGTCAGATGCTTAACCAGCTGAGCCACCCAGGTGCCCCATATTCATGATCATTTTTAAAAATTAGGTTTCATGTTTGTCTTCATCATTTATCAGGTACATGGAAAGGTGTTCTAGTGGGTTTGTTATTAAAAAAAAATCATTGAAGTTTTAGAACTATGTTTCTGATATAAAGACCATTTCTTTTCAGAAATCTTGAGTGAAAGAAGCTAGGGACTGGTAGGTGATACTGAGAACTGGTTTCTAATTGCAGGTCCATCTCTGAAGGACCCTTGGGCAAATTATGCTCTGCACACTTGCTTCTTAATCAAACATGTGGGAGATTTACTGTGCAGATATGTGGTATCATGAGAATTTACCTACAGAGTAATTCTGTAATATTGAGTAAATAAACCTAAGCCTAATGACTTCCCTGCATAAATCTCAGTCATAATGGTAATTTCAGATCTCAGTAAATCATTAATGTTAGAGAACAAGGATGACCATTTGATTCAATGAATCATGGACCATTTTCTATATTTTTTTAGTTTTGTATTTCCATTTGAGAGAAGAAAACATATAAAAAGCTACTTAAGTTATTTGGAGAAAACACTTGTGTTATTTTTGTTACATTATCATATCAGATTCCAAGATTAAATATTTCCCTCTGTCCTCTCCTTTTTGTCAAAAAATTTGTTGGGATTCTTAGAAATGAATAAATGACCTCCTTTAGGAGAATGTTAGAAATTCATGAACTGTGGTTTCTGTGATACCAGTTGAATTCCATGGATAAGAGACCATTCTAGAATTAAAATAATATATATAAATGGTTTGGAACCTGGGTATTTTATATCCCTTTTTTGGTAGCCTTGTGGTACAAAAATTAATATTTTAATATTAATTAATACTTAATTAATATTACCACAATAAGATGCCTACATATACTCTTTCAAATCCAGTGGTATCTCTTTGATTCTTTTCTGATTTAGCATTTTGGATGATGACTTAAGTTTCTTTTAGTTCCCTAAGGAAACTGGATATTACATGTAACAAATTGAAAATTATGATGTAAATGTTTGCTGTCATGACTATACCTATATTACATATATGAATTTTGAATGGAGGATTTAGATCTGTGGTAAACTATCTATATCTACATATTAGTGGAAAGATATACTTTAATATGAACAGAGCTAGTCTTTTGCCAACTCAGTCTTATTAAATAGATTAAACATGTTTCCAAACTTAAAAAAAGAAAACTAAACACTAACGTATTTTGAGCATTTCCCTTGTACGGAGCGTTTTTATATGTAATTGTTTACAGTAAATTGAATTTCAAAAAAATTGATGAAATTCAACTTGTGTTTTAATCAATGAGGTCTTGTGTTCAACATGTTTTGTGGACCTCAAATATAGCATACAGTTCTAGATTCTTTAAGTTTTTTTTTAACTGAGTAAGAGAAAGTAGAAAACTGGTGAAAACCACCAACACAGTTTCTTGTGTAGTTTTCAGCCTGCAAAGTAGTCCTCTGCTTCCCCACGTGGTTGTTATTATCCTCATGTTTGTTTCTTTTTGACATCTTCTATAAGCAAAGGTTTGGATAAATTTTCACCATTGATTAAGAAATTTGGTCCCTCAGTAAGCCAATTCTCTCTGATTACTAAAAGATGTCAGTCTGTCTTACGTGATGAGTACCATAGGGCTAGCAAGTTGAAGATATCATAACCTAAACTGGCCCAATGGCTTCTTCTGGCATTTGAGTACAGACTAGCTTTTGCAAACTAGTGGCCGCCCCTGTGACAATTGACATTGTTTCTTTTTGTCGTATCGCTATCATCCTCCTGCCCTCTATGTGATAACAGAGACAAAGATCTAAGAGAGTCTGCAGCAGGATAAATGGCCACAGGTCTCAGCTGTATTCACCTCCCCACTGAAAACATCGTTTGCCTTTCATTCATTCATTCAATACATATTTATATATGATATATTGAGCACTTCCTATCTGCAGTATACCACACTAGATATTGCAGAAAGAGGAAATATAAAAAGGTACCTAATGACCCAATGGGGTAGAGAGGCACACATAATATATACAATAGAATAAAAACACTATTTTCTTTTCTAAAAACTGGTATAATAGAGTGTAGTCTAAGTCCTCAATAGAGGCAAGTAAATTGAATTATGTCTTAATGAGAATATGCTGAATAATTAATTCTTACAGGGGTAGTGAAGGAAGATTTCATGATGGAATTGGGTGTTGGAGGATAAGGATTTCAATTTTATTCCAGACTTAGGGAGCACTATGAATAAAGACTCGTGGTTCTCAGGATATCAGTAAAATTATGAGTTGTTGGACATGATGTCCCAATGGGTGGAAGTCTATAGTTGTTAGGAATGCTGAAAAGTAGTTGACAGCCAGGTGGTGAAGTGCCTTTAGAGCTATGTGAAGAAATTTGGTGTCAAAAGGGAGGTACCCATTCTGGGGAAAAGATAGGGACAAACAGATGCCTACTGAGCCTAGTGCAATTATGGGTATTACTGGGCAAATTATGTATAAAGAGATGGAGGGGGGTAACCCAAATTAAGATAGTTTGTATTAGTAGTTGCCTTAGAGAAGATACCCTCAGACTAGAATCCTGGAAATGCAACAAGTGTCCATCAGATGGTAACAAGAAACTTTTTGCTGGTGAGTGGGGTGGCTTGCAGTAGCACAATCATCAAAACTCTCACTTGGTGGACTGGGCTAATGTACAAGTGGATGTAGAAGCACTGGCTCAATGAGTATACAGCACATGGGGAAATATGGGAGCAGTGGTCATTTTATAGATTTTGGAATTGGGTAACTTTTATTAAATATTCTAGATAATGTGAAGAATAAAAAAGGGCATGCTCAGAGGGTTACCCAACTACTAACTCAGTGTAGGCTGGAATATCCAGAAAATCTCTATCCAGAAAATTCAAATGGTGGCATATAAAGAAATGATTTAAAAGTTGAAATTTGCTACCATATTGAACAAAAAACTCCAATTTCTCTCCTAATCTTCCTCTCTTTGTTGCCTTGGTAAAATGTATGGGTGCAGAGGATGGGGAACATCATCTACAATGATTCAGATATGGACAAATTAGTGAAGATTTTAGGGGTCCAATGATCTGGGGGCATACTAAAACAATTCCCTAAAGAAAATGACAAGTTATTTCACATTGTACTTCTTACCACTGAAAAAATTAGATGAATATGTTTGTTTGGTTCTTTGTATTTTTGAGGAATACTTCTTTGATCCATTTATTCAGTGACGTTGATTGTTGTTTTGAGAGTAGCCCAGAAGTTGAGAGGGTCCTACAGTCAGTTATAAAGCAAGGCCATGCCTTAGGCAGACGAGAAAAAGGTAGTGGATGCATCTTTAGGAGTTGGCTCTATGTGTTTAGATGCCCCCAGGAGCCTGTAGTCTATGGCAGGCACAAAACAATCAGGATGACAATATGATTGATCTACCCTTGCTCATCCCGTTTCTTACCCTCTGGGCCCATGAAATGGCAAAGTGATGACAATAGAGGCTCAGTATATAAATCCAGCAATATGGGCTTTCTGTCATGGCCTTCCATGGGTACCACTAAAGTTTAAATCTAGAGTCTCATTAGTGTGTGTAGTATATGCAGAACTCATTTGCCTATGAAGTTTAAAATCTGGCTTGCTTTGCAGACTTAGCAAAATGTTCTTGTGTCTTAATAACTAAAAGTCTCAAATGCTGGAAGAATTTCTTTTCCTATTTTTTGCCACAGCTGAGGATACATATTGAAATCTGCACTCCTGTGTTTAAGACCCTGTTAACACGAGCCCTGCCCATTTAGAACAGCTACTCATCTTTGGACAAAATTAGCCTAACAAAATTAAATTCCTGTATTGCTCGTAATCACAAAGTCAAAGACTAAAGGTGTTCTCCCAGATGTACCTGATAAAAGCAATGTGCACTAATGTATAAACCAACTATAAAATGCAATACAGTGTGTTACAAACAACTATGTTTGAAAACTTTTATGGCCTTGCCCAATAAGCCCATAGCCTAAAGCCAAGCATCCTGGCCAAAAACAGCCAGTCTCCACAGATGTTACTTTATTCTGTACATACCAGAGCTTACATCTGATTAGCAAATTTCCTGGCCCAAATAATCAGATACTCAAGTTTAAGGGGACTAATCAATAATACGTTTTTTTGCTGTTTTTCCTTCCCCTTATTTGAATACAATTAAGAGATGGGCAGGAAAAATGAAAATATCAGCTTTATTCCTGAGTTGGTTAGAGAACCTGACTTAATTCTTTGGTTTCCAATACTTTACACTAACTTTGACAGACATCAAGAAGAGACTTGAGTGTACCTCTCTTAAAGCAAGCACTGATGAGGGAAGAGCCCAGAAGTGGCTGAGATCTGTATGTTTGTTTTCTTTTCTGGGACTCACCAGTTAAGTCATTCCTCATCTGTGAGGGATAACTGAGTAAAAGGCAAGGATTTGTCAAGAGTGCTATTCTGGAAAAGTTCCTCCAAACTGCAATTTGAGAACTAGAGTTCCATCTTAACACAGATCACTATTTTGAACCAAAACACTTCATCAAAGAGGTACTTTACCTGTGCATCTGCTAGAAGTGGAATTTTTTGTATTGCCAATCATTCAATGCAAGTCTAAAGGCATTTGGTAAGACTTGAGATGACAAGCCTTTATTTTCTAATCCATACTAGTAAGTTTAATTTGACATGTGAAATTAATGTGAAAACATTAATTTAGGAATTAAATGATTTGGACCCTACAAATCACTTAATACGTGTCCTCCCAAAGTTTTACTTTTTCTTCTATCTAAAATGATGCTAGTCAGAGATTTTGAGAATTCAATAACATATAAAAGAGTGTTGTAAATAAGAAAGGATTAAATATAAATGTTAGATGGTAAGTGGTACCTATCTGAAATTCAATGCTTGTTTCTCCTAAATATATGATTAGGTAAATATAGAAACTAAGATCAATTACTACTAGTATTTATAATTTTTGTGACAAATTATTCTTGGAATGTGTTTTAGTTATTGTCCTCTTAAATATAAAAAAAGTGAAAATCACTAGAAACCTCATCAGAGAGAAGTATCATTAATACTTTGGTGACAGTGCCACATACATGTTGTATGTAAATCATGATATACAAACTCCTTTGCATTTTGCTTTCCCTACTCAATGCATTATAGACATCCTTACAAGTCAACTGGTATTAATCTAACATTTTTTAAAAGTTTATAAGATATTATGGGGGCATATGAACTAAAGTTTGTCCAATTATTCCCCACTTGATCAATATTCACATTTGATTGTTTAAAATAACACTACTGCAAACTTTCTTGATGTGCATGCATTCTTTCCCTATGGGGAAATTCCTAGATGTGGAATAACTGTGACAAAGGATAAATATATTTTAAATTCTATTAATATTAGATTATTTTCAAAAATTGTAAGTTTCCTACCAAAAGCATACCATTGTATGTTCATTTCTCTTTCACCACCAGTAAGAATGAGAATCTTCTCATTTGTTTGATAGATGTTTGATTTAACTCATATATAAATTTCCAATTCATAACATTTATCCATTTTTTTCCCATTGGTTGCCTTTTTTCATTGATTGTGAAAACATTTTTACATTACACATACTAATGTTATTGAAAATATGTTTGCAATCTATTTTTTGTTTTGGCTAAATGTAGTATCTTTTGCTTTTGAAAGGGTTTGTTTTTTATTCATACATTGTGAACTATTTCAATCTTTCATTATAGTGTCTGGATATATTTTCTTATATTTCTTCCAAAATTATTTGTTGTTTAATTGATTTACATTTACTTTATTTCTTGTACCTGCTCCATCATATTTTTGTCCCACTAACCATCAGAAGCATAAGACAGAGTTGATCACTCCTTCGTTTTTGAAACAATCTCTTTTCTTGGCTTGTAGGCTATTACCTTGCTTCTAGAGCCCCCCAACCCCCCAACTGACCTCCCACTTTTCACTCGTATTTCTGAAGTCTGTCCCCCATAGAACATCCAATATTATATCTATAAAATGTAAATCATATACAACACAGTTCAAAACCTTCCAGTGATTTTCCCCTTTCATTTGGCATAAAATCCAAATTCCTGCTTAGAAGGTCCTTCATGATCAGGCCCCTGCCTTCCTTTTCCCCAGATCATGTTCCCTCTACACTCCAGCCACCACTTTTTTCTTCTGATATGCAAGCATGCTAGGCCTACGCCTTTCTCAGACCTTTGTACTTCCTTTTTTCTGGTGGAAATGTTTTCTACAATCACTCACAGGGCTCTCACATTCACTTCTTTCAGGCCTCAGCTCAGATGGTGTCTTCTTCAGAAAGGCTTCTTCTGGCTTTTTTATTGCAGTAACTCTGCACCTGATGTTATATATTTCCTAGTTTCTCAAGTTATTGTCCCTCCCTGGACCAGAGTTTCATGAGACAGAGATCTAGGCAATCTTTTCATCACTATTCCTTCTTCCTCTAAAAGCCACAGGAGGCCTCCAATAAACCTTAAGTTAATAGTTGAATACGTGAATTTAATCTGTAACATATCTGGAATTTTTAAGCATTGTATATTGACTTTATCACTTATGATCATTCTATAAACACTAGGATCTATTTGTGAACTATCATGTCCCATGGATTGATCCAATACCACTCACCCAATGGTTTATTCCTGTTTTGATGTATCTCAATTGTGAGAGGATTTGCCATATTGGTGAAGATCATAATGAATTTCCACAGCTAAAACATCACTGGTATTCAACTGTTTAGATCTTTTTATGACTTAATTTTTTTTGTTTTATTTTTAAAGATCTGTACTTTTAAGTACTTATTTTTCAATATTTCTCAGTCCCTAAGCAACACGTTATTCTTTTCTCTATCCTCTCTGTGAGAGGATGTAGAATGCCTCCAGTTTTGGCACAGAGACTTTGATTGTATCTTTGAGTCACCTATGAAATAGAATCTCTTAGTTCTTTGTACTAAGCCTCCTTTATTATTATTTGCTGACTAATCCCCATGTGTTTGACCTACCACCAAGACTTCCTCAGGAAGGTAGGTCTTCCTGACATCGGTTTATTTGTCACACCTGCTTTCTCCAGACCTTTTCTATTCTATCTGCCTAGGAGCTCTTCCTTTCTTAGTTTCCTGCTTAATATCCTTTAGATCTCTGTGTAATCATCACTTCTTCAGGGGGCCTTTCCTTGTCTTCTCTGATAAAGCTAGCTCCTATTACTAAACAGGCTCCCAGCTCAATGTACCTCTTTTTCTTAGCATTTCTCAGAGTTGCACCCTTGTACATTTTCTAAGATTTGATGATGTCACCACCTGACTTTAAGTTCACTAAAGGTAGGGACTGTGTCTGGTTTTTACTCTATATTTTATCTGCAGCACCTAGCATAATGAACTGACTCATCACAAGCATTCAATAGATATTCATTGATTAAAAGACTTGGTACTTAACATTAGATAAACCACATTAAAATATATCATGCAACCCAGCCTGGGAAAATGTCTATTTTGTAGATTGATATCGTCCTCCCCTTTGACATTCTTAAAGCTATTCTGCCCTTTCAATAAATCTATGAATAAAGATTCAGGTGAATGAGAACTACATAGAATTTTGGAACACAGGCAGCCACAAAACCATTCAACATAATGTAAGCTCTTATCTGATGCCTCTAATAGGAAACCAATGCTGCTCAAAAGCAAAGCACTGACTAGCTTTCAAGAGCGGCAAATTCAGCAATACCTTCTGGTGCTCTAGGAAATTATTAGTAATAAGCATTCTTTGCCCTGGCTTGACCCACAAAGCATTAAGTTCATTGTTCATTTTTATTGTTTCCTACTTGGAAAGCTGTGATACTTTAACAAATTATCTGATCATCTGGTACATAGAGATCAGTCCATTTAAAATTCTACTAATTACTTGTCATCCATTTAGAGACTATTGACAATTGTACACTAAGTTTAAAGAAATGACAATGTTCTCTAGATGCCCATGGTATTAATGTTTAACATATTGCTTACCAATACAATTATTTATTTAATTATTCATCTTTAGCTAGCAAAATCTCTGAGTGGCAGCAAGGTCTGCAGTCTTTTCCAATCTGTTTGTTTTGTTCATCTGCATTTCCATCCCCAAGAACAGAGTGCTTGTTGATATTTATGGAATAGCCATCTCATGGAAATTAGCTTTGAAGAAATGCTTAGGTTTACTTCTCTAAACTCTGTTTTAATAATGTCACATTGTAAAGGGGCTTTAGTACCACAGAGCATTTTAGGAAGTATGTTTAAAATAGTTGATGCTGGTGTCTGTCAAATGAATGTCTATTGGCATTACCATAGCAAACATCTATCTTATACAATATAGGAAGTTACTGGGTTTTTATGTACATTTCTGTTTCAAAATTTTTAACAGTTTTATTTCTAATTAACTACAAATGTCTGGTCATTAGTGAGAACATGAACTCTGAGCTTCCTGTAAATTCATTTTCTCAAAGAAAAGAGAGCACTTAAAACACCATGTATTTTGAATATAAATAATTATAAAAGTTTACATGAGAGATCAAGACTAAAAAGGAATGAATCATTCCACCAGAATTCAATTTAAAGCTCTGTCTCTATCACAAAAGCAAAGATTAAAAAAATTTTAACTGCAGGAACAGAGAAGGCTATATTTAACATATATTAAATGTAGTCAGTGGGCTGACTACATGCCAGGAATTTTGCTAGACATTTTATTAAAATTATGCATAATAATCTTGATTATTATGTACACAAATTGGTTTGAATGTAAAACAAAAGTTGATTTTTAGTTTAAAAAGTTCTCCTTTTGAAGAGGATCTTAAAGAATATTATGTTCTTTCATAATCCAATAATATAAAGCCTTATAGTTTACCTCGATTCACAATCTCATCCCAAGAATTCAGTCATATTCTGAAAAATACTACACCTCATGTATTTTGAGTACTTATAGCTAATTTAATCAATGGAATATGATTTCATATTCACTGATTAATAGTCATGAATGACAGTACATTACTTTTAATTTAGCACTAGAATGTACTAATTAATAGTGTGCCTATGCTACTCTCAAGTACATGTAATTGACGCTTAGAATATTAACATGATCTTGAGCACATTAAAATGCACATGTAACATAAGAACCATGGATGCATTTTATGAGCTTTGGAAATATAGTTTGTTACGTTTTGGATTGTGTCACCCAAAAAGATATGTTGAAATCCTAAACCCTATCTGTGAATGTGAATTTACTTGGAAATAGGGTCAATTTGATTTTATGGTATTATTCTCCTCAAAGAACTGCATGGCTGATATTAATATATTTTAAATTATAGTGAAGTAATATTAATTCTGTTTTTAAAAATTTGTTCACGCTTCTTGAGATATTTTTGGGCCTCCTTCCTCTAATCCAGACCACTAAATGATTCTGTTCCTGAATTCACCAAGATGTCACATTTTTTTCACATGTTGCATTCTCCTCAATTCTGGGACATTCTCACCATTCTTTGAATATTGGTTCTCTTCTTATAATCACTCTCCATTGGGAGTGGCAAAGAATTAGGGAGATTAATGGAGTCAATCTTACCACCCTTCCATTCTTTGTATTTGTTCTTTTTTGGAATTCCTTCTGGATGAATATTTCACATCATTTTGATGAAGCTTTCCTATTTTCCTATTTTCTTTCCATTTTGCATTCTTGCTGGTTTTCATACTCTTACCAAACTAATTTTCTCTTCAGATATGACTAATCTGCTATTTAATCCACAGTTTCATTTTCAACTATTATTTTTTATTTCTGTAAGTTATATTTTGTCCCTTTATAAAGTATGCTTTTTTAAAAGAAATATGCCTTTTTAAACATAGGGAACACTCTTGTTAGAATTTTTAATCCAACTTTATCTTTTTAAGTACTATAAATATATTTACCTCATAGCTATTTGCAGGCTGATCTTTTGTTTTGTCTTGATATTTTTTTACCCTAAATTGAAATTTTCTACCCTAAATTGATATTTTTATCTTGAATCACATTACTATCAGGTGACATATATAGATATGAGATGAGAGAAAGAGAGAGAGACAGAGAGAGAGCATCTTTAGCAGGGTTAAGTTACTATTTTATTTTTTTAATTAAATTAAATTAAACTAAATTAAATTAGTTTATTTGAGATTCTGTACATGAGATTGTATAGTATTTTTTCTTTCACATCTGACATATTTCACTTGGCATAATGTCCTCAGTATTCGTTTGTTGTTACAAATGGCAAATTTTTTCTTCCTTTTTTGTGGTTCTATAATATTCCATATTACATTTTCTTTATCCATTGAGCCACTCACTGATGGATACTTAGATTGTTTCTATGTTTTGGCTATTGTAAAAAAAAAAAAATAAAGCTACAATGAACATGGAAGTGCATACATTATTTTAGACAATGATTTTATTTCCTTCAAATATATACCCAGAAAGAATTGCTGGATCATATGATAGTTCTATCTTTAATTTTTTAAGGAACTTCCACACTGTTTTCCCTAGTGGCTGCATCAATTACTTTCCTACCAACAGTGCACAAGGGCTCCCTCTTCTCCACATTCTCACCAGCACTTGATATCTCTTAGCTTTTTTTAAATCATAGCTATTCTCCCAAGTGTGAGGTGGTATCTTTTTGTGGTTTTGATTTGCGATTCCTCAATGATTAGTGATGTTGGACACCTTTTCATGTAGCTGTTGGCCATTTGAATGTCTTCTCTGGGAAAATATCTCTTCAGTTCCTCTGCCCATTTTTCATTTGGATTTTTTTTTGGCTATTGAGTTGTATGAGTTCCATATATATTAACCTCTTATAAGATACATGATTTGCAAATATTTCTTTCTCTATGAACTCCTAATTAGATATATAATTCACACATGTTTCCTCCCATTCTAGGAGGTCTTTTTATTTTTTTATTGTTTTCTTGTGCAGAAGCTTTCAGTTTGAGGTAGTCCAACTTGCTTATTTTTGATTTTGTTGTTTGTGCTTTGCTGTCATACAAAAAAAATTGCCATGATAAATAATAGAGAGCTTTTTCTTTATGTTTTCATCTAGGACTTTTTGTGGTTTCATACAAATTTTAGCATAGTTTGTTTTATTTCTGTGAAAAATTCGACTATAATTTTAATACATATTGCATTGAATCTTTAGATGGTTTGGCTATAAGGACATTTTAACAATGTTATTTCTCTTGATCCATGAACACAGAATATCATCCCATTTATCCGTGTCTTCTTTAATTTCTTCAATGTCTTATAGTTTTTCAGTGGAAAGGACTTTCACCTCCTTAGTTAAATTTATTCCTAGTATTTTATTGTTTTTGGTGCTATTGTGAATGGGATTGTTCTCTTTTTTTCTTTTCCAGATAGTTTATTGTTAGTGTATAGAAACATTGCATGGTGATTTTGTATCCTGCAACTTCACTGAATTTGTTTATTATTTCTTTTTTTTTAACATTTATTTATTTTTGAGAGACAGTGTGAGTGGGGGAGGGGCAGAGAGAGAAGGAGACACAGAATCTGAAGCAGGCTTCAGGCTCTGAGCTGTGAGCACAGAGCTCAATGCTATGAGATTATGACCTGAGCTGAAGTCAGAGGCTTAACTGATTGAACAACCCAGTAGAGAAGTCTACTCTTTGGATGTAAATTGAATTCAGATGTTTCTAAATAAGTGTGATAAGGAGCTTTTCCAAAAGACAATCTTTATCAGTTTTTCAAGAAAAGAATGATAGATCCTGGATACTCATCANTTGCTGTCCAGTTCTCCCAACACCATCTGTTAAAGAGGCTGTCTTTTTTCCATTGGCTATTCTTTCCTGCTTTGTCAAAGATTAGTTGGCTGTATACTTTTGGGTCCACTTCTGAGTTCTCGATTCTGTTCCATTGGTCTATGTGTCTGTTTTTGTGCCAATACCATACTGTCTTGATGATGACAGCTTTGTAGTAGAGGCTAAAGTCTGGGATGGTGATACCTCCCGTTTTGGTTTTATTTTTCAGTATTACTTTGGCTATAGAATATATTTTAAAATATTAAATCACTTTAGCTTGGAATTTTGTTTCAGTATAACTCAAATTTGATGATGCAGCAGCAGTGTTAAAAATTTAGCCATTTAAGTTCATGTACATGGCTAAACCAGTCTTCTGACTTTTTTTCCTTAATCCATCTTATATCTATCTTGTTCAAGAAATGTCTCTTTAGAAGAGTTGAAAATTGACCCTACAGGAAATCAATCTTGTTCCATATTTAATCCTGGATTATTTAAGATTATATTGGTTTCATAGAATCATATTTTAAGAATTAATATGACAGAGCAGTGGCTCTGTCAGTTAAGTGTCTGACTTCAGCTTAGGTCATGATCTTACAGTTTGGGAGTTTGAGGCCCACGTCAGGCTCTGTGCTGACAGCTCAGAGCCTGGAGACTGCTTCAGATTCTGTGTCTCATTCTCTCTCTGCCCCTCCCCAACTTGTGCTCTGTCTCTCAAAAATAAATAAATATAACAAAATTTAAAAATTGGTATAATGCATTTATTTATGCTTCAAAATACAAATTGATTTTCATACTTTTGTAAGAGTCGCTATAAATTCACAAACTAGAAAAATTTGTGAAGTCATGTGTTCCTCTTTTGTTATTTTTAAAACGAATACTGTGGGGGTGCTTGGGTGGCTCAGTCAGCTAAGCATCAGACTTCGGCTCAGATCATGATCTCCTAGTTCCTGAGTTATGGTTCTGCATTGGACTCTCTGCTGTCAGGGCAGAGCCTGCTTGGACACTCTGTCTTCCTCTCTGTCCCTCCCCTGCTCATGAGTGTGTGTATTGTCTCTCTCTCTCCCTCAAAAATAATAAATAGACATTAAAAAATAAACATAATACTGTATATTTGTAAGACAAGTAAGAAGAGTAGGTGGACAAGGAGAAGAATATTAAAACAAAAAAAAGAGGGGCACCTGGGTGACTCAGTTGGTTAAGCATCCGACATTGGCTCAGGTCATGATCTCACAGTTTGTGGCTTGGAGCCCTGCGTCGGGCTCTGTGCTGACAGCTAGATCAGAGCCTGGAGCCTGTTTCAGATTCTGTGCCTCCCTCTCTCTCTGCCCCTCCTCTGCTTATGCTGTCTCTCTCTCTCTCAGAAAGAAATAAAACATTTAAAAATATTAAACAAACAAACAAAAAAGAGTTTTGTACTTAGCTGATCTCTTTATAGTTCCTCATGACACGGACTGTAGCTGATACACTCTGTTTACAAAGCTTGGACTATGATCTCAGATGATGAATTTTGTAAGTCATTGTGATATTTGATCTTGGCAGATATGTTGCCCTCCTCAATGTTGATTACAAAGTTTAGAATACCGTTGTTTTTCTGATAAGTATGATAGGAGAATGATTTCTAGCAAAGTGAAAAACAAAACAAAACAACACACTGTCATGGAGAAAGTATAGTACACAAACTGAAAGAAGCTCATTTAATCAATGTAAATCCTAATTGCAGTAATTTATGCCAATATATCTTTATGACATAAACTCTGACCAGCAGGTGGAGTCAAAATGGTACTCAGTTTAGGGGCGCCTGGGTGGCTTAGTCGGTTGAGCGTCCGATTTTCGCTTAGGTCATGATCTCGCAGTTCGTGGGTTTGAGCCCCGCGTCGGGCTCTGTGCTGACTGCCAGCTCAGAGCCTGGAGCCTGTTTCAGTCTGTGACTCCCTCTCTCTCTGACCCTCCCCTGCTCACGCTGTCTCTCTCTCTCTCCTAAAAATAAATAAAACATTAAAAAAAATAATAAAAAATAAAAAAAACAAAATGGTACTCAGTTTAAAATTCTACAAAGCAACGTGCATGTCTTCTGAATATCAAGAGTACCAAATCGTCATGCTGGGTGATTGAATTCAGATGTGATTGCAGCTGGAAATCATTGTGGCTTCTTTTAGTTGTTCAATGGTGGAGGATATTAGACTATGGCAATTTTGATCTGTATGGAAAATATGGTATATTTAAAAATTTCTTTTCCTACACTCTTACCTCTTCCACTACTCTCTTTCCTTTTGGATTTTAAGAAAAATACATGGAAAACATCCTATTTGTTTTAGATGGATATTTCGTAAAATGTGGAAGTCTCTTTCACTTATCCTGCTTCTCCCCATTCTACTGTTAAGTGATCCTAAAAAGTTGACATAATTCCATGTAATTCACTGGTCTGGAAGATATTTCCCCCAGCTTGTTCTTTGTCTTTTGACTTTGTTGTGATATAAAATTTTTATTTGTAATAAAACATATCAATCTTTTCCTTTATAGCTTCTGGGTTTATATCGTACTTAGGGATAGCCTTCCATGTTTCCAGATTATAAAATAATGTGACCATGTTTTCTCTTTTATTTATGGTTTTATTTTTTCAATTTATATCTTTAATCCAGCTAGAATTTTATTTGATTGTTTTTCTTTTCTTCTTTTCCTTCTTTTTCTTTTCTACTTCTTCTTTTTTATTTATTTATTTTTTGGAGGGCCTGAGGAAAAGACTTGGCTTACTATTTTTTTTTCTTAAATAATTGACTAGCCAGTTGTTCTATCTCCTTTATTTTAATTTTAAAATATCACAACATTCTGTCTTTTAAGTTCAAACAAAGGAGAAGAACAAAGCTTTATTTGGTCACTATATCAACTCTTTTATTTTTTGATCTTACAACAAAAGTTTGCAGCATCTCAGTGGTATTGATAAACATAGCTCCGGGGAAAATTGTCATAAAAGAAGGAATTTATTGCATATTCAATCTGCTTTTCATTTGAAGTAGAATGCTTTTCTGATTTATTTAAAAGTGCAGTAGGATGGTTGAGGAAAGCTTTTGATGGAGACTTTGTTGACAACTGAATTTTTATATAGCTATAAAATGATAGATTCCTAGTTATAGGAAAAAGTTTTTTGTCCACTTGGAAGACAAAGTAAGTCAGACAGTTTCAGAATTCAGTAATTTTAAACCAACCATAATGTTGAAGTACATAAGGAATACGTGTTTCATCAAAATTTTAGCTACACCCTGAATTTTAGACTCTTGCCTGTAGAGCAGGTGATAAGGGAAAAGCAATTTTGTGTTGGGTGTGTTATGTGGACTTTTGCAGAAGCCAGTCATCCACCTGTGCCTGCAAACTCAATGAAAGAACTGACTGCACAATAACCTAAAACTATTCTATGAAATTAAGTATCCTTTTTTGATCCCTCGTCTGATATCGCCCCCCCATCCCACTCCCTTACTTGTAAACTTCCCATGCAAATGATATGGGCACAAATGATTGTTTAAGGGGCCTGGAACCAGATAACCTGTAGCTCTGATGGATATAGTCACGGAGAAATAAATAGGTCAGCAATAAATCACTGCCCATTGCAACTAATGGATTCAGTCAATTAGAAACTTTAAGAGGCATAATACTGTTGGAGATGTGGAATAGTTTAGTGGATAAAAGCATGTGTTCTGCGTTGGGTTCTACTCCTGAAACCAGTATACTACCCTGTATGTTAATTAATGTGAATTAAAAAAAAAAAAAAGCATCTGCTCTGCTCTGATGTCTAGCTTCCTGGATTCCAATTTTGTATCTGTTGCTTGACAACTATGTATTATTATTTACTGGCAACCATGTGTCCTTTAGTCTCTTTGGCTCTAAGTTTCTTCATCTGAAGAAATAGGGTTATGAAGAAAAATTAATACAGGTAAAGCATTTAATATTCAATCAATTCTGGCTGATAGTCTTTAAGTTTTTGTTCTGTAAGAGGGACACTGTCTTTAGGAATCCATAATTTCAATATTAAAAATTGTAAGGTAGTAATGCAGGCAATTGTGTTTCAAATTACTTCGAGACTAGGGAGAAAAGTTAGCTATTCACACTGTCCTTATGTGTCCAGACTTCAGTTCCTATGGAGGTTCTGCTTTCTTGGGAGCATTTTACTCTTACTAGGAAGGCCTAAGAAGTTCTCCTTTAGAGTTTCGTTTGTTTCACAAATGTGCCTTTTTCTTACCTCAGAATAGATAAGGAGTAGGTCATTCTGTAGAAAATACACATAAGTATAAAAGGGAAAGGAAAAAATCAAGTACAATTCCATTACTCAGAGAAAATCTCACATAAGATTTAATGTTTACTTCCACATTTGTCTTCTTAAGATTCATAGCTTTTACCCATAGTTACATATTTATAAAAACAATGTCCAGTAGTTATATAATATTTTTTATATTTCAACATTAATTTATCTAGCCTTGTAGATATACCTATATGAACCTGTATAATAATATCGATCTATTTCTTAGTTTCTCTTGCTACAAATAATGCTGATAATATCTCCTTTATTTCACCTTTGATTATTTCCAAAGGAGAGATTTCTGAAAACACTGGTATTACTGAGGACCTTGATACATATTGTCAAAGTAGTTTCCAGAAAGTTTGTGCCAATTTATATTCCTACCAGCTATATTGCTACTGCCTTAGCATAATGTTTTTAATTCTTGCCATTTTGTTAGGTAGAAAATATCATCTATTCCTATTTTAATTTGCATATCTTTAGTAATAAGCTTGATTATTTTCATAAGTGTTTTTTAATTAAAAATGCATTTCTATGCCTTTTTAACTGAAGATATACTTTGCCAGTATTTTTTTTATGTCTTTTACTTATTTTTGAGAGTCAGAGAGAGACAGCGTGAGCAGGGAAGGGGCAGAGAGAGAGGGAGACACAGAATCTGAAACAGTCTCCAGGCTCAAACCCACAAACCATGAGATCCTGACCTGAGCCGAAGTTGGACGCTTAATCGACTGTGCCACCCAGGCACCTTGACTTTGCCAGTATTTTTTAATGTCTTACCAGTTTGTACGGGTTAACAATCAAGATTAAAGTAATTATCATTTATATTTTGCAGCTTGTACTTAGTGTATTATATTATAGATTGCAATTTGTCTCTAATACAGCTGTGCTATTTAAGATAACTGCAAAATTTTATTTGGGACTAATTTTAAACCTACTTGCACTTGCTACTATTACTTTTACCCTCTTTTTAGGTCTCTATCTCTGAGGACTTGTTTGCTGGATGCTTACACCTAATTATACTTTATCTCCTAAGAAACCCTACCTAGGCCTACCTTTGCATATATTTCTTTAAACTCAGACACTTTTTGACACACTTACTTCATTAAATTTTACCTGTTTGACACACTAATCTCTCAGGACTGAAGGATATATTATTTTAAAATCAGATTCCAAAGTACTAATACACTTTCTCCCCTAGATAGGTAAAATTAGCATATTAAGGAGTGGCTTTAACATAGGACAGTATACAAGTTAGAAAAGACTTTTTATAGTAGACAGGTGTTCTGACACACTTAGATAAGACTAGCCTACCAGGTAGATATAGTAGCCTACCAGGTAGCTATAGTGTGAGCCTTGGGTTACTTTTAATTTATGATTTCCAAGATCTAATGAGATTTCCCATTGATTTCTGCATCTGTTAGAAAATCCATAAATCTTTAAATGTTGGAATATTAAAAATCTTAGATCTAAAATAGCAGGGATTAGCTGGCTTTGCAGAGTTAAAAAGAATAGTAACACCCCAAAACAGCTAGAACATTCCCAGGAAGGGTAATTTAAAGGACTAAGGAGATTCTTAAACTCTGAAATATGATGGAATAGGAATATTGAACTCCAGTCTGAAAAGTCAAATGCTGATGAATGAGAAAGAAGATCAAAGTTCATCCAATCATAAAAAGTGAAAAGGAGTGACAGGGAGATTTGTTCAAACTCTCAATATTAGAATTATGAGCTATCTGTCAAAAATACAAATCACGATTCTAGAGAACTGTCAAGAAACATATGTAACTGGTATACATTAATAAAGTTAGAGAATTTAGATAAATTTAGAGATGAAAGATCTGTAAGGGTCTAGGAACTGACAGTGGTGAGGCCTGGTCTTCTTCCAGACTTTCCTTAGTGATGATTTCGTGAGGTATATTTTCCTTCACTTCCTACCGTCCTTTCCTCCTCTCCTCTCAACCGAATGATGCCGGATGCTATTATATGAGGTTTGCTTAGGTCCAGTGTAATACTCCTTATAATCTATGTTAAATCAGTGGTCATCAATAAAGATGTATTAACCATAAACTAATCACATATGGTTGCAAAATTTGACAGCTTGTGATAATTTTGGAACCACTGATTATAAAAGAGCAATGATTTTACAGAATTTGAAGGCATTCAGGTGCTTTTCTTAGTGTAGGAAAAAAGCTATCATACTGTATGTGTAATTTTCTGTAATTTTACCACTTAAACTAGATGTATCTGAAAATGGCTCCTGTATTCAATAGGCTATGAAATAAATTGCCTTTTCTGGGTAGTAATACAGAATAATATAAAGGTCACTGTCATGTTTTAGACTTTCAACAACATTCATTGTGCTATAAATAACTATGGCTAGCATTTTTATTTCATGAAATCTAAATTATATAAATTGGATTTTAAGATGTAAGGTAGGTGGTAGATGAATTATATTGAAAACATGTGTACATACCATATCGCTACAGGTCTCTTTAATTGAAATCCTTTTTTGAGGATTCTTTTAAAGCTGAAGCTAGTATCTCTTAGTTTTTGAAATCTGGGTTTGAGTTTAATGTTTATGGGAAAACAAATTATGTGGAAGTAGTCATAGGAATTTATAAAATATTATTTGTCTTGGGCTGTTCCCAGATACTGTAGAAAGTCTTAGTAACAACTCCTTTCTATTATTCTTGACACGATTCTCCTTTTTGTATAACACTTTTTTTTTTATGGCATGTATGGAGAGTGTCATTGTTGACAAGGTGTCACAGCAGCACCAACATCTTGCTGACCAGCCAGATGGGTTTTGACAGCTTCACTGAAAAAGGACACAGTGTGATCAAGATACCAATATTAAGAGTGAGTATTAAAAATAAGAAGTGACAAAACTCATTTAAGACCTATAATAAACCATTCTGGAGCCCTATCAAGTTCCATCTTTAAATTCTACTTCCAAAAAGGTCTCTCTTTTTAACTTATTCAAAAATTATTTTAATAGCTGACCTACTCATCACCCCTGCAGAGTGATCACTGCTGGTAAAGATAACCTGGTGCTATGGTAGATTCAAAGTGACAGAGACATTGTTCCTGGCTTTAATGGATTTATAATCTAGTAAGGGAGATAGACAAATACACAAAAAATTATGATGCAGACAGGCATAGAAGAAGAAGAAATACTATGTATATTCATAGGAAAGAATGAGGAATGGTGTTGGAGAAATTAGGGAAGATTTCACGAAGAGAAGTGGAATTTTAAATTGGTCCCAACAATCAGCAGTATCAGTAGCTGCACAGCAGGTATTCATGAAATATGTGGGAGCATGAGTGGAGTCAACTAAAAATAGTGAGTGGTCAATGATTTGCTGAATCAAAGGTGCATGCATTTACTCATTCAATAATGCAACAAAAACTTACTGAATGCCTAGTTCTAATGCCATATTCTAGGAGTACAATGGTGAATGAAACAGATTTGGTCTGTGCCTTTATGGAGCAAATTACAACCTGGTAAAGAGACGGACAGTAAATCGTAAACAAGCTATTGACATACTTACTGTTTCAACTTGTAATAGGTGCTATGAAGATATAAACAAAGGTTGGAGGCAGAAAATATGAGGGAGGTCTACTTTAGATAATCAGAAATCTCTGAAGGGGAGGGATTTACCTTCAGACCTGAAAATTGAAAAGTAACCTGAGAAGGAAAGAGGAGGCTGAGAGGAGAAAGAGTGTTTCAAACAGGGGAGATGGCATATCCCCTGAAGGGGTATAGAACTTGTATTTGAGAGACTGAAAGAAAGTCAGTGGGACTGGAGGGTAGTGAGGGAGGAAAATGGAAAGAATATGAGACTAGAAAGACACACGTGGTCCCAAATCAATCTAGGAGATTTTCAGCTGCAGGAATACATTTGGTTGCTATCTGAAATGTGATGGGAAGTCATGAAAGACTTCAACAAACATGTAGCATGATTTTATTGATTATTCTGGATGCCATGTGGAAATTAAACATTTAGAAATAAAAAATCCAATTGGGAAAAATAGGCAGGAGGCTACTGTAGTGGTCTAGGTAAGAAATAATGGTGGTTTATAGAAGTTTATGGAATCAGGACGTATTTACCAGAATTTGCTGATGGCGATAAAGACACAAGTCTGTTAACTCAGGTTAGGGACTGAGCAGGAAAAAGTCTTGTGACTCAGTTCTGTATCACATACCTCTGGAAGCTTTCTCCCACCTCTGCAGGTTGGGGCAAGTGTCCCCTCTATGGTGCCCTTATAATACCCGGCATAATACATTTCACATTATAAGGTAGTTACCTGTTTATGTCTATTTTCCTAACAAACAGACAGCTAGTACCTGAAAGGCACAGACCATATTCAGCATTATTACCTTATTCATAGACCCAATAATAATTTGTTGAAGAAATGAGTTTAGGTTGAATTTGGCAAAATATTTTGGTTTTCTGAGAAGATATTAGGATAAAGAACCAGGGGAATAAATAGATTCCAGCAATAACAATTTAAGGTGAACTCTTTAAAGAACAAGATAATAAATAAAGCTGTATATTAATCTGTAGATATTATAAAATTACTTGAACTTGTAACTTTTCAGCCATTTAACATGGCAAACAAAACAATATTTTTATATGTATTTCAGAATTAAATAATATTTTATTAAAATCTGTATGTCCTCAAATCTAAAATTATTAGATGATTAGATTGAAGCCTTATAAGTTTGGAGTTTTACTCAATTTTCATTCTATGGGTAATTTGGGGTAGGAAGACATTATGGAGGCAGAAGACTTGGTTTCTAGTCATCCTTTACCATCACAGTGGGTAAGTTAGTGTCTATGGGTTTCCTTTATCATTTCTAAAATGCTACGAGGTTGTCTGGTCTGGCTGCCCTAGTCACATAGTTATCTGTTTAGGGGAAATAGGGGAGGAATCAGAATTCAAATACTTTACAATCTACCTGGGCATATGCCTCAGACACTCCAGTAAGTTTGATTTCCTTAAGCATAGTCTCTTGAATGGGAAATTTTTTAGAGGTTTTGTAAAAAGAGCTTTCACTGTCCCAGCAGGAGTGATGCATGAGGAGTAAAGCGAATCTGACGCACGTTTAGGAAAAAAATAAAATAAAAACAAACAAGATTCAGTCTTCAAGTATTTATAAAGATATAGATGGAAACATGATTCAGTTTTCTCCTGTAAAAAACATTTTACAAAAACAGCATAGATATCTATACTAGAAATGCCCACTGCAACCCACTACCCACATCCCCTTCTAATGAAAACTACCCATTTCTAAAGCTCTGTTTCGAGGGAGGTACATTTTATAACACATAGCTCTTTGTCTCTGCATTTTCTCTCTATAGAGAGAAACAGAGATGCCCCTAGGGAGCAATCTTCTGTAGTTGGTCCCTAGAGCTGCTTTAGATTTAGTTCCTCAGTGTTGTCTAGTCCCGGGCCTAGTCTACATATATTCCTAAAATAAACTCTCATCTTCTTGAGGCAGATTAAATTAGTCTCCATTCCTTTCCACTGAAAGAGCAAAACTAAAAATAGTGTTGATCAGTTATGTATGAGAAAATGAAAACCCATTGTAAAAAAAAAAAAAGGATTAGGAGAAAGAAATCTATTTCCAGTTAGGTTCGAGGATGGTTCTAATTTATTTTTCTTTTATGAGGGGCCATCTCAAGGGACAGAAACTTTCTTTGAGCTCCTATTGCAGCTTGCAAGTATTGCATCTTGTTCTGGATCTTGCCCTAGATCTCATGATGCTGACGCGGGTGGTCTGTCACAACCACTTCCAGGAAGCCTGCTGCAAGCATTGATTTCAAGGCCTAGCCCTCAAAGATTCTGCAGGAAGTCGGAGGTACACCTGGGCAATTGTAATTGTTTAAGAAACTCCATACGTGGTTCAGACACACAGCGAGATTTTAAAACCATGCCTGATGACCTCAAGCAGTTTTGACTCAGAGATGCAGTCATATACCTTGAAGTGTTAGGCCTCTCTGCTAAAATGTTCTTCTGTTCTCTACTTCTGATTTAAAAACAAAGATTTATTTTTCTTTCTTTATCTACTCTGTTGGCAATAACACAATAGTATTTGAGCCTTTAAAACTGGTCTCATCTGGTTTTGCTTCCTATGGAAGGAAGAAATAAGTGATTCATCATTTTGGAAAACTTCAATTAAAATTTTAGGGCCAGCATGGCATCAGAGAGTCCCATGTCAGCTTTTCTCTTTAAGCAAGATAGAACACCACAATTTCTATACCTACTTTCATACTTTGTCTGCCCCAGCTCGCCCTACCTCCTCTTCAGACAGTACAGAAATTATAAACAATAGGGATATTTGGTGCTTGAAGCTCTTGAAAATAATTGCCTTTCTATCCCACCATTTGGGATATATTGAACAGACCTGAGCACAGGAAATTACTAAATCACAGGACTAAATACATAGGAATGATTATAAATTGTTGATCTCCAGCATTAGATTCTATTATTTCTTTTTCATTATTTATTATAATTTTATCTTCTAATTATTTCTTCATTCAACAACTATAACTGATGACAATCTCCTCTGGGATGACCAATGTCCTGGTTTACCCAAGACTAGAGGGTTCTAGGACATTGATTTTCAGTCAAAGCCAGACATCCCAGGCAAACTGGAATGAATTTGTTACCCTAATCTTATCCAACATTATCTTTGCATTTTCCTTCCTTCCAATGAAGGGTCTAATTTCTTACTTCACAGAGAAAATAGAGGCTATCAGGTGGAAAATTTCTCAACTTCTTGTTCAACCTACTGAAAAGTTTCTGGCCAGGAACCTGGCTCTGTTAGTCATCTTCTCTTTCTGCTATGTCTTCTACTTCTTCATATCTAGAAAAGTTGGCTCCTCAGAATAGTGTTAAAGGAAAAGTTGCCAATTCTAAGCATGTTCAGAGGAGAGTATTCCTACTTCACTCTGGCCTTGATAGAGCCTTTCTACCATGGCCACATTTTTGTAACATATAAGAGCATGACCAAACCCAAGGGAGGCTTTACAATGTTCTCCTCATTCTTAGAATTCCTGCTAATACAGAATCAAATCCCCCTTCAACCTCAGTAGGTAGCCCTTCTGCTTGTAGTTAGGGAAACCTCATTGAAATGCATTTCTTGAGTGAGATTGCTCTCTCTGACTGGCAAGCAGAGTGATCCAGCTGTTTTTTTTGTATCTGGCAGCCTTTTATTTTTGAACAATATACACATATTAAAGTATTTCCTATCTTAAACACAAAATTCACTCTTCCTACACTTTAGATACTTTTGACTATCTCTCCTTTCTATTCAGTTTTTGAACAATTGTGCTTTTGCTCTTCTCCCTTTCCCCTCAATTGCTGTGTGTCTTTGTGTCTTCAATGCACTCTGCTGAATCTCTTCTTGCATGAACATTAGTAATCCTGTTGCTAACTTTTATGAGAAATGCTTCATTCTATGATTTAAAAACAGTTGTATTTTTAAAAATATACTTAAGTAGCTTATAAAGAATAATTAATATAAAATCACCTATAATTCTTCCATGCAGAATTGAAAAGTTATTTTCTTATTTAAAAATTTATTTTTAATCTTTATTTATTTTTGGGAGAGAGAGAGACAGAGCATGAGCAGGAGATAAACAGAGAGAGGAGACACGGAATCCAAAGCAGGCTCCAGGCCCTGAGCTGTCAGCACAGAGTTCGATGTAGGGCTCGGACTCATGAACTGTGAGATCATGACCTGAGCTGAAGTCAGACACTTAACTGACTGAACCACTCAGGCGACCCTGAAAAGTTATTTTCTGTGGCTTTTGCCATTGTTTACCACTTTACAAATTATTTACAACTCCCACTTTTAAAAACTATTCTGGTTATATTCATAATCCTGTGAAAGTTGATTCTCAGTCATTGGTAAACTTTTATCTTGTACCCAACATACATTAAAATATTAATGTTTGAGCATTTTATATCCTCATTTCACTGTCTTATTTATTGTATAGATTATCCCTGAGTTCATTTTTTCATAGCTCCATGGCTGTGTCTATAAACTATATTCTGAGGTCTGTCAGATCTCTTTCTAAATACCTATTTCCATATGAATTTTCTCTAAGTGCCACAAAATCAACACTGATTTTTGCCATCTTGCATTTACCCCACCTCACACTGATTTCGTTATCTCTCAATTTCTCTATCCCGAACAGTGTATATCTATGATACAACATTAACTCAGTTACCTGGTTATCACCTTTGGTTTTTTCCTTCTCATCTCCATATCAGCCAGTTACTAACTCTTGCCTGTTAAATCTTCTTCACATTTATTAAATTCATCTCTTTCTCTCTGTCTGTGCTACTATTCTCTGGAAATGACGTTTTAAACTTTTAAAGCTGTATTTGTGCAGTAGTCTTCTAAATGGAGTCTTTGCCTCTAGGTTTGGCCTCCTTCAATCAGTTCTCTACACTGCTGCCAAAGTGATCTTTCTAAAACATAAATCTTAACATTGTGGTTAAGACTGTGGGTTCTTGAATGAGACAGATCTGGATTTATAACCAGCTCCAATACTTACTAACTGTAACTTTGGGCAAGCTGTTTAACCTTTCTAAGCCTCAATTTCCTCATTGGTAAATTGGGATTATAATACCTACATCAGAGCATTGTCTTGAGAATTAAATAAGTTATCTATCTAGTTCAGTGCTTGCAAATAAATAGTGCTCAGTATCCGGTTGCTGCTATTACTATGGTTACTTTTCTTATTGTTCTTGTTGATATGTATTATAACTCTTTCTGGGTGCATTTTCTCAGTGTTTCTTTATTGAGTTTAAGATAAAGTTTTAACCTTTTGTGTGATATAGAAGGCCTTTTATGATGGCTCCTTGGTTGGCCTCTCTGATCTCATATCTTGCTGTTTCCCATTCTCACTCTACCTTCCAGTCATAGTGAATTATTTACAGTTTTTCCAACAGTAATTTCTCTTTTTCTTTTGTACATTCTTTAATATTGCTTGATATTTACTATTTGCCTAGTCATCTCCCCCATTAGGCTGTGTCTAGTAAGCACCAATGTGTCTTATTTATTTTTGTGCTACCAATTTCCAAGCCAGTACCTGGCAAATAGTAAATAGCAAATAGGAAAAACATTCAAATGTTTAACATTAGCAAGGTTTTGGATATTAATAAAGATAGTGACCCAGCATGGAGATGCTATAATACATAAAATAGTTAATTAATAACAATTAAAAAATAAAGATATAATGAAATGCCTAATGTTGCACTTATAAGTGAAGTTATGTGGTCGTTATATACAGCTATAAGTTATAGATAATTACTGTATAACTTATATAAAAGTTTTATAGAGGTTGAAAACTTTATGTTGTTTAGAAAATTTCAAGAAAAGGATAGCATTTGAACTTTATTTTGAGTACATGATTCAATTAGGTAAAAGTAACAGATTTTTTTTTTTAATTTTTTTTAATGTTTTATTTTTATTTCTAGGAGGGAGAGAGGGAGAGACAGCGTGAGCATGGGAGGGGCAGAGAGAGAGAGAGGGAGTCACAGACTGAAATAGGCTCCAGGCTCTGAGCTGGCAGTCAGCACAGAGCCCGACGCGGGGCTCGAACCCACGAACTGTGAGATCATGACCTAAGCGAAAGTCGGACGCTTAACCGACTAAGCCACCCAGGCGCCCCAAAAGTAACAGATTTTTAAGAAAGGGGTACTATGGGAGCAAGGCAGAAGGAGTTAGTGTATATGGAGTGTTCCCCGTGTGCTAAGTGCCAACTTGACTCTGACATTGTGTTTGTTAGCTTGTTTTTTCATTTAGTTCTGTCCCTGACTCTATGAGGTCAATAGTCGAGGACGCTAAATGTCAAAAATTTTAAGAAAATATTAAAGTCCACACATCTGTCACAGGGTGAAGATAGTGTTCAAATCCAGTTTTGCCCAACATTGAGATTGCTTTCTCCACCATGGGCTGATGTGCAACAAGTGGAATGTTAAATTGAAATAATGAAAATAAGCTTGAATCTAGATTATGACAGGCCTTCGAAGTCAGGCAGAAGAAGTGTTTAAACATTATTAAGTAATCATAACCTTCTTTCAGCTGTCTGATGAAGAGGCTGTATCGAAATCAAGGGTTGTTGGCAAAAATATTCAGCCAACTTGCTATTAATATCCTTTTGTGCGACTATGAGAGCCAGTGCTGATAGATCATACACAATATTTTGCTCTTTCTGGACATTGCCTCAAAATCCTTATTAAGGAGTATTCATTAGAAGTATTTGGTTGATCCATAACCATTCCTCCTTCCTAGCATCAGTCTTATTTCCTTTAAGGCTTGTCATCATTTTGGGGCACCTGGTGGCTCAGTCGGTTGAGCGTCCAACTTCAGCTCAGGTCATGATCTCACAGTTCATGGGTTCGAGCCCCGCGTCGGGCTCTGTGCTGACAGCTCAGAGCCTGGAGCCTGTTTTGGATTCTGTGTCTCCCTCTCTCTCTGCCCTTCCCCTGCTCATGCTGTCTGTCTCTCTCAGAAATAAATTAAAAAACATTAAAAAAAAAAAAAAGACTTGTCATCATTTTGAGCAAGGTGTGTGAAACCATTAACTATATAAAACAATTCAATTATCAAGTATGAAGAGCTTCCTAAAGGCTGTGGCAGGATACTTCTGCCAGATCTTATACTCTCAAGAGTATCAAGAAGTGAGCACGTGATATAAGCCTGATTAGACAAAAACATTCTGTCTAAGGAGTCAGAATCTTGAGCAGAAATTTTGGAGATTCAGGATTTTGAAAACAAGAAGACAGGGGCATGTGGGTGGCCCAGCCAGTTAAGCATCTGACTTTGGCTCAGGTCATGATCTCACAGTTTGTGGGTTTGAGCCCCACATCAGGCTCTGTTCTGACAGCTCAGAGCCTGGAGCCTGCCTTGGATTCTGTGTCTCATTCTTTCTCTGCGCCCCACCCACCCCCGACTTGTGCTCTGTCTCTCAAAAATAAACAAATATAAAAATAAGAAGCAAATAAATAAATAACAAGAAAACAAAATCAAAAACAGCAACCCCCACCCCCTGCACCAGAAAGAAAGAAAGAAAGAAAGAAAGAAAGAGAAAAAGAAAAAAGAAAAACTGTACTTTCCTCTCAGGTAAGAAACCTCCATGAGGCAGTAGAGTTACCTGCTGCTTTTCTGGGGTTTTTAAAAATATTTAGTTATTTATTTTAATTTCAAACAATCTTCTCTAGCTTTCCCATTAGAATGGTGAGTTTCCCAATAATATTATTCCAATACGGTTTTTTTTCTTCTTGCACAAGTTAAACAGAGCCAATATCTGTGGCTTGCAACCAAAAAAATCATAATCCATACCGTTTTTCTTTAGTCAGAGTTCGCACACAATTTAAAAACCAACAGGCCCATGATTTAATACCAACGGCACATGATTTAAGTCTAATAGGATTTAAATATGGAAAATATGCTGTGGTATTTTTACACTGTGTCAACTTGGCTAAGCTGAAACTATATTTCCCAGAATTCCTTTTTCCATATGGTTATAAGTTCAAGTTGGCCCAAAGAGAAATTTTTGTGATATTTGGAAGGTGGAAGGGAAGCGGGAGTCATTATGAACTAGCTAGAGGTCTTCATGGTCACTAATTGTGACAGTTTTGCAAATGTGACCTCAGTCCCTTGAATATATTAAGAACTTCATTACAAATGCCATTTCTGAACAGTAGAGATTCCAGACTGACAAATAAATACAATATCTAAAGCCTTCCATCCTCTCTTTTTCCATCTATTCTTGTGGTCCCATTTTAGGAGATGTATATACTTGATCTGCATTTCTTAGAGAACTCCAATTCATCTCCTCCCATAAGTGCTTCAGAAAGTCTCTTTTTCAAATCCTCCAACTTCTTTTAGGTCTGTTGTTTTCTGAAATTCAACAATTGCATAGGGTATTATTCCTATAATAAATCTCTTATTCTTAAAGAGCCATATATGTTCTACTTTCATGATTGAACACTGATTGCTACAATTATTGGTATCAGAATTGGTTCCAAGAGAACAGAACATTAAAGATGATAATTTATAATTAATTCTCTGGTCTTATTAGATTTAAAGATATTAATGTTCTTGCTGCCAGTAGCAAAGGGGACACCTGCTGTCCACAACATGTTGTGGTAAAATGGTTTCCTAAATTATCGCCTGTGGTTTCACTTATAATCAAATGACTAAAGAAGAAAGGCTTTGAGTCACCAAGTAGTTGCTGCTGTAGAACATTTCTAATAGAAATAAATATAATGGTTGGCTGGTTGGTTCTACATGCATTAGAAACTGTGGAGAATAAAAATGAGCTCAGGGTTTTAAATTCCCAAATCAAAGTTTGGGTAATGGGTTAGAAAGCTTCTATGAATGCTCTGAAAAAACCCCATATTTCCTACAAAATTTCTTAAGATCAAACCCAAAGTCTAATGTGCAGAGTAGCTGAATTGCAATTAAATCTAATCTCTCAGGGTTTCTTATATTAGACTTAATGCATTGACTACGAAGGAGTAGGGACAAGAATATTGGGATGGGAACACATAGGCTGGTTTTGATGATGCAGAGGAACTTGACTCTACCTTTTATTGAGCCTCATCTGCCAGTAGAAGTACGTTTTGCCCAAATCTGGGAAAATTGGTCTCCCTTTGTCTGAAGAACTTAAATGTCCTAGCCTGAGGAACTTAATTTGCCAGACAATGCTGATCTCCTCCTTTGAGATACCTCACCACTTCTGCTTCCTTCTTTTGAGATCCCTGACAAAACTCAAACTCATGCTTCTGGGGATTAGAGGAAAATTATGATACAAAAAAGAACTGCTAGGGCCGCCTGGGTGGTTCAGTCAGTTAAGCGTCCAACTTTAGCTCAGGTCATGATCTCACAGTTGGTGAGTTTGAGGCCTGCATCAGGCTCTGTGCTGACAGCTCAGAGCCTGGAGCCTGCTTTGCATTCTGTTTCTCCCTCTCTCTCTCTGCCTCTTCCCCACTCATACTCTTTCTCTCAAAAATAAATAAACTATTTAAAGAAATTTAAAAAAAAGAACTGCCATATATACCAAAATAATTTATATAATTTATATTCATATTAATAGAAATCTGGGAGTATATATGGAAGTGGATTGAAAAGGTATTGGATCAGGGTAGGTGAACGGAATGTTGGGTCTTAGTACTTGAAAGTACTAAGATTTGTTCACTAAACAGTGTACTTTGAGTGGCTGGTAAGTAGTTCTAACTTTGGGCTTGGTTAATTGGCTACAATGAAGTTGAATTGCCAGAATCCCTTTAATATACTACAGAGGACACGATGGGAAGGCTTATAGATATTTCAATGAGCAGTTAGATTTATCTTACAAGACCTGCTCACCTACCTATATATGTCTGGAAGACATTTCTTTTATGAAGGCTTTAAGAAGTACATTGATGAAAGAAGGACTGTTGTCTCTAAAAATCTCTATAGTAGGTGTTCCTGGCGGGCCAAGAATGACAGTAAGAAGGGCTGCCATCAAAATAGGATTTCTGAATTCAGTAGGGATGATGGGGTCTCAAGGTGACACAGGCCAAGTGACAGCACTTAACTGACAGAGACAATATAAGTGGAATTACTATGAGTAGCACATTTGAAGCAGTAATCAGGATGATTTCAACCACAGAGATGTTTGTCTTTAGCTAGTTGATCATGGCATCCCTAAGACTGCCCTGTAAGGGCAGTTTATTCAAGTCTTGCTTGATTTGTAAAAGATGGAAACGCTGTATGTCTGGCAAATAGAAGTTTGACTTGGATCATCAAAATGGAGAATCAATTACCATTTCTGTGCCAGTTCACACTTACAGGGTATTTTGTGTCCAGCTCTTAATTTATGAAGGAGACTGAATGAAGACACAAAGAGGACAATGCCATCAAAAGTTTAATGTGACTCACAGTTCCAGTAGAAATAAGAGTCACAGCTTGCAGCACAGAGCCACAGGAGGAACACCAGGTTTTGATTGGGAAGCAGAAGCTGGTGATAAGTTTAGGCCAGAGTTTTTATTGAAGTTTCTGTGGGAAAGGCAAAACAGGGCAGTGTAAACAATTGACTGGCTAGCTGGAATAATTTCAAAGGGTGAGTTGTAGTTGTCTGGTATCTGATCCTGGGATGATTAAGACAGAGGAATATTGCTTCCTGACATACATAGGTCAGATAAAGCAGGTGTGGCTAGAGCTGGTTATTTTGCATATAAACTTATCCAGTATATCTTTCTCTAGCTTTCCCCAAAAGGATCTGTGGCCATTTTTTAAAGGCTGACAGTGCCTTAAGAAAGGGAAAATCATCATAGAATTTAGGTATTACTTGAAATGGGCTCTGAACTGCTAATAATTCTTGGAGACATAAAATGCCCCTGTGACCCATCAATCAGATGGGAGAGTTTTTCAGATCAGAATATTAATAATGTTTAGGTTCTTTTTGTCTCATAGGGAGTTGTCCCCAAATCCACTGTGTTGTTATTTCCCAGTTACAGAATGCCTAACTGGAATAGACGTACTAAAAGATTGCCAGAATACTTATACTGGCTCCTTGATTTAAGAATGAAGGACATTTGGGGCACCTGGGTGGCTCAGTCGGTCAAGCGTCCGACTTTGGTTCAGGTCATGATCTCACAGTTCGTGGGTTTGAGCCCCGCATCAGGCTCTGTGCTGACAGCTAGTTCAGAGCCTGGAGTCTGTTTTGGATTCTGTATCTCCCTCTCTCTCTCTGACCCTCGCCTGCTCACACTATCTCTATCTCTCTCTCAGAAATAAATAAAACATTTAAAAAAAAAAGAATGAAGGACCTTTACAGTGAAAGGCCAAGGGAAAAGCCTCTAGAATAACCTATATCTACAAAAATAGTAAACTGATGACAATACTTCATTCTCAGAAGGGTTTCAAGACTAGTAGCACCATAAGAAACTTGAGATTGTAGAAATGATCATTTCTAATAAATTCCCAAATCAACCTTCCTATTTGGCCTGTGCAAAAGAAGACAGATGTTAGAGAATTACTTAATCAGCTGGTAAATCAATTGCAGCAGCTGTTTAAGATATGGTTTCTTCACTGGAGCAGATCAAAACATCTTCTATTACACAGTTATTGATTTCGTGCATGTTTCTGTCTTCCTACCTGTTACTAAAGACTCCCTAACACGGTGCATTTTCATTTGGCATGGCCAGCAAGACATCTTCCCCATCCTGCTTCCAGGGCAATGGCAACCTTCTAGCTCTCTGCCGTAACCAGTCTGTAGAGACCCTGATTGTCTCTGCATTTCATCAAACATCCTACTCCTCCACTATATCAATGCTTGTACCTGATGAGCATAAAGTAGTAACTACTATAGACATTTTGGCAGGATACATGTGTATCAGGGGGTAATTGTATTTCCACAAAATTTTAAAGGAGTGTGCCTTAGGAAAATGGTCTGGGGTATGTCAAAATATGTCATCCCAAGATAAAGGATATGTTTCTGTGTCTGGCAACTTCTGTGGAAAAAGAAGTTCAATGTCTCTGTCTCAAGAGCTCCTTTAGATTATATAGATAACATATATCTCATTATTGAGTAACTTGAAAGGTTGTAATTTTTAGTGGGGCCCAGAGGAAGATTCAGGGGTATGGGCCATATAACTTGGCAGAGCGAATGGTACCTAAAATATGTGTGGCAGACAGAAAAGTTTTATGGAATTTTTATCAGGACCTATAGGTAAATCACAATGAAAACATTCAGGATTTTGGAATGTGCCATGCCACCCTTTTCAGGTGTCAATTCTCTTTTCAAGAAACGTCTAGCTTGCTAATGGGTCCTAGAAGAGTCTGAACTACTGTCATGGGTTATCAAGTTGTCATGTAACCTGATCTGACCACCAGAAAAGTCAGGTGTTGTATGACTTGTTAAACCATAAATTTGAGTATGCGGTACTTCATTCCACCATTAAGTGAAAGTGGTTTATATGAGATCAGGCTTGGGCAAGTCCTAAAGGCATAAGTGAGTTGCATTTACAAGTGACACAGATTCTCATGGTGTCTATTCCTTCTACATTAATTTTTTTTCATCCCACACATATGGTTATTTAATGTGAGGTTCCTTAAGACCAATACACTGAGGAAGAATATTTCTGGGCCTAGATTACATATAGTTCTGTATGACATGCTGACACTGTCTCAAATGACTAATGGTTTGGTTTAGAGGGAACATGATTGGAAACCTGGTCATGAGGTGGTCTCAATAAGTAGTATATGGATGAATGTCTCCATATGGTACAGAGTATGAAGATATGTGTGTGCCATGTGAATGCTCAGTAAAGAGCAGTCTTAAAAAAGTAGAATACCAGTCAGCCTCTTTCACCTATTACCTTGCTCTTGCTCAATAGATACATGATTAAAATCATTATGGGTTCAGCAAACTAGATTTTTACTCACTAAAACCAATCTGGTTAGGGGTGTTGCTGAATGCCCAAACTGCCAATAGCAGGGGCCAACATTTAGCTCCAATATGGCATTATTCCTCAGGAGGATCAGTTACTTATGGAAAACTGATTACATTGGATCACTTCCATTGTAGAAAGCTCAGTGCTATTTTTTCTTTTTTATGGAATATTTTCAATATATACTTGCTTCCTCTGCCCAAAATGCTTCTACAAAATCTGCCATCCATGAACATTCAGGCCACCTTTCTTCACTGTCAAGGTAACTCACACAACATTGCTTTTGACATGGGAACTAATTTTACAAGAAGTAAAATATAAGATGGCTCATGCTTATGGAATTAACTGATCTTATCATGTTCCCCATCACTGGGACACAGATGACCTGATAGATGAGTTAAATGGCTTTTTTGAATAATTGGTTATAGCAACGGCCGGGAGGCACCACTTTGTAGGCTGGAATTGTGTCCTGTAAGCTATAGTATATGATTGGAATCAGTGATTGATTCATTGACACAATATGGTGTTGTTTCTTTCAAAGTCAGGATTCCTAGGTCCATGAGTGAAATATTGGAGGTAAGAATAGATTTATATTTAGCTATATATTATATTTAGCAATAGACTAGATTTTTTTTTTTCTCCTGTCTCTGCAACCCTGGGCTCTCCTGGTTTAGAGCTCTCCCCTGCTCCGTATCTAGTACTTTCTCCTCAATGCCAGCTGTATTTTACTCTTCATGTGATAGGTTACTTAAGTTTTATATACATGCATTTGGGCATAATGCTTATGGAATCCAAAAACCAAAGGGAGAATGATACCGTATCATGAACATTCCTCCTTCACTATCTGCACCCTACTCTGCTCAATGACCAAGAAACCCGGGTTTAAAATTTGGCAATATCCTTGACAAGACATATTATCAAATGATCTCCAGCAGTGTTCACAGCTTAAGCAAGGGTCTCTCCTTTCCCTCCTCCCACAAAGTCACAGATACTTTAATACTTTGAGTTTGCGATACTAAATGATTCCATTTAATTTGAACTTGTGTCTTCCCTTCCCAGGTTGAGAGATAGGGAAAAAAAATTCTTCACTTCCTTTCCTTGATTTTTCAAGACAGTTGGACTAGTGCCCAGTCATATTGGCAAATCACACCCCTAATTTATGCAGAAGATGATAAAGCTTCATCCTTGCTGATTTTTAGTGCATGGAAGCATATGGAATCAGAAAGTGCCAGACCCAGCCTTTGCACTCCAGGAATGTGTGGGAAGGCTTACCAGCACTTACGGGGTGAAGAAAAAGGAGACATGAGTGAAAATCATAAAACAGTCTAAGTTTTCTTTCATTACTCTCACTTTTGGGTATTTTAGGATACATTTCTGAAAGGGATATATATATATGAAAAATATAAGAATAATACCTTGCCTAAACTGTACTAGGCATCTTGCTATTTAAAGGGATTTCTTTATTATTTAGAATTGTTTTTGTCTTTCTTTAAAAAAATCCAACATATATTATCCCCAGTGTTTTTTTTATTGCCATTTTTCTCCATATCCACAAGAATCTCATGAGATGAGAGTGTAGTTGAGTACTATTTTATTCAATAAGAATTTTTCATTTAATTTTGAAAACTAAAAAATGGGGACTATAACAAAGATGAGATTTTATTTTCCACGTTAACTACAATACTAATTTCTTTAATGCTCTAACTGGTAAAATACACACTGCAGAGGAAGTCTTGGATTTCCCTGGACACATTTTCACATTATAGACTTCTGTATTTGTTATAAACATTAAATTGTGCCCATTCTTTCAGCACCTATTAACACTCATTCTCAGAACATCAACTCTCTCCATATTTGAAGTCAATGAGAGCTCTAGCTAATGGGGCAAATCTATTCCCTGGAGGTTACACACAATCTTGTCCTAGAAATAAATTTAAATATGTTGCCATAGTTCCAAGGATTAAACAAATTTTTATTAAAACAAATGTTCCTATCCACTCAAGTAAACAATAGCACTGAGCCTGAGTAAAGAAACAAAGAAAGGTCTAATCAATTAAGATAGAAGTTTCCAGATTAAAATGATTCTTTTAGTCTGCTAATTTGTACATATTTTTATGTAAAGTGATGTATATATATGTATACACACACACACACACACAAACATGGTATACAATTGTGTAAATCACAGTGACATTGTATGGTATTGAAATATATTACCATTCATCATTGTTTATTCATTACAGTTAAATATCTATTATTTGCTTTCTAGCATATATTTTCCTCTCTTCTGCTAACAACTTTCTGATTTTTCTCCAGGAAACATCCCCACTCTGTTTCAAGCTTTTGCTTTATGTGGGGCTCTTTCCCCTGTTCAAGAATGACGTAAGTGACACAGATCTCAGCCAATTAATATATGGCATTCCTATGGCTATAGTGATTGACCAGGGATGGTCATGTGATCTCCTGAGCATCAGTAAGATGCAATGATGCTTTCTCTGGGTGTGCTAGGATATAGTCTTAGTTTTTCTCTTTGGATATGTACCTTAGAAGATTAGTAACTACTGCTGTTGTAATCTTTCTGAAATCAGATGGAAAATGGAGCCAACTTCAAGGTAGCATCTCCAAAGAAATAAAGAAAATGACTTTTGGTACCATCATTTGTCATTTGAGCATTGAATGAAAATAAGCCTGAATATCTACAACTGGACTCCTTACTTATTTAATACAATAAATCCTGCCCCCCCAACTCTTTTTATGGCTTAAGTTATTTAACAGCAGAAATAATTCTAACTGGTACAGTCATCAAAATTAATGGTACTGCTCTTAGCACTAAGGATATAGATGGATATAAAACACTGTTTCTGACTTCAAGGAACTCACAACCCTTAAGAGAACACACATACATTATTCCAATGTATTACAGTTATTCATGGAGTAATAAGGAAGCACAGGTTTTGAAGAGAGCAGGCCAGAGAAAGCTTCCTAGAGAAGTGATATTTGAATTAATGCTTCAAGGAAATATACATTTAAATAAAATTGGCCTGATTACTACCTAAATTTTATTTTCTCCCAAAACCCTGACACAAGGATTTGGGTACAGTAATTTATTATTATCTCCCAAATGAATTAGGGAGGTAATTCCAAGACGTACAAGTGAGGGAGTGGGGGAAAATGAGATAGGAATGGGGGGGGGAATAATAAAGCATGCATTAAAGAGTTAATTAGTATGGACACCTGAGACTCAGTCCTATTGGCGATGCTTTGAGCATCTATCTGGTCAGGGAGGCCAGGGTATTTATCCTATTTACTTCTATTCCCTTTCTGGTTGAGTTTTGCCTCTTGGGACTTTATCTCCCTTGTGCTTCTAGGTTTCACCTGTGTGTGGTGGAACATGCTTATGTGGTACTAAAGAAAGCCCTGAGATAGAATAAAAGAGGCATATGCTGCAAGGATGCTGGGAACCAGTGGCAGATACATTGAGGTGAGCCAAAGGGATATGGAGGAGAGTATCAATATGGATATGCTACAATTCCCATTTTTGGGTGAAGTCTTCCCCTTCTTATAATTTTCATGAATTCCCAGTGCTTTTAGTTGGTTTTGAGTTCCTAACTACAGTGAACAATTTCATCGTAGCTATTTTCTTCCTTCTGCCTTGTGCCAACCCTACGTGGAACTCAGCCATTTATCTTCAATTTCCTCTGAAAACTTATAGAAGGCATTTTTGTAGGGTGTCTTTTGATGGGTATGTGTGTGTAGCACAATCTTCACAAGATGAGGTCAATGGGAGAGTTTTCATCTCTGCAATAAAAAAGATCTTAAAAGTTAGTATTTCACATTCTTAGCCTTCATAAGTCATAGGCTGCTATCCTGGGTTGGGTTCCTTAGGAGTAGAGCCTGAGATAGGTTTTTGGGCAATGATTTACTAGGGAGTGGCTCCAGTGTAATCTATACAGGAAAGAAGAAAGCAGGATAGGACAAAGGGAAAGGCTAGGCAAAAACATGGATTCAACTGACCCCATAGTGAGCTCTAGAATGAAAATGGTACTACAGTACTGTCCTTGCTGAGGACAAGGGACCAGAATTTTTGTAACTCTGTGCTAGTCAGCTACAGGCTACCTCTGAGAGGAGGGTATATCTTCCCACACATTTCTGTATTGGTGCTACTATAATTAAAAGACAATTTTCAGAAAGAAGGTGCAGCTGTGAGCTGTTAGCAGCCAATACTCATAGAGGTGGAGGTGGGCACACCTGCATCTACTTATAAGAGGGGATATGGGTAGAATCTCTACTATGGCCACTCTGCTGTGGCAATTTCTCACTGGTCAGTGTCCTCCATCGGTTCTGGCCTTCTGTAATAGTGCTCATCTCCATTTTTCTCTCAAGACTGACTTCTTCAATCTCTGGCCAGCCGTATTGCTTCTAAGGGCAAATAAGCATTTGATATTATGCAAAAAACAGTTGACTCTCAATAATCTTCTCAAATAAGGACTCTCTTTGCCTACCCAAAGGATCAGAAATGTGTGGAGTTCAAGAAAGGGCTGTTTATTTGATTCATTTTGGTTCTTGTTTAGCTTCATGAAAAAGCACACAGACTCCTTGAAGTTTAGTTTCCATGTCCCTTATCCATTTCTGAATGTGGAGCTATGGTTTATCATTGAAATGAGTGCCTCCACTAACAAAGGAGCCTATAGTCAGTTTGATTTTACACAGCAATGATTTTATCTACGAAGAATGAATAGCCACTAGATAAGGAGACAACTTGCTTCTGGTGGATAAAGCAACTTGCTTTCAGTGTATACAAGTGACTGTGGTAAACTTAGGAAACATGCCAATAACTCAGCTTGGTTTAAACTCAACTGGTAGAGGGAAACACCAACCATATGAAATGAGTTGCAGAGGTAACTAGGTAGGGGTCATAGCTTCAATTGTCGAATATGTGACACCAAAGAGTATAGAACTTGCTCTGAAAATGTGATGCACTATTCATATTGGCATTTAAGAGAGACCGTTCTCTTACCTTCCCTGTGGAGTGTGGGCTTGAGAAGGGTAACAATGGGACAGGGACATCAGTTATTAGTTTTTCTATAAAAACATGAAAAATAATGCCATTTCTAAATGAAGATTATGACAATAATTATAAAGAGAATAGTAAGTTTGGACATTTAAAAAGTAGAAAGGACAGGATAAGATGGATAGAATACAAATAGAAGTAAGTAGTCCAGAGAGATTATCAGCTTTTGAGCTTGCATACTACATTTTGCTAATTCTCTTCATCTTTCCCTATTGTTATGACTACTCTCCCAATAAAACAAAAATGGCATTATGCTTTACGTATTGTTTTGTATCCTATCATATTATGAACATCTTTCATTGTAATAAACATGGTATAAAATATCAATTTGAATAATTTTCAGTGTTTCATAGTATAAATGTAGAATAATTTATTTAATGTTATTATTGACATTAGATTCTTTACTGTCTTTAAATGTTACAAACCATGTTATAATTATCTTTAAAAACAAACATGTATTCATGTTCTTATTACTATTTGAGGATATTTCTAGAAAAGGAATTGCTGCCTTTCAAAGCCTTCTGATAAATAGTGCCAAATTGTTCTTCAGAAGGTTTATATCTTAAGATAATCACAAAACTACCTACTTTTTGATTTGAGGTGTTTTAGAAATTCCACTCTGTGAAAGAAGCTTTCTCATAATAAGGTAAGTTCTAGTGGCATAAATGTAAATGTTTTTATGACTACTTCTACCTTTGCCTAATTTCTACATAGATATTTGGAGCATTAGAGATTTTTATATTTCTAGTGAGAAGTGTTGTCCTTTGCAATCCTGTATGTCACTATTGGTTTTCCTTTTGATAAAATAGAAAATAATTTCAAAATTCAACTTCAAAATTTATTTTTATAGTATTTATTAATTGATAAATTAGTAAATTTGTTTATCTACTAGCCAACAACTCAACAAAAATGTATTGGAAACTCATACTTATTCTAGGCAATGTGGACTAAACTACCCTCATTCAGGTAGTTTACATTCAGCCAGTAATCATGATGATAATGATGATAACAACAGGATCTGACATTACGTGGTGTGCTTCCTATGGGTCAAGTGCTGTTCTTTAAACAACACGATGAAGCAATTAATATTTTTATCCTTATGAAGGAGATAAAAAATATAAGATGTTTCAATGACATATAGTATGCATTAAACTGCTGTAAGTCACAGGGTATGGGAGGAATACATTGGAAGGGTTCCCAACAGTCTTGCAAGGGTAGGTCTTTGCACAGGTTTCCTGAAAGAGTCAGTACCTAAATTATGACATCAAAGTTGTAGAAGAGTTAGTGTATTTGCTCTGAACCCTTTAATTAAAAAAAGAAAAAAAACATTTCAGGAACCTCATATTTGCTTTCAGTAATATCTACATTGAGGAAATGTTGCTTGTGCACTTTGAGAAAATGTGGCATAGGGTATGATTCTTGAGACTTCTTTCTGAGAGTTTATTCATTATTTCCACTCCCATTTTACATTCAGCTACACTACTTCTGCATTTTGGCCCTATTATTCCACTAAAAGAGTGTAAGTCAAGGTCACCAATGACTTTCAAATTGGAAAAATTCAATGTTATGTTAAATGTTTTGACTCTCTTTCATTTTACCTGCTCCACATCCTCCACCTCTGATAACTTCTATGAGTTTTTGTTTTTAGATTTCACATATAGATAAGATCATGCAGTATTTGTCATTCTCCATCTGACTTATTTGACTTAGCCTAATGGTCTCAAGTTCTATCCATGTCACAAATAGCAAGATTTCCTTTTTTTTGTGGCTGAATAATATTCCATTGTGTGTGTATTTATAGATCTTTTATTATATATTTTTTATGCTTTCTTCCATCAATGATGGTAGGTTGCTTTCATATCTTGGCTATTGTTCATAGTGCTGCAATAAATTTGGGGATGGAGATATATTCTTGAAGAAGTGTTTTCAATTGTGTATTCATGGTTAAATACCCAGAAGTGGAATTGCTATCAATGTTAATTTTTCAGTTCTTATGTTACTTAGCATCTTTCAGAAACTTAAAACCATTCACTATTCCTTCCCATTTAAAAGTCTCTGCTAATCATCTGATCCTCTAAACCAGAAATCTGCAAACCATTCTGTGATACTTACTTTCCCTCACCCATCTCATTTATAAACCTTGTCTTTTTCCCTTTCTTTTTTTTTAAAGTTTGTATTTTCGTTTCAGTTACTTAATTGTTTCCTTTCATTTGTGTATCTATCTTTCCCACTGGACAAACTAGTAGGCCCTATTTGGTATAATTTTTAATCCAGTCTTAATATGGCTACCATATTCTCCAGGCTTTCATACAAATAGGGTTTAGAAAATGAAGATTCATAGCCAAGATTTGGGGCAAATCACACAATTGAGGTACTTCTAGTATTTCATTTTAGTTGCATCTGAAAACTGGTGAATCAGAGACAAACTACATATTCAGTGCTCATTAACTCTCCTGGGCTGATTTATCTGGTTAATTCCACTGGCTTATAGGAAGCTTGGGTTGGGGTCTTTTCTCCAGCACACCAATACTGTTGAACTTTGGGAGAGACACTGAAGCTCTAGGATTAGTTTTATTATATGTAAATTTGGGCTAATAATAGTACCTACCTTATAAAATTATTTTGAGGATTAAATGATGCATATAAAACACCTAATTTAGTGTTAGGTGTAGTGTAATTCCACAAGACTCTTACTAGTAGTAATAGTGGTAGTAGTAGTGGTAGTAATAGTAGTAGTTATAGTTGTTCTAGTTCTTTTATTATAATTACTACTACTTATTTGGTTGGTAACCCTGTTCTTCAGTTTTCATGATTTGGGCCCTAGGATTATAGTCTTTTCACTATCCAGTAAGAGCAAAATCTTTGAATCTGTGGCTGCAGGCTGGTTGACTTTGGAGTTGTAGCTTTGGCTTAGATATGAGACTGCATTGTCACACCTGCAGACTGAACATCCAGATTGACTGACACATTCCTTAACCTGCAACTTCCTTGGGATATTTTGGCCTCAGTTCAATTTCTAGTACTTATGTAGAGCTCGTGTTCTGAGCCCACATTTCTCACATTGGTGAACTGATTCCCTCTAATCTCCACTTGGCTGTCCTTTCTCAAGGGCTTAATTGCTACCTGGCTTTTGCATATCTCAAGCATTAACATGTCTCCACTAATATATAAGATGATTTTCAAGGACAGAGGAGAACTCTTCCTTCTGATGGGGGAAATAAAGTGTTCATGGAAAGGTGGCATTTAATATGTATTTTAAAAGTTGGATGCAATCTGAGTTGGAGATGATAGAAATATAGAGATGTTTCCGGGGATGGGTAGCAGCATGAGTAAATTGTTGTGGCACAAAAATGAGGTGACAGGTGATGGCCCTGGTTCCTGAATTTCTAGTTCAACTATACTTACATGTGGCTATTGCTGCTGAAATCCATATTATTGGATCCAGACTTGACTCCTATCTATTCTCCACCTGATTCCAAACTAAATTGACTCAAAGATTAAAACCTGTCATATTTCTTTTAACTATTGTGACTATGTATCTATCCAAAAAGGCATTGAAACTTGGAAAAGTACCCTTTGTTTTTATGAGTTTTCTTGCAATTTTTCCTATTTCCCCATGATTTGTTTTCAACATCACTGACTGCATCCCTCTTCTGTATAGAGCTAGCAAGTGATATAGGTAAGGTGAAGAGACTATTGAAATGATAGATATCTGAATTTGCTCTGATTGGGCAAATTCTTTCCATTTCAGGTCAAGTGTTGGTAAAGGACAGCCTGTGGCCAAATCTGGCCTGCCTCTTGTTTTTATTCTACCTTCTGTGCTAAGGGTGGTCTATACATTTTTAAGTTGGTTAAAAAAAGATTAAATGAAGAATAATATTGCAAGGCACAAAAACTATATGAAATTCCAGTTTCAGGGTCCATCAACAAAGTTTTATTGGACAACAGCATAATCATTTGTTTATTGCCAATCGTTGTTTTATGCTACAATGGCAAAGTGGAATAGTTGTGACAGAGACAGTATGGCCCCAAAACTTAAAATAATTACTATCTAGCTCTAAATTTACAGAACAAGTTTGCTGACCTTTGCCTTAGGTCTTTACTTTTTCTTATAAGATATATTATGCCTGGACTGGCATTTCATGAATATTATCTTGCTTCTCTTTTTTCTTATAAAAAGGAATAGACTTTTAAAGGTATAAAGCCTGTTTTAAACACTACTGATCATGTAAGCCAAATTGTAGCTAAGCTACAAAAATGTTCAATTTTACTATTTTTTAGAAGCCTCCTCAATATTTACTGTATGGTATATAGACATAGAAACTTGCTCTAATGAAAGAAGTAACAAACACTAAGAGTGGAATAAGGATCCTAATGCATTGGCCGCATGTGAGTCCCACTGAGGTGTGGGATTGTTGTTGAGGGTGGAAATGGTGTCATCAATAACTTAATTGTTGTTCCTCAGAATCTGAAAAGGAATCCTTAGAAATGCATTTTCTGCAGCAGTAATAGTTGTTCTGACAGCCTCAATCAATTTTAACCTTTGACTAAGCACTAGGATAGTAATGTGTGACTGAGTAAATGACCCTGGGTTTATTCTGTGGTTTAAACACAATTGAATCAGATTTGTATTTTTTTTTTTAAACTGGGACTTGAGAAACAAAGCAAAGCAATTAGAAATAAAAACCATGCCAAACAGTAGGACACAATGTGTATGTCCCCACTTAGTAAGTAGATTTATACATCTACCTTCCTCATTGGATTGAGGTCCCTTCTAAAAGCCTTCATAATTCAGTTCTGTCTACTGCCTTATATAGCACCTGGTGAGTAAAGAAAAGAAGAAAATGAGAAAAAAGAGGGGAAGAGATGTTGTATAGTGATAAAGAAAGCAAAACACTTTTTTTCAAAAGCAGAGAAAAATCAAATATATGACTCAACATATGAGCAATAGTGTTGACATGTTTCTAGATTAAAAAGATGAAATTTATTTCTCTTTTGACCTAGCTGATTACATTGAGAATGTTGGTTCAAACTCAGTTTACAAGGTCTTCTCTGCTACATTCTGTTATTTTTTGACACACAGTGTTCTCTTCTTGAGTCTAATCTTTTAAATTCTGATATTGTCTACTGTCTGTTAAGAGGCGACTGTCATATTTAATAAATATCTAATTATCCCAAACCAATTTCTTTCTGGAAAAGAAATGTTGCTGTGACAATAGTTGTTCAGTCTATCGTACATTAAAAAAAAAAAAAGATTTACCTATGCAAGCACAAATTGCAAAGTTATTCTAGAAATAACTTTTTTTTTGAGCTGTTGTGTGTGAAGTATTTCAAAAGTTTCTTTGTTAATCCTCACAGCAGTTCTTAAAGGTGTATACAGATTAGGACACCAAGTCAGACACAGAGAAAATAACTTTCCCAAAGAAGGAAAAAAATGGGATATGTCTAATTCTATAGCTCACATGCCCAAATGAGAGACCTATTTATGGGTGGGATTCTGGACCTGATTTTTTGTGAGATGAAAGACCTTCAGGATAATCATTTGAAGACTAAGACCTCAGCCTTAAGGAGAAAATATCTCTGAATATTTCCTATTTTCTCCTGTAGTCTCACTTTGCTGTGAAGATGAGTCAGATTAGAGGAAATGGCTGCCGTTCTAACTGGTGTTCCACATAGAGAAGCATTTGCTTCTGTCCTAAAAATGAAGGAAGGTCTCTAGTGTAATCAGATCGGCCTTGACATCAGCGAAGAAAGACTTGAGGACTGGTTTATTGTGATTTCCCAGAAAGGAGTACTGGGGAATAACGGTATCAGTATTTTAAGGGAAACTAGTTCACATGAAGCCAAAGAAAATTAAGATTTCAAAACAGGGAAGAAACTCATAAAATATCAAAAAAGCCAACTTTTTTGATGAGACTTTTTTGATGCAGTATACCACTATTATAAGCATCACTGAAATTATGTTAAATTTGTTATTTTTACTTTAAAGAGTAGTGAAACCTCTAATATGTTTTAAAATAAACCAGGATGGGTGTTTGAAAGTAACTGAGCTATTTGAATCAGTTAAAAAAAATTATTTTCCTGTACTTTCCCAAGGAGATAATGTAAATGCAACATTGCAACATTTCTGCTAAAGACAAAATTCTATTGACTTCAATGGGCTTCAGATCAATGGAGTCATCAAGAAAAATAGCACTGATTTAAGTGCCCCTTTTTACTCTCACATGAATACCAACAGCCCGTGAAAAAACACAAAGAAATATTAATTGGATGCTGCTATGTAATAGCTTGTTTGTAGACCAAGAAAAAGGCAATTCTACTTAATTTAAAATAATATATTTTACTATCAATAAAATTATGATGTGAATTGCTAATTTTCTAGTAAGAGCAACTTACTTGGTGGAGCTTTTTTTCTGCAAAATGTTATCAGATATGGAAATGGTATGGTTAATAAAACCAAACAACAAACATAAATGAAGTATATATTTCATTTTAAAAAATTAGACAACTTTTAGAAGATTACTACAGGTAGGTGTAATATCCCTAGTTTTCTTTAAAAGATTATAATAATTGTATAGGCTGAGTATTTATCCTCCATAAATGTATGTATCTCTCTCTTTCTCTGTATGTGTGTGTGGTGGGGTAAAGGGTATAGTCTGATTTCCTGTTGGAGAAAGTATATATTACTTCTTTTATTACAGAAAAAGCAAAGTTTATCATTTAGGAGGGCAGGAAACTTCCAAACAAATCACACAGGGAGAAGGTAGGGAAAAAGCTACATTTTAACAAAGAAATATTTTAGTTGGGGACTTAGTGACCTATCATTATGAGACAAATGCTTAGGGGCATTTGTGCCCAGTTCCACAAACGAGTGCTTCAGTGTACTTCCTTCTGGAAGAAAGCTATCCAGACAACATCTTCCCATTATGGAAAGCTGGTGGGGGGATGGGCAATTTCTTGGCCATGTTCCACAGTCATTTAAATAAATCTGGTTGAGTTGGGAAATAAACTTTTATATAGGAATTCCAAGTTTTAATTAAACCATTGGTTTGAAGAGGTAACAAATTAAAGGACAATAATAGAAGTCACCATTTTGAAATTTGGTACCTGTACAAAAATTCTATTCAACTGCTAAAAATACATGACACCTCTTACTTTTGTCAGTGTCTCAACTAAATGCCTTCTATCATTTTATGAAACCTACTGGATTTCCATAAAATCATACTTAAGAAAACTCAGAGTCCTTCTAGAAGCAAATATTTGTGGACTTCAATCCCAAGGAGTCCTATTAAACATAATTGTACATTTTGAAAGGGTGAATTTTATAGTATGTGAATTATACCTCAATTTAAAAAAATAGGAAATAGAAGGACAATAGGAGATTTTTTTAATGGATATGCTGTTATGGGCTGAATTGTGTCCCTTCAAAATTCAGACATTGAAATCCTAACCCACAGTCCTTCAGATGTTACTTTATTTGGAGACCGGGATTCCAATGAGGTAGTTAAGGTAAAAGGTCATATTGGTGGGCTCTAACCGAATATGACTGCTGTTCTTATAAGAAGAGTTTAGGATACAGAGAGACACAGAGGAACTTGCTATCTGTAAGCCATGGAGAGAGGCCTCAGAGGAAATCAACCTTGCCCACATCTTGATCTCAGACCTTCAGCTTCCAGAACTGTGAGGAAGTGAATTTCCATTGTTTATGTCTCCCAGTCTGTGGTACTTTGTTATAATAGCCCTCAAAAATGAATATACTTGCTGTCATAATTTTAGTAGTTTTAGCTGAATTTCTTTTATATCTGTTTATATAAAGCAGCATATAGTTTATGCTAGACAGTCTAAGGTGTCAGAAGTTACTGCCTTCCTCTTTTTCAGATGTTTTATTTGTTTACATCTGTTCAGATAGTGCCATTGAAATGGAAGCCACTTGTTTTTAACTTTTAATATATTGTATTACTCTTAATATACTTGAAATAATTTCTTTAGTGATTTCCTTTTCTTTGTCATTAGATGTAGTGATTAGATTTTATTGTAAGCTTGAATGATCTATTTAAACAGTGCCTTGTTGTTTACTCATTCTCATCTTTTAAATTGCCCTGATGAGCAATAAAACCAAAGAAACTGGGAGTATAATATCTGCATTTGAAGATAACATAGAGCTCTTTACCCTCCTCCTCCCCTGTACACAAACTTTGGTTTTTGGAATCATTGTCAGGGTCCACCAAGCTTGAATGGCTGGCAACAGCCTTAGTTTGGGCTTGCTTAATGAACAACGGAAAAGGAACTGAGGTCCCTTGACAGCCTGTAACCTTTACCTAAGGAGATTTTTCTAGAATTTGCTGTGTACCAATTTCTTTAAAGTAAATTCAACTGAAAGGGTTATATTCAGTTTCCCTCTTTGAAAAGATGATACACAAGCCTGATCTTCATGATTTTATCTTTACTTATTTTCTATATAAGTTTTAAAAAATCAAGAAATATGCTAACCAGCTGTTCTCAGAATTTTCTGAATTTTTTTTTCTCAGTGTGTGACTTTGAGACATGTTGGCAGAAGAAGAAGGTGTGAATATTCAAATGAATTTTCCTAGAAAGGATATAAAAATCTACTTTAAAAATTGTTTAAAAATCTCTTTAATATAACTTCTTCTCTGCTGGAAAGTGGAAGTGTATTAGGTGGGAAAATATCCCCACTGTAATAGCTACTTATGGGGGATCTACAAATATTTGCACATTTTTTCTCTTATTTACATAGTAAATACTTTCCTTCTGTCTCATAAATATAGGCATTGCCTAGGCACTGGCAATGTAGTGAGGGAGAACGATAGATAACAACTAGGTTTATGAGTAGCTTACAGTTTAATAGGGAAGACAGATGTCAAACAAGTAATGGCACAAACATATGACATACATTACGACCTAAATAATTAATTGTTGGTTTGATGTGACCCTAAGGGAGAGAAACAGATACCAAGAGAATGTGGAATAGTGAGATTTATCCTTGTCTGTAGTAAGGCTAATAAGGCTTTCCCAAAATCAGTGAGGAAGTAAGAGCCTAAATCACGCAGTGCCAGGTTAAAGATTTAGGCCTAGAATATAAGAAAAATGAGAGAACATAAAATTGCTTCAAACAAAGAAGGGTCACCATCAGAACTGCATTTTTAGAAGATTACTACAAATGCAGTGTAGAAAATGGATTGATTGGGAGTTAGATGAAAGGCAAATGAGGTGGCTCTCATCAATAGTCTGTGCTGGAGAGGATTCTGATTTCATTGTGAGTGTTGACAGTGGTGAATGTACAAAGAGAACAGAATTTGAGATGCTTAAGCAGAACTGATAGGACTTAGCATGATGTGAGGGGTAAGGAATAGAGATAAATCAGAAATGTATCCACAAATTCCAGTTTGAATAACTGGATCAGTGGGGGTGCCATTTATTAAAATAAGATGTATATTGGTTGTGCCTTGCAGACATTAAAACATTATATAGGTATCTTGAAGGTTATATGCCCCATCAATCCAAGGGTATAAGTTAGAAGTTATACAAATACTAACATTCAAATATCTCTAGTTTAAGGTCTCCTTGCTCACTTAGAAATCCCAGTCCTTTATAGTAATTTCTAGAAATGCTAAAGGATGTGTGTGTGTGTGTATGTGTGTGTGTGTGTGTGTGTGTCTATATCCATGCAACAATTTAGGACACTGGTCCTTGTTATCTTTTGCTATTCCAAAAAGCCATTTTGATGGTTTCACCCCCAAAGGTCGAAGTCCCAGCTCTCATAGCTTGTTGGGTAAATTAGAATTAAAATATTAATGTAAAAGTTCTATTCAGCTTTGGCTGAATATATATTAATTGTGTTAGAACTAAGGTCACCAAATTAAAAAATAGGACATTCATTTAAATTTGAATTTTAGATAAACAACAAATACTTTTTGAGTAGAAAGATGTCCCAAACATTGCATGGGACATACTTAAACTAAAAGTTATGTGTTGTTTTTGGAAACTTGAATTTAACTAGGCATTCTGTGATTTTAGGTAACCTGCTTAGAATGTATACCTAGAATTCTGTGTTTTCTAATGGTTACATTTATTAAAAAGATGGTTTTCTCATCCTGGAAATCCCTCAGTTGCCTATGTTTTCCAAATGGCAGAATATTCTTATTAAATATAAATATCTTTGCTTATGAAGAATACCGGGCAGTTGTCTGAGTCAAATAACAGGGTGGTAAAGAGGATTTTCCTTGTAGCAGATTTGTAAATTTCCAAGAGGGATCTAGAAGATCTGTTTTCTGTGATCATGTAGAGCAAAAATAACTCAAGATGATTCATAGACTAGATTCTGAGTTGTCCTGAAGACTAAGGGCGTTAGTTCTTTTTTTTAAAATAGTATTTGGATTATTTAAGTCTACACATTTAGGGGCATCTGCGTGGCTCAGTTGGTTGAGCATCCAACTTTTTATTTCAGCTCAGGTCATGATCTCAGTATCGTGGGATTGAGCCCCATGTTAGGGTCTGTGCTGGGCATGAAGCCTGCTTGGGATTCTTTCTCTTCCACGCTCCCTTATCCTTCCCCTGCTCACACACACACATGCATTCTTTCTCTCAAAATAAATAAACTTAAAAAAAAAAAATAAATCTATGAATTTGCTTTAAAAACAGCATTGGTTACTTCTTTGTATGTGTTATTTTCACTGTTAAACTTTTTGTGTGTTTCCTATGTAAACTAATAGATACATAGAGGATTAAAAAATTACTTAGTATGTGAGGTTTCCTTGAGTAAAAATCAATACATATGATGGTAAATTGTTGAAAACTCCAGCCATACTGCCCAAGTTTACATCCAGAGTCTACAGTTTAAATTACTTATATATTTGCTATGCTTCATATTTCTTCTACTCCAAAATATTGATGTAAAGATTTTAAAACCCCTATGAATGTGTATGTGTATATGTGGGTATGTACCTCAAACTAGCAGATGATGAGCACAAATTAACTTCAATCTTACTTGATATTTGATTTATTATAAGAAAATGTGGCCTATATAATTTCTCCTTTTTATCTATGGACTATGAATACAGATAGTATACATCTATAAGCAAAATGATTATGATAGTTACTCTATAGGTCAAAGCCATCCTGGCTTTGTCTAAGATGAAGGGAAACATATTATGATATGTTAAGAGATTAGTTGAGAGCATATATATTCTATAGCTTTTGTTCTCCCTGTGAGTGAGAAGCACTTAAGCTGGTAAGAATGAAGGGAAACAGGTGAATAAAGGCAATCCTGTGGATGCCACCATCACTGAGAAAGGAATGTGTCTACAGAAGCACGATGAATTATGGAACTACACTGAGACCCTCCCTCAGGCTGGGGACCATGAATTTGTAGTAGAAATAGGATGCATAGTGTTATAGTTTTCTCCAACACTGCTCAGTGATTCTGTAGAAAATTTGAGTTGTTGAGGGGAAAGCAGAGTGAAAAACCAGAAGAGGGTAGTAAGTTTCTAGCATGGGATCGGGCAGTTAAAGTGATGGATTGGCAAGAAAGCGAATCCAGTCCAACTCTGGGAAGACTGGGGGGTGATTGTGGAATTGAATAGTGGCTGTAGGATGGTAAAAGGGCAGAGGGAGCTGGAAGCAAAGGGTCTATGGTCAGAAACCAGGATATTGGCATGTAGAAGCTCAGAAGTGAAGTAGTCCTATGTGAAGACATGATCGAAGCACAGCCATAAAAGTGAGTTCCTGGATTGCAGTAGAGATAGAATCATGGAAAACCTTGAGGGATGCTTAGGTGAGGCTTTCACCATCCTAGATATGAAATTAAAGTCAGGGAACTATACAATTTCATCTACTTTTGACACTGCTGTAGCATCCCATTTTCCTGGTTTCCCACAAACCATTCTGTCTTGGTTCTCATTTTACCTCCTTGACTCTTCTATCATATCTTCTTGGCACATTGTCTATTTTGGCTGGGCCCTTAAAGATTCCCCAAAGCCAAATTCTTGGCCTTTTATTCACTAAAGATCATAAAAAATCCTGGGAAGATAAGAAGGGAAAGAATGCTAACAGATAAAATAGACACAAAGATGTCAGGGATTGGCCGCCTGCAAGGAAAACAGTGTGAATAAAAAATCCTTAGAACCCCAAGCCAACAGCATAAAACTCACCTGCAAAAGAGTGATTTTCAAATGATGTTAGATTTCTCATTAGTCACTATTAGCAAGCATGTTGGGGAATACAAGAGAGGAAGGCTGTCAGAGTTCTAAGTGAAAATGATTTTGAGATTAGAATTATAATCTCAATCAAATTATGAATCAGTTTAAATGAAGTCATTTTTCTATATGCTGTAATTGGGAAAGGTAATTATGCATTCTTTAAGACAAAGTGATTTGAAGGTATATTCCATAAAATTATGTTAAAAAAGAGATATAATACAATAAATAGTGGAATTGAATCAGGCATCAAATTAAAAAATCACAATATAACAGTTGGTCTCTTTTTAAAAATTTGGTGCAAATTAGAATGGTTCAGTGAGTAAGAATAATGTCTTCAAGAATGATAAAGTTTTTGAAATCGAGACAGATTAAGTACGAAGCTACAGACATCAGGAATATCCTGAAGAGAATATATGTTTATTCTCCCACAAAGAAAAAAAAACAGGGAGAAGCAGCCTCAAAACTATAAAAGAAAACTAATATATCAAATGAGAGGTAGAATGATATGAAAAATAGCTTGAGCTGAAGGATAGGCCTTTTGATCTTGATGCCAGGAATATTCACCTTTGAATAATATAAGAAAAAATATGTATTATCATTATATTACTTGGTAATGAATAATATCTGCATATTCATAACAGTTTAAACTATTTTATTGACTTTCAATTTTAATCAACCTACAGACAATGTATGGGAGATATTCTGATTAAAAAACAGAATGTGAATTCTATTAGCCTTGACAATGTAAAAAAGTGAAGTTATACTGACCGTGTACTGGAAGAAGGAGAAGGAAGGATACAAGTCTTCCTAATATTGGAAAGATAAGATATTTATTAAGATAATGATGCCAACAAAAGACACCTCTCTCCCCCCAACCCCTCATACCAAAATAGGAGAAAGAGAGAATGCATTTATCTGTGAGTAAACATGAGAGATTGATGTGTGTGTAAAGGTAGTATGGAAATGTCTACAAAGTCTGGACAGATTTCCACACAGATTTATACAGAAAAGTCAGAATAATGAAAACTTCTCTTATCTCCTTCAGAGATAAGAGGAATAACCTTGTGAATGTCTCCTAAATAGCTTGTCAGAGACTTCTCACTTAATCTTGGACATGTATGTTCACAGTTTCAAGGATCACACAGCCCACAACCTTGCAGTGTAGGGACTAAAAGATTTGACATCTTATCAGAGTTATTAGGCTTTCAAGGTGACACTCGAAGGAGGACAGGGTTGGGATACAGTCTCCTTCCTTCTCTTTATTAAAGAAAGGAAGCTTAATCTTCTTACCCTTCTGATTTGAAAACTTGGCCATTTTACTTTATGTAGCTTCATTTTACAAAGTGAGGAGTCCAAAGATATAGTTCATGGTTGATGGAACAAAAAATTAAAATTTAAGTGTAATATATGTTATGAAGGCCTAGGTACTAAAAATAACAATCTAACTAGAAAAATTGAGGAAGGGTGGTTGGAATCCTGTGAAATAAATCCTCATCTCCCATGACTGAAAATCAATGGAAATTATCTAAGGGTGATAAGTTAAGAAATAGCCATGTAAGCATATTATTTAGCAGTATGAAGGTAACCTACAGGTCAACGTAACACAGAAATATTAACAGGTGATGGCTTTCAGGAATATAATTAATTATTATTACTTCTATTGATTCAGAATGGTTAACAAAATGAATGTTAAAATTTGGTCATTTTAAAAAAGAAATATTTGAAAACTTAGAAGTTAATGTTCCTGTCACAAGAAGTAAAAATAAAAATGTGGCTTTGACATTTTCATTTCCAATTAATTAAAATTTTCTATAGCTCTTAAGAAGAGTCTTAGTGAGTATGAATTCTATGTATTTTGTCCTGTATATTGATCACAAAGTACTTATTAGTATTTTGAGATGTAGGATATTTCTAGTTGCTATAAAGCTTTGTGATTTTATACACACACACACACACACACACACACACACACACACACACACAGAAGATGAGTAAAGAAAAATTTCAATTCATGTATTTTCTAGCCAATGAAAAATGAAAGATTATTACCTGTACTGGAGCAAATACAAGGAAGTCATTCTGTCAACAATGACTATATATAATCTCCATCTCTCGTCGACGTTCTCTGTTTCCCTCCCTCTATTTCTCTTTTCATCCATCCACTCTTGGTGCACACACCTTTATCTGGTAGTTACCATAAAAAATATCCTCACACAGTTGATGTCAAGTGATTTTAAAAAGCAATAATAATGCATTATGCTATTTCTTCCTCTTTCTAATGTAAAGTTTCAAGCAGTTAATCAATGTCAGAGTGTGTGAGATACACTGTTTAACAAATGTATCACATAGAAAAGTTATCTGGCTCAGTCGCCTAAGAAACCAAGGAGGAAAGAGCTAATAATTCCCTGAGAATTGTTGGTTTTGATAGAAGCCATAGTTTTCTCCCCATCCAAAATTTAATCATCCATCTCTTTTCCTAACGTTTCTTTTAATTGTCCATTGGCTGTATTTTTCAGAGGATATAACTTTGAACAAGATTTAATTTATACAATAAGCTTGAGAACCTATTAAGACAAGACAGCACTTTCTTAGCCACTGTGGAGAACTGAAATGTGTACATTTGATTTCTGCTCTCAAGTACTTTATACTACTGTGGTTGTAAGGCATATAAGTAACTGTGAGGTAGTGTAGAATGCTATATATTTTAGAATAAAAGGAATAGCATACTGTGGATGTGAGGAGTAGGCAGAAATGAATTAGGGATGAGATAAGAATTTCAGGAGGCTTCCTGGAAGGGGGTGATATTGGATAGAGCCTTTATGGATATGGATAGAAGTTGGTGAGTGAGATTTTCTAGGCAGAAAAATAGGGTGAATAAAGGTGGAGAGATGTGGAAGCAAATGAGTTTGGGGAATTGAGCACTCTAGTTTGTCTAAAGTTTTAGGTCTAGTTTTTGGAAGTTTTTAGAGGACTAAATATCTCTACTTTAGGAAGCATGAGGTAATGAGAGCTAAGACTAGATCAATAGGTAGAGGTAAGTTTGTGGAGAGTCTGAAAGTCAAGCATTGTGGACCTTATTAACCAGGCAACTTCAAGGTCACTTTCCTAAGTGACAAGTAGGAGAAAGAACGGCATCAGTGAAGATCAACAGAAGAATTGGCAGAATAAATTAATAAATATTTGCCATTTCTACCAAATTTACTTGTTGCCCTTTGTTCTCCTCCTAAATCCATGTGAGAAAAGTGGATTTAAAAATAGTTGTGTCCTTCCAATACCTATGCACATTTACTCTCTGCAACTTCTATTTAGTTTTTTATTACCTCTTTTTTTTTTTTTTACAAAAAATTCTTAACATAGAGTGCAATATTGTTTTCAGGAGTAGAATTCAGTGATTCGTCACTTACATACAATGCCCAGTGCTCATCACAAGTGCCCTCCTTGGTGCCCATCAGCCATCCAGCCCATCTCCCACCTCTCTCCATCAACCCATAGTTCTCTATCATTAAGAGTCTTGTGGTTTGTTCCCCTCCTACTCTCCCCACCCCTTGCATATATTCATCTATTTTGTTTCTCAAATTCCATGTGTGAGTGAAATTGTATGGCATTTGTCCTTCCCTGACAGACTTATTTCACTTTGCATAATATACTCTAGTTCCATGCAGGTCATTGCAAATGGCAAGATTTCATTCTTTTTGATGACTGAGTAATATTCCATTGTGTGTAGGTATGTGTGTATGTGTGTGTGTGTGTGTGTGTGTGTATATTTACATGTTCTTTATCAATTTATCAGTCTATGGACATTTTGGCTCTCTCCATAATGTCACTATTGTTGATGATGTTGCTGTAAATATTAGGGTACATGTAGCCCTTCAAATCTATATTTTTGTTTTCTTTTAGTAAATACCTAATAGTGTAACTGCTGGATCATAGGGGAGTTCTATTTCTAGTTTCTTGAGGGAGCTCCATAGTGTTTTCCAGAGTGGCTGCAACAGCCTGCATTCCCACCACCAGTGCAAGAGTGTTCCCCTTTCTCTGCATCCTTGCCAACCAACACTTGTATTTTCTTGTGTTGTTAATTTAAGCCATTCTGACAGGTATGAGGTAGTATATTATCATGATTTTTATTTGCATTTTCCTGATGATGAATGATGTTGAACATCTTTTGATGTGTCTGTTAGCCATCTGGATGTGTTCTTCTGAAAAATGTCTATTTGTGTCTTCTGCCTATTTCTTAATTAGGTTATGTGCTTTTCGGGTGTTGAATTTGATAAGTTCTTTATGGATTTTGGATACTGACCCTTTATCAGATATGTCATTTACAATTATTGTCTCCCATTCTACAGGCTGCCTTTTAGTTTTTGTTGATTGTTTCCTTCACTGTGCAGAAGGCTTTTATCTTGATGAGGCCCCAATAGTTCATTTTTGCTTTTGTTTCTGGAGACACGTCAAGTAAGAAGTTGCTGGGGCCAAGGTCAAAGAGGTTGTTGCCTCTATCCTCCTCAAGGATTTTGATGGCTTCCTGTCTCACATTTAGGTCTTTCATCTATCCATTTTGAGCTTATTTTTGTGTATGGTGTAAGAGAGCGGTCCAGTTTCTTTTTCTCCATGCCACTGTCCATTTTCCTCAGCACCATTTCCTGAAGAGACTGTCTTCATTGAATATTCTTCCCTGCTTTGTGGAAGATTAGTTGGCCATACATTTTGCAGGTCCATTTCTGTGTTCTCTATTGTGTTCCATTGATCTATGTGTTTGTTTTTGTGCCAGTACCATACTGTCTTGATAATGACAGTTTTGTAATGTAGCTTGGATTACAGAATCAGGATGCCTCCAGTTTTGTTTTTCTTTTTTAGGATTGCTTTGGCTATTCAGAGTCTTTTTTGATTCCATAGAAATCTTAGGATACTTTGTTCTAGCTCTGCAAAACAAAGCTGCTGGTGTTTTGATAGAGATTGCATTAACAGTGTAAATTGCTTTGGGTATAGACATCCTAACAATGTTTGTTCTTCCAATCCATGAGCATGGAATGCCTTTCCATTGTTTTGTGTCCTCTTTAATTTCTTTCGTAAGTGTTCTATAGTTTTCAGAATACAGATCTTTTACCTCTTTAGTTAGGTTTATTCCTAGGTATCCTCTTGTTTTTATTATAATTGAAAATGGGATCAGTTCCATGATTTCTTTTTCTGTTGCTTCTTTATTGGTGTATAAAATGCAACAGATTTCTGCAGGCTGATTTTATATCCTGTGACTCTGTTGAATTCATGCATTAGTTCTACCCATCTTTTGGTGGAGTCTTTTGTGTTTTCTACATAGAGTATCATGTCACCTGCAAATATTGAAAGTTTGACCTCTTCTTTACCAGTTTGGATGCATTTTGTTTCTTTATCTCTCTGCACCTTTTAAATGGAGTTCATAGAAACCAATGAAAAGCATAACCAAATTTGCTCTCTGTACATGCCCTGTGTATTCTGATGTTCCCTTTGCTATCCTGTTCTCTCCTAAGCATCCTGATGGAGACCAGCCCAGCTAGCACATGATGTTCTTTCCTACCTACCTGATTGTCTAGTTGTTTTGGCAAACCGAGTTTCTTCTTAGCTTATTAGAATTTCTTCCCTATAATATTCCCCAGTCAGTCCCTGAAAGAATTTCAAGTAAAACACAAGCTGATCTGTAGTCGATGGAACAAATAAGAGTTAAGAATTAATCTTTGTTTTATGTAGCTAGAAAGTCATGCAGTCAAATTCAATTTCAGAAAAATACTTAAAGAGAAGGGATTGATAGTTTTTATTTCCCTAATTCACACACTAATCTTTAGGGACAATTGTTATGATAATCCATTATTTACTATTTCTATGCAGCAGCAATCTCAAAGAAGATGAGAAAGAGAGTAAAAATTATATTTTATTAGAACTGCTCACAGTTGCAGTAGTGACTAGCTGATATTTGATTAAGGATCAGTCAGTATTCTATTATATGCATTAGGCTTGGTTGGCCCTTAAAATCATACTAGGTAAAAACTAGAGAAATAAGCTTTCAGACAAGGAGAGCTTTCTGAGAAAAATCATTTACTTTAAACTGATTATTTTGGTATAAATTTTCAATGTGGTGGCTCTAATAGGATTATTGAGCAGAGAATTGAATGCTTTTTCATTATTAAAGAAGAGCCGTTAAAAGTTGTGGTTTTTCAGGTGGCTTTTTATTTCCTTTGCAACTGAGTTGATGCTTTCTGTGAAAATGCTTTGTGGCTCCACATTTCCTTTGTAGATTATTAATAAGCTCTGAAAAGTTTGGCATAAAAATAAAATTATATTTCCTTGAAAGATAGAATTGAATCTCTATTTTATTTTAAAAGAAATTTGATATGTTTAGCATGAGGGAAGCTAGAGGATAAAGTATAATGACTTCATGGCACTAATTAAAATATCTCTAATAAAGATCTTAAGTTGAGCACCATAGTTTAAAATCATTTCTGTTACATATTATCTTTGCCTTTCTATTTTATTTATTTATTAATTAAAACTTAAAAAAATTATTTTCTGAAATGTTTGTTTGTTTGTTTGTTTTGAAAGAGAGAGAGAGAGAACATAAGCAGGGGAGGGGCAGAGAGCAAGAGAGAGAATCCCAAGCAGGCTCTGTATCATCAGTGTAGAGCTCCATGCAGGGTTTGACCCTATGCACCATGAGATCATGACCTGAGATGAAATCAAGAGTCGGACACTTAACTGACTGGGCCATCCAGGTGCCCTTGCTTCTCAATTTTCATGTTATTTGGGCATATTTAATGGGAAACTTTGAGATATCTTTATCGGATTTATTTATCTAATTTTGTTTTATCAAATATTAATATAAGCATACCCTTCATGGTAAGAAAATTTGTAAAAGAAGATTTCTATGTTAGTGTGAAAATTAAGGATATTGCTAATTTGTCTTGTTATTGGTTAATAAATATTTTTGTCTATGTTTTATTTTTAGTTAGCAGGGCCAGAATTATTTTTGTACTGAACAGATGAGGAGGCCACAGAAAATTAGATGATTGTGTCAATATGATACCAAGAATAAATGATTAAGCCTAGAAGTAAAACCTTCAGATTTGTGGTTTAATACTCTGAAAAATTCTGCCTCTTGCTATTAAATCAAATTTACAGTGTAATTGGCATAATAGTATGGACACCAGTTTTGGGAAAAAGCACAATGACATTATTATAGCAAGTTCCAAAATACGGCATACTCTGATGATATAAACTATCATACAGGCTACAGTATATTGATGATAAAAAGCAAAGTGTATTGGTTAACATGGAGTTAAGTCAAATGATTTTGAAATGTAGCTGGACTCAAAATACGTGTGTATATGTGAGCATATATGTTTGAGTAAGTTTGATAACATAGCATATATTTTGCCATTTATTTATTTATTTATTTATCTTTGATATGTCTTACCATAGATAAACAATGAACTCTTTGGTAAGGACAGGGACCACTTGATTTTTCATCATTTACTCCTGGTGTCTAATGCAATGCCTCCATCTGCAGTCCTTTAGTAAAAATCTGTTGACTTAATTGCATTAATAAATCTTTCTTCAGAGTGAAAGGGGCTCTTTGGTTTCCTTTTCTCCCCTATAACACTTATATACATGCTTTCAATAGCTATATATAATAGTATGGCTGAAAGTGGACTTTTATAGAGTAGCACCCTACTAAAGGCCTTTGAAGTTGCATGCCCTACCATTTCCTACCAGGAGAGGTAGAATTGGACAGAGGATCATTTCCTCCCACAGTCTGAGTCCTAAGCCAAATCTTGCTATTTTCCCAATGTGTGTTAAGTAGCCCCAAGACCCATTTTTACAATGGATTAACTGTTTGACAATTTTCACTAGTTCCTATTCATATTCTGAAAGAGCTCCAGTACCACCCAGACATGCACGTAAAAGTGTTTCAGTCCCATATGTTCATTCTTCACGGGAGATGTATTCCATTACTCACAATAAAAAAAAAAGTGGAAAATGTGTAAATCTCTTATATAAAGGCCTTAGCCAGAAACAGTTCTATCTCCATGGAATTTCATAAATCTTATCCAATTTATAAGCAAGAGCTGTACAATACTCCAGTGATATTTCCAAAGCAATCCCTTATCATTTTCCTTAAGATTTTTTTCTCAGTTTTTTTAATATTTTCAAAAGACTCAATGCTCCCAAATATCTAGGCCTTAGAGAAATTACAATTGAATTTTAAAAGATTACAAATGCTCTATTATTTAAAGTTTATAAAGGTACTATCATTACCACAGAGGAAAAATAAAAGCATGTACAGTGTGATTTTTTTTTCCTGCAAACTTGAACAAGCTCTAAGTACCCTACTTGGCTGCCATGAGGAGAAGAGATTCTCTGAGTCTGGTGCAGGAGATAGATACCTGTTGTAGATATCATAAAGGGAGAGGTAGAGAAGACAAGCTTCCAATTTTGGCTCAGAATTACTCCTAACAAATATTCTTATAAAAAATAAAGTTAGAAAGACTGAACTGGATGGAATATAAATTTGCAAAGGAGTCAATAGACATTCAATAAATGAATAAAATAAAAAGGAAAAAAAGAAGGGAAGAAAGGGGAAAAAGGGAAGAAAGAAGAGAAGAAAAAGAAAAAAAAGAAGGAATGCAGGGAAAAAAGGAGGAAGGAAAGGAGAGAGGAAGGGAAGGAGGAAGGGAGGAAGGAAGGAAAAAGCAACTATGTTTCATTTCCCTGGGAAGGCTTTGGTTTTGATGTCTCTTCTTTGCCACCTTCTCAAACGTTATCTCAGTTTAATTGTAATTGATTTTCTGAGAACACTTTAAATATCCTTTTAAAAAACGTCAGTGGCTTTAAGTGTTGTTTCAATTTCCATCACAGATGTGTTGGTCCCTTGAACTAAAGAAGCCTGGAAGTATAAACAGGTGCTAAATGCAACATCAGCTTTTATGAGAAATGTGAGTGTATTTCAAGCAACCCCTGTAGAGCACAGTTAAATTCTATAACTTTCATTTATAAAGAAAAGTTCTCTATTTTAAAGAAAGAGTAATAAATAATGCTTTTATAATTATAGAATAAATGATGAGAGGCATGATCCTAAAATATAAGTAAACACATTATATGGTTTTGTTTATTTAAAGTTAAAAGCAGAGACTAGATAGAAGGAAATACGTGATTTTTTTTCTCATCTTATTAATTCTGCTGGTGGAGAGAAGGAGATATTAGATTCAGGATTCTGATAAAATGTAACTTGAACAAAATGTCCATTGCAATCACACTACTGCTACCCTTCCCACTAGAAATCACTGAACAATTTGAAAATTGAGGAAGACCACAGAAAAGTGACTTGTGATGCCAAACTTTTTATATAAAGTCTTTGAACTGAGAATAAGCTCCAGAAGGGATACGATTGCATAAATGATTTCAGCATTGTACAAGTTATGCAAGATTGTACAAGTATGAAATCTAGTCTAGGAGTTTAAAAAATGGTCGCTTATTAACTTTCGTAATATTTAGAATTAAATGTAGTGCTATTTCAAATATATAATGATGTGTGTCTTTTATACATGTATATAAATCTATATAATACACTTGGCTCTCATTAGTCGCAGTGTTTATGTCCTATGTCTCTACGAACCCTAAGGTAGTGAATACTGAACCATTTCTTCTAGGGGAAGTCCTCTGATCACAACATTTTCATTAAATGATCAGTACATAATCTTGTTTTTTGTGGTTTTCTGTGTGTTTTTGTTTAAAGATACTTTGTACAGTAGAAAGTGTTGATTTATGAATATTGAACTCATGACCAACCACACTGTAACTCAAGCCTCAATGATGCTTATTTCATGCACATATTTTCTCCTTAAGGCACATCACAGCCTTCCCAGGCCTGGAAGCAGGAGACAGCACTGAGCACTATTCTTGGGGGCCATTGTACACAATGTAATCACCAATGAAAAGTACAAAAATGTGAAAAAAGTGGCACTCGATAGACCCCAACAAGGACACTCATCGACTGTATGAGAGTTGCAATAAGAAAGCAAAGTGTTGTCTTATTTCATCTCAGTTGGGAAGGTACACACCATGTGACTCAAGTTTTTCAAAATCCCGTATATGCACGTGCCCATACATGACAATGAAGGATTCTAAGAACCTCTTTTGAGGCTACAAATAAACTTTAGCGAGCAGGCAAATTCACAAATACAGAATCCATGAAAAATGAGGAATGACAATGTGTGTCTCTGTGCGTATGCATCTGCCTAAAGAATTATTTATTTTTCGATGGTAACTGCTCTGTGAAAGAAAGTTTTGCTAAAAAAGAAAAAAAAAGGAAAGCTGATTTTCAACACAGATTTCTCTAAGGATTTTGAAAAATTCATAGTGTCACAAATGTCTACCACCATGGGTGCCACCAACCAAAAGTTCCTAGATAAACAACTTCTCTTCCTACCTCACAACCCCTAAAAATTATTGATCACTTTTCTGTACTGACAGTCACTCCTTTCTAGAAAGTCTTCTAAATGGAATCATATTTCATGTAGCCTCTGGTGTAACAGGATTCTCTCACAGACAGTTGTGACACTGAGGCTTTTCTTTCTAGGAAGCAACTTTATTCATGCTGGCACTGCTCAGTTGGGTGGGTACCTGAAGAATTGAACCCCGAATGCTACGTGGCATAGTTTTTTTTTTAAAAAATACATATTCTATATCTTTGTCTTCCATGTATGGTAACATACACAAACATGGAGTCTGATTAAGTGTTCTCATGTTACAAGGTCATGAGGGATGTTGTCATGTATGCATATAGTTAGGTTGCCTTGACGTGGGTTTTTTTGTTTGTTTTTTGTTTTTTGTTTCCTCCCCCCTCCCCTCTCCTTAGCTGGGGGACCATATCACACTGGGCCTGGCTTCCTATACTTAGCATAATGCATCTGATATTCATCCGTATTAGGTACTTCATTTTTTCCCTACTATTACTGAGCATTCCATCCTATGGATGTACTACAGCTTGTTCATTCATATATTTGCTGAAGAACATATGGGATACTTCAAGTTTTTGGAAATTATGAATGAAGCTGCTTTAAACAGTCATATACAAGTTTTACTATGAACTAAAATTAATTTATCTTGGATGAATACCTACGAGTATAATTGCTGTTTCATTTGCATTCCCAACAACAATGTATGAATTTCAGTTGCTACACATCTCACTTGTTATTTATTTTTTTAATGTGTATTTATTTTGAGAGAGAGAGAGGGAGAGAGAGAGAGAGCGAGCAAGGGAGGGACAGAGAGAGGGAGTCAGAGAATCCAAAGCAGGCTCCAGGCTCTGAGCTGCCAGCACAGAGCCTGATGCAAGGCTTGAACTCATAAACCATCAGATCAAGTCCTGAGCCAAATTGGACACTTAACTGACTGAGCCACCCAGATGCCCCTGATGCTTGTTATGTTAGTTTTATTTCATTTAAATTCTGGCCATTATAATGAGCCTTTAATGATATCTCATTGTGATTTTAATTTATATTTTCTGAATAGTGATGTTGAGCAATTTTTCAAACTTATACACTATTCATATATGCTTTTTAATGAAGTGTCTATTCAAATCTTTTGCCTATTTTTAAAACAATATTGTTTGTCACCATAGTGTTGAGTTAGAAAGTACTTTACATATTCTGGGTACTAGTCTTTTGTCAGACATATGGTTTCTTTTTTCATTCTTTTCAGGGAACAAAAATTCCTAATTTTGGTGAATTTTAACCATGTTTTTCTTCTTTACATTGTGCATTTTGTTAAAAGATTTATTTTATTTTTAGAGAGTGCAAGCAGGGGAGAGGGGCAAAGGAAGAGGGAGAGAAGGTCTTAAGCAGGCTCCACGTTCAGCAGGGAGACTGACCCGAGTCTCTACCCCATGACCCTGGGATCATGACCTGAGCCAAAATCAAGAGTCAGATGCTCAACTGACCAAGCTACCCAGGTGCCCCTATATATTGTGCCTTTTTGGGTCATATCCAATGATTTGTTTTTGCCTAATCTGAGGTCACATAGATTTTCTCCAATGTTTTCTTCAAGAAGTTTCATAGTTCTTTAGGTATGATTTATTTTTAGTCAACTCTTGTATAAGGAGTGAGGTATGGATCAAGTTTTATTGTTTTTATGATAGATGAAAGCCCAATTGTGCCAACGCTACCTGTTAAAAAGCTATCTATGCTTTTTCTACATAATTGCATTTGGATCTTTTTCACAATTGTTATTTATATACGTCTGTGGGTGTATCTCCAGACTCTATATTTTGGACCTTTGATCTGTTTGTCTACCATGACACCAATACCACTCTAATTACTGTGGCCTTGTAATACATCATGAAATCAAGTAACATTTAGACTATCCTCAAAGAAGGAGCTTCACCTCTTGAAAGGGAGGAGAATCAAAGAATTTGTCAACATATTTTAAACTCCCACAGGGATCTTTTGTTTCCAATAGAGATATTTTAATGCTGCAAATTTCCCCCAAGCACCACTTTAGCTTCACAAATTTTAATATTTTATTTTTATTTACATTCCTTTAAAAATATTTTTAATTCCTTTCAGTCTTCCTCTTTGTTCCGTGAATTACTTAGGTGTAGTTTAATTGCAATATGTTTGAAAATTTTCTAGTTACTTTTCTATTGGTGATTTTCAGTTTAATTCTGTATGGCCTGAGAATACTTTGTGTGATTTCTATTTTCTTAAATATTCAAAAGTTTGTTTTGTGCCTAAGAATATGGTCTGTGTTTGTGAATGTTCCATGTGTACTTGAAAAGAATATCTATTTTGCTATTGTTGGATAGTGATCTATAAAGCTATTAGATCAAGCTGGTTAATAGGATTTTCTTTATCTTTGCTCATTTGCCATCAAATTGTTCTATCTGTGATAGAGAAGTGTTGAAGTCTTGGGTGTAAGTGTCTATTTCTTTTTTCAGTTTATTAGATTATTGCTTCCTGAATTGGAAGCTTTGTGCTAGGTGCATATACATTTAGAATTTTTATTTCTTCTTAGTGAATTGACCTTGTATAGTCATGCATTGGCCCTTTTCCTCAGTAATTTCCTTTGTTCTGAAATCTACTTTTTTTCTGACATCAATATAGCTATTCTAGCTTTCTTTTGATTTGTATTTAATCACAAAATTTGTTGCCATTCGTTTACTTTTTACATATATGTCATTATGTTTAAATTGGTTTTCTTGGAGACAGAATATCCTTGGATATTGATTTCTTTTTACTTAATTTGACAGTCACTGAATTTTAATTGTTCTGACCATTTTCATTAAATTTAATTATAAGGTGGTTGGATTTATATCTACTAATTTATTTTATTTTCAGTTTCTCCCATTTCTTTTGTCCTGTTTCCCTGTTATGGTCTTTTTTTTTTTTGGTTTTTCAAACATTGTTAGCATTTCTTTTTATTATATCTACTGACATTTTAAAACATCAATTGGCACCTTATTTAATTATCTTTGCATTGTTTCTTTTGTGTTTTCTCTAAGGATTTATAATATACACATGTACATATACTTTGTAAGAGTTAATTTTATGTGTCAACTTGACTGGGCTGAGGGATGCTCAGATAGCTGGTAAAACATTATTTCTGGATGAGTCTGTCAGGGTGTCTCGGGAAGAGATTAGCATTTGAATTGGTGGACTGATGTGGATGGCAATTATCCAATCTGCTGAGGGCTTCATTATAACAAAAAGGTAGAGGAAAGACAAATTTGCACTCTTTTCTTTTTTTTTTTTTTTTGCACTCTTTTCTTAAGCTGAGACATCCATTGTTTTTGTCCTCAGTCCTCAGACATCCCTACTTTTGGTTCTGGGGCCTTTAGACTCAATCTATGCTTTATGCCAACAGCCCTCTAATACCCAGGCCTTGGACTCTTACTCAGGCCTTTAGACTTGGACTGAATTATACCAATGAATTTTCTCCAGCTTGCAGTCAGCAGATTTCTATAATTAATTTCTCTCTGTCTCTTTCTCTCTCCATATACATAGAGAGAATATATTTACATATATTGTATGTGTGTATATACATATATATTTTTTTCATACAGAAAATACTGAATAAATGTTAGTTAAGCAGTTTTGTGTATGTTATTCCATTTTCTAATTTATAACTTTTGAAAACTGTTCATTTATTTATTTTGAGAGGGAGTGGAGGGACAGAGAAAGAGAGGGAGAGAGAGAATCCCAAGGAGGCTTCACACTGCCAGCACAGAGCCCAACACAGAGCTCGATTTCATGAACGCAAGACCATGACATGAATCAAAATCAAGAGTTGGACACTTAACTGAGCTACCCAGGCACCCCTGTGTTATTCCATTTTAAAGGTCCTATGATTTCTGTTTATTTTTCTTTTAAGTATCTGTAATCAATGTTTATTTGAACTTAGCACAGTTTAATATTTGCAAACTAACTTAAAATTTGATATTTTTATATACTTTTGGTGCAGTCTCTTAATGCGGACATGAAAAAGTCTTTTGCCCTCACTCTCTCTAGATCGTGAGAGATTGATTTCCTTATTATTTTATGATAACCAGTTCTAAAAAACCATGGTCACAAGCTCTGCTACTATCGTACAATAGCCTGTGTGGCATATAGAATAATGGTTCTTGGAAGATATCCACATTCCAATCCTCAGAATTGGTGAATATGTTTCTTAAGTGGCAAAAGGAAATTTATAGATGTGATTAAATTAAGGATCTTGAGATGAGGATATTATTCTGGATTTCCTGGGTGGGCCCAATGTAGTCAAGAGTGATCTTAAGGAGATAGGAGGGTCAGAGTGAGAAAATCATTGCAAATTTAGTTTTATACAAATAAATGTCTGTATACATACATGCAAACACACATATTTTTTTGTTACATATTTTCGGGAATCTCAAATTTGCCAATCTCAGGCATTCTAATAAAGTATTTTCAGTAATATAACTTCCAACAATTGAGAAGAATTGCCCTACTTTTTGTTTCAGTGTTTGTTTCTTATTCCTCATATGCTTATTCATTTATTTTGTTAATTCAACTCATTCACTTTAAAAAGAAATCATTGAACACTATTTCTGGACACAGCAAATCCTTGACTCCAAAGTAGATTCCAACTTAGTGGGAGACATCAGGTGTTAACTAATAACCTTAATGACAGGGCAGAATTGAATCACTACCACAGAAGAGTATATGTAGTGGACCTAGGGGATATAAGAGGGTTGATTAATGGTGCTTGGAAGGATAGAAGGAGAACATACTTGAGTTGGATCCTCCAAATGTAAAGCATGTCAACAAGTGAGAATAAAGAGAGAAGAGCTATCTAAATTTTGCTACTCATGATCCAGCAGTTCATTCTATGTCTTCTCTATCATTTGACTATTTTTTCTATAGTTCTCAAGAATTTAATGTTTTTAAAATAAAAATCAAATGTGATCATAAATATAATCATAAAGCACATTTTGTTTTTTCAGCTCCTATTATAGCTTAGTGAGACACTTGTAGAAAAATAATTAGGCAATAACTGTAGGTTTTAATACACAGATGACATACAGACAGGCCTTAGCACTGGTCATTGTCTTAATCCGTGTGGCCTATCATAACAAAATACCACTGACTAGGTGACTTAAGCAACAATTTATTTTCAAATAGCCCTAAAGGCTGGAAAACCCAAGATCGGGGTTCTGGCAAGGCTCCTTTCTTTCCTTTTTCCTTTCCTTCTTTCTACTGTTTATTTTTGAGACAGAGAGCATAGGCGCCTGTGAGTGGGGGAGGGGCAGAGAAAAAAAGAGACAAGGGATCTGAAGCCGGCTCCAGGCTCTGAGCTGTCAGCACAGAGCCGCCCCGTGCGGGGCTGGAACTCCGGAATAGCGAGATCATGACCTGAGCCAAAGTCAGATGTTAAACCAACCGAGCCACCAGGCACCTCAAGCAAGACCCCTTTCTATTGAAGGCTCTTTTCCTGGCCTGCAAGATGGCCATTTCAACCTCACATAATTAGTCCTCTGAGACTCTGTGTGTGTGGGGTGGGGGGAGGGGTGGCTGGTGGGTGTGTGTGTATGTGTGTGTTTGCGTGCGCGTGCGCGCACATACGCACGAAGAGATATTTTTCTTTTAAATTCATGAGACCTGTCAGATTAGAGCCCTGGCCTTATGACCTCATTTAACATTAGTCATCTTCTAAGGGTCCACATTTTGGGATTAGAGCTTTAATACAGGAATTTAGGGGGATATAATTCAGGTCATAGAGTTCACCTAAAAGACCAAATGGAATTAAAATAATTTTTTTTTAATGTAGTAAATGTCTGCTAAGTACCAAGCACCCTTTCTGGTCTTTGAGATAATTGTGGGACATTCTTAATTACATGGGTTAATATTTTATTGGAGAAAGGCCAAAGATTAAAAGATGGCTACTAAATAAAAACTTGTCACAATAAATTTTGTGAAATACACAAGTAGGGTGATAAAGTATACTAACTAGGAAGGGAAAGGAATACTCCTTTAGAAAGTTAACACTGTTAGCCTCTCTAAAGAGGTAATGTTTTAACAAAGACGAAAAGATTGAAATAGAGCCAGCCATCTGAATATAAGAGAAAATAATTTTCTAGGCAGAAGCAGCAGCAAGTGAATAAAACTTGAGGGGGGAAAACGTTTCATGTTCGAGGAAATGAAGAGAAGCCAGGCTGACTGAAGTGTGATGAACATTTGGCAGATAGTTTTAAGACAAGCTTGTGCAAATAGGCCAGGGTCAAGTTCTTTAAGGACTGAGAAGCAATGGTGGGGAATTAGAAATTTATTCAGAATATAATGAGAATCATAGCAGGGTTTTAAACAGAGGATTAACATAATCTTATACCTGTTTTAAAAAAGATTATTCCAGCTTGCTGTGTGGAGAATAGATTGTAGGGAAGAAAGAGATGCCAATAACCCAAATAATGCTTTCTTGTAAATTAGAAAAAGGTATCTATTAAGACACCTTATTTCTACCTGTCAGAAAATTTGTATTATCATATTATTAAGATTTTTTCAGAATATGACGACTCTTCCATCTTAAGAAATAAGTGTTTTAATAAATAAACAAATATACTATGTCTATCATAGTAATGATGGCCCTTCAGGTGCATGAACAATATTTGGAAATACTGATGGGAGCAAGGAGCCAAACTGAGAGTCTTGCATTGATCCAGCGAAAGGAGGGGGTTAAAACTCTAGGTCTTAGTGCCTAAAGGCAATAGAGAAAAGCCACAAGATTTAAAACATATTTGTAGATAAAATTACAAGGCTAATGAATACAATTAGGAAATCAAAAACAAGAAGCAAAGATTATGTAGATTCAAGCCACTGATACATAAAAGAAAATGTTTTTTATTTTAGTTTTTGTTGTTGCTTTTGATATTGGTGGTAGGAGAGGAGGAAATCAAGCCTTTTTTTGGTTCCATGATTATTGAAGGTTTAGAGGCTGCAAGAGAGCAAGGTAATCAGTGTTACTGGATATTGAGAGGTAAGATGGTGTCACAGTCATGAAGGACCTTACATACCAGCTAATTGGAGGCAAGGTATACAACAGATCATTCATTACAAGCTGCAAGATTTTTCCAAAAAACAGAAATGGAATATAATCTTTGTATTCATATATTTAACATTCTGAATTTTGATTATCTTAAGCAGGTAAAGTCATGTAAATTTGGTTGAAGAACAAATTGGAGAAGCAGCTGCTTTGGGGCTGGTAGGTAGATGCCCCTCAGGGTGCCAGGGACTCTGTTTCACTGCCATCCAGACATCGCAGCTCTTCCTCTCGACCTCATGGAAACCTCATGGCAATTGTGTTATTCTGATGTTATTATTTTATTTTTCAGATAAAGAAATTAAGGATATTGTAGACTATGAGGTTAGTCATGAAAGCAGGTCATCTAGAAGATTTTTGCACAAATTCTTTGCTAATTATGAGGATTTACTAGCTATGGTAATTTGGTGTCACCTGAGAAATTCGTGGTAGAACCTGTACTTCTGAATATTTTGACAAGCAGTTGGTACTGAAAATGGGTTGAGTGGAAAATTTGTGATATCATATCGATACTTATTTGAGTACATTCTAGTAAGTCACACACTAGTCCACTGGCATTCCATCCAGGATGTATTTCATAAACAAAAATCACTGATGAAAACTCCAGATCCTTGCGAAGATGCTTCTTGATATACTGAGGGCTGGTTTTGCTCCGTGTACATGGAAAGCTAACGCAGAATCGGGAAATGTTTTCTATGGAGAAGAAGAGTTCCGATGATCAAATAATTGGATTATGGAACGCACATGTTTAGAGGTTGTCAAAACAAATGTTATATTTACTAGGAGGGAAGTCACTCTCATCTGGAATTTCCCAGAAGAAATTGCTGCAAGTTTATAATAAGATATTATACTGTTGTTGGCAAATTAAAGGAATAGGAAAGGCTTATTTGGGGGGATAATAATTTATTGAACTAGATATAAGATAACATTTTCATCAGCATTAAATCACCTTAAAATTTTCTAAAAGTATGTTAAAAGTCTTAGAGAAAGTAAGAAGAAATAGACATTAACATTTTTTCCCTCTTTTTTCTCTTGCCATCGACTATGAAGACAATTCTAAAAATATCAGCAAAAATAATAGTTTTTATATGTGTTCATATCAAAATAAGAATTTTAATTTGGACTATATACATATATACTATCTTTAAGGCTATGTCACACCTCAAAAAAAAGAAAAAAATCTGCCTTGTGAGTGTTAAGTCACCTATCCAAGTCAAAGTCCACAAGAAAATGTGTATATTAAATTTGGGCAGGCTAAAGTGTCTATCAACAGATGAATGGATCAAGAAGATGTGGTTTATCTATACCATGGAATACTACATGGCAATGAGAAACAATGAAATCTGGCCATGTGTAGCAACATGGATGGACCTTGAGGGTGTTATGCTGAGCGAAATAAGTCAGGCAGAGAAGGACAGATATCATATGTTTGCACGTATAGGAGGATTAGGAGGAACTTGACGGAGGAACAAGGGGGAGAAGAAGGGGGGAAATGGTGGGGGAAAGGGAGAGAGGCAAACCATGAGAGACTCTTGAATGCTGACAAAAACTGAGGACTGATGGATGTGGGGGGAAGGGAGGATGGGCATGGAGGAGGGCACTTGTGGGGATGAGCACTGGGTGTTATGTGGAAACTAATTGGACAATAAACTATTTGTAAAAAAAAAAAATTGGGGCAGGCTAATCATTATGATATTATTAGTAACTGAACTCTTTGTCTCATTTTCAAAAAAGAAAAAGAAAGGAAAACTTTAACAATTAATATTGGGTTGATTCTTTCTTAATAAGTAACTAGAATTTTTCCCAGTCTTTTTTACATTATGAATTTATAAAATTCTGTTCCAAGTACTACCCAAGGCCCAGTGCCCAACTCAGCTAAACCGTGAGGCTATGCTACCAATTTTGCCAGAGTCTGGAAAGGTAGCATTATTATTATATAAACAAAATCTCAACCCCAATACTGAATGATAACATTTTGGTTGAAATGGTGCCTAACAAACTTGAGTCTAAAAGACAATATAAAAGAAAATTAAAATTAGGTGGCTTTAATTATTTCTTCTTATCTGTATTCTTTCTTTGTCTTTTTCATAGAGAGAATCCCTATAATGATGAAAACATTTAATGAGGTAAAATATTTATTTATTTATGTAATTACTGAGAGAGAAAGAGCAAGTGAGCAAAGGGCAGAGAGAGACAGAGACAGAGAAATGGGGCTCACCTGAAGCTGGACTTGTATTTTAATTTAAAGTGGGTTAAGCTTTCCTGATGTGGGACAACCATGAGATCATGACCTGAGCCAAAGTCAGATGCTTAATGACTGACTGAGCCACCTAGTTACTTGAGGTGAAAATCTTAAGGATAGTTGTAATACAGTTTTAATTTGAATATTCCTTGAACATATTAAATGGCCATACATAAATAATACAAAAACTGACATGCACCTGTGGCATTTGTAATTGTTTTATATATCTGGGTGGATATGACACCTCTTCCCTCACCTGCTTCCTTTAAAGTCAGAAGAACATTAGAGGAGCCCCTTGTTTTTCTGACCTAATTCCATATTAAGAATTCTGTATAAAGGGGTGCCTGGGTGGCTCCATCGTTAAAGCATCTGACTTCGGCTCAGGTCGCGATCTCATGATTCATGAGTTCGAGCCCTGCATTGGGCTTTCTTCTGTCAACACAGAGCCTACTTTGGAACTTCCGTTCTCTTCTCTCTCTGGCCCTCCCTCACTTGAGCACACACTCTCTCTCAAAAATAAAACATAAAAAAATTTAAAAAAGAATTCTGAATAAAGGATAAAATGAGAGGCCATACATTTGCTGTATGGATTTAATTCAAGGAAGAATAATTTGAGCATTGTAGATAACAGTGTATGCATTTGGAAAGTCATTTAATTTCTTTAAGCCTCAATTATGCATAAAATTAACTTATTTTTCTCTTTCAGGTATGTTCATTGTGTCAATTCTTGCTTTATGTAAATGTGCAAGTGTGTGTTTGTGTGTGTGTGTGTATGCAGTGCAGAGTATAGAGTGTAATTACTCAATAATCAAATGGAAATACACAAATGAATACATACATCCATATATATGTGTACTATACGCATAGCGTGTGTGTGTGTGCATGTGCATGTGTGTGTGTGTATAGTAGGTAATCAGGTAGTCTACACTGACTAGTACGATGTAGTCACTGATGGGTCATATCAGCTGACTGTGACATTTTTAAATTAGAAAGCATTTGCTGTGCCAGTATTAAGAGAAATTGAGCTTTCATGCACACTGATCACCAGGAATTTTTGAGTGAAGATATGGTGCTTGAACTACAATGCCATTTCTATGCCATGTGACCAAACTCTGACTTCTGTGAAAATATTTGAAACTTCAGCTTTACGCAGAGAAAAGACTGCAATGAGGTTCATACCAAAAAAACGTGACCCAGCCAAGGGAGGAAAAATGGCCCATAGCACACAAGCTGCTGGGTTACTTGGGCAATGATAGCTGTTAAATAAATGTCATGCCTCCATTTTTCACAGATGAATGAGTCACAAACTGATTTAAATAAAATTATGCCTAAGGCATTGGTTTTAAAATTATAAATAGGTTGTTCAGTTGATGAGTTAATTACACAGTGTCTATATTAGAATAAATATGTGAATCTTGCAAACAATTTAAAAAAATTAGAGTAGAAAAGGAAACTTACCTTTCTTCCCTTATGTATATTTCATGGATAAAAGTAATGAGAAAAAAGAATTTTGGTATTTAATATGCTGTATTCTTTCAGAGAGTAAGGCAAAAAGACCTAGAGCTGAATGCACGTGGAAGTAATGGCAGTATTATTAGGCTATCTCCTGGGACACTATTTTTTTTACTTCTTTTAATTAAACCATCTTATCAGCTCCTTTATGCTTATTCCAAAGAATAAGAAATAAAAAGGCAGAAACCCCAGCAGTTTATCAGAGTGCTAGTGGATATGTATTTCTCCTCCAGTTACCACAGATTGCTTTTATATCTGTAATAGCATTTCTGTAGCTTAAAATATAATTTAATAACACTTCCTTATGATAGATGGAAAAAAACATTTACTTAAGCTTTTCATCCCCTTCTGCTTCCTACTTGATATTTTCAAAATTCAAACAATTTCATCAACCTGGTTATTAAGATTAACTTTGAAAGTCCTTGAAATTTCTATAGGTTTCCATAATACTATCTGTGTCATAATTTTAAAAATAGTTTATTTTTCATGTTTTTTCAAAATTATGTGAGTAATATACAAAGACAATAGCTTAAAGAAAATTATAACTTTGGAGATAAAACTGACCAGCTTCTACCTACCCACTTCTCTTTTCTTTTGATACAATCATATCTTAACTGGTATATATTATTTTATTAAAAATAAACTTATAAATGAACATATATGCATGGATAGAGAATTTATAATATTGCTTTATATGATTTATACATTTACATAAATTGAAGTCTATTTTTGCACATTTGAAAAACTCTTTTTCTATTTATTTTTATTTTTATTTAATTTATATATTTTTAAATTTACATCCAAGTTAGTTAGTGTATAGTGCACCAATGATTTCAGGAGTAGATTCCTTAATGCCTCTTTAGCCCATCCCTCCTCCCATAACCCCTCCGGCAACTCTCTGTTTGTTCTTCATATTTAAGAGTCTTATGTTTTTGTCCTACTCCCTGTTTTTATATAATTTTTGCTTCCCTTCCCTTATGTTTATCAGTTTTGTATCTTAAAGCCTTCATATGAGTGAAGTCCTATGATATTTGTCTTTCTCTGTAATTTCACTTAGCATGATACCCTCTAATTCCATCCACATAGTTGGAAATGGCAAGATTTTATTCTTTTGGATTGCCTAGTAATACTCCACTGTATGTGTATATACCACATCTTCTTTATCCATTCATAGATTAATGAACATTGGGCTCTTTCGATACTTTGGCCATTGTCGATAGTGCTGCTATAAACATTGGGGTACATACGTCCCTTCGAAACAGCACACTTGTATCCCTTGGATAAATACCTAGTAGTACAATTGCTGGATTGTAAAGTAGTTCTATTTTTAATTTCTTGAGGAACCTCCATACTGTTTTCCAGAGTGGTTGCACCAGTTTGCATTCCCACCAGCTGTGCAAAAGAGATTTTCTTTCTCTGCATCCTCACCAATATCTGTTCTTGTTAGTATCTATTTCTAGAGAAATCACCAGTACATAAAATAATGAAATATGTACATAGATACTCACAGCTACAATGCTTGTAAGAGTAAAATATTAGGAACACTCTAAGCATCTATCAAAAGAAGATTGGGTAAATAAAAGGTATACATATAAGGTATATACATATACCTTACATAAGTAAATGAGAAAAAAAGTGATTTGGTTTAACATAGATAAATCTAAAAGCAATTTTTGCATAAAAATAAGAGTTGTTCCATAGTGCATTCAATAATGCATGAATATCTATGTACATATTTCATTATTTTATGTACTGGTGATTTCTCTAGAAATAGATACTAATAAGAGGAGATGTTAGACCACTTTTTTAAATAGTAGTCACATTTTGAACTTTTTTACATGTTGCCTAATTGCTTTCCAAATTGGTTGATCAATTTCCATTCTTAGGCGGAGTATCTGTCAATATTTGACTATAATGATAGTGACTTTTTTTCAGCCGATAGTCATAAATATTATCTCCTTGTTTTTTTTGTTTGTTTAAATTTTTTTGAACGCTTATTCATTTTTGAGATAGAGCACGAGTGGGGGAAGGACAGAGAGAGAGGGAGACATGGAATCCAAAGCAGACTCCGGGCTCTGAGCTGTCAGCACAGAGCCCAATGCAGGGCTCAACCCCAAAAACCACGAGATCATGACTTGAACTGAAGTAACCAAAGTCGGATGCTTAACTGACAGAACCACCAAGGTGCCCCTGTTTTTTTGTTTGTTTGTTTTTAATTTACCTGCTTATCAGTGAGATTGAGAATCTTTTCGTTTACTTATTTGAATTTGAATTAGGCTTTCTAAAGTTGTAGGTTCCTACTTTCTAAAGTTGTAGGTTTCTATACTGTCTGTACTTTTTTGTTGGGTGATTTGTTTTTTCTTATTTATATGTAGGGTTAGAACAATTATTTACAAGTCATTTTTGAGGCAAGGATTTTCTCCCAGGCTGGTTTGTTTTAAAACATGAAATTGACATTTCCTTAAAAAAATTCTTAGTTACATTTGTGTGTCTTTCTCTTTGTTATTGTGCTTTTCAGTTCTTTTAAAAGAAAGCCTTCTGTTTCTCATTTCTGGCAGTATGCTTAAGAGCTCAGTTTCTGAGGCAAGAAATGTGAATGCTTAATTCAAATCCTAATGTAGTTCCTTATTGTCAGTAAATTTATTAACCTCTCCGTTCCATAATTATCCTTTTTGGTAAACTGAATCATAATAAAAATGATAAATGGATTTCCCTCCCTACTAGAGCTATTGATAGAATTAATGTCTATATGACACTTGAGAGTGTCTAGGATATAGCAAACACTATAGAAGTGTTAGGAAGGTGTATTATTTTATAATCATTTAAGTGTTTCATCTCCCCTATTTTAGGCCATTAATTGATCTGGAATATATTTTTGGATTTGTTGTATTATAGTCATATGTTTATTTTTCCCCATAGGGATGATCAGTTTTCCTAATAGCGTATTTAACTAGCTTATCCTTTAACCACTGCTTAGTGAGTCCTATTCTGTTATTCATTACCATCTATGCTTAGATCAATTATGAGTTCTCTATTCTGCTCCAGCAGTCTATTTATCTAGTACTATCACAAGATCACACTGGTTACATTTTTAAAACTTTGTAAAATATTTTGATATTTGGCAGGGCACTGACTCTTTGCAATATTATCTTTTTATGAGTGAATATAGTAAAATTCTATAAAACTTTAAAACAGGCATAAAACTTCAACGATGACTTATGGATATATGGGATAGAAGTGCTGAACAAACTTGTTGGTACAACTCCCTCTTTTAACAGACAAGGAAACTGATACCGAGAGAAGTAAAAAGGTTATTTTTTCAGGATCAATAAGGTAGTTGATGATTTGGGACATAAACCTAGATGATCTGATTTACTTCATTTTTTAAGTCATGTATTTGGCCAAACTCTCTTGCTTTTTATTTAATATCCCATTACCCAGAACTGAGTGAGAGGGTCTGTGCATAGCAGATGAATAAAATCTATCTTCACCACTGAGAGCTTACAGTGGAGGAGGAAATGGGGGAAATTGGCAGACACTTTCACTGCTACCATAACTAGTAACAGCAACTATGAAAGGGAATCTAGCCAGGAGCAAGCAATCATTTGTGGAGTAATGGGAAAGGAGATGTCAGTTAATGTGGATGTTAAACAATGTATAAGCTTTCTTCAAGGAGAAGGTTGGAGGGAAGGCATCTGAGCTCACCAGGAATAACGTAATCGCGGCAGGGACAACTGTGTTGTGCCTAGAGTTAGAGCAAAATTTGTCCAAAGAATTAGGTGACATCTAGAAGATACAAATCAGCTTGGGCCAGATGCAAATGCACAGTATACCTTTTAAAAAGTATTTGATTTCTTTTTTTCTGTAGTCATTGAAAAGATATTAGATACAAAGGCAGTGGTGTAGATTTGCAGTTTAGGAAAATAGCTGTGGATTGGAGAGAAGAGACCAAAGGTGTAGAGGTAAGTAAGAAGTAATTAGATCCTGGGGTGCCTGGGTGGTTCAGTGGGTTAAGTGTCTGACATTGGCTCAGGTCATGATCTAGCCATTCCTGAGTTCAAGCCTCACTTTGGGCTCTTTTGGGACAGCTCAGAGCCCAGAGCCTGTTTCAAATTCTGTGTCTCCCTCTCTCTCTCTGCCTGTCTCTGACTGGCGTTCTATCTCTTGCTCTCAAAAATAAAATAAACATTAAAAAGTTATTTTAAAAGAAGTAATTAGATCCTTATCTAAAGCATTTGTAATAGAAATGAGGGAGAAGGTGTTTTGATAATACCTCTTCTACACCTTGAGAGTGAATAGAGTGCTGTGTAGGTAAGTGATATTTGGCTTTGAGTGAACTGTTATTTAATAAATTAGTAGTTACAGGAAGAAAAATTAGTAGGTGGAAGAAGGGAAAAGACTAGTGAGATTCACTGAATACAGATGAAATGTGAAGTACCGTTGAGCCTTTTCAGGGTTGCAGTTCAAGTGGGCAACTGGCAAAATGGATGTGGAGTATTCACCCGGGGCACTGCTAGCCTAGATATGGATTTCAAATCATGGATGAGTGGCATTGCCTCAAAGAAAGGGTTTAGATCAGTATGAAAAGTGACCTGAAGATGGAATCTCAGGAGACTCTTGAGAACATAAGGGTCACACAGAGGAGTAGAAAATGATTAACAAAGGCCGATCAGAGGAGTAGGTGGAGTAACAGGTGCGAGTGCCATTTCATGAGCCAGGTAAGCAACAACCATTGTATTGTCAGCTCCCCTTTTTAAAAGGGTTCACATTTTATGCAGGGAATGTGTCTACAATGACAAATTCATTGACTCAGACAACCTGCACAGCAAGTTCCCCTTAGAGTTCCGTGTTTTGAATTTTGGGACATTTTAATTCTAGGCTTGTTCATAAGATGGCCATAATTTATCTTCTCAATTCCTTTCTCTTGTAGCAGTAGAATGTTTCATTTCCTTTAATAATCATGCTTCAGACTTTCATTCTTAGCCCACATTACCGAGTAGTACATATTTTTTCCTATTCAATTTTCATATTTGATGTAGTTACATAAGGGTACTATAAATAATAAATATGTATATATCTATATAATATGTCTACATCCCGTGTATGACATTACTATTGTCATTATGTTACCAGTAATTTATGCCTTCCTACAGATGGAGGACTTCTGGCGCAGCACAGCTGAGCAACTTTCTATTGGTAGCAGAGGGTGGATGGTAGAGCCTTGTGGGTTTTTAATCCAACAGACCGTGCTGTCTCTATTGCTCTTTTCTTGGTCATTGGGTATGTAGCACCATCACTCCAAGTACCTCAGTCTTTAAATATGCAATTAGAAGCACACTAATAGACACAAAAACCTTCATTACCCACAAGTGCTTAAATCATTTCGCTAATAGCTCCTCTGCAGTGCAGTGAGAAGCCAGTGCTGGGCAATGGCTAAACATCTTAAAGTTTCTGAAAATACCCATTAAAAAAATTCAGACAATTTTATTTCTCTCTAATGAATACGTGTTTCAGCACATTCAAAATCACATTACCCTATTTCTTCAGGCAAACCTTACAAGTGAAACCCCCACAGGCAGACCCACTGAGAAATAAGGCTCAGAGCCTTGGGAGATAAACAGCCCTTTCCCATTGCCTGCTGGGTTGTTACTTGAGAAATTCACTAAAGGAGACACTTCAAGGCTACCAGGTTGGATGGCTTTTTAGACAATTGTGATTCTCTGTTATTTTGCTCAAGAACAGCCTGTTGTTATTTCCTCTCTGGTGGCAGCAGCTGATTAAGTCAGCCTACACCAGTACAAATTGCTGACCTGCTAAATCTCCTCCTGAACATTTCTTTGCCTTGCCATTTGTTTTGATATTCATGAAATTGTTGCAACTCTGGTTATAATAGTCCCGCTTGGGCTAGTTACCTCTACTTAGTCATTGCAAAATGGTCTCCATTTCCCATCTTGTAAAACTCTTGAAATTAAAACACCCCGGGTCTTCATATAAGAAGTGACAGACCAGCTCTGGTCAAATCTAGGTGCATGTGGAGAGTGGCAGTGAGAGGGGCTTCTGCTCGGCTCTGCCAGGCCATCTGTAGTGGACATCTGCTCTATTTGCCTGCCCAGAATCCATTCTCCCTTTTTTCTGGTATCAGCATCTAAGTGACTTTTCTTTCTGGTGAAAACATTCTTGCGCCTATCTTGCTGTAGGTGATTTGTAGGAGGTTAAATTTCCAGGTTCAGGGCGGTCAGGTGACCGGGTACTAGGCAGAAAATGAGGGGACAAGTTCAAGGATGGTAGGCTTATTGGTAGATCTAAATGTGTGCTGACTGTACCAAAAATATACGAAGAATATCTAACTTGTAGGGTTAAAGAATAGTACAAACACTGGTCAGAAATTATAGATTCAAGGAGAAAGTAATAGAATAGGTTTTGTGGAATCAAATTTTGTAGAATATATAGGCAACTGAAACAAAACAGGTTTGTGGTGAAATCATACCTGGGCTCATGGTTGGTATTTCCTACTTTGCAACTTTGTATGGTTTCTTCTAAACCTAATCCATTTTTAATCTACTTTTTCCTGACCCATATGTTAGTTGATATAGCTAGCTCATTAAGAATGACAGCATTTCAAAGTTTTTCTATTTCCCCATTATGCTGTATATATCAGCTTGCTTCTCTTAGAAAGAAAGCAAGGAAAGAGATAGGTAGGAATGTTTTTCTTGTCTTTAGCCTTAAGAATCCCCAGAGTACCCTACTAAAAACCCATTCTTGGTGCCCCTCCCTACCCTACTCCAGTCAGTAGTTTGGGTTTAGAAGACAATTGCTTTTGTTTAAAAAGTTCTTGGCTTGGGTTTTTTTTTTGTTTTTTTTTTTGGTCTCATTTAAATGCTTCTACTTGGTGACTTGTTTATGTGACCAGTTGCAAGCCTCCTGTCCTCCCTGGGCTTCTGTTCATAAGGTCATTAAGGTCTGTTTCCTCCCGGGGTACTTCTACCTCAGGAATTCTGTGATGGTGATGCAGAGATTAGCCAAGAGCAGTCAGCCAAGCTTCACATACTTATGGAACAAGAAGGGAGAAACACTGCATAAATGTTAGATGGACAGTTGCTCGGGAGGAGTGTCTTGCTGTCTTTGTAAATTGATCAAGTCACTGTTCAGATTGGAACATTATTTTTTAGTGGTCATTACACAAAACGCCTGGCTTAAGTGGTATGCTTTCCATTAAAAGAGAAGAAAAACTCTACAGGAGCCAACAAAATGAACTCCCATACTTTGAAATGCAATGTTTAAACAAGTAGAAAATGTTGTGTGCTTTTGGCTAGCCTGGGACTAATACCTGGTTTATGTGATCGGTTACTAGAACATAAGCATGTTTCCCCTTGAGTTCTTTGGAATCAGGCTGTTCTCATTCTCTTAGGTAGAAACAAGAAAGATTTGAAATATAGTTACAAAAACAGACTACACAGAACATTTCTAAAATGAATCATACATTCATTTCAGAATTGGAAACTATTGTTTTTTAGGATTTACTTTGTTTGCTAACTAAATCATCAGAAATATTCATAAAGAGAGATTTCAATAGGTAGTTATTGTTTGCGTGGTAGACAATGTATCAGACTCAACATTTATATGACAAAGTGGGAGGACACCGGCTTCACTTATGATATTTGAGGCTAAATTTAATAATTACTGACGTTTGCCAAAGTTAGAAAATTTGCCTTAAGCTCTGTGAATAGATTTTCTCTTCAAATACTAAACAACTTCAGATGATGAATCAGATTTGGGAAAGTGGAGAGAACTCTAGTATGCAGTAGGTACTCAATGGTAGGCACTCATTAAGTTAAATCAAATGATTGAACTTTAATTCAGTCAGGTTCAAGGCCTGGCTATTACTGGCTTCATAATCCTGGAGAAATCACCAAGCTACCCGAGTCTCAATTTCTTAATCTGAAAGTATATATGACTTCCAACGTTTTCAAGTGGATAGAGAATCATATGTGAAAAGGGTTTGAAAAATATATATTGCTATATAAATTTAAAATATTAATATATGTCTGTATAGCCAGGTGTATTTTTAATTCAAATATCTTTAAATTTTAGAAAAGTAATATAGCCTATTATGTACTACCAACAGCAGAGAAGAATAGTGGCATTGGATAATCAAACACATTAATAAAATATTTCTGCAGGGATATTTGGGAATATTCATATTAGGTAGGACAAATAAATATTATAAATAAGTTTATATCAATGTAAGTGAGGTAAATGGGTTCATACTGTATAGGTGTTCAGACTGCCTCAAATTACATTTTTTTCAATTTTCCAATTTTGGATATCATAATTGCAGATAAGAGACTGAGTGAACTTCATTTGATCACTGAATGACTTATCAGATATTATCTCTAAACTTTATTTTTTTAACTAAAAATTTTTTTAATGTTTACTTAATTTTGAGAAAGAGAGAGAGAGTATGAACAGGAAAGGGGCAAAGAGAGAGAGACACACACAGAATCCAAAGCAGCTCTAGGCTTTGAGCTATCAGCGCAGAGCCTGACACAGGGCTCCAATTCATAGACTGCAAGATTATCACCTCAGCTGAAGTCGGCTGCTTAACCGACTGAGCCACCCAGGCAACCCTCTGAACTTTAAATAAAGATAGGATTGGAGAACTTTAGCTTTCTTATGTTTTAATGCATGTATATGGCTATCTCTGTCATACTGGAAAGGCATCTCTATGACTTTATTACTTCTTATATAAAGTCTATGTTTCTTTCTCAAAGTTTAAAAAAATGATGCAGATAATATGAATACTCAGAGCATTCCCCCAAATATAGTTTTTTAATACCTAGAAAATGTTGTGTGCTTTTGGCTACCCTAGGACTAATATCTGGTTTATGTGATGGGTTCCTAGAACATAATCATGTTTCCCCTTGAGTTCCTTGGAGTCAGACTATTCTCATTATGGAACAGGCCAGCCTTGCTAGTACAGAAATACAGTCTCCAATTGCTTTCATTATTAATTTGGCATGCTTTTGTAAGGATAAGTGACATGAAAGCTTTTCAGTTGATGCTCCATAGACAAATATATTGTTTTCTGCTTAATCCATATAGTATTCAATTCAGGTACAGAGAAGAAATAGAAATATTCCAGGACTAAGTGTGAAGAAAATGCAAATTAATGTGACAAGTAAAGGTAAGGAATAAAGTAAAAATTACATAAAACCTAGTCAATCAATTATACATATTTTAACAATTACAGAGTAAGGCAAATAGAATAAGCGAAATTTTTAGGTAATGGCATGGGAAAATCACAGAGAGATGAATCTAGTTAAATAATATAATTATTTCTCCTTAGATATAAGAAATAAGGAGACCAGAGTGTATGCTTGAAATAACATAATTAATATACAGAAGCTATGGAAATCACATCATAATTGAAAAACATAGATTAAAACCTCTAGACATTTATAAGTTTTATTCTTGTACACTGATAAAAGAATATAGAGTTTAGAAAAGAGACAATTGCAAGAAATTGATATGTACCACACAATAATGATATCACTAATTTTATCAGAATATAATTGTTACCTACTTTGGTCCTTGGCTCTCCAAGCAATAGAAATTGTGGCCAAAAGGGAATTTCCAAGCAAAGCGGCACAAAGGAGACACCATAAAGGAAAATGTCCTTCATGCTGGCTCTCAGAACAAAGGCCGGGGAAATTTAAAGAGTCTAGTAAGTCAGGAAAAGAGTGACATCTAAGCATGTAGGACAGGTAGTTGGAAGCAGGTACAGGAAGTTGGGTGCACAGGCACTGTGGACAAGATATGCATTGTGCGCCTCATTTGCATGTTAAATCTCCACTCCTGGTCATAATTTTCAGTATTATAATGAGGGAGAACATCATGGAAATGTCAGCCCTGGGGTCCAACTTTGGTTTTGTCTTCACCAGTCTTTGTAGTTGAGTCCCTCCTTTGGTTTAGCATACTGCTTCCGCATTCTTGCAAGATATGCTACTGAAGAGACACTGGGTTTCAGCTGTTGAGGAACGCTGGATTTTGTGGTCAGGGTTGAGGGGACTCTAATCCAGCCCCTGCTCTGTCTCATGATAACAACAATCATAATTATTAAGAGAAAAGAAAGCTATAAACCACCGTATTGAGTTTTCTTTGATCTTGGGAGATAGCAAGCATTGGATTCTGAACAGCCAGTATTACACTTTCCCACTAAGCAGATTTTAGATACTTAAGTTCTAGACTGAGTTGCCACTAACTATTATGTGATTTGGGAAAAGTCACCTTTTATCTCTAGACCTTTCTTTCTTTGTAAAATAAAAAGATTAAACTGTATTATCTCTGAGGTCCTGTTTAGCTTTGAAATATCAGCTTAAAACACAGTTTGAAAAACTCTCTGAAGCACCTTAGAACAAGTGGGTATCAGGTATCAGGAGAAGGAGGGCTGTTTTGTTTGTTTGTTTCCAATGCAGATGGGACATAAAATAAAGGGATACAGGAATAGTAAAGATTCAATTTCTGGAATGGGACTGAAGAAAATATTAGAAGCATGTAGATTGAAGCAAATGCAAAACCTTGGTTTTTAAAGACTGTTTTGTTTACATGGAATGTGCTTAGATGTATCCCAGCTCACTCAAATCTTAATTTACTTTTCAAGGTCTTACTCCAATTCTACTTCCTTGATTAAGCTTTTCATGACTTTGTGCTACCCCCTTTTTGTTGCTTTATATTTCATTGCTATATTATATTCCATGAGTGTTGGTATATCTTCTCTCAAATTAGATTTCACATTTTTTGAGGGTAGCACTATTGATGCCAGGATGACTTCATAAGAAAATAAGGTATATTCTGTACCCTTCAGGCAGGCATCAAGAGTCTGTAAACCTAAGTGTACCCCCTCCATCTGAATTTCCTTATTTATCTAAAAAAGAACCACTCACTGAAACCTTAACTTAGTTTTAGAATGATTTTTTACTCCTTCAACATTCCTAGTAGGATGCAGACTCTTATTCTGAGTGTTTGGAGGATATGATTTGAAGCTGACACATAAGGTCAGACAGAGTCTAGAGGTCATCTCAGTCTGGGTATCTTATTGCCACTAGGGCAGAATGAAGGGAAGAGTATTGCTTTTACTAATTAATGCAAACCTTTCTTGACACTATGCTTTAAATCATATAAACACAATTTAGGCCAGAAAATTCATTTGTTCATTCATTCATCCAACACACGGCACTTTTTTGTGTGTGCAAGTCATTCTATTAAGCACCTGGGGAATATTCATTTGCACTAGCCATGATCCAGATTTCAGGAAGCCACCTCATGGTTCAGGAATGTAGGTCCCTGGGTGCCTGGGTGGCTCAGTTGGTTAAGTGTCTGACTTCGGCCCAGGTCATGATGCCACGGTTCGAGGGTTCGAGCCCCGTGTCGGGCTCTGTGCTGACAGCTAGCTCAGAGCCTGGAGCCTGCTTCGGATTCTGTATCTCCCTCTCTCTCTGACCTCCCCTTGCTCATGCTGTCTCTCTCTCTCAGAAATAAATAAAACATTAAAAAAATTTAAAAAAAGAATGTAGGTCCATTCCAATGTGGAGAAAATTGTAAATTTCTGTAGAAGTTTCCAATACAGAGGTCTCTGATGAGCCAGGATAATTTTTGTCCTTTACTAGGTACAGTGGCAGTTTTTTTTTTATCATAGATGGCATTCCAGGTAGGTTTACAAAATGTTTCTGCTTATTGACTGATATGCAGAGAGAACAAAGTATTTGGGTATAAGTGGCAGTTTCCCCAGCCACTATTGCAGATTTAATTTGAGTGGTAAGGAAAGAAATCTTCGGTAAAGTTAATCTGGTCTCAAGTTACTGTGATCACTTACATAATAAAAAACATAGCACTTTTCATACTCAAATTTCACCAATCTATTATACCTATGAGTGATATGACTGATTTCTCTCTGGGCTAGTTTATTCTCCTTTTAGGGTTTATTTTTCGCTTGGTGCATTAAAACCTTGGCCATGTAAAATAACTGTGGATTTCTATTTTAAATCTATTACTGTGAGGCTTTCCTATAGATTGGAAACTCTTTTTTTTAAATTTTTTAAATGTGTATTTATTTTTGAGAGACAGAGTGTGAGCAGGGGAGGGCAGAGGGAGAGGGAGACACAGAATCCCAAACAGGCTACAGTCTCTGAGCTATCAGCACAGAGCCCAATACAGGGCTTGAACTCATGAACCACGGGGTCAGGACCTGACCCGAAGTAGGATGCTTAACCAACTCAGCCACCCAGGTGCCCCAATTGAAAACTCTTTTAAGGTTGTTTGGGTTAGCAGAAAAAGTGATGTATCTTCTGTTTTATAATTTTTAATAGATAATAATATAATAGCAATTCATATTGCTTCACTCATTTGGCCCTTACTTTCTTGCTACATGTGTGATCCTCTTTTTCCAATCTTTCTCTCATTCCCAACCTGTACCTCACTTCTCCTTTAGAATTCTGCTTTATCCTTAAAGCTTTCCTAAGTCCTGTGGCAATATGGAGGTAATAATACTATCCCATGTACAAGATTATGGCTCTTGGCATATCTCAAGTAGCATATCACCACAAAGAGTAAACATTGAAAGACTGTCTTTTCTATTTAACTTAGAGTATTTCCATTTTCTAACAATGTTCTTTTGTCATTGTCTATCTATCTATCTATTCTTTTCTGACAATGTCTGGATATTTAGTACTTCTTACTTGTGGATGAAATCTATTTAGAAGGTCTGTTTAGAGGGGCAGAGCAGAATCCTCCCTGGGTGTTTTCTGTAATACAGCAACAAGACGTATTCATATCAACCAGATGTCGTATTTCCATAACGGTGTTACTTATAAGAATGTGGCTTATGGGGCACCTAGGTGGCTTAGTCCGTTGAGTGTGACTCTTGATCTCAGCTCAAGTCATGATCTTCTGGGTTATGAGACCAAGCCCCTGGTAGAGGTCCACGATGAGCATGGGGCTTGCTTGGGATGATTCTTTCTCTTCCTCTGTCTCTGCCCCTACCCCCCTCTCTCTCTCTCTTAAAATAAATAAGTACACTTAAAAAAACAAGAATGTGAGCTTTTAATTGGTAATTCAAAAGAAAGGCAGAAAAATATTTTTTATCCATAAGATTTTATTATTTTTTAATTTTTAATTGTATTGATTGAGTGGCTACAAAAAGCTTTATTGATTCCACTTGGTCCACAACCTCCAGAGGGCTCCAGGGTGGTTACAAAGCTGCTGAATGGCTCCAGGGCATAAGCCATGGCACCTGGGGGAGGCCAGAGGGGCCCCTGTAAGGTTGCTGGGCTTCACAGGCTCCTAGTTGTGCTTAAAGGTCAGCCTTTCAAGGAGTCACCCACCCCAAACCAGTCTGTGGGCCAGCCAGCCTGCAGAGGTTAGTCAGGGGATCGCCCATCCTCTTGATGAGCTTTACCTGCTCTTCTATGAAGTGATTTGCCAGGAAGTCACAGGGACAGGGGTGTGTGGGGCAGAACCCAAGGTATGCAGATCCAAAAGGGCCTGGTTCAAGTTCTTCTCCAGAACCAGGGAGGCTTCCATAGTGTCCAGGGTTTTATGCCACTCATCTTGGGATGGCTTCTGCACGTCCTGGAAGAGGGCATGGAGACTGCACTGCACTAGCATCTTCCAGAGACTCTCAGCGTGCTCATGCTTCTTCCCAGGGCCAAGAGAAGGTGCCGAGGCACTCCAGAGCCACCCCATGGCAGTAGAAATAGAAGTCTGAGACAGGTAGGTATAGGAGGCCTGCAGGTGCATGTTGACCAGAGGGTTGAAGGCATCCTCCCCTTTGGTTGAATAATTCTGACAAATCGGAGAGCTTAGGGTTGATGGTAATAAGGAGCTAAGCTCAGAATTGGTTGTTGGATGTCCTGGAGACACAGCATGGCCAAGAAGATTGCTCTGAAGGTTGCAGCTGGGAGAAAAGTTGGAAAGAATAAATACTTTGATGTTTTATTTCAGTTTACATTTTTAAAAATATTTTTTTCTCTTAAACCTGATACAATCCTTTGTTAGTTGACTTTAAAAAGTACATTAAGTTGATGGTTTCATTTTTGCAACTGTGTCAATGCGCCTAATATACTAAGGAAAAAAAAGTAGAATTAAATGAATTACCATTAGTAACCTATTTCTGAATTTCAGTTGGCTGACAGTTCTTTAATGAATGGATTCACTTTTTGCCATTTTTTAGCGGTACAGGCAAAACTAACAATCACACACAGTGCCAAGTCCTAAGAATTCACCAGGGACTCCTATTTTTAAAGAATGTTACCTACATCTTTATCTGGGACATCACTAAATGTTTCCTAGCTAGCTGAGTAGCTTGTCAAATATAATAAATAATACTCAACTTATTTTTATTAAAAAAATCACAGTTCATTTTTCAAAAGTGAAAAACCATCTTGATATTAATTCATTGCTAAGCATAGGACAGAATGGCTCCAAATTAGCATAAAGGCACTTTGCTCAATATTTGGCCAACATGAAAAAACTGGGCAAGTTCGCATTTGATGCAAGGAGAGGCACAAGTGAAAGAGATAAATTCTTTGTTAACTTATGTAATATTTAAAATCAACCAATATTTTGATACGTTGAAAAATTTCTGAAATGCAAGTCAGAAAAAAATTACAAAATTTTTCCAGGAAAAACCCAAATTGTCTTTCAACTTTAATACTTTAAATAATCCCATGGTACTGACTTTTTATCTTGTGACCCAAACAACTCATTACACTTTTTTAAATTAAGTTCAACAGAGCACTGACTGTAGGGAGAAACTGGGTACGTTGGGAACAACTTTGAAAATTTAATTTTTATGTAAAAGTATGCTTTTTGTCCTTTGTATTTTTCCTTTCATCAGAAATATTTTTATTACAGGTATAGAAAAGCTGATGGAGGCCAGGCCGCCTGACAGATAGTAAGTACTCAACTGATTTTCCTTGGTGATTATCTTGGCATATTTGTTTATACCTTCTATTAAATAATACAGATGGGACTTAAAAATTTTTTTAACGAAAATACTGCATTGCTTCCAACATTTATTTATTCGGTAAAGGTGTGTGAAGAAAGATGAAAATCTATGGTGTAACAAACATCTAAGGTCTTTGGGCTAGGTCGAGATTCACCAACAACTCACCATGCTGGCCTCCATTTTACTGTGTGTCGCCATGGAAATTACCTTTTGGAAAGAAAAACTTCTGTGTATATGGAAACTGCCAGAGTTAATTTTTAAAATTATACAAACAAAATAATTCAATGAAATTAAATCCGTAAGTGACAAAAACTGTTATAAGTTGGGAGAAGATGGGGAGAAAATGGAGAAAATCTTTCACTTTAAAGGCACTATTTCAGAACTTTTTTTTTCAGTGAAAAACATGTATTTGCCTTTATCCAAGCTTAAAAGTCTTATTTTTTCATTTTGTATGGCTGATATAAGCAATAAAAAACCAAAAACTACATATGACTAAAGAAAAAAAGAGGAGTGCTACAGAGCTACATTTTAGTAGTTAGTCTGGTCTTAGGAGTTATGGAAAGGAATCTTGAAGAAGTGTGTTTTAAAAATGAGACCCAAATAACACATCCAGGTTTATACTGTGCCAATTAAGCTGAGCTCTGACTACCTTTCCAAACATCCCCTTCCCAGCATTGTTCTGGATTGTGGTTGACAACAAGATAAATTTGCATGTGATTTGGCAGGCTGACCTGAGAAAGCCGTGGTAGTGCTTTATGTTTTGGAGGTTGGTGTGGGGTGCTGAGCACGTGGCGGTGTTGGCAAGGGACAACATGCAGACCTACAGCTCCTTTCTCTCCTGCTGGCTCTTCTCCCGTGGGTTCTCTGAATCCTGAGCCAGGCATGTGAGCAGATCTGTGCTCAGGGGAGTCAGCTTTCCCTGCACGCAATCCTAGTATTAAAGCAGATAGCAGAGGCGCTAAAGTCAGGTGCAAATTCTCATCCTGATGGTTCTGATTTCTCATTGTTTTCCTCCATATTCAGTTTTTCTGTCTGACCACTAGCCCAAGAGATTCATACCTCTTCCGGCTTCTCCTCAAACTCAGAGACAACAGTTTTGCATAGACTTCTTCACTAGCTCTACTCCTGCTTACCGTTGAATTCCTATAAGTTCTTTGTTCAATGTTATTTGTCATGGTTCTTATCCATGTAGCTCATCTGATTGAACCTTCAGTGACACACACAGGATTTTGAAAAACAATGGATTATCAAGTGTCTGGAGGTGAGGTAGAATTTGAGATGGTGGTGGCAGTTGAGACAGAAGAGTTAAATATGATACAGGTCACTGAACACCTAATAGAACATGATGGATTTGTATACATGTTATAGAATGAGACTCTTAGAAGGTAAGGTTATTTCTTAGCTGCTTCCTTCTGCCTCCTGCCCCTGACCTAATAGTTAAAGATAGCTAATTTATGACCAGTAGACTCTTAGCAGAGAAGTATGTGCAGTTTTTAGCAAAAATGCTTAGAATGAAGAAGATACCGGGGTGCTTGGGTAGTTTAGTTGGTTAAGCATTCGACTTTGGCTCAGGTCATGATCTCATGGTTTGTGGGTTCGAGCCCCGTGTCGGGCTCTGTGCTGACAGCTCAGAGCCTGGAGCCTGCTTCAGATTCTATGTCTTTCTCTCTCTTTGCCCCTCCACCATTCACACTCTGTCTCTGTCTCTCTGTCTCTCTCTCAAAAATAAATAAAACATTAAAAATGTGTTTAAAAAGAATGAGGATACCATTATACTTTTTAGTGTTTCCTCTTCCCTGTTGGTTAGTATGTAGAAAAGATGGCTGGAGTCTGAGCAGTTGTCTTCAACCATAAAATGAAATCTGTATGCTCAGACTGGTGGACTAGCAAGATTGAAGGAGTCTGAGTTCTAATATTTTTGTGACACCTTCTGGTCTGTCCTGGAATTCTTACATCCAAACTTTACACAATAAAGAAATACATGTCAGGTTTATTTTATTCACTGTCGTTTTGAGTTTGGGATATCTAACTTAATCATGTGTGCTAAATAGGGACATTTTAAGTAAAAATTATATATTTAAAGTATACAGCATGATGTTTTGATATAAATATGTAGTGAAATGATTACTCCACTCAAGCTAATAACATATCTATCTCCTCCGATAGGTAACTTTTTTCTATTCTCTTCTTTCTTTCTTTCTTTCTTTCTTTCTTTCTTTCTTTCTTTCTTTCTTTCTTTCCTTCCTTCCTTCCTTCCTTCCTTCCTTCCTTCCTTCCTTCCTTCTTTGTTTCTTTCTTTGCAAGAGCGTCTGGAATCTACTCTTCGCAAATTTCTTTATTCAATACAAGAATATTAACGATAATCATCATGGTGTACATTAGCTCTCTGGAACTTACTCATCCTACACAACTGCAGTTTTTCACCCTTTGACCAACATCTTGAATTTCTCCCATCTCCCTGCCACTGGTAATTACCTCTCTACTCTCTGCTTCTGTGAAAAAAATTTTTTTTGAGATCTCATATAAAAGTGACATCACACAGTATTTTTCTTTTTGTGTAGGTCTTATTTAACTTAGCATTATATCCTCCAGTTTCACCCATGTCACTGCATATGGCAGGATAATATTGGACATTGGAGAAAATGATGATTTCCATTACAATCCTGAAAAGAAGAAAGGAATTCAGAAGTTTGTAAGTTTATAGGTCAGACCAAGGTTTTGGGGGCATACATATCTATTTTCCCAGTGACGTAAAATTATAATTAGTGACAAATTTTGTCTGAGAAGCAACATGGTGGAAGTGATATTGTGTAAATTTGTTTTAGACAGATTTGAGTTTAAATCCTTCTCTGGTACAAAGTAGGAAATGCTAAAATGGATTGATGAAACAATGCCTGTACTATGACTGACTTAAGTCTGTAATAAGCATTGAATTGATTCTTACAGTGCTTGGTACATAGTAAGCTCTCAATAAATTTTAACATCATGAGTATATGGCCAACAGATTTTTGTTAACAAGTTATTACAATGATGATATTAACCAATTCCCTCTGAGAATTAAGGTGGAACAATTCAGAATGCTGAGCCATTTCCCTCTTAAAGTCTCTTCTCTGTTTTTCACAAACCTTTTTTTTTTTTTTAACTTTTTTTTCTTTCTTTATGTCTGTTGAGTCAATCTGAATTCAGGTAACAGAATTGATTGATGATTTCAAAATCATCGGGTGCTGAAAGAAACGAAGTCAGGAAGTCACCACTCTGTTTCTGATTTCAGGGATATACTCTACTACAGCTGCAACTCAGAGTTCAGGTACTGGCTGCTTTCCTGACCACTCAATACCATAGCTTCCCCATACCCATGAATCTGGTAAGATAGAGAAACACATGGAATCCAGCTGCTCCCCCAGTCCACTTGTCCAACTGCACAGTTTGAAGATAGTCTTCACTTCCTTGACACATTCCAAATGTGTTAAGATTAATCTCACTGAAAGAACCTTAACTGTATTGACAAGCCTTGCCAAAAGGGAGTTTAAGAAAAACAGCTTTAGATTTCCCATCACACTTAGGGTTAGGGGGAATAGAAGACTATAGAAATGGATGCCAAGTGGAAATTGACAGTATCTAGCATGTGAAGCATCCCTATGCAGCCATTAGAATGGATAAATTAAGAAGATGAACAGTACAAGTTTTAAAGAGGATATGAAGCAAGTAGAATTTTCATATATTGTTGGTGGAATGTTAAATGGTACAATTTGGAAAACAGTTTGGCAGTATTATATAAAGCTAATGACACACTTACCATGCAATCTAATCATTCCACTCCTACGTATTTACCCAAGAGAAATAAAATGTGTTTCCATTCAAAGACTTGCAAACTGCTCATGGAAGATTTATCATGGTAACTCCAAACTGGAAAACAGCTTGGGTGTTTCTTAATAGCAGAATGTATAAGCAGATTGTACAATATTCATATACTGGAATACTAATCAATAAATATGAGGGGTGCATTCCTGTAATAAGCAATAACATGACTGGATCTCAGAAATCATTGATGAAAATAATCATGAATGAAATAAGCCCAAAACAGAATTACATACTGCATGGTTCCATTTATATGAAATTTTAGAAAATATCAATCCAATCCATAGTTTAGAAACATGCAAGTGACTGCCTGTACCTGAAGGTATGGATGAGATTGATTGGAAATGAACACAATGGAACTTCTTTGGGTAATGGAAATATTCTCTATCATGGTTATCATAGTGGCTATCTATGTGTATACATGTACAATGCTCATCAAACTCTATATCTCTATATTTAAAATGATTTCATTTTATTTAACATAATGTATGTTTCAATAAGTTAAGTCAGAGTCTGTAAAGGGTCTGAGGTTTTACCTAACTTTATCTGAACTATCTTATTCAGTTTGGGCTGCTATAACAAATCATCATAGACTGTATGGATTGAACAACAGAAATGTATTTTTCACAGTTTTGAGGCAAGGAAATCCAAGATTAAGGTGCCAAGAAATCTGGTGTCTGGTGAAAACTCTCTTCAAGTTTTGCAGATACTATCTTCTGATTGTGTCTTCACATGAGGATCAGAGAGAGAGAAAGATGATCTCATGTTTCTTCTCACGAGAACGCTAATCCTCTTCATGGGGGTTCCACCTTCATGACCTAATTATCCCCCAAAGGTCCTACTTCCCAATATTCATAAAAATTATAACTCTTTTGATGGGGGAGGGAATATATTAAGTTTATAACAATACATATAAAATCACAAGACACTTGGGTCAGAGACAAAGACAGTTTATTAGTAATAGCAAAAGCATCAGCTAGAGGGATGCCTGGATGGCTTATCCAGTTAAACATGGAAAGNTGGGTGTTACATGGAAACCAACTTGACAATAAACTATTTAAGAAAAAAATTTTTTTTAAAGGATTTAAGATTAAATAAATAAATAAAATAAAATACAAATCTTATACATTGTGAACATAAACTGGGCTGAGATTTTTTAACAGTTAAACATCCCTATGAGCAGGCAGTTCTTTCAATGAGTTTATGCACTGGAACATATAATGATCCCTTTAGTTATTAGCTCTGTGGCTATGAGCATGTTACTTATACTCTCCATGTCATAGTTTAGTCATTTGTAAAGTGAAATCATTTAGACAACAGTACTTATATGACAAGGTTTCATAATAATCAGATGAGTTGATAGGTGTAAAATGGTTTGAAAATTACCAGAGATATGGTAAATGCCAGGAAAATAGTATGTTCATATCATTATTATTATTGTATAGAACTTTCAATCATTGTCGTCAGAAAAAAGTTCAAATAAATATCTATAGTATCATTCAAGCTTATGTTTTATCCATGATTCCATTACCATCTCTTCTCAGAGTTTGCTGGTTTGTTTTTGTAAGTAGAAAAGTGCCTACTAGTGTTCCAACAATTCTTAGGATCTTGATTTCCTCTTATACATTCCCAATCTACTCATTTTGATATTTTAGGTACAAGCATGTTATTATCCCCATGCTTAATTCACTCTCAGAAGTCCAAAGGACAGACAGCTATCAACACAGCCCTCCTATCTTGATTCCCCCATTGGCACTGTGCTCTAGGCTTCTAGTCCATTCTTTGGGATTCCACAAAGCTGTTCACCTGACATCTAACCCAGAACAGCTGAATCCGTAGTGGAGACCATCAGGCACATAATCTTACCCCGAATAATTCTTGTGCTAAACATCCTTACTCTTATTTTGCCTTAACCGGTAATCAAGCCTTATTTCCCCTAACTCCCATAGATTTCCATCACCAACTTATTAAATTACTTGGAAGTTTTCATTTTCATCCATAAATTTGACATTTGTAATTTTACTTCCCAACTCTGAACCTTGGGTCACTTGAAAATAATCCTGATTCTCCTGCTCCTATATTTTTTTAATCCAAGCTATGCTGCTTCAAGTTGCCATGAGTACTGCTCCTGCCAATTAAAGAGCCCGCAGTAACCTGTCTATCCAGCTCAGATCTAGGGACAAATGCCCTGAGAACCAGGTATCAACTCAGATACAAGCTACGCATTCCATTAAATAAGCAGTTTTGAATGAATACAATAAATAAGCAGTGTTGAATGAATACAAAGGGCATAATTTTAGCTATGCAAAAATTTTTGTATGGCAAATAATATTACAATATTTTCATGTGTTTGATAATGCTCCTTTATAATGTATAACTTTTATCCACAAGAGGCAATAAATTCAAAAAAGGAGAAATTTTCCTATATTAAATGCATGATGAGATTTTTAATTTTATAAACAACTGTAAGTTGAAAAAGATTTGATTTATAAAATTAGTGACTGATCAAAAGAATTTCCAAAGTTCTAATAACCTAAACTTCATTTTTAAGTAATTAGGTAATGTGAATTTCCTGAATATGAAGCACAAACAATTGGCTTGAAATCAACTTGTATATTTGAAATTGTACATATTCTTTGAAATATTTTATTGAACTAACAGAACGTGTTTCAGGTAAATTATTATAGCCGATTGTTTTTCCTATTTATTTATTTATTTCCAAGTTAGTTAACACACAGTGTAGTATTGGTCTTAAAAGTAGAATTTAGTGATTCATCACTTACATATGATACCCAATGCTCATCCAACAAGTGCTCTAAANGTCCATTGATGGACACTTAGGCTCTTTCCATGTTTTGGCTATTGTTGAGAGTGCTGCTATGAACCTTGGGGTACACATGCCCTTATGCATCAGCACGCCTGTATCCCTTGGGTAAATTCCTAGCAGTGCTACTACTGGGTCATAGGGGCGTTCTATTGTTAATTTTTTGAGGAACCTCCACACTGTTTTCCAGAGGGGCTGCACCAGTTTACATTCCCACCAACAGTGTAGGAGAGTGCCCATTTCTCCACATCCTCGCCAGCATCTAGAGTCCTCTGATTTGTTCATTGTAGCCACTCTGACCAGTGTGAGGTGGTTATCTCAGTGTGGTTTTGATTTGTATTTCCCTGATGATGAGGGGCGCTGAACGTCATTTCATGTGTCTGTTGGCCATCTGGATGTCCTCTTTGGAGAAGTGTCTGTTCATGTCTTCTGCCCATTTCTTCACTGGATATTAGTTTTTCAGGTGTGGAGTTTGGTGAGTTCCTTATAGATTTTGGATACTAGCTCTTTATCTGATGTCATTTGCAACTACGTTTTCCCATTCCATCAGTTGCCTATTAGTTTTATGGATTGTTTCCTTTGCCATGCATAAGCTTTTTGTCTTGATGAGGTCCCAGTAGTTCATTTTTACTCTTGATTCCCTTGCCTATTGGGATGTGTCAAGTAAGAAATTGCTGTGGTTGAGGTCAAGGAGGTTGTTTCCTGCTTTGTCCTCTAGGGTTTTGATGGTTTCCTGTCTCACATTCAGGTCCTTTATCCATTTTGAGATTTGTATTTTAAATGAGATTCCCATTCAGAGAACTACAGGATTGTGAATGCTTCTTTATCTTCTGATTCTGGTGGTCTTGCTTCCCAAATGGTTTCTGATCAATTTATGATTAGATGTGACTATCAAGGCATTAAACTCAGCCTCTAATTGTTTTACTTATAGCTCTGAGACTCAGAAAGAACTGAAAGAGTGCTAGATTTTTTTCTGAGCCAGGAACTAAAAATTATGTAGTATTGGGATTGTCTTTATTTTTGCTTTTTGATGCAGTATTAAGCAAGGCACTTAAGAGCATGGGCTCCAGAACAAGGCTATTTAGTTCAAATTGTGGCTCTACCATGTATAGATATTCAACTTCTGTATGCCACAATTTTCTCCCCAGTGCTTCAATATATCTACTTTAGGGGGTTGTTGTATGGATTAAATGAATTGATATAAATATCGCATTTAGAATAGTACTAGATACATAGTAAGCATGCAATAAATACTCAATATTGTTATTATTTTTATCTTCATATTCTGTGAATGAGCTCTTCCCTACTGGGAATAATAAAACTGTTTCAAACCTTCTCTCTGAATGTTAAGAGTATAAGACAATATAATAAAGATTTTGAGAATACCTTTGGATATTGTAGTTTTTTTCTTATTCACAGTGTAGGATTCAATAAGCTTCTCATTTGGCTGGTTTGTTCTGACTTTAAGACTTCCTGACTCTTGGAATGCACCCAGAAAATCAATGGATAATAGCTATTAATTGGAAGCACACAGACTAAGTGTGAGTTGAAAGTTCTATGTGGGCCTCTATGTGACCTAGTTTTATAATTTCTATAAAGTATGGCACTCTTGCCAGTGATTCATTTAAAAGACCATATGACTTGGGGAGCCTGAATAGCTCAGTCAGGTAAGCGTCTGACCCTTGATTTCAGCTCAGGTCATAATCTCATGGTTCTGAGATTGAGCCCTGCCTGCATTGGGCTCTGTGCTGAGCATGTAGACTGTTTGGTATTCTCTCTGTCCCCCTCACCCCCTGCCGCTTCCCTGCTCGTACGTACTGTCTCTCTCAAAATAAATAAATATTAAAAAATATAAGACCTTGTCTATTAGTAAACTTAGGTATATTATTGATTGTCTCCTCATTAGCTCTCCAGTGGTTAAATGGACAAATCCTTTATTAGATGAGACAACCATGGACAAAGCTGTAGTCAGGTGATAGTAAGATAGGCATGCATGAGATCCTAGATAGATGCAGGATCAGCCCAAGAACAGAGGTTCATATGCTTTTGGCAAATATTGGGCCCTATACAGAAGGCTTTTCTTTGAAGATTTTAATAGCCAATTACTTATGTTACCTCTCAAGAAAGACATTTAGATTTATCCAGATATTACCAGAATTGTTTAGCAGGTGTTAGTAAGAGTATGCATGTAGCTTCTTGGAAAAGCCTAGTGCTAAAGATTCAAGGTTAGAAGCACTCATTCTGCAGACAGAGTACCTATTACTCCCAGGACATAGAGAATAGCCCAAGGTGACCAAATGACCATGATGACAGAAATACTATACTAAATGGGGCCTCTGGCTTCATGTACATGATTAGGTCACTCCAGGACTTCCAAATCTGTGCCAGTAACCTCCTACAGTTTATTTATTTATTTTTTAATTTTTTTAATGTTTTATTTATTTCTGAAGGAGGGAGAGAGAGAGACAGAGAGAGACAGAGAGAGAGACAGACAGACAGAGAGCATAAGCAGAGGAGGGTCAGAGAGAGAAGGAGATACAGAATCTGATGCAGGCTCCAGGCTCTGAGCTAGCTGTCAGCACAGAGCCCAACGTGGGGCTCAAACCCACGAACTGTGAGATCATGACCTGAGCCAAAGTCGGATGCTTAATGGACTGAGCCACCCAGGCACCTGCCTCCTGAAATTTAGATGGAAAAGTTTTTTTGTTTGTTTGTTTTTAATTCAGGGGCCAATAGGCCCTGCAACTGCCTGTCCCAAGGAAAGAAGAGGGCTTTAGCCTTCTCCTTCGCTGGGTGGAGATTTTACCAAAATACCTAAGATTGTGGCAAGAAAGATAGAACAATAATATACCAGATAATATAACTGGGTTAAAGCATTTAAATCTGCATATAATATTGAAACAAAGTCAGGGCCAGAGATTCACACAGTAAAATTTGCCTGCAGAAGTAGATGAGATGTTAATAAGAGGACTATTACAGATGGATGAATAATGGGATGAGAACAAGCAGGCTATTTTTTTCCAAATCAAATCAAGACTATGAAATTATCCAGTGAATATGATCAATAAACATCGTCAAACTGGGTAATTTAGTTTAACAAACTAAAGCAACCTTAAATACTCATGCCCCCAAAGTTTGTTTACTTGATTAGTAAATGAATTGGAAAATTGTTACTATGTCACTTATTGCATGTTACTTAGACATAGCTAAGTAATGGTATTACCATTACCCAGACAATAATGGTGTTTGTAATCATCTGGACAACTTCTGCAGCCTCCCCTAGGCTCTGGTGGACAGACAAGGTTAAGCAGTACAAACACTTGCTCTTTCATGCCCAATATAGCAAAGTTCTTGGATCACTAATTCTTAATGATTTCACAGTGTAACTGAGCATAAGCAATTGACTGGAGAGATCAGTATTAGCTTTGGGTTTCTTACTGCTTCCTTTAAAACCATTTTTTCTCAAAGTACAGTAAAATTGTGGGGAGAATCTTACATACACACTAAGCAAATCAGTTGTACATGTAAAAATAGTACTTTGTGATTTCATTATATCACAGTCCCTGAATCATAATTAGGAGTGATGGATAGCTATATTTATTGTTAGAAATACAATGCTTTCTGGGTTAGATTTGTGTTGATTTGGTGACTCTATTTGGCTGATTGATTTGTCTCTCAAGTTGGTAATCAAATCAATTAACCTCTGAGTCTCATTTACTAAACATTCCATCAGCCACAGACATACATAAAGAATGCCAAGGTCTAAAATCAGAGATCTACTTTATTATCATCAAGTAGGTTAGAGCCAGGCTTTTGACCACTTAAAATATTTACACAACTTAGAGATAAGAAATGCACAATATATTGTTCAGCCTGGAGACATACTGCCCTCTAGTTAAGTTGCTTAATTCCTGGAAAGCACATTTCTTGGAAGATGTAAATAAATACACTATTTTTTTTTTCTTAACAGATCATTACTCTTAAACATAATGAATCACAAAATTCTGGCTCAGAAGCCCTTCTGTGCCTTTGTCTAAACCTAGCAAAGGTTATGGGAATACTTTCCCTTTTCATCGCTTTTCTCTGTTTTCTTTTTCTGTCTCCATCTGTGCTGTGTGTTCTTCTGACTTACCATTTATCCTTAGCTTAGGATATTTCTAAATGATGTAAATTTTTTTTGCTTTATAAATTTATTTAATGTGGTTTATAGAACAGAAAAAAATTGATAAAAAAAGTAGACCTGAGAATATTAGAATTTTCCATAAAACTACATCTAATTGCAATTGTTTGAGAGCAGGTAATGTTAATAAGCAAAAAGCATATATAAAGTTATGTATACTTCTAAAATATACATAGTCATATTCTTTTGAAGCATATTGTGTAAATAGAATTAAGGTGGACAAAAATTTGACATAGGAAAAAATGTAAAAAACTACAACGCAGGAAGAGATTTCATTGTTCAAGTTACTTTCAAAGGTGTGCAACATTTGATTGTGGTCACTTTTTTGCAAGACCTGACTCTTAAATTTGAGAATTTGACTAATTATACACCAGAGGCCAAAATGATATTACTAATTAGGAGCAAAAATTTCTATGGACCATAATCATCTCTTTTCTTATGAAGAGCTCCTTGGACCCAATATCTTAGAACTTGGGAAACGATATTTACCACCACAGAGGGTCAGGTGTTTTGGAGATAAAATTAGTCAGGCGATGGAATAGTCTGTGTTAAACCATGCTTCCTTCTCAATACTGAATACTGCTCTGGATTCTTAAATTCCCACACTGCAGTGCGTGTCACTATTCTTGGTAGATGGGAAGAATGAGTGGGCATACAGTGAATCTCAAAAAATAAAATGGAAGGGCGCCTGGGTAACTCAGTCGGTTAAGCGTCCGACTTTGGCTCAGGTCGTGATCTCACGGTTCGTGGGTTCCAGCCCCATGTCGGGCTCTGTGCTTACAGCTCAGAGCCTGGCGCCTGCTTCAGATTCTTTATCTCCCTCTCTCTCTGACCCTCCTCTGTTCACGCTGTCTCTCTCTCTCTCTCTCAGAATTAAATTTTTAAAAAAACATTAAAATTAAAAAAAAAATAAGATGGAAACTCTAAAAAGAATAATTATATTACCCAACTTTGCTTGTTATGTATTCCATGCATACTATGAAAACTCTTTATTACATTATTATATCAGATGTATTTCTATATAATTGATTATTTTATAGTTTTCTTTGGTTAACAAGTTTGTTCACCTTGGTTTAACTTAAAGAGATTTCAAAGTTCTTATTAGCGTATGAACATAAAAACTTTGTACTCATATGAACATAATGTGCACATTATGCAAATTATTATGATAGAAGTGCTGTACTTTATAGTAGATCAATGGAATCTTGTAGAAAAAAGAAATCCATGTTATAGTTGCTACGTAAATTAAAATAAGGAAAGATATGAGCTAAAACGTAAAATAGGTTCAAAGTGAGCTAGAGAAAAGAAATTACATGATGATTTACAATATACAAATGGTGGAAGAAAGTGTTATCTGGAAATTTGGCGGGATCACTACTTATATATTTATTTTGAGAGAGAGAGGAAGGAGAGAGGCAGAGAGAGAGAATTCCAAGCAGGCTCTGCACTAAAAGTGCCTGATGCAGGGCTCAAACTCATGAACAATAAGATCATGACCTTAGCTGAGACCAAGAGCCTGATGCTCAACTGACTGGGCCACATAGCATCCCTGTTTCATAACTTTGATAAAAACAAAACTGAAATCAAATAATATACCTATTAATATATTGAGGTTGAAAAAAAAGGTAGAATCTTAAAATGTGGAGGAAACTTGCCAGAACAATTAAATATGTTCAAATTCTATTGCCTTAAGAATAATTAAACACATTTTTAAAAATAAAGTTGTTGGTGGTAGGAAAATATAGTGAAGAATTTTATTACTCGAAATTAGGTAGCTACAAATTAAATATACATATCAAGAAGTCTTACTAAGTTGCAAATCCAGAATGATATTAATTTCTTAAGATTTCCAGCAAAGTGGGGTGCCTGGGTGGCTCAGTTGGGTGAACGTCCAACTCATGGTTTTGACTCAGGTCATGATCTCACAATTTGTGAGTTCGAGTCCCGCATCAGGCTCTGCACTACTAGTGTGGAGTCTTGGGATTCTGTCTCTCCCTCTCTATTTACCCCTCCCTGACTTGCTCTCTCTCTTCCTCTCTCTCTTTTGCTTGCTCTCTTTCTCTCTGTCAAAAAATATATATATATATATAATAAAAAAAAGTAAAAATGAAATAAAAATTTCCAGTAAAGTGAAAGCATTCACTTTAAGTGAAGTAAAGGTATAGACATTTACAAGAGCAGTAGTTTCAACCATATCAGGATGACAATTATTTCTTAGTGTAGACTGCCTGAAAAAATATTTTAGAAAAGTGGTCACATAACAATTGGCACTTTATTTAGTCTGAGATAATTTTTATAAATTTTGAAATATACTACTTGGATGTGTTTGTGTCATATTTGCACTGTAACAATCAACAAAACCATGAGACAAACAAAAATGATAGACTACACTAAGTGACGTCATTGAAGGTCTGATTTAATTTTTGTCCTACCCAAGAGAGTTTAACGCAAGAGAACAGGAACTACAGCATAAGAAAGCAGGGAAAATCACACTCATTGCAGGTATTGATTTTTACAGGTTTTACTGAGATAATGAAAGTTCTAACATATAACTGCCAAGATTAATAGTCTGTTAGTTCCTGATACCAATTGTTTTCTTTCTTCTGTTCACAGTACTCTTCCAGTTTGATAGTTACCCTATATCTACTCTATTTTTCAACACCATCTCTTCTTGTACATTTGAATTCATAATCTTCACTTCTTTTATGAAATATGCCTAATTTTGATATTCAATCAAATTTTGAAAATGTGTGTTAAATCAATTTTTCTAATTTTTTAAAGATTTTTTATCATCTTAAAATTTATATGTCACATATTCCTTTTAACTATTAAGTGGTTTTAAGGAGTAAAAATAAGGAGAGGGAGAAAAAAACTTGGCAATAAACAACTTCTCAAATAGAAAAGTATCAATTTCATCCATAGAATTATGTATATTAATTGAATTAAACAACCAAAGATATCAAAAACCACTACCACGCACATATACAGAGAGGAACACACTTTTTGACACCTCTAAATTTTCCATTCAAGCCTTTTCTTATCCTTGATAGCCTCTCTCCACTCCTTTGCCCACTCGTTTCCTAGGAAGGTCGGGGAGGGGATGACTAATGTAATAGGTAAACAGGGAAAAACTAAAGTGCATATGTCACCTCATGTCAGCCCTCCACCACTTTTTTTTTTTTTTTTTAATGCGAGAGTTTAACTTCTTTATTTTTTTCTCTTGTCGATATGTTAGTATTAGGTAGGTAGGCTTTTCAGCTCCCTGCACTATGTTCCCACCTACATGAAATGTGGCTACCCTGGTTTAGCATTATTGTCTTTAGGTGAATAGGTCTTCCTAATTCTGGGTTGACTCTCAAATTAAACAATTTCTGAGATGGTTATATGGCAGTGAGGAAGTATGTTCCTCATATTTCTTTCAAGAGAGCCTTCTGTGGGAGTCAGAGTTGCCTAATTGCCTCAGCTGCCATTATTTGGGATCCACCACTGTGTTCTGGGCAAGGTCATGTTTCCCTTGGACTGCTGGCCAATAACTGAGAACAGCGAGATCCTTGTTCCAGCCCATTCCAGTCTGACAAAGAATTCCTCAAATAGGCATCTTTTCCTTGGGTTCTCCCATCAGTCTGGCTGAGACTTTTTAAAGAAGATATTCCGTTTGGATTGTTTCTATTGGATGTCTGCCCTTAAGTGCATGGTATTATCAGTGTCCAATGTGCTGTTAAGTTTATTTAGTGAAGATATCATTTCTGATGTTGATTTTTTTAATCTCTAGAATTTTTATATTTAGAATTTTGCACTTTGTTCTTTTTAGAAGTCCTTTTTTTGAGCTTTACTATTTGTTCACTCACTAATTCCATCTAGTCATCTAAATCTCTGAACATATTTATATTAGATTACTTGTTTCTTTTTTTACCTATATCATCTATGAATCTGTCTTACTGACAATTTTTTGTCAAGTTTTTCTATTTTTTTGTTATCACTAAGCGATTTTTCATTTTATGCTAAACACTCAAAATGCTACATTTGAGAATCTGGATTTTGTTGTCTTTCTTTAAGAGTGTCAAGTGTTGATGTGGCAAATTTATTAGTCATTTACTTTTTGTTTTATGTATTATTTGTGTTTCAGCTTCACAAAGATATTCTTCCATAATTTTTCAAAAACCTTAAGATTTTTTCCTCTATATTTTATTTGTAGTTTCTTATGTGTATATTATGAGATAGGAATTTACATTTCTTTTACAAATAAAATTATTTGTCTCAGCAACATTTATCATAAACAAAGGTATAAATCAAACCAAATACTGTGAGATACTTGCCGTACATATAAGCCCAAGCTTTACATTAGAAAGAATACCTCTAAGCAGTAAAAAAAAAAAAAATCAAAATAAAATAATGGGCAAAGGTAGGTAGGGTATACAGAACATGATTCAGTGAATCCCAAACCATTCAAACCCATGAAGATATTCTCATTCTTACTAGTAATCACAGAAATAACAAATTAAAATGACGATGAATAATTGTTACACGTTATATTTATTTGCATTAATTATAAAACCCAACAATCCTAAATGTTGAGAAGAATACAGAGCATGTGTTGGATCCTAAGAGAATAAGTTAGATTGGCAATTTGAAAAATAATTTGGAAATATATAGCCTCTGTAACTGACTAATTCTTTTCTTGCTATCTACTCTAGTAAAAGTCTCTACTTGTTACAAGGAAACATGTATAAGAATGTTTTTTTGTTTAGAATAACAAAATGTTGGATATAATCTAAATGCCTATTAATTGGAGAATGGGCAAAAAATAAATTGTAGTCTATTTATCAATACAAGACAGCAGTTGAAATAAATTAACTGGAGTTGTACGTATTGTCATAATTTTGAATAATAAAGGAAGTTGCTAGATTTTGCTTCTTCTTTGATATATAAGCATGTGTAAGTGCTTAAATATTCAAAGTAACTGTTTTTCTAAGCATATATGTAGTAAAATTACAAATATAACCTAAGAGATGAAAAACCTCTAAGTAAAAATAGTGGTTACTTCTAGGGAGATAGAAGAAAAGGAAATATGAATTGGTAGTGGTGGACTATAATAATTGATCTTATCTGCACTAACTTACTAAGAAATAATCTGAAACAAATATTATAATAGAGTTAGATATATTTTGGTAATGTATAGCAGTAGAAATTAATGTTATAATATTTTTATACTTGATATTTGAAGTATTTAATAGTTTTTAAATCCAGGGAGAAAAAGAAAATTCTACCTTTGTGAGGGAATTAATTTTGGTGATGAATCTTCCTTTACTCATTCCCCTGGAGGTCACTGTATAATATAACTCTAGGTGAACCCAACCTTAATGAAAAATAGTTTCTTAAGTGGGTTTTGAGGAATACTTGGAATATATGTCTAACAATGTCCAGGATGTCCCTCACTGACTTCTTTCTTTAAGGCATCCTTGGGATGGTGCCTTGTCTCTCTCTCTCTCTCTCTCATCTCTATTTATTTATTTTTAAAATATTGTATGTATCTTTAAGAGAGAGAGCATGATTGAGGGAGGGAGAGAGAGAGAGGGAGAGAGAGAGAATCCCAAGCAGCCTCCATGCTGCCAGCATAGAGCCTGACATGGAGTTTAAACTCACAAACCCTGAGATCCTAACCTGAGCTGAAACCAAGTCGGATGTGTAACTGACTAAAACATCCAGGCACCCTGATGGTGTCTGTTTTAAATTTAGACATAGAACATTAGTATTTCAAGATGAAGAATAGTGTTTAGAATGAGTTTATTAGGTTAAGTTTTATTTCTACCTAACAATAATTAGTGTTCTCATGTTACTTGAACAGGAAATAGCTAAGTTTAGATAGAGCTTAAAGGAGTAGCCAAAGGTTGGTCTTGTCTCTTGTTACTTGTCAGGAGTAAGAAAACAAGAAGGGAAAAGAATTGTCAAAAATTATGTTAGAGGACTCTGTTAGAAACCTTAGCCTGTCTAAGGAAAATACTATTTCCCAAGCAGTTTACCTCAGGTCAATCTCTCAAATGGGGGTGAACTCATAAAAAGCCCAGACAATGTTATTTAGGTTTTGTTTGAAGGGCAAGGCCAGTACCTTATCTCTATGGCTCTGCCCCTCATGTGCTCCTGTGTGAGACAGAATTGGGTTCAATATGTAGTTAGAAGAGATTAACAGTTTCATATGTCATCTCCCACTTCTGTGATTACTCACTCATTCAACCTATATTTTGGAGACAAAAGTGATTCTATCTTTAAAGCTACATCTTTGTATTGCCTTCTGTGTATTTTTTCACTTGTTTTCTATCAGTGAAATTGAGCTATTACTTTTGAGCAAGAGTCATGTTAAAGGGATATGACATGGTCACTTGCTTTCACTTTTCAGACAATGATTTAAGTTTCTGGAAGAAACCTTTGTCTCACAAATAGTGAAGACTTTAGAGTAGAGCTCCTCTGCAGTTTACATCTCTTTACTTGAATGGCTCAAGGAAAGAAATAATCTTTCTTTTTCATTTTAGTTCCTGTAAAACTCAGGTAGATGGACATAGTAGACTATACACAAATTTGGTAGTCTATAGATGTTTGCCATTTATTTTCTGCCACATAGCAATGGTTTAAACAGTCAATTAAAGTCCTCAGTATGGAAAGTGAGGGATTCCTTTTTAAGAAAGGGCTGCCTTCTGCAGTAAAATGTCATGAAATATAAGTTATTCCTATTATGGATCGGCTTACTATTGGTGTCGATATTCTATGGATCAAACCATCTCTCCCAAACATCTTAAAAACCTCATAAAATAAAGTTTAATCAATAGCATGTCTGAGCCACTTCATGTTATGAGAGCATATTGTTAGCATCTCTTCCTAATTACATGATCAGTCATATCACATTGTAGCTTAAAATCAGCCAAACTATATAAAAACCATCAAACACTATAATTTAGGACTTTTGTCTCTCCCTTGGAATGTTAGCTGTTAAATGGTTAGTTTATCTTATAATTGGTATTACCTTGTACATAATCACATCCATTATTGTTTCCTCATCCACAATATTTTACAGATATCGCAACAAATGGCTCCTTTAAAAATTTAGAACACTAAGTTAGATAAAGAAGCTATACAGCCTTATTTTCTTGAAACTCTCTTACTATTTCTTTTGGATCCAAAATAATGTTTTAAAGGACTATGGAACAGAAAAATCTTGATGGTGGCCATGTAAAATCAGTGGCTTAGTTCCCAAGTATTGCTTGAATTTTGTTTGTTTATATTACTAGTTAGGGACCTGTGGGCATGAATGAGGTCTCCATGAAAGAGTCATCTTCCTCTTGGGAACAAATAGTCCTGGAGGAAAAGAGAATCAATTTGCCTTTGTTCTTTTCAAGAGCTGTGGTCAGGTTGGAAGAATGAAGTGGTTCTTAAATCAGGATAGCTTCCTTGTAGTTTGTCTTCCCACACAACTTTCTTAGATGCAATCTTGAGTTCTGCAGAGAGGACATGCAATAAAATAGGCCTACTAGAAGAAAACATATCTACAATAAAATGCATTTAAGAGCTTGAGGGCAAAACATCTTGGGGCCAGGAGCTTTGGATGTAATGGAAAACAAGTAATCTGCTAACTCTTGAAAGAAGATGGTGCACAGTTACAGCAGCATCAGGCATGGGTACTCTATGGGCAAACATCACTGTCTTCAATAGCAAATCAGGAGCCTCAATGTGGACAAGGACAAGCATCAATAGCACTAGCACCTTTGACAAGCATAGCATCTTAACTAATATGATCAAATGTACTATAGAGAGCTTAAGTAAGAGCATGAGAAGTCAGAGTATAAAGAAATTTATATGAAAAGTAGGTGTGAGACATCTCTTGGAGACTCCCAAAACTATTTGAGAAGAACTTAAGTGAGACTGAGATTCCCTTAGTTGAAGGAAGTTTACAAATGGAGAAATATTAGTTGCATTTGGACTCTATTTTGACCTTCAGGCTGCTGTAATCTTAAAAGCATGGATTATACATATATAATATAGTAACATTTTAAAGGGCCCTGGAAGTTAGTCAATGAAGAGGACAGTCTTGTTTTTATTATGTATAGCCATATCCTCAAGTCCTATCTGTTTAAATAATAAGTCCTGAATACATTTATATTACTCTCAGATTTTGATTTATTTGATTCAAATATCCTATGACAACTAATATTCGAGAAAGGTACTATATATATGGTTAAGCGTCTGACTTTGGCTCAGGTCATGATCTTACAGCTGGTGGGTTCGAGCCCCACATTGGGCTCTATGCTGACAGCTCAGAGCCTGGAACTTGCTTTGGATTCTGTATCTCCCTCTCTCTCCCTCCCTCCCTCTCTCTCTCTCTCTTTCTGCCCCTTCCCTGATCACACTCTGTCTCTCTTTGTCTTAAAAAAAAAAAAAAATATTAAAAAATTTTTAAAAGAAGGATTCTATATAATTTATTGTATAAGTGAAATTATAAGGTAGATGCAGTTCCTATCTTCCACTGCCTTTTCCTAAAATGAATCTATTAGCTATATTCTCTTATTAATAAGTTCTCAATACATTTATATTACTCTCAGATTTTATTTATTTATTTGATTCAAATGTACCATGACCAATAACTAATATTCAAGAAGAATACTATATAAGTGAAATTATAAGGTAGATACAGTCCCCATCTTCCATTATCTTTTTTTCTAAAATGAATCTATTAGCTGTATTCTCTTAATATGTTCTTATGCAATGCCTTGATGCTTCCAGGGCACATGAGGATCTTACAGGAATATCTCATGTATATTTTCATGTACATATGTATATTTATACATAAATATATTAAATGGGGACCAATCATATCTGTTTATGGCTGCAAAGTAGGACTACCCAACGAAGAGAGACTAAATGATAAAAGGACCCCTTGATATAGTTTGGTGAATTATAATGTCACCCACCAAATCATCCAATCAGAAATCTAGAAGTTGTTTTAGCCTCCCCACCCCCTGCCACATACACACTGGTTAATCAGAAGCAAGATGTACCAATTCTATTAACACAGCAGACACCTACTACACACACCCATACCTCCTTCAACTATGGTGGTATCTTCTTTGCTATTGTTCCTGACTCAGTTATTGTCCTTCCCACAGTGCTGTCATACTAACAAGCAAATCTTACTCTGCTGCTCAAATTTGACTTCAATAGCACCTTCATCAGTTTGGCCTTCATCCTCCTTCACTTCTTTATCTTCTATATTCCAGGAATAAGTTAAGTATTCGCAGTGCCCATTCCTCATAAAACTTTCTCTTCATTAAAATCAAGAGATGTTCTTTCATGATTTTTTACTAGATTTTGAATTCCTACCCTTTTCATATTTGTTACACACTTATACTTTTCCCAAGACTTTATTCTTCTTCAATTTCATCTTGTACTTTCGCTTCATCATAACTACATATCTGTTACTGACATTGTTGACTTGCATGTTTTTTTTTTCTATGAACTCCTTAAGAACTTGGACATCTTTACATCTTTGTGTTACTCATATATGGATCAACTGTCAATGAGGATAAAATGGAACTTACCTCAAGATTATCTTAAATTTTTAAATGGATTAAAACATAGAAAACCTTTAGAATAGTGCCTACTGTCTACTCATACATGGGGAGGTTCATATTAAAAGATTAGATTTTCTCAAATATTCCATTGAAACTCCAAAAGAATTTTCAGAGACTTTTAATAAGTTGATCCTAAAATTCATATGAAGAATAAAGTTCCAAGAATCATCAAGAATTTTGTAAAAAGTAATAACATAGAGAATTTAACTCTAGGTAACAATTATTTAAAAAGCTATAGGTAATTAAACCCAGGTGGTTTTGCACAGGGTAATAGACTACTACAATAGTGTATAGTATTAATAGTATACATAATTAATAAATAGAATTGACAACATGAAATATAACAGAGGTAGTATTACACATCAGTGGGAAATTGGTGGGCTATTCAATAAATAGCCTTAATTAGAACAACTGAATATTTATATGAAAATATTTTTTCTCATATCTCAATCAAATCTTGATAAGTGAAATATCTAAATATGAAAAACAAAATTGAACATAACAAAATCAATATATGTGAAACTTAAACTGCTAGAGAAATATTTCTTTAATGGCAATAGTATTACCACCACCACTACTACTACTAACAGTTATAATAATCACTGAACCTCACTGGGAGAATGGATTCCCTTGTTTTAAAGCCTTGTTTTAAACACTTGACATGTGCTAATTCAATCCTTATAATGACCTTAGAAGTAAATTCTATTACCACTCCTATTTCCAGATGAAGAAATAGCATTTAACTTGTAAAAACATTTCCCCAGTATGTGGCAGAGATGGGTTTTTAATCCTGGCAGGCTCTCCTGAGTCCATGCTCTTTAATCACTATTATATACAAATTACAAGCCACAAAGGAAATATGAACCAATTTGATTTCATTAAAATTAAAAACATTTGAATAGTAGCAGCCATAACAAACTACAAATTAAGAACATGTATATGCAGTATCAGGTGTATTGAATAAAAATCTTGTGTATCAATAAGAAAAAAATGACAAAATATAGAGAAAAATATACACATGCAAATCACATGAAAGAAAACCTTAATATCCAACAAACATATGATCAACTTTCCTAATAGTGGGATAATTTAAATTAAAACCACAATAAGTACCACTTCATGCTCAAGTTAGCACTGTATTTTGGCAGAGATTGAGAAGAAGTAGCAAATTAATATGCAGTGCTGGTGGAAGTGTAAATTGATAGAACAACTTTAGAGAGCAACTGTCACTACCTAGTGAAATTGAAGATATGCATAATCTACAAGCCAAAAATTTTATTTCTAAATGTTTATAGAGAGAAATTTGTACTCATTTATACAAGAAAATGTATATAAATATATTCCTTAAAACAATATATCTAAGAGTCTTAAAAGTGTAAACGGCTCAAGTATCCCTTAGTAAAGTAAGCTGTAATTTCTTCATTTTGGAAAGCGTAGTAATTAATATAAATTAGATACATCTACATATGTGAATATGGCAAAAAAGCAAACTGCAAAGAGATGCATATGGCATGATATAGTTTATATATATTTCAAACCATGTAAATGTTTTTTACATATAAAACATTCAATGAGCATGATATACACAATTCATAATAGTGTTGTCTTTTGTTGATGGAGGGAGGGAGAAAAATTGGAAGAGAAGAGTAGGACTTTTAGTTACATCTATTACATTTATTTCTAAATAAAATGTCTAAAGTAAATATTGAAAAATTCCAATATTTTTTAAATCTGGGTGATAGGTATATGGGAGCTATCATACTATTTTATAAATGTTTATACTTTCATGTTGTTTAATGCATTTCAGTATATATTTTATGGTGCTTTGATATTCACCATTGACATTTTAGAGAGAACACTAATACTCCCCAAAATGGGGGGGGGAGAAAAAAATATATACCAATTGACTGGGTACATGTTTTTTCATCTTCTGTGGCAGAGGCAATCAAGCTGGAAAAATGTTGCTTTATCATTGCTATTTCCTTCTAGTCCATTACTGCTTGTGAACCACCATTCATTAATTTTCTTAAAAAAAAATGTTTGTTGGGAGTCTGCTATTTCCAGGGGTAACAGTAGTGTGTAGCCTTTTACTTATCTGACTTTTAAACAATGTTTTATTCATGTAGATATACTGCAATATCAGGGGAAGAATCTGACTAAGTATAGCTTAACAACAAGACTTTTTCCTCCCAAGTTTTTGTATTTTCACTGGAGTCTTGGGGACAATATCTATTAGAGACTGTACTATAAAACTCTGTAAGTCCTTACCACTGTCTGCCACAAAACTCATTGTTTGTTGTCTCCAAACTCAATCAAGTAGGACTTTTCCCTTTAATATATTTACTTGTTTCAAAATTTTAATAGTTTGCATTATATTTATAATGAGAAATTATTTCTGTTGAACTCTGAAATAATAGTTGAAATTTTGAGTATATGACATAAAGAAAAATGGATTAAACTGTAGCAAAATTAACCTTTTCTATCCCTCTTACCTTCCTCTACTCTCACAATATGTGAGTCAAATAAATAAAGACAGATTTACTAGACAGTTACAAATACAGATAAAATTTAGCATTTTTCACTAAGAATAAAACTCTTAAAGTGTGCCATTATGAAAGAGAAAATCAATTTCTCAATGGAATGTTAAGGGTAATATTAGAGAATTTGAGTGTGAGGCCATTAAAAATTCAAATGATGTCATAGACTTAGTTCCCTGGAAGTGCTCTTGGGCAATATACCAATCCAAAATTAAAAAAAAAAAAAAACAAAAATGCAGAAAATGGCAGGAAGAGAAGCTGATCAACAGTCCATTTATAATGGAGGCCTTAGGCAATCATATTTCATGTTCTAGAGCTGACATGCCATTTCAAAGATGTCCCACATTTATATGTTCTTTCATCAGCCATGGCCACTTTCTGGGACCAAGTGTAACCTTGAACAAAGAGCTTCCCTATGACCATGAGGGAAGTAGCTGTTGAGCTGTCAGTAGCCATATTCCTGGTGTCTAGGAATTGGGTACATTGGCCATGAACAGGGAGTCTGAGAGGAGCACTGGTTTTTCATAGTAATAATTTCCATGTTCATGCCTACCTTATCTTCCATTTCTCTTCAAGAGGTAGGAATTTGATTGGGTGAGACATTCAGCAATGAAGCAAGGCTCAAGAGTAAGTTGAAAAGAAAAAAAATGTTTCATAGTCTACATGGAAATAAGGCAAATATGCTCAAAGTTTTGTTTTTAAAACCTCATCAGAATACTCACTCATTAACGTGGCTGCATCAAAGCAACTGCTTCAACATGGTTACCCTAAACTGCCACTTTGAAGTAACCCATATCCATAAAAGATCTGTCACAATGAGTACAGATCTCAATGGCAACACAAAGGTGGGGAGAACAAGGACACATTATTAAATATAGATGTTAAATTTAATTAAGTCTTTTCCTTGATCTTAATGATTCTCTGTTTTATGGTAAAATTCTTCCACCCTTTGGTTATCAGGTAGAATTTTGCTGATGGATTTTATCAAAAGTTCAACACTATTTCTGTTTCTGTTTGAAATGAATAAAATATTTATAGAATAAATGGATGAGCTTTCATAGGTGATAAAACCAGGTGTCTAGATTTATTTTAATTTTCAAGTTTCCAAATAATGATCAGATATTAGCTTCCTGATTATAAAAGTTTTATTGCAATTAATGCCTACTCAAATGAAATACCTAGAGAAACTTATATTTGATGAATTGGTATAAATTGCTAAAGGGTAACCTTATATTAAGTTCGTTTATCCAAATTAATGATTCTGAGATTCTAAGTCTAGAATATGGACTAATGGAAAAAACATTCATTTTGAAATCAAACAGACTTATGTTAGATTTGAACATATCATTTATTAGCTTTGTAACATTGGGCAAGTCATTTAAATTCCTTTCATTGTTTGTAAAATGTGGGTAATTACAGAAACTGTTGTATAGCGTTTTTGATTATACACAATATCTGGCATAGAAAAAGACTCAGTAAGGGGCGCCTGGGTGGCTTAGTCGGTTAAGCCTCCGACTTTTGACTTTCGCTTAGGTCATGATCTTGCGGTTTGTGGGTTCGGGCCCCGGGTCGGGCTCTGTGCTGACTGCCAGCTCAGAGCCTGGAGCCTGTTTCAGTCTGTGACTCCCTCTCTCTCTGACCCTCCCCTGCTCACGCTGTCTCTCTCTCTCTCCTAGAAATAAATAAAACATTTTAAAAAAAAGACTCAGTAAATGCTAATTGTCTTATTTTTATGAACAATTTAGTTAAAAGTAAGTTGGGATTGCACTATCAACATCTGGATATAAAAAATTACATTTTGCAATTTACTATGTCACATGTTGATAACATTTTTGATAACCCACTATAAGTTACCTATCAATAAAATGTTCCATGCAAATTTTCATTTAATCTAATAAAAGCAAAAATACATCAACTGTAGATCTTTGGCAAAGTGGTGGGTATATAGGTACTACAAAAATAAATGAATGTAGATATTGTCAAAGCAAAAAATGCACTAGGCAAAGTTAAATAGGCAAGGAAAACTTTATTCAAGGCTATTGCAATATGGGAGAGAAACCAGAACACAGTCTGAATTCAATTCCACTGAAAAGAAGAGTGGGACAGTTTTTAAGCTCTATGGCAAGAAGAAGAACACAGGTTACCTGAGTTGTTAATTGTCCTTACCCCAAGGAAAAGTAGGCTATCTAGTATTTTTTTTATATATATATAACAAGAGGTAGTTTTACAACCAGGAGCAGAACACTCACCAGAGTGAGGTTTTACACCTTGCCCACCCCCACCCCCAAACCCCACACAGAGAATGGGAAATAGGATGCTCTCTTCTTGGATGTTTACATTTCAAAGAGAAGGGTCCTAAGTCCTGAGAATAACATTCCTAGGTTATAAAACTTGCAAGAGGCTTTTTAAAAGTTTACATCTTAAAGAAGCAAAGAAAAGCATACAATTATGTTTTTTTTTTTATTTTAATGACTGCTGTATGAAATGGGAAGTCGGGCCAAGAGTCAGGAAAGAGCCAGTCTGAAACTTAAAGAAATATTAAAAGTTGTCTTAGTCAAGGATGCCTGGGTGGCTCAGTCAGTTAAGTGTCTGACTCTTGATTTGGGTTCAAGTCATGATCTCATGGTTCATGAATTTGAACCCTGCATTGGGTTGTGCACTGGCAGTGTGGAGCCTGCTTAGAATTCTCTCCTCTCCCTCTCTCTTTGCCCCATCTCTGTTCACTCTCTCTCTCAAAATNTTGGTCATTATGGAGAAAGCTGTCTTTGAGAAAAATCCACACAAGACCTGAAAGTCCAATTCCATTAGGAAATTTAAAGGAGTCATTTAAAAAAAATCTCACATCTTCTGTAACTCAGTCATTGCATTTTAGTGTTTCTCAGCCCTGTTCTTTTAATGGTGTATATTGAGAGTGGGTGGGAATCACACTGTATCATTTTGTCCACATTTCTACTTCCTAAGCGTGGCTATAATACCCATATTCTATTAGGAATGGCTCTATGAAACATTTTAAATGGCGAAAGAAGTTTGATCAGAGATTGAATGTTAAAATATAAATTAAAGCTAATAGTTTTTAGAAAATAAGTTGAAAGACATTTGAACTTTTGGTGGGGTACCTGGGTGGCTGAGTCAGTTAAGCATCCAGCTTCGGCTCAGGTCATAATCTCACAGTTCATGGGTTTGAGCCCCAAATCGGGCTCTGTGCTTACAGCTCAGAGCCTGGAGCCTGCTTTGGTTTCTGTGTCTCCCTCTCTCTCTCTGCCCTTCCCCCATTAATGCTCTGTTTCTCTCTGTCTCAATAATAAATAAACATTTAAAAAGAAAGAAGATGGTGGATTAGTATGGGGACCCTGAGCTTGTCTCATCCCTGAAACATAGCTAGATCAGCATCAAACCATTTTGAAAACCAGGAAGTTGATATGAGGATTAATGCAACAATCTGCATAATTTGAGCAAAAGATCCAGGCAGCTTCTCTCAACAAGGAGACCAAAACACACTTAGGATTTAGCTTCCTTAATTTGATTTTTTTGTTTTTCATTTGTAATTTTAATTTAATTGTATCAATTATTTTTTCTTGATGGAGGAATTCACTCCAAAAGAAAGAACAAGAAGAAATGACAGCTAGGGATTTAATCAACACAGATAAAAGTTAGATGTCTGAGCTAGAATCTAAAACCACGATTATAAGAATGCTGGCTAGGGTTGAAAAAAGCATAGAAGATACTAGAGAATTCCTTTATACAGAGATAAAAGGACTAAAATCTAGTCAGGATGAAATTCAAGATGCTATAACTGAGATGTAATCTTGAATGGATTTCATGTTGGTGAGGATGGACAAAGCAGAGCAATGAATCAGTGACATAGAAGATAAAATTATGGAAAATAATGCATAAAAAGAGGGAAACAAAGGCAAAAGATCATGATATAAGACTTAGAGAACTCAGTAAATTATTACAGAAATAACATTCATATCACAGGCATCCCAGAAGATGAAAAGAGAGAAAAGAGGACAGGTTTATGTGAACACATTATAGCTAAAAACTTCCCTAATCTTGGGAAGGACACAGATCTCAAAATCCAAGAAGCACAAAGAACTCCCAATACATTCAACAAAAACCAACTATCACTAAAGCACATCATAGTCAAATTCACAAAATATACAGACAAGGAAAGAATCATCAAAGTAGCAAGGGAAAATAGTCCTTAACCTACAAGGGAAGACAGATCAGGTTCACAGCAGATCTTTCCACAAAACTTGGCAGACCAGAAAAGTGTGGCTGGATATATTCAATAAGTTTTTTCTTAAATTTTTTTAAAAATACTTATTTATTATTGAGAGATAGAGCATGAGCTGGAGAGAGGCAGAGAGAGGGGGAGACACAGAATCTGAAGCAAGCTCCAGGCTCTGAGCTAGCTGTCAGCACAGAGCCCAACATGTGGCTTAAACTCACAAACTACAATATCATGACCCAAGCAGATGTCGGACGCTTAACCAACTGAGCCACCCAGGCACCCCATCAATATATTGAATGGGAAAAATATGCGGCCAAGAATTCTTAACCAACAAAGCTGTCATTCAGAATAGAAGGAGAGATAAAGAGTTTCCCAGCCAAACAAAAACTAAAATAGTTTGTGACCACTTAACTAGTCCTGCAAGAAATTTTAAGGGGTACTTTTGAGTGGAGAAAAAATAAAATCAAAAAAATACCAAAAGGAAAAAGTCTAGAAAGGATCAGAGAACATCACTAGAAACACCAAATCTACAGGCAACACAATGGCACTCAATTCATAATTTCAATAATCACTCTAAATGTAAATGTACTAAAGGCTTCATGCAAAAGACATAGAGTATCAGAATGGATTAAAAACAAAACAAAAAACCACAAAACAATAAGCAAAGCCAAGACCCATCTATATGCTGCCTATGACACCTGCAGCAATTTGGGAGCACCCAAATATATAAATCAATTAATAAAAAACATAAAGAAATTCAATGATAATAAAATAATAGGAGACTTTAACACTCTACTTACTGCAATGGACAGATCAGCTCAGCAAAAAAATCAACAAGGAAACAGTGGCTTTGAATGACACACTGGACCAAATGGACTTCACAAAGATATATTTAGAACATTTCATCCCAAAGCAGCAGAATACACATTCTTTTCAAGGGCACAAGGAGCATTCTCCAGAATAAATCACATACTGGGTCACCAATCAGCCTTCAAAAAGCACATAAACATCGAGATCATACCATGCATATTTACAAACCACTACACTATGAAACTTGAAATCAACCACAAGAAAAAAATTTGGAACCACAAATACTTGGAGGTTCAAGGAGATCCTACTTAAGAATGAAGGAGTTAACCAAGAAATTAAAGAGAAAATAAAAAAAGTACCTGGAAGCCAATGAAAATGAAAACACAACAGTCCAAAACCTTTGGGATGCAACAAAAGTAGTCATAAGAGAGAAGTATAGAGCAATCCAGACCTTCCTAAAGAAAGGTCTCAAATACACAGCTTAACCTTACACCCAAATGATCTGGAAAAAGAACAGCAAATAAAGACCAAAACCAGCAGAAGAAGGGAAATAAGGATTAGAGCAGAAATTAAGGATAACGGAAAAACAAACAAACAGTAGGACAGATCAACAAAACTAGAAGTTGGACCTTTGAAAGAATTAACAAAATTGATAAACCCTTAGCCAGACTAATCTAAAAGAAAAAGAAAAGGACCATCACAAATGAAAGAAGAGAGATCACAATCAACACTGCAGAAATACAAACAATTATAAGAGAATATTATGAGCAATTATATGCCAAAAAATTGGGCAATCTGGAATAAATGGATAAATTCCTATAAACATATGAACTACAAAAGCTGAAACAGGAATAAGTAAAAATTTTGAACAGACCCATAACCAATAAAGAAACGGAATCAGTAATCAAAATCTCCCAACAAACAAGAGTCCAGGGCTGGATGTCTTCCCACAGGAATGCTAGCAGACATTTAAAGAAGAGTTAATACCTATTCTTTTGAAACTGTTACAAAAAATAGAAATGGAAGGAAAACTTCTAAACTCATGTATGAGGCCAGCATTACCTTGATTCCAAAACTAGACAAAGACCCCACTAAAAAGGAGAACTACAGACCAATTTCCCTGATGAACATGGATGCAAAAATTGTCAACAATGTAGTTACTAGCAACCTGGATCCAACAATATATTAAAAGAATCATTAACCACAATCAAGTGGGATTTATTCTTGGGCTGCAGGGATAGTTTAATATTTGCAAATCAATCAATGTGATTTATCACATTAACAGAAGAAAGAATAAGAACCATGTGATCCTGTAAGTAGATACAGAAACAGCATTTGACAATAAAGCATCCTTTCTTGATTAAAAACCCTCAAGAAAGTGATGAAAGAAGGAATGTACCTCAACATCATAAAGGCCATATTTGAAAGACTCAAAAGTAATATCACCCTCAATGTGGGAAAAACTGAGAGCTTTGCCCCTAAGGTCAGGAACACAACAGGTATATCCACTCTCACCACTGTTGTTCAACATAGTACTGAAACTCAGCAATCATACGACAAAAAGAACCAAAGGCATTCAAATTGATAAGGAAGAAATCAAACTTTTGACTCTCACAGACTACATGATAACCTACATGAAAACTCCAGCAAACACTGCTAGAACTGACACGTGAATTAAGCAAAGTCGCAGGATATAAATCAACGTAGAGAAATCTGTTGCCATTTCTATGCAACAATAATTAAGCAGCAGAAAGAGAATTCAAGGAATCAATCCCACTTACTTGCATATAAAAACCATAACATACCTAGGAATAAACCTAATGAAAGAAGTAGATCTGTACACTGAAACTGTATAACACTTATGAAAGAAACTGAAGAACACACAAAGAAATGGAAAAACATTCCATACTCATGGATTGAAAGAACAAAAATTGTTAAAATATCTATACTACCCAAAGCAATCTACACATTCAATGCAGTCCCTATTAAAATAACACTTTACAGAACTAGAACAACAATTTTAAAAGTTTGTGTGGAACCGGAAAAGACCCCGAATAGCCAAAGTAATGTTGAAAAAGAAAACCAAAGCTAGAGGCATCACAATTCCAGACTTCAAGCTGTATTACAAAACTGTAATCATCAAGATAGTATTGTATTGGCACCAAAATAGACACATAGATCAATGGAACATAATAGAGAACCCAGAAATGGACCCACAAATGTATGGCAAGCTAATCTTCAACAAAGCAGTAAAGAATATCCAGTGGGAAAAAAGGAGTCTTTTCAGTAAATGGAGCTGGGAAAACTGGACATCAACATGGAGAAGAATGAAACTGGACCACTTTCTTATGCCATACACAAAAATAAACTCAAAATGGATGAACGATATAAAGGTAAGACAGGAAGCCATCAAAATCTTAGAGGAGAATACAGGCAACAACCTCTTTGACCTCAACTACAGCAATTTTTATTTGACATATCTCCAGACATGGGAAGCAAAGGAAACAAAAACAAAAACAAAATCTTTTGGACTTCATCAAGATAAAAATCTTCTGCACAGTTAAAGAAACAATCAACAAAACTAAAATGCAACTGGAAAAATTGGAGATGTTTGTAAATGATGTGTGAATAAAGAGTTAGTACAAAATCTATAAAGAACATATCAAACTCAACACCAAGATAAACAAATAACCTAGTTAAGAAATGAACAGAAGACATGAATAGACACTTTTCCAAAGACATCCAGATGGCAAACAGACACATGAAAAGATGTTCAACATCACTCATCATCAGGGAAATGTAATTCAAAACCACAATGAAATACTACCTTACACTTGTCAGAATGGCTAAAATTAACAACACAAGAAACAACATGTATTGCTGAGGATTTGGAGAAAGGGGAATCCTTTTGCATTGTTGATGGGAATGTTGATTAGAAGGGACATATGCACCCCAATGTTTTTAGCAGCACTATTAACTATAGCCAAATTATTGAAAGAGCCCAAATATTCGTCAACTGATGAATGGCTAAAGATGTGGTATGTATATACACCTATACATGTGGATAGACATTGTGTGTGTATATATATATATATATATATACACAATGGAATATCACTCAGCCATCAGAAAGAATGAAATCTTGCCATTGCAACAACATGGATGGAACTGGAGTGTATTATGCTAAGTGAAATAACTCAGTCAGAGGAGACAGGTATCAGATAATTTCACTCATACATAGAAGTTAAGAAACAAAACAAATGAACATAGGGGAAGGGAATAAAAAATAAAATAAGATAAAAACAGACAGGGAGGCAACCCATAAGAGACTTACAAATACAGAGAACTGAGGGTTGCTGGAAGGGAGCTTGGGGGGTATGGGCTAAATGAGTGATAAGCATTAAGAAGGGAACTTGTTGGGGTGAGTCTTGGGTATTCTAATGTACTGATGAATGAATCATTAAATTCTACTCCTGAAATCAATACAACACTATATGTTAACTAACTTGAATTTAAATTAAAAAAAATAATAAACAAAGATAAAAGAAAAAATAGGAAAAATGAAATAACCATGGAAAAATTATATATTGGTTTTCTAGGAAACTCAGTTTGCTAAGGCAGACTATCTTCATAGTATCTGAATTACTTAATTTAAGGTACATTTGACACCTGTTACAGAAACAGTTAACTGAGGCAGAGAGCTAAAGCACATAAAATCATCTTGTGTATTTTCTAAGTTTACGATAATTTCTAAGAATTATCACAAGTAAGGTGGATTTCTAACTTACACAATAAATATTAGTATATGTAATATATATATGACAAATCATGGGACCATATATAGAAAATGAAAGTGATGCATATAATAGAGGCACAGAAGGTGGAAAATGGAGAACAATTCACTCAAAATACATTCAGATCACACATTGCTATATTAATTCTTTAACATCAGTAATGTGAAAAATTATGACTTCTAATAATAAATTCAAACTAGATCTTAAGATTTTTAATGCATTGTGAATAAATGAATTCTACAGTGCTAAATATATTATTTTAATAGCTTGTTTCTCTTTTCCAATCTTAGAAGCAAAAATAGCTTTCAAAAGAGCTTTATTGTTGTTAGTAAAATCACAGGCCTTATCCTTTTCAAGACTGAAATGATGATGGAACTGAAATTCTTGGCAAATAATCTAAGATCAATGAGTGATATAGTTAAAAATGAAATGAGAACTATCATATTTTTACAGTTAGAGAGGATTCAGGACAGTGAGAGGAGCTGTCATAATGTCTATATGCTGGGTGGTAAAATAAAATGCTGAGAACTTACTAGAGGGTTATTGAACATTTTTCTGAGATCTATTTCCCTTTTCTTTCTTTGCCCTTGACCCTTCACCTGTATTATCAAGTCCACATAGACTGCTTCCCTACTTGCTCTTCTACCTAAAGACCATGTTATATTCTCCTCATCATTTGAGTATCCTTTTGACTATCATATCCATTTTCTTATATAGAAAAAAATTGGGAGAAGAAAAGAACAAAGGAACTCGCCATTATCAAACTTGAAAAATAAAGAGCTATTTATCGAAAATCATCAGTAAAAGACATTAGAAGCTCTGAAAAATATTTTGCTTTATAAAAACACGTTATTGAAGATAAAAATGCACATTTCATTCACTATGTACACAAACCCATATAGTAATCAGATCAAGAAACCAAAAAAACAAAAACAAACAAACAAACCCACACCAGGCCCAAAAGCCTCCTATGTGCTCCTTCTAGACACTACCGCCAGGATTTCTAATGGTGTACATTAATTTTATTTGTTTTGGGACTTTGTAAATAGAATTACTCAGTTCTTGTTTATTTATGTCTGGCTTCTTTTTCTTTTCTTTCCTTTTTTTTTTTAACGTTTATTCATTTTTGAAAGACAGAGAGACAGCGCAAGCAGCGGAGGGGCAGAGAGAGAGGAAGACACAGAATTCGAAGCAAGTTCCAGGCTCTGAGCTGTCAGCCAAGAGCCTGATGCAGGGCTCACAACTGTGAGATCACAAACTATAAGATCATGACCAGGGCTGAAGTCGGACGCTTAACTGACTGAGCCACCCAGGTGCCCCTATGTCTGGCTTCTTTCAATCACTCAACATTTTGCTTTTGAGCATAATTTTGAGCTTTTATAATATTGTCCAACTGTATAAACATCAAAATGTATTTATCCTTTAAGCTATTGGTATATTTTTGTGTGTTTTCAATACAAACTATTATAAATAGTATTACTATGAACAACATTCTAGTACATGGTGGGGTTTTTGGTTTTTTTTTGGTTTACATATGTACACATTTCTGTTATATGTTACATTGGGTCATATGGCATGTAGAGGTTGAGCAGTAGTGTACAAGTGGTTTTCCATAGCAGTTCTACTGATTTGCATTTGTGTCAGAGTTTATGACAATTTCAGTTACTCCATACTTGCCAAACATGTACCTTTAGTCTTTTTAAAAAACTTTAGCCATTCTGATAAATGGGTAATGATATGTGCTGGGAGCTGCACTGGCCTCACTAGATGACAGTCACAGCGAGGAAATGGCAGTGTTTTGCACAGCTTCTGCCATGAGAAATGAAAACTGGTATCTCCTTCTGCTACTACTGGCTCATGTTGGAAGTGAGGCTGCTGGTATTGACCAGGCCTCACAATATTCCAGACCAGACCAATATTCCCCACACAGATTCCTCATAAGGAAAAGCATATTCCTGCCTTTTCCAAAGAGATTTCAGATGAAAACATTGTGGATGATTGTTAAAAGGCTCTTCCTATGGGACTTGCAGATCCAAGACTTACATAATAAGGGGGGGCTTGAGTCTGGCCCTGAGACAAGGAGCCTAATTTAGAGTTAAGGGCAGATATCCACCCGCACCCAATTGTTTCTGCTTGGAGCACTGGCCGCCCCCCACCCCAAGGCATTTGTTATTAAGTATTTGGAGTGACTTATTCTGGCCTTGAATATGCTGATTGCTCCCTGTGGAGGAACCTATTGAGGAACTTCTTCTTTTGTGATTATGGGAGCAAAGGTGTTTCCTGAAAGACCTGTTTTTCTTAATACTCCTTAAACAAGCTATTGACCCCTGCTCACAAAGAAGTAACTTCACCTGGGGTGCCTGGGTGGCTTAGTCGGTTAAGCATCCGACTTTCGCTTAGGTCATGATCTCGTGGTTCTTGAGTTCGAGCCCTGCGTCGGGCTCTGTGCTGACTGCCAGCTCAGAGCCTGGAGCCTGTTTCAGTCTGTGACTCCCTCTCTCTCTGACCTTCCCCTGCTCACGCTGTCTCTCTCTCTCTCTCTCCTAGAAACAAATAAAAACATTAAAAAAAAAGAAGTAACTTCACCCTTTTTATGCTAAAAACTTTGTCTTGTATGCTACAGACACCTTCCTTCCCCATAGGATAAGCATCTAAATCCCCTACCTCAATCCCTATTGATAAAGGTTATGCAGGAGTCTTCTACAAATCTATGTTCTGGGAAATCTTACACATCAAAGAAGTTTGTTATCAGAAATCAATGTCTAAGGCAAATGCCACCTCTGTGCCGTCCCCCAAAAGCTTAATGGTAAAATAAAGTTGAGTCCCAGTCAGAGCGGAGATGCCTGCCTGGTGACCAGAAAGACTCTCGGGCCTCTCTCATTCCTCCCTCGCTAACACTGTCCATCCTTCAGGGACCCCTGGACCCCGGCTGGAGCCGGTCTCCTACAGATATGTCATTCTGATTTTCATTTTCATTTCCCTAGTAACTGCCTTTATACATGTCTATAGCCATTTGTATATCTTCTTTTATAAAATATATTTCAAGATATTTGTCCATTTTTCTACTGAGCTTCAGGCTAAGTTTAAAGTGTGTAGGACAATGATTTGACTTAAATATATTGTGAAATGGTTACCTCAATAAGTTTAGTTAACAACTATCATCTCATATTGATATACACACAAAAAAATAAAAAATAGAAAAAGTTTTTTTCTTTGTGATGAAAACTCTTAAGATCTACACTTTTAACAACTTCCAAAAATACCATAACAGTGTTAACTAAGTCATCATGTTGTACTTTACAACCATGAACTCATAACTGAAAGTTTATGCCTTTTGACCACCTTCTTTCAATTCCCCCTCCCGCCATCCCTTCACTTCTGAAAGTACAAATCTAATCTTATCTCCACCATCTGTTGACAGACATTGAGGTTGTTTTCCTATATCTCCTATATTGGCTATTGTGAATAATAATGTTGCATTGAACATGAGAATAAAAGTATTTATTCAAAATTCTGATTTCAGTTTATTTGGATAAATAACCAGAAGTGGAGTTGTTGGATCATATTGTAGTTCTATTGTAAAGTTTTTGAGGAGCTGTTATACACACTGTTGACTGTGTATATTTCTTCTTTGGAGATATGTCTGTACAGCTCCTTTGCTCCTTTTGAAATTGGGTTATTAGGTATTTTGCTATTGAGTTGCATGGATTCTTTTGTATTTTGGATATTAACCTCTTACTGGGTTAAGTGGTTTTCAAATAGTTTTTCCCATCACTTTTTCCATTTTGTTGATTGTTTCTTTTTGCTATGCAGAAGCTTTTTTAATGTTTTTTTTTTTCTAGGCGAGAGAGAGAGACAGCATGAGCAGGGAAGGGTCAGAGAGAGAGGGAGACACAGACTCTGAAACAGGCTCCAGGCCCTGAGCTGGCAGTAGCACAGAACCTGACGTGGGGCTCGAACCCACGAACCATGAGATCATGACCCAAGTGAAAGTCGGACGCCTACCCGACTAAGCCACCCAGGCACCCCTGCAGAAGCTTTTTAAAAAAAAAAGTTTATTTGTTTACTTTTGAGAGAGCAAGAGAGGGAAAGAGAGAATCCCAAGCAGGTTCTGCACCATCAGCACAGAGCCCTATTTTGGGAATGTTATATATTTATTTATTTCCAATTTATTTCCCCCATTTATTTGTTTTCTTGCCTAATTGTTTGGCTAGAACTTCCACTACTATTTTGAATAAAAGTAATGATAAGGGGTTTCTGTTTCTAGTTCTTGATCTTAGAGGAAACTTTCTGCTTTTCACCTCTGAGTATAATGTTAGCTGCAGGCTTGTCATATGTGGCTTTTTTTCCTAATATATATAATATATAATATATATTATGTTGAGGTACGTTCCTTCTATACCCAATTTCTTTAAAATGTTTACCATAAAAGGATGTTTAATTTTGTCAAATACTTTGCCTTCATTGAGGTGGTCACATGATTTTATCCTTCATTCTGTTAACATGGTGTATCACATTTACTGATTTGGGTATGTCGGACCATCTTGCATCCAAGAATGATTCCCACTTGATCATCGTGTATAGTCTTTTTAATGTACTGTTTAATTAGATTTGGAAGTATTTTGTTGAGGTTTCTTTTCTTGTAGTATTCTTGTATTCTTGTTTGGGCTCGTAAAAAGAGGCAGCTGGGTGGCTCAGTCTGTTAAGCGTCTGACTTCAGCTCAGGTCATGATCTCATGGTTGGTGGGTTCAAGCCTCGCGTTGGGCTCTGTGCTGACAGCTGGCTCAGATCCTAGAGCCTGCTTCTGATTCTGTGTGTCCCTCTCTCTCCTGCTCACACTGTCTGTCTCTCTCTCAAAAAATAAATTTAAAAAATACATTAAAAAAAGAGTTTGGAAATATTCTCTCTTCAATTTTTTGAAAAAGCTTGAGAAGAGTTCTAATTAATTCTTTACGTATTTCGTAGAATTCACCAGTGAAGTTATCTGGACCTGGGATTGTGTGTGTGTGTTAGGAAGGTTTTTGATTACTGCTTTAATCATCTTACTAGAAATTGATTTTTTCCAATTTTATATTTTTTAATGATTCAGTCCTAGTAGGCTATATGTTTCTAGGAGTTAATCCATTTCTTTTTGTTCCTTTTACAATTTGTTGGCATATAATTGTTCATAGTAGACTTTTAGGATCCTATGTATTTCTGTGATGTTATAATTTCTTCTCTTTTATTTTTTAATTTTGTTTTCTCTCTTTTATTCTTAATCTACTTAAAAGTTAGTTAATTTTGTTTATCTGCTCAAAAAACCCAACTCAGTTTCATTTACATCTATTTTTGTTTTTCTAGTCTCTGTGTAATTTATTTTGGCTTTAACCTTTATTACTTCCTTCTGTTAATTTTGTTCTTAGTGTGTTCACCTTTTTCTGGTTCCTAGATGTGTAAAACTAGATTATTTGAGATCTTTTTTGTTTTTTAGATGTAATCTTCACTGCTACAAACTTAAGACTTTTAGGACTGCTTTTTCTGCATCCCATAAGTTTTGGTGTGTTGTATTTCCATCTTTTTTTTTTTCCTCAAGATACTGTTTGATTTTCCTTATGATTTCCTCCTTCATCCATTGGTTTTTACAGAGTGTACAGTTGTTGAATTTACACATATTTATGAATTTTCCAATTTTCCTCTTGTTATTTATTTCTAGTTTCATAGCACTATAGACCAAAAAGATACTTGATATATTTCAACCTTCTTAAATTTTTTAAAGATTTGTTCTGTTAGAATCTACCTTGGAGACTATTCCATGTGCACTTGAGACAAATGTGTATTTTGCTTCTTTTGGATAGAATGGTCTATATATTTGTTAGGTGCATTTAGTCTGTAGTGTTGTTCAACTCCATGGTTTCTTTATTGATTTTCTGTCTGGATGATCTATCCATTGTTTACAGTGGAGTGGTAAAGTCTTCTACAATTATTGTATTGCTGTCAATTTCTTTCTTTAATTCTTTTAATATTTGAGTTATATGTTTAGGTGGTCTGATTTTGGATGCATTTATGTTTACAATTGTTGTATATTCCTGATGCATCAACCCCTCTATCACTATACAGTGTCATTCTTGTCTCTTTGACAGTGTTCAACCTAAAGTCTATTTTGTCTGATATAAGTATAGCTATATCTGATCACTTTTGGTGACTATTTGAATGGTATGTCTTATTTTATCCTTTTACTTTTAGCCTATATGAATCGTTAAAGCTAAAGTGAGTGCCTTTTTGGCAGCATATAATTGGGTCTTGTATTTTTTATTCATTTAGCCATTCCATGTTATTTAGTTGAAGAATTAATCATTGTACCTTAAAATATTTACTGATAGGTAAGGACTTATTGCCATTTTGTTAGTTGCATTATGACTGTTTTGTAGTTTCTTTGTTCTTTTCTTCTCTTGCTGTCTTATTTTGTTATTTAATGATTTTTAATAATGGTATGCTTTGATTTCTTTATCTTTTGTGTATTTACTACAGAGTTTTTCCTTGTGATTATCATAAGGCTTACATTAAATATCTTACAGTAATCTATTTTAAGGTGATAAAACATAAGTTTAATTTGCATGCAGAACTGTACACTTTTGCTTTCCTCTACCCCTGACATCTTATGGTATTCATGTGACAATTTACATCTTGTATATTATGTAACCATTAATTTACATCTTTTTTTTTTTTAATTTCTAGGAGAGAGAGAGAGAGAGACAGTGTGGACAGGGGAGGGTCAGAGAGAGAGGGAGTCACAGACTCTGAAACAGGCTGCAGGCTCTGAGCTGGCAGTCAGCACAGAGCCCGACGCGGGGCCCGAACCCATGAACCGCGAGATCATGACCTAAGCGAAAGTCGGATGCTTAACCGACTAAGCCACTCAGGCGCCCCCATTAATTTACATCTTGTTATATTATGTAACCATTAAGAAATTATCATAGGTAATTATAATATTTTGGTTTTTTACTTTTTATATTAGATCTAAAAATGAGATATGCACCATGATTGTAGTACTAGAGTATTCTGAATTTAATTGTGTATCATTGTATCAGCGAGTTTTATAAGTTCATATGTTTTCTTAGCTCTCTTGTATGTGATAAGCCTTTTCTCTTGCTGCTTTAAAAATTCTCTCTTTGTCATTGCCTTTAAAAAATTTGATAATAATGTGTGAAGATAATAATAATAACTAGTGAAAGCCTCTTTATGTTCAGTCTTTTTGGAATTCTTGGTCTTCGTGGATCTGAATGTACGTTTCCCTCCCTAGTTTTTGAGGAAATCTTTTGTCATTATCTCATTAAATATGAAATCTACCTCTTTCTCTTTCTCTGATACTTTTGAGACTCCCAAAATGTTTATGTTGATTCACTTGATGGCTTACCATAAGTCGTGTGGGCTTTTTTCATTTCATTTGTTCTTCTTCTATTATAGTATTTTAAAATTATCTGTCTTCAAGTTTTCTGATTCCTCTGCTCTATTGCTATTCCTCTGCTATTAAAACTCTTTACTATTTTTTTTTCAGCTCATCCACCGTATTCTTCAGCTCCAGATTTTCTGTGGTTCTTATTTATGATTTCTACCTCTTTATTAAAGTCACTTTGTTCATATATATATTTTTTCATTTAGTTGTGTATCTGTGTTCTATTGTAGCACTGGCTTCTTTAAGATAATTATTTCAAATTCTTAGAAAATTTATAGATCTCCATTTTGGAGAGGATCAACCATAGGGACTTTATTTTGTTTTTGTTTTTGTTTTTTGGTGATGTCATATTTCCTTGGTTCTTCATATACTTTGAAGACTTGCATTGCTATTTTCACATTTGAAGAATCAGTCATCTCTTCTAGTCTTTTTGACTGGCTTCAGGAAAGACTTTCACCAGTCTCCCTGACTAGAGATTCTGGTGGTCTCTCAGACCTTTTCTACGGATGTGTCTGCTCCATTTCTCTTGTTCCCTCTTTAGGAAAATGTCTCATGGTTTTTACATTTTCTCTTTATCTCACAAAACCAGGCCAGGTGTTGATAGCCTCATAGTCTTTATTTTTTTCTGTGGTAGTGCCTTGAAATGTTCAAGATTTTGTCCCTTATCCCAGTGTAGTGGAGTCAAGCTGGCTTCTAATCATTATGTGCTGTCTTCAGGAGCTCACAAGTGCCATCTGTGGAAGCTCTTATGCCATTTGTGGAGGTCCATCAGTAAGGAGAACAATGGGGTTCACAAATAGGGCTGTGAACTAGTTAGTAGGATCTATGGTAGGTTGTCAAGATTATGTACTAGTTGCTGTGAGTCCCCATCCCTTTTTCTACTCCAAAGGTTTTTCATTTTAATCTATCCTTTTAGTCTCATTCTTTTAATTAGCGTATTTTTTCCCAATTACTTTTAATTATTGATTTATTTGGACATATATTATTACTTACTTAGTAATCTGCATTTGGTGCATTATGTTCCTTTCACCTTTTCCTTTTGCTTTCTTTTAGATTGACCAGATTTTTAAAAAATACCCAATTTTTAAAAATTTTATTAATCTGCTAAACATTCCATCACTATTATTATATGGTAACTCTAGAAGTTATAACATTGTCCTTGGCTTATTACAATCTAATGGAGAATGTCATTTTATAATTTTTCTGATAGTGCTAGAACTTTAGAAGTTTTAAGCTACATTCTTATCCTCTACAGCTCCATTTGGCTACTTGAAACATTGTCAATGTCTCTTTTCCCCATTAGAGACTTTCAGCCTAGGAAAGTCTGAAGTGTGGACACATACATAAACCTTATACAGAGGATTGCCAAATGCCCACAGAGAAAAGACACAGCTGGTAACCATCAGCTTATCATGAAAAAGCTCTATTGTTTCTGGCATTTTAGTTCATCTAATAATCTTCCTTACTTAGAGAAATCCCTAAAACCTTTAATATCTGAGTTTTGTAATTTATCCAGCTATCCCTACTAGTGTCAGGGAGAGCATTGACCTGTTATGATCTACCACTTCATATTGGGAGGTGGAATTTCTTTTTTCTTTTTCTTCTTTTTTTTCCTTTGCTCTTTTAACATAGTAAAACAAGTAAATCAGTATTCAATATCATATTCTCTAATTTTGGTTTCCTATGATTTATATTCTATCAATGACAATTCAGATGAAAATGAACAACAGTTCATTTAACAAAAGTTATTAGCTGGGATTAAAATACCACCACTTTTAGTATGGATATTATATAGAACAGTAGGTGCTTTAAAAGTCCCACTCTATATAACTGCTTTTAAAAACAATTCACTTTTGCTATCAGTGAACAAATCTAATACAGCGAGCAAAAGTATACAATGCATTTGATTTTGCACATCAGAAAATTGTATTGAGACAATAATTCAAGATGTCTAAAATATAGTAGTGCTTCTTGAGTCCAAAATTGTTAACTAGACTCCAATAATCAGTAATGTGAACTACAGATTTTCAAATGAAAAGACTGGAGAACTAGTTTATTTTCTTTGTCATTCCATTTTAGAGTTTTAAATAAATGTGAATCACGATCACATTTTCTTTTCATAGACAGCATTTTGGATTGCTATAGATAACTGTATTCTTCTAGACAGGTGAGATATCGCAGCATGTGGCTATATGGGAGGAAAACTTGGGATTAGTAAACAATAAAACTTCGGACACTATAAACAATAACATGCACGATAAGATGTGGAATTTGACATTCTTCACACAACAGGGAATGTAATATTCTAGCCTATGAGAAAGAGATTCATGTTGTCTATTTTTCTTGTTTCAAAGGCGAAAATTTATTTAAAAGTAAAAACAGAAAATAATTGTACTAGAAGAACTAAATAAAAGGAAAGAAGAAATTATCCTTTTTCATTGTAATTCCTTCTCCATATCTTGATTCTATCTTGAGATCTAAAAGTCTGCAAAGAAAAAAAAAACCCACTTTGGTATAAAATTAAATCTGGGGTCCAAATTTTTCTCAAAAAGTTTATATTTTTAGTTTCTCCAAAATCCCAAGACCTTAGGGTTAAATCAGAAAATCTGTGTGCGTGTCTGTATGGAGGTGAAAGTATGTGTTAAGATTTTGTAGAGGCTGATTTCTCCCTTGTGGGAAAGTTTGAGAAACTGTACTAGGGAAGGCATCTTTACTTGTAAGCAGATCTAGAAATTCTTTGAGGTGCTGCATTCTGGCACAGATAGAAGTACTTCATCATGTTCTTCTGAAACAGGCTCCTGAGATGTTTCAGCTGAGAAGTACTGACAGCTCCAGCAAGAGGGCTTCCTTATAGCCCACATCCTTGCCAAAACTACAACTGCCAAGTACATTACTCTCCTCACAGTTAATTTTTGGACAATGATTTTTGACTTGGGGATATCAAATACATGGAACAGGAGTGTGACTTCTACTCACAGATTAAAACATTCATCTCTGACGACTGCACTACTCTATTATAATGAAAGTGGTGATGTTGTGGGTTATTTTTACCCAGAGGTTATCATGTACCAGGCTGTGTAAAGTGCCTCATACATTCCATCTGCTTTCATCCTCATAACCAACACTATCTGATAGTATGTTAATTAAATTTAATCAATCATGAGGGGTAGGAAACACAAACTAACAATGGTAAGTAGAAATTTTTTTTCCTCACTTAAATGTGCCACAGTAGATGGTTGTGATCATCATTAGCGTTCTTCAGTAATGTTTCTGATTCTCCTTCTTTCAGGTACTGGGTACAATTATCCTCCATGCCCTTGATGTTAGACATGGCCATATGACTTGTGCTAGACACTTAATTATGAGTGGAAGCAATGTGTCATTTCTGGGGGAAAAAAAACCTGTAAGATCTGATGCATACTTCATCATCTTGTCTTTCTATGAGATGATACTCATGTGGTGAGGTTTTCATCAGTTTGGTCTCTGATTGAGGTCAAGATGAAGCAGAGCCTTTTATTGACCCAGAACGGAAAAATATCAGGAGTAAGAAATGATCCTTTCTATTTTAAGCTACTGGGATAATCTTTGCTGACATAGTCATCAAGGGCTGGAATGATGCTCTATAGTCTCAGAGACCGAGGATCCATGTGTGTCATTGCTTTAGTAGGTGTGTCTTCTTTCTCAAGCATGCTTTATGGTTCAATATGGATGCTTCAGATCAGGCTATAATGTCTGCATTGCAGCCAGTTAAAGTAGGAAGGGGATTAAGAGAGGTATTTTCTTTGTTCTTTAAGAATGTTTCTTGAAAATTATAGTCATCTCTTCCACTTACTTCTCATTGGCTATAACTTAGTGATATAGCGATTCTTATGGAGAGAAGAGCCTGATAAATGTCACTTTTCTTTCTTTCTTTTCCCAAATGGGTGACCATACATTCAGCTAAAAGTTAGATTTAATACTTTAAAAGAAGAATTGACAGGGGCCCCTGGGTGGCTCAGTTGGTTAAACGTCTAACTTCGGCTCGGGTCTGATCTCACGGTTCGTGGGTTCGAGGTCCACGTCAGGCTCTGTGCTGACAGCTAGCTCAGAGCCTGGAGTCTGCTTCAGATTCTGTGTCTCCCTCTCTCTCTGACCTTCCCCTGCTCACGCTGCCTCTCTCTCTCAGAAAAAATTACACTTTAAAAAAAAGAAGAATTGACAACAAGAGAAAAGTAGCAGTCTCTACAAAAGTAGTGCCTACAATTATTTCATTTTTTAATTTATTTTTTAAATGTTTATTTTTGAGGGAGGGAGAGAGACAGAGCGCAAATAGGGGAGGGGCAGAAGGAGAGGGAGACACTGAATCTGAAGCAGGCTCCAAGCTGTGAGCTGTCAGCACAGAGCCCGATGCAGGTTTCACATTCACAAACCAGGAGATCATGACCTGAGCCAAAGACTCCAGCTTAACTGACTGAGCCACCCAGGCGCCACTACAATCATTTCATTTTTTTTTTCCCCAAAGAGTTCAGGTATGAATTTATTAGTAAAATATAAATAGACTTAAGTTTTAATAATCCTTACTTTAGACAATTTTATATTTATAGAAAAAATGTGGAAATAATACAGAAATCTATATTATCAATATATTCCACACTTACACCTAATTACTAACATCTTTAATTAATATAGTATGTTTGTTATAATTAACAAATTCATGTTGATATATTTTTAACAGGGCATCATTTATTAAGATTTCTAGACTTTCTAACTGATAGATATCCTTTTCCTATTCCAAGATCCCATCCAGGATCCCACATTACACTTAATAATCATGTATCTTTAGGCTGTTCTTGACTCAGAAAACCAGGAATAGTTCTAGAAGGGAGCTTTTGTTACACAATCAACACACATCTCCAAAAACCCTGCATTTAACATAGTGCTTAATAATGAAAGATTGGACAGTTGGATGTTGTGAATACTGTTGCTGTGAACATTTGTGTACACATTTTTTTGTTATTGTTCTATTTTGAGTACCTGCTTTCATTTCTTTTGGGTGTATACCCGGAGATGGAATTACTGGATTCTAGACTAACTCTCTGTTAAACTTATTCTGGAATCACCAAACTATTTTTAGTATCATCTGTACCATTTTAGATTTCCACTAGTATTGTATGAGAGTTCCAAATTGTCCACACCCTTATCAAAACTTGTTACTTTTCATGTTGTTATTACTATTATTGTTATTGTTGTTATTATTGCCTTCCTAGTTGGTATGAAGTGGTATCTCATTGTGGTTTTGGTTTGCCTTCCAATAATGTCTGATGATATTGAGCATCTTTACATGTCTTTCTTGACTATTATAAATCTTTGGTGAAATGCCTGTGCAAGTCCTTTGCCAGTTTTTTAATTGGGTTGTCTTTCTTTTGTTTGTTGAGTTGTTAGCATTATTGATATATCCTGAATACTTGACCCTTAACAAATGTATGAATTGCAAATGTCTTCTCCAAATCTATGGGCTGTATTTTCTTGTTCTTTTTTTTTTTTTTTTACAATCATTTCATTTTAAATGAGAAAACAGGGACCAAGAGGGGTTAAATAAATCAAGATCATATAGCTAATAATTTAGTCATATCTGATTAAGAACATACATAGTGTGACTCCAAAGCCTGTGTGTTAATACATTATGCTACTCCTTCTGCTAATCTGTAGAAAATACATTCTTTATTTTAATAGCAAAGAAAAGTTCTGTGGAATTTGAATTGATTTGATTTTTCTATTTTTTTCCCTTGCCTTCAAACTTGGAGAGAAGACCTAACGGTAGCTGCTAGTCCTGATAATAAGTAGGCCAGTTTTTGTAATTCACCAGTTAGGAGCAGAAATAGCTATGTCAGTCAGGTCAATATGTCTTCTTCCTTGGCTACACCAATTCTGAAATACCAGTTCTAGTGACCGTCTGCTTACAACGGATGGGCTTAATGACTAAGGACAAATATAAGTATTAAAACACGATTTTGAATCTTAGAGATCGTATTTTAAATAACCATTTAAAATGTAAACTCCATTTCAGAAATAGATACTTTTTTATGCCTTTTATTTATTTTTATTTTATTTTTTTTTACAAATAGTTTATTGTCAAATTAGTTTCCACATAACACTCAGTGCTCATCCCCAAAGTGCCCTCCTCCATGCCCCTCCCCCCCTCCCCCCCACATCCATCAGTCCTCAGTTTTTGTCAGCATTCAAGAGTCTCTCATGGTTTGCCTCTCTCCCTTTCCCCCACCATTTCCGCCCTTCTTCTCCGCCTTGTTCCTCCGTCAAGTTCCTCCTAATCCTCCTATACGTGCAAACATATGATATTTGTCCTTCTCTGCCTGACTTACAGAAATAGATACATTTTTAAATAAAAATTCAAATTGACTAACGAGACTGTTTAATACTTTATCTACCTATTTTAGTAGAGTGTGAGTGATGCTCATAATTCTTTATAATTCTTTTCCAACATTTCTTATACTCATTCGATTTCTTCCTATTTATAAGCTATATTTATCAGTGTTTTCCAGATGTAGCAAAGAACTTTTTCTCGTTCAGTGAATTAATCAGGAAAATGTTAGTGAAAGATTATATTAATCGTATTAAGATATACTACATGATTATTTAATTGCCATTTAAATTATTCTGGCAATAATCCATTCCCTGGACTGAGAATTCTGTTGTTGGGATTAAACCTTGAGTATATTTTATACATTTAAATATAAAATTATGAAAATCAGTGACACTATATAAATACACCTCATTTCTTACTGGAGATGCTGGCTCTATTATGTTGCTGTAAATAAAAATACATGTAGTAAGCTACAGAGAAAAGGCAGGAAATAAATGCAGAGAGGAAAATTACTATTTTTTTCTTAGCTTCTGAAAAGTATCTGGTGTTTTCTCAGTAATTATTTTTGCTAATGTGACAATATTTTGATTCTTAGAGTAATATAGAGGTTGGTAGAAATTCTGCACCTTTTATATCTTATCCTTGGTGACCCTCTCTGGACTGGAAGAACATGAAGTTATTAATTAAATAGTCAGTGACTGTACAATGTAAGTTGATTTATGACATTAGAAGTTACATGAATTCCATAGCTCAGCCAATTGCAAAGTGGTTTTCTTTAATCTTCATTTACAGGAATTTCTCTCCAGCTTGGGCTAGTATTTATGGCATATTGCCTGATGCAGCAGCCATCATAGGCCCAGCAGGGGTGGGAGTACTCAGTTGGCAGTCTAGAATTCCAGAGCGGATGTCAATGGGAAAGGCATTTAGGAAATGGCAATACACTGAAGAGCTGTCACACTGAGATTTCTTCTGTGAGTGTAGTTCAGTGTTCACTCTTAGATGGAAGAATACAAAATATATCAAGAAACAAAAGCAGCAGCACAATTCATTTTAATATTTGTGAACATTCTAATAAATTCTCATAATTCTAATAAGTTCCCACAGGAGTCATCATATTGAAATATAGTGCTTCAACCAAAATTCCAATCATTGAGTTTAAACTAACTTACTGCTTCATTTGGATCAAGCATCAAATATAATTTGATAAAGAATATAGGACTTTAAAATAATTGTGTAAATTCAAACAGGAAGTGAACCAGTTCTTTATTTGATACATTGGAATAATCATGAACATTTGTATGGTATTTAATCATACCCAAACTAGAATATCCAAGGTGCTGTTTGACCTTTCTTTTGTCTACTATGTATACTACCTAATTTTACTTAATCACCACAAGACTCTATGTGGGAAGGAAGCTTACAGGACATAATGTTATTTTCTTTTCTCCAATATAGAAACTATCTCAGAGAGATTATGAGGCAAAACTAAAATTCAAACTCAGAACTTCAAATTTCTAAATTTATGAGTGCATTGTCCTCTAAAATGTATAGTCAGACCTAAGAGCATGAAAAGAAAATTGTGAGGAAAGAAAACCGCTGGCATGTTTTTGTATGCTCTTTTCCTATTCTGTACCCCTCTCCTTTCCTTTACTGCCTTCATTCACTCTTTTCTTCCTTCTAATTTAAACTTTTATGTCCTACAACACTAAGATTCTGAGAAGCTAAATAAGAGTTAAATAACCTGAAAAACTATTGTTTGTTTTATTAAAACATTTTTTTAAACATTTATTTCTGAGAGATTGAGGGAGACAGCACGAGCAGATGAAGGGCAGAGAGAGAGGGAGACACCGAATCTGAAGCAGGCTCCAGGCTCTGAGCTGCCAGCACAGAGCCTGACGCAGGGCTCGAACTCACGAGTGGTGAGATCATGACCTGAGCTGAAGTCGGGCAACCAACTGACTGAGCCACCTAGGCGCGCTTGCTTGCTTTTAATTTATATTGTATTATATGCACAATTTTCATAATTATTTACATTTTACAAAAGCATCCTGGACTACATGGTACATGTTGGATTAACCCAATGTACGAATGATGAAAGAGAAAATTGCATACATTGTAAATAATAGCTTCTCCAACAATTTTTTTTCATGATAGTGTTCACCAGTACTTACATTCATTAGTATCGTTCTTTGTTTCTTGCTTGCTTGGGTTTTAATGTTTATTTATTTATTTATTTATTTATTTTGAGAGTGAGAGGTTGGGAGTAAGGGCAGAGAGAGAGAGAGAATCACAATCAGGTTCTGTGCTGTCAACACAGAGCCCAGTGAGGGGCTGGATCTCATGAAACCTGAGATCCTGACCTGGGCCAAAATCAGAAGTCAGGCACTTAACCAATTGAGCCACTCAGGGGTCACTAATATCTTTCTTTTATTAAGTAAATAATCCTCCTTTGCTACCCCAGTCACTCTCTAGTAGAATTACCATAGTCACTGTATCCTCACTTGGTTACCTTATATTCTCTCTTTGGTTTACTCCACTCTGGTTTTTACCCATCACACCACTGAGACAGCTTTGTCAAGGTCACTGGTGGACATCCATATTGCAAAATCTGGTGGTCATCTATCTGTCCTTTTATCAGCAATTGGCTCAATTAACCAGTTCCTACTTGAAAGAATTTCTTCTTGTCTTGATTTTTGTGATCTAATCCCATTGTGTGGGCTCTTTGCTAATTTCTCTTCCTCTATTTAACCTTTTTTATTCTGTGGTCTCTTTCCTTTTCCATATATCCAGTTTCTCAAGGGTTGGCCTAATCTCTAATTGGATTGACTAGTTGATTTCTGTATCTTTCATTATCCTTTTATGTACTGATGATTCTGAAATCTTGATTTCCCTTCATGATCTTTCCTTGTACACCAGATTCATGTTCAACCCCCTGCTTAACATTGCTACATGGATGCCTTATAAGCATCTGATGATAACAATAGCCAGATGAAATTCTTGATGCCCATTTCCCCCACCCAAATCTGCTACCTCTCTTCTCTCCTTTACCAAATAAATGGCCCTTAATCTATCCATTAGTCCAGAAAAAAAAATGTAAAATTTAACTTTAGTTCCTCTATTTAGCCTATTCCCCATATCAAAGCAATTAACAGGTTCTACTGAATCTACCTCCAAAACTTATGCCAATCTTTCTGCTTCCTTCACAATGTTGTTTACTTTCATCTAGGCCATGATCATATTTTATGTAGACTTAAACGTAAACTCTTTAGTTCTTTCTTTCACCCTTACCCTTATATCATGCAGCCTTCACCCAATAGTATGAATGACTTTTTAAATCAGTAATTAGATTATTTCATCCTTTTCCTTAAGCCATGTTTATTATTATACTCAGAATTAAATTCTAACTCCTTATTCAGGCTAGAAAGTCCTGTATAATTTGCTGCACTATTGCTTTCAGTTTCATATAATATAATCCTCCCCTTTCCCCAAACTATGTAGTCACTGTGATCTTTCTGTTCCGTAAACATTAAAACTTAGGTTCTTTGCAAGATTTCTTCATTCTGAATCTGGGTTTCCCCCAGATCTTTGGATGGACTGTCTCACTCTCATCATTTAGAACTCAGCTTAAACTTCATACCTCAGAGAGGCCTTCTCTGACCACCAATCTACAGCAGCCATTAGTTGCTCTCAATAACATCACCCTATTTTACTTTTCAGCATATATTTCATTCGATCTTGGTATTTATTTTATTTGTTATCTAATTAATTCACTAATCAATGTATCTCTGTCTTTAAATTTTATAACTCTTGTGGTATGTATGCCCTTAGTAAGTGGAATATATTCTTCCCTGTTCTTTGGGACATTACTAATGTCTGATGTACAAACAGTGATGCTCAGAAAATATTTGCTTACTAAGTAGAGTTAAAAACTTCAGATGTTTCTAATCTAGTTGGAGATGGTGATTCCTCTTAGAGGTTTCCTTCCTTCTCTCCATTCTTCTTCTGAAGGGTAAGAGAATTGCTCAGCTGAGTTCTCTTTCTCTCTCCCCTCACTTTCAATCTCTCTATAATCTGCAGCCCATTTTGGGACCACAAGGGACAGCCAAGGATGAGGCCAACAAAGAGAAGGGAGGTGAGAAGAATTTCCTGTTCGTTTTGTTTGAACCACAGCCATAAATTTCATTCGAAATCAATCATGTTTCTACACTTTTCAGTCATATGAACACTTGTTTTTTTCTTGTTGAATTAAATTGGGATTTGCTGTTCTGTTGAAAGGTGAAAATATTGTGTCTTATAAGATAAATCATACCCATCTGAGAATATATTGCAGAGTTTGAATTGGTGGAAATTTAACTTGAAACCTACTTTATTAGGCATATTAAATTATATTGATATAAATTATTTAAAATATACGTTTATGTTTGATAACATTCAGAGGAACTATATAAAGCATAGACTCTGCAAACAAATAAACAAAGTAGAATCCACAAAAAACAAAACAACAAAGAAAACATCTTTTTGGATTCCATTCCCTTTTCACAAAGATTGCTTTATCATTTTCTCTTTTTTTTATTAACAGGTAATTGGGTGGTTAACTGAATCAAAGATTTTTAGGCAAGAAGAAACTATTGGAATGTAAATATATGATGTAAGGCAAGATATCTGTCCAGATATTTGACACAAAAACTCAGTAAAAATAGAGTTTGAAACTGAATTTTTGTTTTAATATTTTCCTACTGAGAGGTGGACTTTATTAATGCCTACAATCTTCTCCTACCAAATTCCATAGTTTGAGGCCATTACTGTTTCTCCACATAGTGACATTTGACAGTCTTAATCATAACCTCTTGGAACACTATCTTCTTCTAATTCTCTCCCTATGTCACTAGCTATTTGTTCTTAGTCATCTGTCCTGCTTCCTTCTCCTCTTCCTTACCTATAATTGTAGGAATCATTCAGGACTCAGTCCTTAGGGCTGCTTTCTTTGAAATATTCACTTAATCCCTAGGGATCTCACCTAATCTTATAGCTTTAAGTATTATCTATATGCTAATGATTGCTGTCTTTGTTTAGGTTCTCTCAGAAGCAGACCACAAGATGAGAAATCAAGTGCAAGCAGGTATTTGGAAGAAGATCCCAAAAAACTTTAGAAGGGTGTTGGAAAGTAAGACAAGGAAGTAAAGTCACCAATGAATGGTAACTTTTGGACAAGTTACCATTGGGGAACTAGAGCTTAATTTCCACTACAACTGCATAGCAGATACTTCAGATTTATCCATTCCCTGGGGGACTGCATTACCCTGGCACTCCAAGCCTGTTGCATGTATAAACAATCCAATGTCCAGAGAAAGCCCTTAAGTTGAGTCAAAGGTCTCACAGTTGGAGGTTGAACAAATGCAAGTAAAAATGATGGGTCCTGAGAGGATATTCATTAACAATGTCTGCCACAAGTGCTGTATCTCCAGGCTAGTTTTCTCCCATGAACCCTACTACCTGCCCAACATCTTAGATACCTCATAGATATCTCACACCAGCATGCCTAAATATATCCTATTGATTCCCATTTCTTAAAACCAGTTCCCTTAGAATCCCCTATTTCTGTAAATTGTAATCTCACTCTTTAAGTTGCTCAGACCAAAACTCTGGAATCATCCTTCATACTACTTTTTTTATACTCTTATCTAGAATGTCAGCTGATTAAGGCGGTTTCTCCACATTTTCACTGCTACCATCATCTCTCACATAAGTTATTGCAGTTGCCTCCTAAATGGTATCTTCTTTCTATCCTTGCTCTTGCCCTTATTACAATCTTTTATTATCTATTGACCAGGGAGATGTTTTCAATTTAAATCATACTATACCAATCATACTATACTAATCTCATTCAAATTAAAAGCCAAGGTCTACACTGACTTTCTAACATTTCTTAAATACGTTAATCTTATCCTCAGGATTTTGCATCACTGTTTATTCTCCTTGCATTACTTTACACCAGATGGCTGTATTACTGGTTTGGTCACTCATCCACTTAGTGTCTCCTTTCTGAGTCAATTTCATATCCTTCTTTACATAAAGCTCCATGCTCCATTTTTCTTCCCTTAAAAAGGTTTTCCCTTGTTCATTACTTTTATCATCATTTGACATTACATGTTATATAATGAAAAGTCTGTGAGAGCAGAGACTTTGTTTTATTTTCTGCTATCTCCTAATATCTAGAAAATTTTTTGGTATTGATGAATTCTGAAAGAGAGAAAAAAATTGTTAAAGCAAAGAAAACTATTTTCTAATACTGTAAATAAATTTCTTCTTTGTAGTTTTCAAATAATTTACTCTTGCCTCAAATTAGAATGCATGAAACATAATACCTATTTATTATCTATCATCTATCTACCTATCTCTATCTATCATCTATCTATCTATCTATCTATCTATCATCTATAAGACATATAAGGAAGAAGATATAAACATAAGTCATATGTAAAATTATATCTTTTATGGGATATCTCTATAGTTTAGAATCCTCATAGAAGAAAATCAAACAAGGCAATATTTTTTGTTTAATTATTTGGGTATAGTTGACACACAATGCTACATTAGATTCAGGTGTAAAACATAGTGATTCAACTTCTATATACATTATTCTATGCTCATCATAAGTGTAGCTACCATCTGTCATCATAACACACTATTATAATGTCATTGACTATATTCCTTATGGTATGCCTTTTATTTCCATGACTTCTTCATTCTATAACTGGAAGCCTGTATCTCCCACTATCCTTCACCCAATTTTCCCATCTGTAAACCCCTTCCTCTGGGCATCTTATAAACTTGTCTTTATAAGTCTAATTCTTTATGTTTCTTTCTTTTTTTTTTTTTTTAAGATTCCATGGTACATGTTTTTTTCTAAGTAGGCATAATACCCTCCAGATCCACCTGTCTTGTCAAAATAACAGGGTATCATCTGTTTTATTGTTGCATAATATTCCATTGTGTGTATATATATCACATCTTCTTAACCATTCATATGTTGATGGACACTTAGGTTACTTTAATATCTTGGCTATTATAAATAATGACACAATAAACAGAGATACATATATCTTTTTGAATTAGTGTTTTTACTTCATTTGGGTAACACCTAGTAGTGGAATTACTGGATCATGAAGTACTTTTTATTTTTAATTTTTTTCTTTTCTTTCTTTTTCTTTCATAGTTTATTGTCGAGTTGTTTTTCATATAACACCCAGTGCTCATCCCAACAAGTGCCCTCCTCCATGCCCATCACCCCCTTCACCTCTCCCTCACCCTCATCTGCCCTTGTTTGTTTTCATTATTCAAGAGTCTTTCATGGTTTGCCTCCCTCCCTCTCCCCAACTATTTTTCCCCTTCTCCTCCCCCATGATCCTCCATTAAGTTTCTCCTAATCCACCTATATGTGAAAACATACAGTATCTGTCTTTCTCTGCCTGACTTATTTCGCTCAGCATAACACCCTCTAGTTCCATCCATGTTGTGATACATGGCCAGATTTCATTCTTTTTCATTCCCATGTAGTATTCCATTGTATAGATAAACCACATCTTCTAGATGCATTCTTCAATTGATGGACATTTAGCTTCTTTTAATGATTTGGCTAATTTTGAAAGGGCTGCTATGAACATTGGGGTACATGTGTCCCTATGCATCAGCACTCCTGTATCCCTTGGGTAAATTCCTAGCAGTGCTATTGCTGGGTCATAGGGAAGTTCTATTATAAATTTTTTGAGGAACCTCCATACTGTTTTCCAGAGGGGATGCACCAGTTTACATTCCCACCAACAGTGTAGGAGAGTGCCTGTTTCTTCACATCCTCGCCAGCATCTACAGTCTCCTGATTTCTTCATTTTAGTCACTCTGACCTGTGTGAGGTGGCATCTCAGTGTGGTTTTGATCTGCATTTCCCTGATGGTGAGGGACAGTGAGCATCTTTTCATGTGTCTGTTGGCCATCTGGATGTCCTCTTTGGAGAAGTGTCTGTTCATATCTTCTGCCCATTTCTTCACTGGATTATTTGTTTTTCAGGTGTGGAGTTTGGTGAGTTCCTTACAGATTTTGGATAGTAGCCATTTATCTGATATGTCATTTGCAACTATCTTTTCCCATTCCATTGATTGCCTATTAGTTTTGATTATTTCCTTTGACATGCAGAAGCTTTTAATCTTGATGAGGTCCCAATCATTTATTTTTGCTCTTGATTCCCTTGCTTTTGGGGATGTGTCAAGTAAGAAGTTGCTGCGGTGGAGGTCAAGGAGGTTGTTTCCTGCTTTCTCCTCTAGGGTTTTGATGGTTTCCTGTCTCACGTTCAGGTACTTTATCCATTTTGAGTTTATTTTTGTGTATGGTGTGAGGAAGTGATCTAGCTTAATTCTTCTGCATGCTGCTGCCCAGTTCTCCCAGCACCATCTGTTAAAGAGGCTGTCTTTTTTTCATTGGATACTCTTTCCTGCTTTGTCAAAGATTAGTTGGCCATACATTTATGAGTCCAATTCTGAGTTCTCTATTCCATTCCATTGGACTATGTGTCTGTTTTTGAGCCAATACCATACTGTCTTGATGATTACAGCTTTGCAGTAGAGGCTAAAGTCTGGAATTGTGATGCCTTCTGTTTTGGTTTTCTTCTTCAATATTACTTTGGCTATTCGGGGTCTTTTGTGGTTCCATACAATTTTTAGGACAGTTTTTTCTAGCTTTGAGAAGAATGCTGGTGCAATTTTGTTTGTGATTGCATTAAATATGTAGATTGCTTTGGGTAGTAATGACATTTTAACAATATTTATTCTTCTGATCCATGAGCATGGAATGTTTTTCCATTTCTTTGTGTCTTCTTCAATTTCCTTCATAAGTTTTCTATAGTTTTTATCATAGAGATCTCCTATATCTTTGGTTAGGTTTATTCCTAGGTATTTATGACTTTTTGTGCAGTTGTGAATGGGATCAGTTTCTTGATTTCTCTTTCTGTTGCTTCATTATTGGTGTATAAAAATGCAACCGATTTCTGTACGTTGACTTTGTACCTTGTAACTTTGCTTAATTCATGGATCAGTTCTAGTAGGTTTCTGGTGGAGTCTGCCGGGTTTTCTATGTAGAGTATCATGTCATCTGTGAAAAGTCAAAGTTTGACTTCTTTGCTGATTCTGATGCCTTTTATTTCCTTTTGTTGTCTTATTGCTGATGCTAGGACTTCCAGCACTATGTTAAACAACAGTGGTGAGAGTGGACATCCCTGTCATGTTCCTGATCTCAGGATGAAAGCTCTGTTTCCCCATTGAGGATGAGGTTAGCTGAGGGCTTCTCATATATGGCTTTTTTGATGTTTAAGTAACTTCCTTCTATCCCGACGTTCTCGAGGGTCTTTATTAAGAAGGGATGCTGTATCTTGTCAAATGCTTTTTCTGCATCTATTGACAGGATCATATGGTTTTATCTTTTCTTTTGTTAATGAGATGTATCACATTGATTGATTTGCGAATATTGAACCAGCCTTGTAACCCAGGAATGAATCCATTTGATCATGGTCGGTAATTCATTTTATGTGCTGTTAAATTCAATTTGCAAATATCTTGTGAGAATTTTTGCATCCATATTCATCAAGGATATTGGCCTCTAGTTCTCTTTTTTTGCTGGATCTCTGTCTGGCTTGGGAATCAAAGTGATGCTGGCTTTGTAGAATGAATCTGGAAGTTTTCATTCCAGTTGTATTTTTTGTAATAGCTTGAGAAGAATGAGTATTAACTCTGATTTAAATGTCTGGTAGAATTATCCAGGGAAGCCATATGGCCCAGGGTTGTTATTTGTTGGGAGATTTTTGATAACTGATTCAATGTCTTTACTAGTTATGGGTCTGTTCAGATTTTCTATCTCTTCCCTTGTGAATTTTGGTAGTGTGTGTATGTTTAGGAATTTGTCCATTTCTTCTAAGTTGTCCAGTTTGTTGGCATATAATTTTTCCTAGTATTCCCCAATAATTGCTTGCTTTTCTGTGGGATTGGTTGTAATAAATCCATTTTCATTCATGATTTTGTCTATTTGGTTACTCTTTCTTTTCTTTTTGAGATGTCTGGCTAGAAGTTTGTCAATTTTGTTTATTTTTTCAAAAAACAAATCCTTGGTTTAATTGATCTGTTCAACTGTTGTTTTTTTTTTAATCTATATTGTTTATTTCTGCCCTGATTTTTATTATTTCTCTTCTCCTACTGGGTTTGGGGTGCTGTTCTTGTTCTCCTTCTAGTTCCCTTTGGTGAGGTGTTAGATTTTGTATTTGCACTTTTTCTAATTTCTTGAAGTAGGCATGGAGTGCAATGAACTTTCTTCTTAGGACTGCCTTTGCCACATCCCATAGAGTTTGGATTGTTGTATTTTCATTTTCATTTGTTTCCATATATTTTTAAATTTCTTCTCTAATTACCTGATTGGCCCATTCGTTCTTTAGTAGGGTATTCTTTAACCTCCATGTTTTTGGAAGTTTTTCAGACTTCTTCCTGTGATTGATTTCAAGTTTCATAGTATTGTGATCTGAAAGTGTGCATAGTAGGATCCCAATTCTTTTATATTTATTGAGACTCTTTATGACCCAGTATGTGATCTATCTTGGAGAATGTGCCATGCACACTTGAGAGGAAAGTGAATTCCACAGCCTCAGGATGTAGAATTTTAAATATATCTGTCAAACCCATCAGGTCCAATGTGTCATTCAAGTCCATTGTTTCTTTAGTGATTTTCTGTCTAATTGATCTATCCATTGCTGTAAGTGGAGTATTAAAGTCCCCTGCTATTAGCACATTCTTATCCATAAGATTGTTTCTGTTTGTGATTATTTTGTGTATTTCGGTGCTTCCGTATTCAATGACATTTATATTGTTAGCTCTTCCTGATGGATAGACCCTGTAATTATTATATAATGCCCTTCTTCATCACTTGTTACTGCCTTTACTTTAAAGTCCAGTTTGTCTGATATAAGTATGGCTACTCCGGCTTTCTTTTGATTTCCAGTAGCATGATATGTATTTCTCCAAATCCTTACTTTCAATCTGAAGGTGTCCTCAGGTCTAAAATGAGTTTCTTGTAGAGAGAAAATAGATGGATTTTGCTTTTTTATCCATTCTACCACCCTATATCTTTTTATTGGAGCATTTAGTCCATTTAAATTCAGTGTTATTATTGAAAAATATGGGTTTAGAGTCATTGTGTTCTTTGTAGGACTCATGCTCTTGGTGGTGTCTCTGATACCTTGCGTTCTTTACATTATTTGCTCATAGAGTCCCCCTTAGGGTTTCTTGTAGGGCTGGTTTAGTGGTGACGAATTTTCTCAATTTTTGTTTATTTGGAAAGACTTTTATCTCTCCTTCTATTCTGAATGACAAGCTTGCTGGATAGAGGATTCTTGGCTGCATATTTTATCTTTTCACCACATTTAAGATTTCCTGCCATTCTTTTCTGGCCTGCCAAGTTTCAGTAGAGAGGTCTGTCACCACTCTGATAGGTTTCCCTTTGTATGTTAGGGCTCTTTTATCACTAGCTGCTTTCAGAATTCTCTCTTTGTCCTTACATTTTGCCAGTTTCACTATGATAAGTCGTGCAGAAGATCGATTCAAGTTACCTCTGAGGGGAGTTCTCTGTGCCTCTTGGATTTCAATGCCTGTTTCCTTCCCCAGGTTGGGGAAGTTCTCTGCTATAATTTGTTCAATGACTCCTGTGCCTTTCCCTCTCTCTTCCTCTTCTGGAATTCCTATGATATGGATATTGTTCTGCTTGATTGTTTCACTCTGCTCTTGAACTCTTCTTTCTTTTTCCTGGGTCAGTTTTTCTCCCTTTTTCTCAGCTTCCTCTTTTTCTGTAACTGAGTCTTCTAATTCACCTATTCTCCTCTCTGCTTCTTCAATCCGTGCACTGGATGCCTCCATTTTATTATGCACCCCGTTTATAGATTTTTTTAATTCATCACAACTATTTCTAAGCTCCTTTGTCTTGGTAACAATAGTTTCTCTGATGTCTTCCATGCCTTTTTCAAGCCCAGTGATTAATTTTATGACTGTTATTCTAAATTCTTGTTCAGTTATGTTGCTTATATCTGTTTTGAGCAGTTCTTTAGCTGTCATTTCTTCCTGGAATTTCTTTAGAGGCGAGTTCTTCCATTTCATCATTTTGGTTAGCTTTCTGTCTCCTGTTAGTTTTAAAAGCTTGTTAGGCACTCTGCACCTGTGAGTACTGCTGTATTAAAGAAGGCTCTTTGACTGTCAGGGGCCTGTCCATTCAGGAAGTGTTCTTTGTATGGTGTCCCTTTGTCTCTCTAGTTGAGACTTTGGTTATTTTATTTCCCTACTTGTAGTGGTATTTGGAACTCTCCACCATGTGTACTTTGGTTTGTTTCTTGGGGTAGCCCTGGAAAAGAAAACAGACAGACAAACACACAGGGAACAAAGGCACACAAATGCACAGACAAATCCAACAAACAAGCAAACTGAAAGGGAAAAAGAAAAGAAAGAAAAAAATGAAGAAAGAAGAAAAAAATACAAAAAACAAACAACAGTCTAAAAGCATAAAACCAGAATACCCAGCTACAAATAAAGAGCAGGGTATATGCAGTTCTGATGGAAGAGCATAACAAAAAGAAAATGACGCATGGGGAGAAAGCGAAGTTGGACAATGACCAGGCAGAGAGACTAAGAGGCTTAATTTAGAGAGAGAAAGAGGAGAATATGGTAGGAGGCAAGGAGAAAGAAACGAAGATAATGTTACTCAGAGAAACTATATAGTCTGGTTACTCCAGAGAGAGAGAGAGAGAAAGGTAGCAGTGGATGTGTAGAATATACGTCTAGAGAATGGATTAAATGTGACTGTTAAAGCAAACCAATAACAAGAGTGCCCAGTCCAGCAGAGGGGAGGCATAAGAATAAGAATGAGACAAGGGATAATCTATCTGAATAGAAAGAATTGATCTAGAATTCATCATGGCAGTGCATCCATGTTGTTCTTATCTGGGGATCCGTTAAAAAAAAAAAAAGCACCTCTCTAGCGGGGATGGGCATGGATTGGTGTAGGCAGGTCTTAGCCTCCACTGCGGGCCCAAAGGCCACTCCCTGAGGTCCGCCCTGGTGGCTGTGGGGAGAAAAATGGCAACACCCTAGTCTCTTCTTGAACCTAGCACTGCAAATCACTGTTTTGGGTCTGATCTCCCTGTGCTGCGGGTGCAGCCAAGGTATGCCATGTTCTATGCCCCAAGCCACACCTCCTTTCCAGGTCTTAGTCCGCGTGCTTTATTGATACCACCCAAAATATAATCCCGCAGGCTGGCCACTTCCCAGCTGGGAATCAAGCTGGGAGAGCAGTAGAGCAGTTTCTCCTGGTGCCGCCTGGGACTGGGGCACCCAGCCCAAAGTCAGCACCACAGCTGGAAATAGGATCATTCTCCATCCTGAGCCGAGGTTTTTCTCTTCTCCAGGGACAGTTCTATGAGCAGCTTCAGCCACTCTTTCTCTTCCCCTCAACTCTCTGCGGCTCCCTGTGAAGGGGGTTCCCTTTCCTCCCTCCGCATCTCTGGTCCTGGCCAGTTCTTATCTTCCCTAGTCCGCACTCACACATCTATGAGGTTGTCCTCTCAGTGGACTCTGTGTCTCTTTTCCTCTCAGACTCACGCAGTTCAGTGCCCTATGGCTTCAGGCCTTCTCTGGTTGAGAGATATGGGCAAGCAAAATGTACGGAGCTCCTTACTTCTCCGCCTTCTTGCCTCTCTCCCACCTATTTTTAATTTTTACAGGAATTTCCATAGTTTTCCATAGTAGCTGCAACGATTTACATCCCCACTGACAGTGTACAAGTGTTCCTTTTTCTCCACATCCTTGCCAACACTTGTTATTTCTTGTCTTTCTGATTTGTTAGCCATTCTGACAGGTGTAAGGTGATATGTCATTGTGGTTTTGATTTGCAATTCCCTGATGATTAGTGATGTTGAATATCTTTTCATGTGTCTGTTGGCCATCTGTATGTCTTTTTTAGAAATATATTCAGTTTCTCTGCTGATTTTTTAATTCGATTGTTCCCCACCACACTTTTTGATGCTGAATTGTTTTAATTTTTTTAATATTTTGGACATTAACCTCTTATTGGATACATCATTTGAAAATATCTTTTCCCAATTAATAGGTTGTCTTTTTGTTTTGTTGATGGTTTCTCTCACTGTTCAGAAGCTTTTTATTTTGGTGTAGTCCCAATAGTTTATTTTTGTTTTTCTTTCCCTTGCCTTAAGAGACATATCTAGAAAAAAATGTTGCTATGGTTGATGTAGGAAAAAAATTACTGCCTATGTTTTCCTCTATGAGTTTTATGGTTTCAGGTCTCAAATTTATATCTTTAATCCACTTTGAATTTATTTTTATGTACGATGTTAAAAAGTGGTCCAGTTTCATTCTTTTGCATGTAGCTGTCCAGTTTTCCCAACACCATTTGTTGAGGAGACTGTCTTTACCTTATTGTATATTCTTGACTCCTTTATGTTAGATTAATTGATCTTATAAATGTGGGTTTATTTCTGGGTTCTCTAGTCTGTTCTGTTGGTTTATGTGTCTATTTTTATGCTTACCATAAAAATACGATACTATTTTGATTACTACAGCTTTTTAGTATATCTTGAAACCTGGAATTGTAATACCTCCAGCTTTGTTCTTGTTTCTCAGGATTTATTTTGCTATTTGGGGTCTTTTATATTGTATACAAATTTTAGGATTATTTGTTTTAGTTCTGTGAAAAAAATGCTGTTTGTTGGTATTTTGATAGAGATTGTATTAAATCTAGATTGCTTTCGATAGTATGGAGATCTTAACAATATTAATTTTCCCAATCTGTGAGCATGGAATATTTTTCTGTTTGTATCATCTTTAATTTTTTCATCAATGTTTTACAGTTTTCACAGTACAAGTGTTTCACCTCTTTGGTTAAATTTATCCCTAGGTATTTTATTATTTTTGGTGCACTTGTGAATGGAATTATTGCCTTAATTTCTTTTTTTGTATTATTTTGTTATTATTGTATAGAAATACTACTGATTTCTGGGTATTCATTTTGTATCCTCCAGCTTTACTAAATTTATTTATTACTTCTCATAGTTTTTTGGTGGAATCTTTGGGGGTTTCTATGTAAAGTATTTTGTTATCTGCAAGTAGTGACCATTTAACTTCTTTCTTTTTTTTTTTAATGTTTTATTTATTTCTAGGAGAGAGAGAGAGAGACAGCGTGAGCAGGGGAGGGTCAGAGAGAGAGGGAGTCACAGACTGAAACAGGCTCCAGGCTCTGAGCTGGCAGTCAGCACAGAGCCTGACACGGGGCTTGAACCCAGGAACCGCGAGATCATGACCTAAGCGAAAGTCGGACGCTTAACCGACTAAGCCACCCAGGCGCCCCCATTTAACTTATTTCTTGTTAATATGGATGTTTCTTTTTCTTTTTCTTATCGGATTGCTGTGGCTAGTGCTTCTAGTGCTATGTTGAATAAAAGTTGTGAAAGTAGACATCCTTTGTTCGTGATTTTAGAGGAAAAGCTGTTTTTCATCATTGAGTGTGATGTTAGCTTTGGATTTTTTCATAAATGGCCTTTATATTGAGATGTGTTCCCTCTAAACCCACTTTGTTAAAAATTTTTATTTTGAGGGACACCTGGGTGGCTCAGTCAGTTAAGCATCCAACTTTGGCTCAGGTTATGATCTCAGAGTTTGTGGGTTTGAGCCCTGTGTCAGGCTCTGTGCTGACAGCTAGCTCAGAGCCTGGAACCTGCTTCAGATTCTATCTCTCTCTGTCTCTCTCTGACCTTCCCCTGCTCATGCTGTGTGTGTCTCTCTCTCAGAAATAAAAAAAAAAATTTAAAAAATTTTTTAAAAATGTTTTTATTTTGAATCTTCTCAAATGCTTTTTCTGCATCTAGTGAGATGATCATATGATTTTTATCTTTCATTTTGTCGATGTGGTATATGATATTGATTGATTTATGAATATTGATCCATACTTGTATCCTCAGAATAAATTCTTAAATGGGAATGATCATTTTAATGTATTATTGAATGCAGTTTGCTAATATTTTGTTGAAGATTTTTGCATCTATGTTTATCAGGATATTGTCCTGTAGTTTTCTTTTTTCGTGTAGAGTGTTTTTATCTGGTTTTGGTATTATGGCAATTCTGGCATCATTGAATGTATTTGGAAGGTTTCTTCTATTTCCCTCTCTCCCTCTTCTATTTTTTGAAGTAGTTTGAGGAGAGTAGATATTAATTCTTCTTTAAATGTTTCATGGAATTCAACTATGAATCCATCTGGTCCTCAGCTTGTATTTTTTGGTTGCTTTTTGATTACCAATTCAATTTTGTTACTAGTAATTGTTCTTTTCAGATTTTCTATTTCTTTCTAATTCAGTTTTGGAAGATTGTATGTTTCTAGGAATTTGCCCATTTCTTCTAGGTTGTCTATTTTTTGGACATATATTTTTTCATAGTATTCTCATAATTCTTTGTATTTCTATGATGTTAGTTGTTATTTTTCTTTTGTTTCTAATTTTACTTACTAGGGTTCTTTCCCTTTTTCTCTTGATGAATCTACCTAAGGGTTTATCACTTTTGCTTATCTTTTCAAAGAACAGTTACTGGTTGCATTTATTTTTTGTTATTGTTTTTGTTATTGTTAGTCTCTATGTCATTTATTTCTGCTCAGATATTTATTATTTCTTTCTTTCTATTCACCTTGATCTTTGCTTGTACTTCTTTTTCTAGTTCCTTTAGGAACCAGGTTAGATTGTTTATTTGAGCTTTCTCTTGCTTTTTTTTTTTTTTGAGCTGTATTAGTATATATTTCACTCTTAGAATTTCTTTTACTATGGCTCAAAGATTTTAGACCATTTTCTTTGCACCTATTTTGTCTCCATGTATTAGTGTAACATGTTTTACATTAATTTGACATTTTCTTTTTGTGTTATGATTCAGAAGTAAGGAAAGATATTCTTTTGAAAGAAAAGTAAAAAAATTAATTTTTGCTTACAATGTTACCATGTGCTAGAAAATTTGTAGGATATGCTCCAACAAGTACTATTCAATCTGTAGTATCTATCTGGAAAAATAGGAAACTCACTCAAAGAGAGCATGTTGCTTAATTACTTTTCACACACACACACACACACACACACACAAACACAGTAGGAATTATATATAGTAGTTTCACATGATACTGGAATGCAAAAGTATGTGAAGCCAGCGGGAACACTTAATGAAAATTCAATTATGGTACACCCAGACAATGAAATATTCAGCACTAAAGAGAAATGAACTATCAAGCCATAAAAACACATGAAGGAAACCTAAATGCATATTACTAAGTGAAAGAGGCCAATCAGAAAAGGTTACATACTATGTGATTCCAATTATATGACTTTCTAGAAAAGGCAAAACTATGAAGATAATAAAAAATAAGCAGTTGGCAGAAGTGAGAGGACAGAGGGAAAGATGGATAGGTCAAGTATAGAGGATATTTAGGCAAATTAAATTGCTTTGTATAATATTATAATGATATTATTATGATGGATACATGTGATGATGCATTTATTTAAACCTATATAATGTACAACACCAAGAATGAGCCCTAAAGTAAACCATAGAGTGACTATGATGTGTCAATGTAGGTTCATCCTTAGTAAAAAATGTACCATTCTGGTGAGAGATGTTGATAATAAAGGAGGATGTGCATGTGTGGGGATGGGAGGTATGTGGATATTCTCTGTACCTCCCTCTCTCAATTTTCTTGTAAAGCAAAATTCTTTTAAAACAAAAACTTAAACTATTAAGTGATCAGAATTATTGTAATTATTCCTGTTCCATTACCTTTTTCTTTACATTTAACTTTGTAAGTCTTGGCATAAGAGTGAGTTCTAGAAAAATTTTTGATACTTAAAGGAGGTCAGATTTACATCTTTTGTTAATTTTTTTAGGACAATTAATTACTAACATTATTGTAGGTTCTGTTGACATGATGACCACTGAGAATGATTTGTTTTGACATTTATTAAAATAATAATGAATAATAATAATAAAGATTAAATAAATAAATGAAATAATAAAGGATGAAAATAATTGATGATTATTCTACTTTGATTAAGTGCTACTGAGAGTATTGAGGGTTCCTAGGAGAGAAATGTAAATTTCATTATTATGCTGGGAAAGGCTTACCAGAAAAGTTGACTAGTGTGCTGAGTATTAAAGAACAAATAACAGCAATATGAATCAGGCAATAAGGCGATAGGGTTAGAGTTTCAAGAAGAAACAAAAGGTTGTGTGACGGTGCCAATGCATAAACCTGCAATGCTTATTCAGGAAACTGCATTTGTTTTAGTTAATCTGTAGTCAAGAATAAGCAAGAAATATACTGATATGATCACAAAGGGATTATATATCTACATATTTATGAAAGAGAGTGACATATTTGTATTTTAGAAATATCTTTGTAGGAACTGTTTGGAGAATAGATTGGAAGAGATACTGAATGCAGTTAGAAGAAAATTTTATGATTCAGGGAGATACTAATGAATATTGGTGCTAAGTCGTCTTTAGTAAAATGTGGAAGTAGATAATTAACATATTTTAGAAAGATGGAATATTCAGAGTTTATTCTGATTAGATGTAGGGAATCAGCAATAAAGGGTCATCTCACATAAATTTTACCCTTCTGACTTGAATAATTTTTTGAGAAGTGTTTCTATCTATTGTGATTGAAAGAAATCAGAAAAGGAATCTATGGGGAGTGGGGAAGTAGAACGGGGTAATAAGATAATAAGTATACATGTGGAACTGTTTAATTGAATATTATGAGGGACTTTTAGGCGAAAATGCTCAGTAAGCAATTAGTTGTGCATTTCAGGAGCTCACTGGAAATGAGGCTGATGGATAAATGTTTATTTCTGTGTCACCAGAAAGTTACTGGCTGCTGCACCCTTGGTGTTGGAAACTTTACTGTGATGACTCAGAGCATGTAATACTAACATTTAATGATGATTACAGGAAGATTTGTTTATAAAGGAGAATGGTAATTAGCAGAAGCCAGGCAAACAGAATACTTCTAGGAGAGAAGGGAAAATGGTAAAATTACATGTATATAAACATGTGTAAGGTTTTTTGATCTACAACTTGCTTTGCTTGATGCTTTTTAGAATGTCAATAAGATTTTGAAGCTTTAATAACATTTAATGGTAATGGACAATATATGAGTATTATCTTACCACAGTGATTATTTTAAACATTTTGTGAAGCTTGATAATTTGATAGTAGATATCAAGTTTCTACCTATGGGAAATGTATATACAGACTGTATTCGTCAAAGTTCTTGGCTTACTGATTTGGAGATTGAATTCTTTTCTGTCCTTAGCTCAGCAAAGAGTTCATATTCTTATAAGATAGGCAGGAGTATTTGTGATATTGTTCAAGGGCTATGTTACCTCCTTTGCTTTCTCTCATAATGTCCAGATCTGTATTATTTTGGGATCAGATGAAAAGAAGTGACAGGTGTAAAGAAATATCTGAGCTCCAGTGAGTGTGAGATGAATTCTATTAAAAAAATTCATGGACTTACTACATCAGTGAAATTTTTAAGGGTAGAATGATCTGATGCATGCTGGGACTTCTCTTCCAGTACAAAGTATAAATTATTGCACTTCACACATCCCCCTACTGAGAAGGAAGTATAATGACTTGGGTTTGGGTCCTTTGGCTTTGGGGGATAGTATAATATCATACTTGGGAATACAGCTTTAATGAATTTACCGGGTAACAAGAAAAGCTATTGTCTTTGAATGAGGCTAAAAGAAGAAAGGATACTGAAGTATGTTCATATTGTGGTGCCAACACCCCTGGCATTTGCACCACATTCCCTGGAAGACCCTATGTCATTAGAGGTAACTCTGGTGGGAAAAGAGGTCATGTGAATTTTATGTTACACTCCTCTTGGAGAATTAAACATAGACCCTAAATTTCTGGAGCAGTGCCATGCCATGTATAGCAGTAAACTCAACACCACTCAAAGGAAAATTTCCTGGAAATCTACTAGGTCTTGGCAGATATGACACTTGTGACCATGGGATACCACATGACAATGTTGCTATAGCTATCCATTATGAGTTGTGTTATCTCACATAATCAGTTCATAAGTTTGGGTGTGTGTGTGGTGACAGTGTTGGGAGGGTGGTTTACAGCAGCAACAATTCATAAGATAGAAACCGTTCATCTGGGATCAGGCATGAGGACAGCTAGAGACACACACAAGCTGCACGAACAAGTGAGCCAACCACCTGTCCACTCACCACTGTCTGCTGTGCCATTCTCTCAGTTTTCACTGGACTCCTTGAGATCAACCGACGATGGAGAAGGAAAAAGGCTCAACTTGATTCGGGACTATTTGGCTTGGTATACAGATATGAGCTGAAAATGAATTGCTGCTGCATTACACCCCAACTCAGGTATGCCTTTGAAAGACTGTCATGAGGAGAAATCCTCCCACTGTGCAGAGCTTCAGGTGGTGTACCTGGTCATCCAGTTTCTGTGGGAAGAGAAATAGCCCAAGTCAAGAATATATATGGACTCATACCATAGGGACTGAGTAGGCTGGTTATTTAGAATCCCGGAAGAAGAAAGATCGAAAGACCGTTGACGAAGAAATCTGAAGTGGAGGCATGTCGAAGTGCTGTGGGAGTGAGAACAAAGTGTCAATATCACCAGAAACAATCCATCACAGAACAAGTTCTAAAGTAACTAAAGGATATGATGTGGTTACCTGATGTCAGCCAGAATTGACTCCTGAGCCACACCTGGTACTATGATCAGGGAAGCCAGAACCCAAGCTGGGCCTCTTTCAAAGAAGTCAGTTAGCCACCTTGCAACTTGGTGACAGCTTGATTTATTTTGAGCAAAACTGATATATTGTTGTTCTGAGTATGCCTTTTGTTGTATACAGTCTCAGACAACAGCCTGAACAAGGGCTTTCAGAATATTTTGTCTATAGTCACAGCCTCCTGACCTGATAGAATGGTAGAACAGCTTTTTTGGTAAACAGAGCTAAGAGGTGAGCTTGGAGAAGCTATCCTGCAGAACACAGTATACCTCTTAAATCAATAACCATTATATAATGCTGTGCTCCCTGCAGGTAGAATACATTGGCCCAGAAATGATGGGGTTGAAATATGAATGGCTATGCTCCTCATGACCCACTTTGGAAAATTTGTCCATCCTGCCTTTACAACTCCAGTATCTGAGATTGCTTTTCAGAAGGGGAATTCTCTAGCACGAAACATAGCTAGATTCCCATTATTTTTTAAATTGTTTAATTCCAGTATAGTAATATACCATGCTATATTAGTTCCAAGTGTACAACATAATGAATCAACAATTCTAAACAGTACTCAGTGATCATCATGATAAATGTGCTCTTTAATCCCCATCGCCTATTTCACCCATTCCCCCACCTCCCTCCCCTCTTGTAACCATAAGTTTATTCTTTATAGTTAAGAGTCTCTTGGTTTGTCCTTCTAATTTTTTTCCCTTTGTTCATGTGATTTTTTCTTAAATTGTACATATGAGTGAAATTATATATTTGTCTTTCTTTAACTGATTTAGCAATACACTCTCTGGCTCCATCGATGTTGCAAATGGTGAGATTTCATTCTTGTTTATGGCTGAATAATCTTCCACTGTATATATGTACTGCTTCTTCTTTATCCATTTATCTCTCAATGGAGATTTGGCTGCTTCCATCGTTTGGCTATTGTAAATAATCATGCCATAAACATAGGGGTGCATATATCCTTTCAAATTGGTATTTTTTTGATTCTTTGAGTAAATACCAAGCAATGCAATTACCGGATCATAGGATAGTCCAATTTATAATTTCTTGAGAAAACTTCGTATTGTTTCCATAGTGGCTACACCAATTTGCATTCCCACCAACACTACACAAGCGTTCTTTTTTCTCCATGTCTTTGCCAACACTTGTTGTTTCTTCTGTTTTTGATTTTAGACATTTTGACAGGTATGAGGTGATATTTCATTGTAGTTTTTATTTGCATTTCCCTAATGATTCCTGATGTTGAGCATCTTTTCATGTGTCTGTTGGCCATCTGTATGTCTTCATTGGAGAAATGTTTGTTTATGTCTTCTGCCCATGCTTTTAATGTTTATTTATTTATTTTGAGAGGGGGAGGGGCCAACAGAGAGGGAGAGAATCCTAATCAGGTTTCTTCACTGTCAGCACAGAGCCTGATGCAGGGCTTGATTTCACGAACCAGGATATGATGACCTGAGCTGAAGTTAAGAGTTAGACACTCAACTGAGTGAGCCACACAGATGCCCCTCTTCTGTCCATTTTTAAATTGGATTATTCATTCTTTAGGTGTTTAGTTGTATAAGCTATTTATATATTTTGGATACTTACTCTTTATCAGATATGTCATTTGGTAATATCTTCACCCATTTAGTAAGCCGTCCTTTAGTTTTGTTGATTGCTTCCTTCACTGCACAGAAGGTTTTGTTTTGTATTGCTCTTGTTGTTATTGTTAAAGTAAGCTCTACACTCCATGTTAGGCTTGAACTCATTACCCTGAGATCAAGGGCAACATACTCTACTGACTGAGCCACCCAGGTACCCTAGAAGCTTTTTATTTTGATGTAGTCCCAAAGAATCCAAATCTATCATTAAGGAAAGCCAGCTTATTATGGGAGAAGAGAGCAAGGGAAAAAAGAAACAAAGAAGAACTATAAAAACTACCATAACAGGTAATAAAATGGCAATAAATCCATACCTATCAATAATTAAACATAAAAGGACTAAATGCTCCAATCAAAAGACATAGGGTGATAGAATGGTTAAAAAGAAAAGATCCATCTATATCCAGTCTATAAGAGACTCATTTCAGATCTAAAAACACATGCATATTGAAAGTGAAAGGATGGAGAAATGTTTATCATGAATATGAATGTGAAAAGGAAACCAGGGTAGAATACTTATATTGGGCAAAAAAGACTTTAAAACGAAGACTGTAACAAAAGACAAAGAAGGACACTATGTAATCATTCAGGAAACAATCCAATGAAAAGATATAACAATTGTAAATATTTATGCACCCAACATACTTAAAGCACCCAAATACTTAAAGCAATGAATAACAAACATAAAGAAAATAACAGTAATACAGTAACAGTAGGGGACTTTAACACCCCACTTACATCAATGGCCAGATCATCCAAACATAAAATCAACAAGGAAATAGTAACTTTGAATGACACACTGGACCAGGTGGATTTAACAGATATATTCAGAACATCCTATCCTAAAACAGCAGAATACAAATTCTTCTCAAGTGCACATGGAACCTTCTCCAGAACAGATCACATGTCAAGCCACCAAACAATCTCAACAAATGAAAAAATATGTATTCTATGCATCTTTTTTGGTCACAATGTTATGAAACAAGAAATAAACCTTGAAATAAGAAATAAACCTTGTTATGAAACAAGGAAAAAAATCTAGATTCCTATTAAATCTTAACCTATGGTTGCAACCAAGTTACTCTGAGGTTCTCATGGCAAAAACTAATAAGAAAGAAAGGAATTGCTCTAGTGGCAATTGTAATTGACTCTGATGGTCAGGAGGAGTAGGCTACTGTTACATGATGGAAGCTGAAAAAAAATTATTTCAGGGCATTTCTGAGTATGAGGGGATTCCTAATGGGTAGTAAGAGGGCAAGGTAGGTGATGATGAATATGGCTGGATCGATGTTGTGGTTTTCTACCCAGATTTAGGCACCCATTCCCCAAGTTGCTATTAGACACAGATAGTTCACAGCTGAATCTCTCTCAGGGAATTGCTTTGGCTGAAGAAAACTTTCAAAGTTCTGCCCCTACCCTACCTGAGACAGTCAGAATCTAGTGGTTGGTGGAAGCAGAGGTGCAAATTCACAGTCCTCGTGGGACAAGTTCATAGCTTCCTACTTTCCTATTTTTCACTTTTTCCCTGGTGTTTTATTCAAAGTACTCTCCAATACATTCCCATCTTATATACCCTCTCAGCATGTTTCCTGAACTACCTTACCTGAGCCATTACTTCTGCTGATTTAAAGCTTTCTCAAACCTTTCTAAAGATACAGAAGTAAAATAAACTTTGTAAAAGTAGGATTTTTTATACAGCTGTAAGGTCGAATTGACATACAGTAAACCACATGTATTTCAAGCAAATAATAAATTTTGGAATGTATACACCCATGAAACCATGATCAAAACAACATATTGAATGGATCCATCACCCCAAAAGATTCCTTGAATCCCTCTGTAATTCCTCCCCACTGCTTCACTCCTCCTGCCTGCCCCCTCAAATAACCCACTGATCTGCAGGCTGTCACTATATATTAGTTTGTATTTCCTAGAATTTTATGTAAATTGAATTACACAGTATGGAGTCAGTTTTGTGTTGCTTCTTTCATTTTGCATAATTATTGTGAGATTCATCCATGATGTTGCATATATTAATAAATATATTACTTTTTTTTTTTCAGTGAGTATTCCACTACATTGATAGTTTCTCTTTTTATCCACTGGTAAACATTTGAGTTGTTTCTAATTTTGGGTTATGACAAATCAAGCTGCTATGAACAATCATGAGCAAGTGTTTGTATGAACATATGTTTTCATTTCTCTTGTGTAATAATAATGTATGGCTGGGCTATATAAGAGATATGTGTTTAATGTTTAAGAACACGTCAAACTATTTTCCAAAGTGATTGTGCCACTTTTCATTTACATTAGTGGTGGATGTGAGTTCCAGTTCCCTCACATCCTTGCTAACACTCGACACAGTCTTTTTAATTTTAACCATTATAATAGATGTGAAGTAAAATTGCATTGTGGTTTTAATTTGCACATTGCTAATAATAAATAATGCTAATATTTTCTCGTACTTATTTGCCATCCCTATTATCCTAATTATTTGTGGATTCTGGATTTGTGAATTTACCTAGTAGCTAAGATTTGTTTGTAACCCAATAAATAATGTTTGGAGCATTGCGGCCTTCATGTATGAGCATGCTCAAACAGCAAACATTTTTTAATATGTCCAATTGCACTTGATCCTAGCAAAGGTGGAACAAAGCAACTATCCTCTGCTTTTTCCTTTCAGGTCTCATACAGATATGACCAGAAAGAAGATGGAAACAGTAGAGGATAGCATAGTGTAGGCAAGAAGACCCCAGACCTCGTTGGAAGAGGTTTGAATCTCAACTATGGTTATCCGTTAGTGGGGTATATTTATGCTTATAATCTATGTGAGATATGTATATCTATAGCCACATATAGCTATCATCCATCTATCTATTTAGTTTCCCTCAAAGCGATGGTTCAGTATTCCCTAATTCAGTATTCACTGTGACTTTATAGAAAATAACTACAGTGCATATGGAAACCAACTGTATTTTCTTTGGTGAAATGTCTATTCAAATATTTCAGTCGTTTTAAAATTTGTTTTCTTAATGTTGAGTTTTGAGAAATTTTCATGTTCCAAGTAATGACTTTGTCAGAAATGTTCTTTGCAAATACTTTCCCACAGGCTGTAGCATGTCTTTTCAGTCTCTTAACAATGTCTTTTGAAATGCAGGAAATTTTAACTTTGATGAAGCAAAATTTATCTATTTGTTATTTTACTGATTGTATTGATGAGGTTTTGATGTTGTATCTAATAAATCTGTGTAACCTTAAGTTAACATTTTATAGTTTAGGTTTTATAGTTAGGCCTGTTATTTATTTTGAATTAAATTTTGTATTTGGTGGAGAGTAGTCATTCAAATGTATTTATTTTTGGCATATAGATATCCATTTTTTTCTAGCACTATACATTGGAAAAGCTGTCCTTTATGCGCTATATAGCTTTTGCAGTTTTGTTCAGATCTTTTGTCCATGTATGTGTAGTTTATTGCTGGATTATCTATTTTATCCTTGCTCTGTTTATCCTGAAGGCAATACTACACTGTCTTGATTAATGTAACTTTATAGTAATTCTTAAAATCAGATTCGTGTTGGTCCTTTTGTTTCCTTTTACACAGTCGCACCGGTTATTCTCTATCTTTTCAGTTCCATATAATTTTAAAATCAACTTATCAAATTTTACAATAACTAGATTGCTGGAATTTTGATTGGGATTGTATTGAATCTGTTATGTCCAGATCGCGATCTCCCCCAAATCGCAAGACCACCAAGGATTCCGAGTCACGTATGCAAAGGCAAAGGGCTTTATTACTGGCTCGAGCTCAGGCTCCCAGACCTCACCAGCGCAGTGGATCCATGCTGAGAGCCCCGAACAAGGGCAGAGTAGGGTTTTTATGGGGTTTGTGAGGGGGAGTTACAGAAGTTGTGACATGGAACAGTGATCCAATCATAATTATTCAACATCATTGACAGCGGGTTTAACCATAGACATTGTCTAGAGTATTCGTTACTTTTGGCGGGATCCAATTACAACATTTAGAGTACCTTTAAATTCAACCAATCACAGAGCAAGCCTAGGGTCTTACTCGGCGACTAACTGGTTAACTTTAACATTAGGTAACAGGGTCCTATCTATAGTTTCTATCTCCAGGCCTCTCCCTTAACAATGTGGAGGGTGGTCGCTGGCCTTTCCTGATTGGGTGTTGCAAGGGTGGTTACTCCTGCCTTGGGCAATGTGTAACTGCCTGATAGTTTTGGGGAAGCTGAAACTCAGGCCTTCTAGTTTAGAGGGGAAACTTAAAGCCTGTCATGGAGTCAGTTTGGTTTAGAGTTTAGACTTGTGTCCTTACAAATCCACAGATAAATTTTGAAGAATTAACATTTTAGCAATGTTGAGTCTTTCAACTGTGAATGCCATATATCTCTCTGTTTAGTTAAATCTCTCAGGAATATTTTACCATTTTATGTATATAAGTTTTAAAATAGGGGCACCTGGGTGGCTTAGTCGGTTAAGCGTCCGACTTTCGCTTAGGTCATGATCTCGCGGTTCGTGGGTTCGAGCCCCGCATCGGGCTCTGTGCTGACTCCCAGCTCGGAGCCTGGAGCCCATTTCAGAGTCTGTATCTCCCTCTCTCTCTGACCCTCCCCTGCTCACACTGTCTCTCTCTCTCTCTCCTAGAAATAAATAAAAATATTAAAAAAATAAATAAATAAAATAAAATATATTTTCTAAGATTTTTCCCTTGTATTTTATTTTATTTAATTTTTTGATCTCTAGTATTTTATAATTTTATGCTAATTAACTGTTTTTTTCAAAGCAGTATCTAATCCCAAAGTTAATATCTTTAGCATATTCTTCTGCATATTTTTCCACATTTGGCATTTTTAAGATGTGAATTAGTGAAGAGTCTAGTTAAGTTAGTACAATAAATAAATACAAATAGGAATTATTAATTATTATCAATCTTAGATACTTAAGGATAATTGGAAAATATCACTCATTATCACTATTCTACACAGGTAAGGTAAGTAAATAGAATAAGATAAAAAAATTCAAAACTTGAAAATGTTATATAGTGGTGCCTGGGTGGCTGAGTCAGTTAAGCATCCTACTTTAGATCAGGTCATGGTCTTGCAGTTTGTGAGTTTGAGCCTGTGTTGGGCTCTCTTCTGACAACTCAGAGCCTGGAGCCTGCTTCAGATTCTGTCCCCCTCTCTCTCTGCCCCTCTCCTTCTCTTCCTGTCTCTCTGTCTCTCAAAATAAATAAACGCTAAAAAATTTTTTAAAAAGAAAATGTTAGGTAAATGTTTATACAATAATAATTCCTGGAAAAGTGTTCTTAGGCACTTCATTTATTTTTCTTAAAATGATCTTCATTTAAATCCAGTCATGTTAATTATGATACATCATCAGGATTGGCTCTAAATATGGGAACAATTACATTAAAGTTTTTGTTCCCCAACTTACCATTCAAAATATTTTGAACACTTGAATTTTTATAAATTATCAATTTTAAAAGCTGGTTTTGTTTGGAATTAAGAAAGCATATTGGTAGCTTAAAGGCATAGGGTTTTGGAATCAGACCTATCGCAATTTGAATTTTGTTTTTATCACTTATTACACATTTGAGACTTGGGAAAGTTTTATTCTCTGAGCTTTAGTTTCTTCATCTATAAAGTATGCTTGGCTTTCAATATTTATTTAACCTTTTAGATAATTATAAAACAGTTAATACTTTTGTCATTATATCCTTACTACCTTTACTCCCAGTTTGGTTTAGTAACCATTTACTATACAATATATTGCTAAGCTCTTCTTGTCTTTATTTAACATAGAATAATTAATTCATGCTTAAGNGAATTCTGTTTCTACTTTGTTCCTCTTGGAGAAATTAATGCCCTCCAAGAGAACACACCCTTTTCTGCTCTTCCAACAGCATTACATGTGTAGAGGCCAGGTCCAGAGCTCTATGATCAGATTGTTACATCTGTCTGGTTCTAGGATTGATTATGAGGTATAAGAGAACCTATTTGCCCCTCACATTAAGCTATATCATTTAAACTTGGTTCTGTTATTAAATACATAAAGTTTTATTTTGACTCTCAAAATAAAGAATAAAAAGAATGAAGTCATATAGTCATTTTGTTTCTTGCACAAGTATTTGGCTTTCTTTTAGACACAGATGCAGAATTATAACTTTAGCTTTATTTACATTAAGGGTGAAAGCTATCCTTTTAATCTTAATTTTTTAAATGTTTTTTTTTTTTAATTTTTTTCTGAGAGAAAGAGAGAGACAGCAGGGGAGGGTCAGAGAGAGAGGAAGATACTGAATCTGAAGCAGGCTCTGAGCTAGCTGTCAGCCACAGAGCCCGATGTGGGGCTTGAACCCATGAACCATGAGATCATGACATGAGCCGCAGTCAGACGCTTAACCAACTGAGGCACACCCTTAATCTTTAAAACCTTTAAAAAGGTAGTATAATTTTTATTTTGAGCCTGTCAGGCTCAACTGGTAGAATTTTATGCTTTACCTTTAGTTAAGTGTTAAAAATACTGGAATTTAGGGAGAAAAATCTTTGTCTTTATATGGCCACATCCATTACTACAGAAATAACTGAAGAATCTTATGTTTCTTTCTGGCCACAGACTCAGTGAGCATGGCTATGTTATTTCCTGAATAGTTTTAGGATGGGGCTACCAGATACTCACTTTGAAAGGATGTAGAAAACTGAGGCATTTATCTATATAATTTAATCCTAAATGGCATCAGATTACAGAAATATTGTATGACCTGAATTACATGGAAAGTAGATACACTTCTCCTTTTGTCAAGGATAATATTAAATAGTCATGGGCAATGAAGACCGTGGCTATGTTTTCATAAAGTTCTATTTACACTGTTATTGGTTGAGCTAATATTTTTACTATCTGTTTTAATATGTACATTAGTTGCTAAGGCAGCTGAAATAACTAATTGGACTAAGTCTAGTCTGTTTAATTTGATCATATAGATAAATGAAACCAGTTTTGTTGATATAGTTGATATGGTTATCCAACTGATCAAATTATCAAGATAGCAATTACCTACCACAATTTGACCTGCACAAATATAACCCTAATCTAGTGAATATCAGGAGCTACCAGTAATGTGCTTGTATTACAATAATGTGGATGTTCACTCTGGGCTCAGCATTTCAAATAAATTACTGTCTTTAGCAGCCAAGGAAAAGCATATTTGCATTTTTGTATGAGGGCCCATTGGGTCATATGATTCAGTGGATTATTTTCTTTGGTTGTTTATCTTTCAATTGCTTTGGGATTTTGATAATTTGGTCTAAGTGATGCATCAGGTGTAATGTATTTGAAGGGAGGGTCATATCAAGGTAAATGATAATTACCATGAAACAGTTATTTCTGAATAAGCACTGAGAAAATTAAAAAGGGAGTATGTAGATCTAATTATGGTATACTAAGAACATAATAGTTGATCTCTGTCACAATGGTGATTTTTTTTCTCTTTGTTCTTGGTAAATACAGGCAATGAAATATTGGTAGTGCAATAATGGAATGTACACGATTTTTCAAAATTCTCAGTAAATGAATTCTTAGGTAATAGGTGAAGTACAGCATGTCTTACTGCATATGCTGATAAAGGGCTATGGGAATTTATTTATTCACTTATTTAACAAATTTATTTAGTAATGAGGCAGGCAACTTGAAGCACTGAAGATTTGGAGATGGGGAAATAACAGAACTCTGTTCTTCGGTTGTTCACACAATTGAGTAGATATCTCAAGGGGCGGACCTCAGGCCTCTTGTTCGTCAGTGTATCAGGAGCATCTAGCATCATGCCTATGACACTGTAGGTTTTCACTTAATTTGTCAAATAAATTGTGAGTTCAGGTGAGTCAATTTCCAACTTTTTTCATTTTATTTTTCCATTTCTCTTCTTGAAATGTGGAAAGAGGGATCAGTTGAGATCAGATAGGAAAAATCAAGCTGAAGTAGAACTTATCTGGATAAGATTGGAACAGTGATCACCTTTTCCATCTTCTGTTTCAACCCAGAGATCTAGTGCATATTTCCCTCCAATGAAGTCTCAAGCCTATTGTTCCAGCCAGATCTAGTCTTATACTTGAAATATATTCTCTTTCCCTGTAACTTGATAACTCAGGCAGATGATGCAATTTTTTATTAAATACAGCATTTTACAAAATACTATGGTATTAAACCACAGCCTTTCACAAAAACATTGGAAAGAATATACCCTGTATGGGTATATTTTGGGGTTAGAATGGGCTGCTGCAGGGCATTACAACCAGGAAGAGCAGGGATTCTGGAAATTCTGGAAATTTTAAATAGTTTCATATTACTGAAGAGCAGAAGTGAGGAGGTAATGGCTGAGATCCTGGTTTTGCTATTTATTAGTTGCACGATCTTGAGAAAATGCTGTAGGTGAAGAAAGCTGCATCTCAATTCTATCATTGAAAAATGGGAACAATGATATCATGAGTCAATTGTACGAATTAAATGAGAATACAAATATAGTAGACACTGAGAAGAGTCCTGGAAACAATTGATCAATAAATGTTAGTCTTATTGTTAAATGCACCACATTCTCTTTTGCTCCAGGGCTTAACACATGTTCCTCCTGTGAAGACTGGCTTATTATCCATCTTCTCTTTGCCAGCCCAACTTCTACTCATTGTTCAGATTTCTGCTAAAAGTTTCTTCTTCTAAGAAACTTTCTCCAAATATGGACTTCATTATTTTTCTTACTACAGGTTCCCATAGTAACTTGTATTTTTGTCAATAATTGCTTTTATTATATTTTTTATTACCTGTTTAATTTTACAGTATTCCCCACTTGACTAAAAACTTTGAGAAGATATAGATCACATCTGTCTTGTTCTCTGCTGCATGTGACACTTAATAAATATTTGCTGCATGAGTAAATGGGAGGATGAAGGAATTCGACTATGAGGGATTTTGTGTACCATTCTAGGAATTTTACAGCATACAGCATATTTAGGGATTTTTGCCATGAAAAGATACTGAAACATTTTAACCTGAGGAATAGCATGATTATCTCTATGTTTCAGGAATACTCTGGCAGTGTTACGGGTGAAGGATATGACCTGTGGAGTCTGCTGATCATGGAAACAAACTAAAATATTTTAATAATCCAGATAGAGGTATCTAATGGTGACTCTTACATGTGTAACTTAGGAAAAAAGGAAAACTAAGAAGAGAATGAAGAGTCTTGGTAATAGAATGTCTTCTGTCGATTTCTCCAGAAGCAGATTCTGAGTAAAGGACTTGTGTGTTAGTGGCTTATTAAGGAAGTGTTGCCAGAGGAGACTACTAAGGAAGTAGGGGAAGCTCTTCAAGAATGGGAAAAGAGCTCAGCAAGGACGCAATCTTAGGTAAAGTTCTGACAGGAGATTATTGGGGTACTGATCCTCAGGGATAGCTTAAGCAACGGCAAGGCAGCTAGGCTTTTACACACCTGTGTTCACTGTTATGGGTAAACAGTCATAAAGGTGATGGGGGAGGTAACCTCCCAGGCAAATCCAACTCTGCTGAGTGGCTTAAGGATCCACAGGACTTTGCTCTTAGAAGAGCCACAGGTGCTAGCCATTAAAAGCCCACTTTTGTGTGGGTGGTATACGGAAGCCTTAAAAGGGAATTGGAAAGAAGGATTGAGAGGAAATTTGATAGAGCATTGATATAATTTGCAGTAGGGTTAAAATGTTGATTTTGAAGAGGCTATGGGAAATTCAAGTGGATATACTCAGTAGATAGGTAGATTGGTGTAAGGTTTAGGAAGGTGAAGAAATGTGAGTTATTATCAAGGATTTGGTTTCATAAGGAGGGTGTTAAGAGTGAGAAAAAAAGGCAAAAGAAACAATTATGGAACCGATAGAGGCATGAGCAGAGAAAGTGGAACCATTTAAGGAGAAGACTATAAAGCCCAAGGGTAGAGAAGAAAAACCTGGAGTAGATGCTGGCTCTACAGTCAAGAAAGAAGGACGCATCATGAGACACCTTCTTTTGAGAGTTTGAACAAGGTAAGTAAAGAATACTGACTATTGGATTTAGCTATAAAGGTAGATTTTTGAAGTAAGTAGATTTGGAAGCATGCTGGTAACAAAAACTGTTGGTTTCAGATCGAATGAATGATAATATACTAGCCTTTCAAAAAATTGGCTACGATAGGAAGGTTAGAGATGAAGCTGTAGGAAAGGGGGTATGTATATTCAATAGAAACCATGATTTAAAAGGCAGAGATTCTAGAGCATTTTAGTGCCAGTATAGGCGTCAGCATGGAGTGAAATCAAGATATAAGCTGGAAGGCTGAAGACTGGTATATCCAGATGATTGAACAATTAGGAGGGCATGCGATATAGAGCATTGTTGCTGTATGCATGGTCCTGAGAGACTGGTCCTGAGCAGGCATTTTTCTGAAACAGGGAAGGAAGGATAAGAATGGGAACAGAATAAGAAAGAGGTAATTATTGTCTGATGTTCTATTTTCTTTGTAAAGCCATAGGTAAGGTTTTCTGTCAGGTACACAAATTGGCTTACATATAAAAACCAAATATTGTCTGCTTTCTGCTGAGGATGGAATACCGATTTTTTATAATTAGCGTTAGAATTTTTAGGAAATCTAATTAAAGTTTTGAAAAAGAAGTAGCTTGGTAGCAAATCACTATTTTCTCAAAATATGCTGTGCTCCTGAAGCTGTGTGTTTTTATGAGAACTGTAATGTAGCCCTTCATCCGCTCGGCACCTGTCTTTGAACCTAGTTAATCCTACAACAATTCAGCTGGAGAAATTTGGTCAGGAACATGGGATTTGTGGAGTGCCTGAGTACTTTTTTGTTAATAACTTTAGAGTTGACTTTTGAACAGTGTGGAAAGTAGGAGCACTGACCCCTCATACAGTCAAAAATCTAGGTATAGCTTTTGACTCCCCCAAAACTTAACTACTGATAGCCTACTTTTGACCAGAAGCCTTGTTGATAACATAGTCAGTGATCACATATTTTGTATGAGTATTCTCACAATAAGGTAAGCTAGAGAAAATAATATGTTAAGAAAATCACAAGGAAGAGACCAAAAAACCAGACTCCTAAATAGAATAAACCGGTGGTTACTAAAGGCAAGGTGGGTGGGGTGAGTAGTTTAGGTAGAGTAATTAAGAGTACATTTAGCTTGATGAGCACTGAGTAATGCCTAGAATTGATGAATCATTATAATGTACACCTGAAACTCATATGACACCGTTAATTATGCTTCAATAAAAAAATCACAAGACAATATACATCTACAGTACCATATTTATCAGGAAAAATCCACATATAAATGGACATGAGCAATTCAAATGCAGATTGTTCAAAGTCAACTGTAACTTAGCGGTGATGCTGCTACTTATGTTTGCAAATGACTTTTGAATGCATTGTGCTAGAACCCCTCCCTAAGGAATGTGCTGGAAGCCTCCTCAGAACAAAGGAAGGCAATGTGGCTCATTCAACTTCTATACACATATGCATTGCTCTGACACAACTCTGTAACTTGCACTGTGTCCAATCAGTGTGAGTCACCATATATGGGAGACAAAGAAGTAGAAATTGCATGAAAGGTTACACCCCACTGCTCTCAGGGCTCAGTCTTTTTGGGTTCTTAGCCTGCTAAGCCTGTGGTAGTAAGAATAAAACTGCTTCCTGGAAAGAAGAGCATCTGTGTCCCCTGTCTCTGCAAGAATCCTGCAACAGCGTTCTCTCCTTTCGGTCTTGAGACAAATGGCCAGGTGAGATTGATCAGGCAGGATAAGATTCCAATAAGGACACAAAGTCAAAGGCTAATCAATTAAAGATAATTGAAAGGAAGGAATAGGATATATTGGGAGAAATGATCAATAATCATCCTGATGGCTCCTTAAGGGAGAACTTTAAGTTTGTAGCCTAGGGAAGGAAATATAACCAGAAACAAAATAGAAAAAAAAAATAGTATTCAATAACTGAAAAGTGCTTTAGGATATATATAGGACTCTATAGTCAAATACTATTTTGCAGATGAAAAAATACTATCTAGTACTCATATGCACTCAACAAATATTTGTGGAAGGAATGAGTAGGTGAGTGAAAGAAGAAACTGAGTCTCAAATAGTGAAATTATTTTCCTGAAGTTAGAGACCTGGTTTTTGGCAGAAGAATATGAAACCTTATTTTTCTGATGCCCAGGCCAATTGCCTTTCCATTAAGTTAGGAATTGTTTCAAAGGATAATTATGGAGGAAAATAAAAATTACAAATTGAAAATGAGCCAGTGCAGTAAACCACAAAAGAAATAAACTGCATTATCAGGAGTTTATAACGCAGTACTAATGAATTAGCCAGGAACATCCTGGACTAAATCCATAGAGCCTGAGATGCTTGGACCCCTGATGTTTTGCTCTTGCCAATCTTCCTGGTTACACTAAGAATTAGAAAGTACTTTTTAGAACAAGGCAGAGCTTACCTTCCCCCTCCCTCCATTTTATGGCTGCAGAATCTGAGTGCAATGGAGATGGAGTGTTTTCCCCAAGGCAGCTAAACTAATCAATGTCAAAGGTTGAATTTAATCCCAGGTTCATGACTGAGTTCAAAATGATTCCTTCCAAGATTTCCTCCCTCAAGATAAAAGGAAAACAAAACAAAAACAAAAACAAAAAACGCCTGTGTTTTCCTCTCTACCTTCTTCATCTCCTATTAACCTGTTTAGACTAGAATGACGCAAAATAAGGGAATAAAGGAAGAGTGTCTATTATTGGGAATAGATTCTTTAATCACTGAGTGAAACTTAAAGTGAGTTTTAATTTATCACTTAAAAAAAGCAAAATCAAAAATCAAAGTTATTTTATAAACTAGTACCTAACAAAGCAGGACTGTGTCTGTGTGTGCCTCTTTTATTCTCGCCTGAGGTGTCAGCCTCACAAAAACATGTGTATCCAACCATTTCTGAGTGCATCTGTAATTGGACAGCCTTGAATTGTTACTCATTTAATTGTCGTTCCTTCACAAATTTCTTAGAAGTTCTAAGCAATCACTGTGCTAATGCCATGACACAAAGATGAACAAAAGTTGACAAAGTTCCTATTCTCCAAGAATGTACATAATATAAATTTAACCAAACAGTAATGCAGAAAATGTAAAATGTTGACTGTGAGGGGTAGGTACCATGAACAAAACTAATACCCTTCTAATTTGTGAGGAAAAAGCTGCCAATAGTTCATTTCCACAAAAGGTGTGAAGCCAATGAAGTGGTTGGTTAAGAAGTTTATGTGGTAATTCTCAGAGGTGCAAATCCACCACCTGAGGCCACAGGAAGCTTTCTGATCCATGGTTATCTTTGTGGTAGAAGGAAGGACCTTTCGGGAAGATGAATCAGCTTTTTTTGAAGGATAAGTAGACAAGGAGGAGGCTTGGTGAATTCCTGGTTGAGAATGAAAACTTGGGAGAAATCTCATGAAGTTTGTAGTTGCATGTGGGGTGGGGGTCAGGTACTTGAGACTATTTAGCTTGACCATTTCCCCCATATGTTAAATTCCCAAAAAATGATTTTCTTTTACTACTGAGAATTAAGACCTGAAAAAGAAAGGACTGAATAAAATATGGACATAATAGATAAGATGATGTCCTATTCTTGAATCAGTCATGAAATTAGACTTCTAATAAATAGATGTGGCAGCAGCTTTAGCCCTTGGAACCAGAGGTAAAGAACAAGAAATGACACCAGTGTCTGGACCTGAAAACCAACTCAAGGCCAGAGCATAAAATTAGATAGGCCCCAGAAGTTTCCTTCTACCAAATCTCTCATAGACCAACAGGTTTAGATCAGCAACTGTGAGTGTTAAAGCTTCAAGTCCTATCAATGGGAAGTAAAATGGGTACGAAGAAAACGTGAGTTGGCACAAAAACTATTAACCCAAATGTAGACTGAGTGCCTAAATCATAATTTTCCAGGGCACATGGCGAATTTATGTCTAATGTGAGCTTATTCTGGTAGAAGTACAGTAACTGCAAGCTGTGATCATCTATTCAGGAAAGAAAAAGGAAGTCAGCATAGTTTGAGACATGGCATCAGTTAAAGACACAGTCCAAAAGGAGTTGGTGATGGCTGGAAGATTCTCCTCCCAGAAGTATATGGTAGTGCAAATAAGTGATAGAATGGAGATGACCACGTGATCCCTTTTGGGGCGGAGCTGGGAGCTACAATTTCTTGGATGCACAGATTGCAATTGTGCACATTAAGAGCACAAGATTGTATATGGAAAGGAGCAAATTCTAAACAACAGTTACGGGAGGGCATGGGTTCTTAATATACCTTCAATCTTGTAATAGATGGGCTCTAATTAGTTGGGAGTTATGCCAGCTCTATAGCTGTTGCTCATTGGGGCCACTTTTCTGCTCTAAGAAAAACAATGACAATTCAATATTTTCCCCAACAGCCTTGGAGATAATTATCATTATTACAAGTGTTCAGATAAGAAAGTTGAGGCTCAAGAGTTTAGGTAACTCGACTAGTTCACCAGTGATTCAAATTCAGGTCTTTATAGATATAAAATCCCTTCTTTTTTCCTGACAGCGCATTTCACTTGCTTCTAAAACCACTAATTGTTGGAAAGGTTGTTTTATGAAAAAGCCTTATTTGTGGTTTTGCCTCACACAAAAAATCTATGCCTCCCGTGTACCACAAAAACCTCCTATCCTCAACTGCTTTCACCTGTGGGATCCTTACTACTTCCCATTTTTTAACCCAGTGAGAGAAGGGGCAGTTACCCCTTTTTGCATCATCAAAACTCCACTTGTGTCCACTTTTCATTCTTCTGAACTGTTCAAATATTGAATCATTCTATTCAAATATTGCCCCTGTTATTTGCTAGGACCCATTTCTATTTTTTAAACAGCTTTATTGAAATATAAGTGACCTACAACAGACAGCACATATTTAAAATGCACACTTTGATATGTTTTGACTTAAGTATATAATGTGAAACCACCACCACGATCAAGACCGTATATCCTCACTCTGAAGTTTCTGTTGCTTGTTGTAATCCCTCCCTCCCCACCCCACCTTGATTCTAAGGCTCATACCTCCATCTGTAGGAACCAACTGACCTGTTTCCTATCACTAGACATTATTTTGCATTTCCTAGAATTTTGTATAAATGGAATCATTTAGTGTGTACTGTGTCTTGTTTCCTTAACCCAGCATAATTATTTTGAGTTCTGTCTACATCTTTGCATGTGCCACAGTTCTTTGCTTTTTATTGCTGAATAGTCTTCTATTATTGGAAATAATACTGTTGATCTCCTCACCTGTTGAAGCAAATTTTGGTTATTTTCACTTTTTAGGTATTGAAAGGCTGCTACAGATACTCATATACAAATCTTTGTATGAATACCAACTTGAACATCGTGTGGGTAAATGCCTGATGGTGAAATGGGTAGATAATATGGTAGAGTATGTTGAACTTTTTAAGAACCTACCAAAGTGTTTGAGAGTCATTGTACCATTTTACTTTTCTAACAGCAAATATGAGTTTGTTTTTTCACATTGCACCCAATGCTTGATATGGTCAGAGTTCTTAACTTTAGCTATTCTACAAGATCTGTAATAGTAGTTTATTGTGGCTTATATTTTCATTTTCCTAATGACTAATGACTTGAGCATATATTTTTTAAATGTTTATTCTGAGAGAGAGAGCTCACGTGCAAACATGTGCATGTGTGTGAGCAAGGGAGGGGCAGAGAGAGGAGAGAGAAAAATCTCAAGCATGCACTGCACTTACGGTTCAGTCGCAGGGCTCCACCTTATGAACCATGAGATCCTGACCTGAGCCAAGATCAAGAGTCTAACACTTAACTGACTGAGCCCCCCAGTGCCCCTTTTTGAGCATATTTTAATGTGCTTATTTGCAATTTCTAAATCTTCTTTGAAATGCTTGTTCAAATCTTTATCCAATTTTATTGGATTGTCTCTTTTCTGGATGTTGAATCATAAGAGTTCCTTATATTTGGGACACCAGGGTGGCTCAATCAATTGAGTGTCTGACCTCAGCTCAGATCATGATCTTGCGGTTTGCAAACTTGACCTGCACATCAGGCTTTCTGTTGTCAGCACTGAACCTGCTTAAGATAATCTATCCCCCTTTCTCTCTGTCCTCCCCTGTTCGATCTCTGTCTCTCTGAAAATAAATTTTTTTTAAAAGGAGTTTTTGTATTTTCTGGGTATAAGTATTATCAAGTAAGTTTGTAAATATTTTTTCCAGCCTAGGGTTTATTGTTTCATTCTTTTCATAATGCCTTTTGCAGGAAAAATGTTTTAAATTTTGTGAAGTCCTATTTAGCAAATATAACTTTTATTGATTATGTTTTGATATCATAGACCAAAGGTCACAAGTTTTCTTCTGTAATTTATTTTAATGAGCTTTACATTTAGCAGTTGTACATTTAGGTCTATGATATATTTTAAATTTTTGTGAATGACCTAGTTATGGATGACCTTTCTTAATGTACAGTTATCAGTTGTTCTGGTAGCATTTGCAGAAAAGACTGTTTTTCTAACTAATATACCATTGTAACTTTGTCAAAGATCAATTTTCTATATATATGTGGGCTATTTCTAGATTGACTTAGTTTTTCCATTTGTATACTGATCTACCTTAAAACCAATACCATCCTGTCTTCACTGATGTAGCTTTATAATAAACTTTCAAATCAGCATTAATTTTACAACCTGCTTTTTCAAAAGTTTTGGCTATTCCAGGTATTTTACATTTCTATGTATATATGAATATCATTTTGTTAACTACTGTCATTTTGTCCTAAGATTTTGACTGGGGTTATATGGTAGCTATAGACAAAATTGGGAGAATGGACATCTTAACCATATTGAGTATATCTTTCCATTTATTTTCATCTTTTAATTTCTCTCAGCAAGATTTTCAGTTTTTTCTGTATATATTTTATACATTTGCTTCATTTCTTTCCAAGCATTTGTTTTTGATGCTTTTATAAATAGTAATCTTAAATTTTAAACTCTAATTGCTCATTGCTAAAATACAGAAATACAACTGATTTTTGTATGCTGACTTTGTTTTCTGCAGTCTTGCTAAATTCACTTTTTAGTTCTAATAGCTGTATGTGTGTTGTGTGTGTGTGTGTGTGTGTGTGTGTGTGTATTCCATTGGATTGTCCACATAGACTATCATGTCTGCAAATACATAGTTTTACTACTTTTTCAATCTGGATGTTTTTATTTTTCTTCCTTAGTCTGTGGTTAGAAGCTCCAATATAATGTGAGATAGAAGTGTTGAGAGCAGTATTCTAGTATTTCCAGCCTCAGACGATAAGCATTAAGTTTCTCACCATTAAGTAAGATATTAAGTATAGGTTTTTCATTGATATTCTTTATCAGATAGAAGAAGTTGTCTTCTGTTCCTATTCCATTAAGTTACTTTCTATTATGAGGGGATGTTAGGCTCTTTTCAAATATTTCTTTGTACATTTACATAGATCCTATGGTTTGCTCTTTAGTTGACTAATACTGTAAACTTAATTGACTGGTTTTAAAATGTTAGTCACCTTATATTCCGGAGATAAGCAAAGATACGCTGGTTTTACATATACTATATTTAAAATACATTATAGATGTATTTCTCTCTCAGATATATACAGATAATCCCCTTATACATGTAAGTATATCACACACACACACACACACACACCAAAAGGTTGAGATATGGCAGTGGTGGGGTGGCCAGAAACCAAGTCATCGTGGGCCTTGTATATCATCCTGTGGTAGGTTTTATTCTCCTGTAGTCACAGGGAATTGTTAGTTTTTAAGTGATATATTAGCACATAATTTGTGTTTAAGTAACCACCCTCTGTAAAAAAAAAACAAAAACAAAACAAAACAAAAACAACATTAAAAATTGGGGTGAACTGGCAAAAGAACTAATCTGGAGATGATTGGAGAAGTCCTAGGAAGTGATGATGAGGGTATAGGTGTACATGAGCAATTTAAATTGCTCTAAACATTTTTAAATGACTAGTCCAGTCCTCCAGTTGATGGTAAACTTCTTGAGGATTTGTCACATGTCACATATGTTTATACCACCCAGTTTCTATTAAAGTACTTGGTACACACTGCTCAGTAAACCCATTATGTTTACATATACCATCAGTTACATACAAAGCTGTCCTTCCCTCTCCATAGAAAAACATTTGTCAACTCTTTAACTTTGGTAAAGCTTGCTAATAGCCATTTCTATACATGAGTTTCTTTTAACTTCTTTCGAACTAACTAGGAGTGAGTCATTTTTATTTTCAGCTAGAGAATAAGAAAGAACCCACAAGATTGTTAATTAGCCAAATCACCCTTCATCTGAAAACAGCAAAGATTTTTAAGCCAATTAAAAAAAGAATCCCCAAACTGTACTCTGGCAGATTGTGGCAGTTGGGACCTTGGTCTGGGTTGACAGGAGGTTTGTTTTGTGGTTCTGTCCTGCCATTTCAAAAGCACACGATTCTTATTACAATATATCAGTATATAATCATAGTCAAGCCTGTGGAATTACACATACCACTATGTCACCATGGGGAAAAAAGTTCTTATTGATACTCTACCATGTAGGTTTCTTCCAAAGGGGATTTTATGAATTTCTGTTGCAAAAGCTCGCTCTAAATAAATAAATAATAGGTTCACAAAGTCTGTTGTAAACAAGAAGGTAAGCAAAATTAGTTCTGAATTGAGACGATTACATACATTTTGAATATACATTGCATGTCCAAATAGTACACTTGTCTATGGTGATAACCTTGATTTTTGTCTTAATGCATTATCTGTGTATAAACTTTATTTTGTCATTTCTTATCTCCCATGTGACCAGCACGGTACTAGGTACTGGAGATATAATGTTACTGTTCATTTCTTAAGGTTTCCTGATGTAGAAAATCTCATAAATCTTTGATTTCAATATGATGCATTTGGTGTTATGATACAGATATATACTTGGAACAGAGGAGGGTTGAGGAGTTTCATTATCATGAATGGTTAGCTCTCTGAAAGCATGCTGAACTTAAATAACTAGAGTGCTTCTCAACCACTTGCATTCTGGATTTTCCTTTTCCTACTCTATTAAAGTGGCTCTCTGGGTAATAGGAAATTAACTCTTCAATGACAAACCTGATTTTATTCTAATCTTGAGCTTTTGATAACTGTTGAACATCACCTCCTCCTTGGCACTTGATTTGGTTTCACCTACCAGTTTAAAATTTTTTTAATGTTTATTTATTTTTTTGGGAGTGAGATAGACAGGGCATAAGCAGGGGAGGGGCAGAGAGAGAGGGGAGACACAGAATCCAAAACAGCACAGAGCCTGATGAAGGTTCAAACCCATGAACCCTGAGATCATGAACTGAGCCAAAATTGAATGCTTAACCGAGTCACCCAGGCACCCCTCACTTACCAGTTTTTTTATCTTTTTCCTATTTCATCTGTGAAATTATTTTAAGGGGATAAAAATAGCATATACTATCTACATACTAGGCATTATTCCAAGCATTTTACCTATGTTAATTCACTTAATTTTGTTGACAATCTCAAAAGTTTGGTATTACTCCCATTTTACAGATGAGAGATTCAAAGCATAGAAAGTTACACTTACGCCTATATTCCTCAAACAGAATTTAATATAGTTCAGGATTATTCAAGTTGTAACCTGTAAAACCCTAGTAAAAGTGGGAGATTTTTTGCCTCTTTATTTCCTTAAGTATACTTTATAGTGCCAAATTCACTTTTATCTGGTTTGTTCATAAAATATAAATAGTTGTGAAGTTTCTTCTAATGTCTCCTACAACTTCTATACCCCTCCCTTCGTGCATGGGTCCACTTTTACAACTCTAATCATGTCTCCGTGGTGATGTACTCCAAATCCTCAGCTCTGCCATGCCCTCTTTCTCAAGCTCCAAACTTACTTGGATGCCTTTCAGCAGAACACGTGCATTTTTCAAACTTGTCAAACATTGCTTTCTTCACCAAAGACTCCAGTGTTTGAATTGTCCAAGCTTTAAGTGTTTCAGATACCTTTACCTCCATCTTTGGATTTTAATGGTCCTATCCATTTATTTGCCAGGTTTAAGGCTTTCTGCACCCAACTCCAGTTCTTGTGACCCCACGATCACTGTACAGACCACTGCAAAAGCTTATTGCCTTCAGCCCTGCAACTAGACCTACTCACAGTTGCTGTATGACTCGTTCTAACGTGCACTCCTCATGTGTCTCCCATGTACAGAGATCTTCAAGGACTAACACAAACCCAACAGACTTGGCATTCCTATTTGCAACTCCTTACTTGGCTCACACTTACTTTAGCCTAGATGTTTTCAACTTCTCCCCAAACTTTTCTTTACAGACTGAAATCTACTTATCCTTCAGGGCCCCAGTGAAATTACATTTCCTTCAGGAAAGCTCTTCCTATAATTTTTTTAGGATTTCTCCAGCAAACCTCTGCCTTGCTCAGAGATTTTGCCTTTTCTCTTTTTTAATGATTTCTAAATGTTTGTATGAGGCTGGAAGTCCTTTGAGAACAGAGGCTCTGTGGAATCTGCCATTGAATCTTTGCAGGACAAAACCTATCACTGGGAATATATTTAGTAGCTGCTACTCAAACTTTGGAAAATTACTCAAATAGTGAATAAGAACACCTGTGATAGTTGATGGATATAATTTTTGAGATGCATGCACCATTGAGTTGGTGAATGCCTTATTTTGTTGAAAAGCACCTCCTTTTCTATTGCAAATATGGCTGTTTTACAGCAGAGATGAAACGTGTTTCCTGGAGTCTTAGTTAAGGACTCGATTTGTGCAGGTATTTGTGCTAAGCTCCAGGTTTGGTGTGTTGGTGTTAGCACTGCTTTTGTCTTTCTGTCCTGACTGTTTCATAAATTGACTGCTTCCTCCAGGACCTCACACTTAACATTCATTTTGAAATTATTCAGTCACAATCATGGTTGCTTTTATTATTCATTAAGACTGAAGATTTCAAAGTTTGATATGTTTGCTTAGCTGTTACTTGAAACACCTGTTTCTAGATCGGTCTTTTCTATTTCCCCACATGTATCCATGATATTTATCATTCAGCTTGATGGAAAAAATAAAAATAGCCTTATTGAATATTTTAGAACTCTGACAGCTATGTCTTGAAAGGTAGTAATTGGTATTAAAGAACAAGGTCATCCATGGGTTTTTCAGTGTACACTGTGTGATCAGCAATATGCATGTATGCAAGTTGCTTCACTTTTAAAAATTGACTATACCTGTAGTTGAGAGTGTTCATGTTTGATGTAGGAGCTTTGAAACCCTATGTGAGGTTTGAGTCATACAGCTTCTATATCTTTTTCAGTGTTATTTTATTTTTATTTCAAAGAAAGCATAAGCGGGGGAGAGGGGCAGACAGAAAGGGGGAAGAGAGAGTGAATCTTATGCAAGTTCTGTACTCAGCATTAAGCCTGATGTAATGCCCAATATGGGACTAGATCTCACAACCCTAAGATCATGACCTGAGCTGAAATCAAGAATCAGACACTCAAACCAACTGAGCCACCCAGGTGCCCCTTCAGTATTCTTTCTTACTACATCATTTACTTATTGTGATTCTGGTGGAACTCAAGGTAAACAGCTAAATGATGTAGTAGAGTAAGTAAACCCAAGATTTAGTCAGTCCCTTGTTCAAATCCTATCACTTAAGCAACTTGATGCAAGGAACCTTCCCCCTCAGTTCTTTCTCCTATTAAATGAGGATAATAGTATTTTCTTTGTACAGGCATAAGGAAATAAAATACCTGGAAAGTACTTAGTACTGAATCTGACCCACTTTATCATATAAATGATAATTTTGTCCTTCTATTTCTTTTTTAAATGTTATACTGTCCTTTAATTTTAAGAACAAGAATTACTACTTAAAAATTAAAGTATCATTGAGACACAATATCACATTAGCTTCAGGTGTATAGGATAGTGATTTGACATTAATATCCATTATGAAATTGTTACCAGAATAAGTAAAGTTACCATCTGTCACCATGCAAATTTAATATTGACTATATCCCCTGTGCTGTACATTACATGCCAATAATTAATAACTGTAAGGTTTTATCTTAGTCCCCCTTTGCCTATTTTACCCTCCAGCCCCTTCTCCTTTGGCTAATATAAGTCTGTTCTGTGTGTCTATGAGTCTGATGTTGTTTTGTTTTCTGAATTCTACGTATCAGTGAAGTCATAAATAACTTTTCTTTCTCTGCCTTATTTCACTTAGTACAATACCCTGAAGGTCCATCCATGCTATAGAAAATGATAAGGCTTTTTTTCTCTTAATGGCTGGATAGTAATCCATTGTATAGTTGATCCTTGAAAAATGCAGAGATTGGAATTGGTTCCCTCCACATACATTTCAAAGTCCATGTGGAATTCTGACTCCTTCAAAAACTTAACTACTAATAGCTTACTATTGACCAGAAGGCCTTACCAATAACATGTCAGGTAACATGTATTTTCTATATGTATTATATACTGTATTCTTAAGCTAGAGAAAAGGAAACGTTAAGAGAATCACGAGAAAACTCACACAAAGTGGTATACTGTTTTTATGGGGGCAAAAAACTTGTGTAAATAGACCTGCACAGTTCAAACCTGTGTTGTTCAAGAGTCAAATGTATATATGCATACACCATATATGCTTTATCCGTTTATCTATCCAAGGGCACTTAAGTTCTTTCCATATTTGGGCTATTGTAAGTATTGTTGTGAGGAACATAGGGGAACATATCTTTTCCAGTTAGTGTGTTTTTGTTTTTGTTGTTTGTTGTTGTTGTTGGATATACCCAGAGAGAGGATTCTTGGATGATATAGTAGTTCTTTTTTTTTAAATTTATTTTTGAGGATCCTCAAAACTCTTTTCCATAATGGCTTTACCACTTTATGTTCCCACCAACAGTTCATGGGGGGGTTCCTTTTTTCCCCACATTGTTGTCAGCACTTGTTATTTATTAAATAGCTATGCTGACAGGTACGACGATGAAGTGGAAGCAGCACATGGGGACCAGGCTATTCATTGGCACTTGGGGCACCTAGTGGTTTCACTTAAGTGGCATGGGGGTTGGGTCTGGTCGTCCAGAGTGGCTGGCAGCATCTGCTAGTGGGGCGGCTGATTGTTCATTACACCTGGGTGGGTTGTAATTACTAAGTTTAATTCCCCAAATACTTGCAAGTTAGTATATACTAATATTTCAAGTCTTATTTCTTTCTACATCTATCATATCAACTATAGCACTTTTATTATTTTTTAACATCTCTATTACTCACCCACTCCCCCATTGAAACAGTTTGATAATCATTTTTAGAGTCTTATAATGCAGCAAAATACTTGGTTCATAGTAAGTGTTCTATAATGTCTGGTGTATAGATAAAAAATAGATACAAGCCTATTAGATATCTGGTAGTAGGTCATTGCTGCAGGAATGTGGTTAAACTCCAGACATTTAATAATTGATGATACCTGGTTAGGTCATTTTATTGCTATTATCTGCTATTGTTGTTTTCTTGTTCACTTACAAATGTTTTCTTGTGAGTCACAACTACAGGTTTCAGTTGGGATAACCGTCTGGCTGTATTTGGGATAATTGGGATGTTCAGGTTGCCTGTCTGTAACTGCATTTGCAAAATATCGACATTTGTAGCTATTTTAACTTAGAAACATTTGACTCATTTCTTTATGGCAGAGTTTTACATATTCTAAGATCTAGTGTTATTTTTACTAGCTGAAATCTCAGACGACAGATAAAATGTTAAAGTGAATGCGCTACATTTAAAAAAATCTGACTCTTTTATCTCTAGCAGACACAGATTTATTGATATTTCAACTGTGAGTTTAATATTAGAGAGGGATAGCCATACTTCTCAATTCACAATGAAATATTTTCTCCTTAAACAAATCCATAGTCTACATAAGTCAAAAGGATTACTGAGAATTTTCCTAGTTCTTTAAATCTTCATACCAACAATATGTAGGATTAAGTAGATCCTATTTACATCCACCTTCATACACACATGTACACTAAACATAACAATATCAAATCAAATCAAAACAAATCAAGAGCTTTTAATGTTATGCCCAGGTTCATATACGGGTCTTTGGAGTGGAGAACTGGTTATGTGTCGAGTGTTTAATTTCTTTGGCATATATTGATCTTCATGGCTACAGTATGAACATTTTATTCCCTTTGAATGGTTAAATCAAGGTATAGGAAATCTTTAAGTTAGGCTTCTCCAGAGAAACAGGACCCATATATAAATAGATTTATTTAAATGAATTTGCTCATGTGATTATGGAGGCTGAAAAGTCTGATCAGCTACTGCAAATTGAAGACTCAGGAAAGCTGGTAACTAGGTCTGAAAACCAGGAGGGCAGTAGACCCATGTCCAGATAAAAACGTCAAGTAAAGGAGAATTCTCCCTCCATCTGCCTTTGTTCTATTCAGGCTTTCAATGATCTGGATGAAGCCCATCCACATTCGGGGAGACAATCTATTTTACTCAGTCTACTGACTGAAATGTTAATCTCTCCCATGAACCCTCTCATCGACAAACCTAGAAATAACATTTAACCAAATACCTGAGCACCTTGTGACCCAGTCAGGTTGACGCATAAAACTAACCATCACAGATAAGGAAAAGCATGCATGAATTAAGACACTTGGGTTAGTCACATATATTGAGGTGTGGAATTGAGATGACTTTTTTGTCTGACTGAAAAGCCTTGTATGAGTTGAGGTGATTAGAATAGTTTATGGTTTTTAACTCCTAACTTTATTTTTTCTCTTGCTAATTTTTACATACACACATGTGCACACTTGCACATACACGTTCCTTAAAAGTAAATGGTCTTTATTCTTATTTTCTATTTTAAATGTGAAAATACTTTTCTCTCTAATGCCAGGTACTTAAAAGGGAAAATCTATAAAATTCTACATTAAGTGAATAAAAACTTGAAAAATGAAAGCATTTATATTAAACAAGCTTTATATTAGCAGTTTTCTGGGACTGGCCTATGCTATTAAACATCAGTGCTAATGCTATGACATGCCTAGCTTTTAGATTATAATAGATTCATCAAATGTTTGGCATGCCAAAGAAAATACATAATTCAATTTCCTTTTCAAAACTGACTTTTTGAGCCATCACAAGACACTGCAATATTGTCACTATATTAAAAGCTTTGTGGTGGTGGTAAATTATTGTGAAGTAGTGATTGTGTGGCTGTGCCAATTTCATTTACAAATCTGCCTGATGTATATGAGAGAACATCATTAGATTTCTGCTCCATGGCTCATGGAAATTCTCCAGTGCTTTCTTAATATGCAGCCCTCTCCATACACACTCCTCCCCACCAACCCATCCCTTCATTAATATCCTACTGGTATATTTAGCTAAGACTGTGGTGCACAGTGGAGCAGTCAAGTATTAATCTAAGGTATCTTTCATGTTTACAGAAACTCAGATATACCTAAGCCTCTAATCTGTTAATACCTCTTCCAGACTTTAAATTTTTTCTCTTAAACCTTGTCAGGAAGGAAAATCTCAACAGATTTATATTAGCTACTCAAAGTAATACTTGCTGTTTATATGAAAAATTACCAGCTTGGTAAATGATCCCCAAATTGGGTAGGCATCCCACATGTAGAATAATTCATGCCTTGAAGAGAATATATTCTTAGAGATAAACTCACCTCACAAACGTATCTCATTATGTTTCACTTCACCACAGCAGTCGGGTGCTCTAACTTAATGAATGATGAAAAAGAATATGTAAATTTCTGTGCAATTTTAAATTTTAAGATGTTTTCCCACTTGTTACAGTTTGAATTCCATTTCTGGTGCCCCCAGTGCCACCCTAGGTCCTCACTGATGTCTTAATTTACATTTATATGTAGTATTCTATGGATTTTGATACATACAGAATCATGAATCTATCACTCTGGTAATATGTTTACCGTTCCATCACGTCTAAAACTCCCTTGTGCTACCCCTTTTGCCCTTCCCAATGCACCATTCCTGACAACTACTGATTTGTTTTCTTTGTTTGAGAGTTTTGGTTTTCACAAAATTTTGTATAAATGGAATCACAAAATAAATGGCAATTTGTGTTTGACTTAGCCGGATGGATTCAAGATTGATCCATGTCACTGTTTGAACAAATAACTTGATTCTTTTATAGATCAGTATTCCATTGTGGGGATATACCTCAGTTTATCTAAGAAATAGCTGAAGGTCATCTGAGTCACTTTCAGTTGGGGACAATTATGTCTAAAACTCCTATTGCATTCACATACAGATTTTTGTATGAATGTAAGTTTTTTTCTCTGGTTAATACCTAGGAGAGGGAATATTAGGCCTTATGATAACTGTTAAGTTTAATATTATAAGAAACTACAGAACTACTTTCCAAAGTTTCTTTCTTATCTTGTATTCCCACTAACAATGTCTGAGAGTTCCAGTTGCTCCATCTATCTGCTAACTCTTCATATTGTCAGTATTAAACAAACCCAAACAACTCCAAACTATTCTAAGTCATTTTGGTATCTCATTTTGATTTATTTTCCATTATCTTAGTGATGAGAGTATTTAGTATCTTTTCATATATTTATTTATCATTGACATAAATTATGTGGGAATAATACCTATTCACATATTTAGCTCAATTGTATCTATTGCATTGTCTTCTGAGTTTTGTGAATTCTTCATATATTCTGCATTCAGTCTTTTGTCAGAAAATGCAATTTTTGCCACAAATGCAATTTGCAAATATCTTCTCTTGGTCTGTGGCTTGTCTCATTCTCTTCAGTATCTTTCATGGGAAAATTTTAAGTATAGACTAATTTTGCAATTTCTTCGGTGCTTTTGGTGTCCTATCTCAAAACCTTTTGCTTAACTCGAGGGGTCCTGTGTTTTTTTTTTCCCTCCAGAAGTCCTTGTTTTTCTTTTCCTTTTTTACATTTATATCTATGATCAATTTTCAGTTAATTTTTCTATGATATTAACCTAAGGTCATTTTCTTATATATAGACATCCAATTGTAACTGCAATATTTGTTTATTTTTTAATTTTTTTAATGTTTATTTTTGAGAGAGTGCAAGCAGGAGGAGGGGTGGGGGCGTGGGGGAATCTGAAGCAGGTTCCAGGTTCTGAGCTGTCAGCACAGAGCCTGATGTGGAGCTTGAACCCACAAACTGCAAGATCATGACCTGAGCTAAAGTCAGATGCTTAATCAACTGAGCCACCCAGGCACCCCTGCAATATTTATTTTAAAAACTAGCTTTCTCTATTTAGTTGAATTTGCATGTTTGTCAATGATTAAACTATTTGTGTGATTCTTTCTTTGGAATCAATTGTTCCACTTTTCTATGTTCCTGTCCCTTTATCAGTACCACCTTCCTTTTCTGTTGTTTTCATAGTTAGCATACAGGGTTATATTAGTTTCAGGTGTATAATACAGTGATTCAACAATCACTGTACAAGTGATTTCCTACATCGCCCAGTGCTTATCAGAGTGAGTGCCCTCCCCATTCCCGTATGAATGCCACATTTCTTAATGGCCTTAACTTTATGGTAAGTCTTGAAACTGCATAGTGTGAGTGCTCCAAATATTTTCTCCAAAGTTAGTATGTACTTCCAGGCAAGTTTTAGAATTAGTTTATAGCTATCTACAAAAAAAAAATCTTTTAAGATTTTGAGTGGGATTGCCCTCAATCTATAGAACAAATCGGAGAGAACTGACATCTTAACAATATTGAATCTTCCAATCCATAAACACAATGGATCTTTTCATTAATTTAGCTTTCTTGGATTTTTTTCTTCCATGTTTTATAATGTACCATGTAGAGATTCTAAACAAATTCTGGAGAATTTATGCCTAAGTATTTTTTAAAAATTTTGGTGCTATTGTTAATGGCACTGTTATTTTTAAATGTCAGTTTCCAACTATTTGTTGCTAGTATATGGGAATATAATTGATTTTTGTGGTTGATCTATGTTGACCAGTGTTCTATGATCTTGCTAAACTCCCCCTTAGGGTGTTTTGATAGCATCTTTTATATCAAAGATATCAATTTTTTAATGTCGTAATCTCGTATTGTACTTAACTAAAAGTCAATTGAAAAGAGGACAGAATTTTTATCTTAAGGGAAAAGAGACTAGTGCTGAATAAGGTAAAATTTTTTTAAGTCCTCAGACTAGGTGAATAAAGTTAAATATATATCAGACCTTAAGATAGTTTACTAATTTAAAGTTTTATTAATATTCCTGCTTCATCTGTGTTAAAGGACTATTTTTCTATTTATTTAATTTATTCTTATGGGAATAATGTTCCATTATAAGTGACAAATGAGCAATCAGTAAATTTACAGAAATAGGTTTTAAATTTTAGAAATAAAAAAATCATTTAGCCTTGATGCTTTATATGTTTTATATCTAGAAAACAAAACAAAAAAGAATAAAATTTGTGGACAGGCAAATACTAAAAGTGACAACTTTAATGTGATCCTGTCCTTCTCTTTATTTTCAACTGTTCTCTACAAACTAATGCCAATAAGATGATTTTTTTTTGTTGAGAAATTAGTTCTAAGCAGTTTCAAATTTACATGGGAAAGTATATTTACCTTTTGTTTCATAACAAAGTATCTCAGCAAGACAAGACAATAAACATTAACAATTTTGTGAAATAAGCAGTTTTAGCTGGGTAGTTCTGGCTCATCTGTTACGAAATTGCAGTTAACATACTGGACAGGGCTGTGGTCCTTTAATGGCTTAACTTGAACTACTGAGTATGCTTCCCAGAAGACCCACTCACTTGGCAGTTAACTGGAGGTATTACACAGACCTCTCTGTAGTTGTTCATGACATTGGCAGTCGGATTCTCCTAAACTGATTAATGAAAGAGGGCATGAGACAGTGAATAAGAGCAGTAGACATGAAGTACAGTGTCTTTGACTTACTATTGAAAATGACTTACAATCCCACTACCATATTCAAATGGTCACACAAAACAATGGTGGTACAGTGTGAGAGTCATTCCACAAGTGTATCAATACCACATGATAGGGATCACTGGGACTATTTTGGAAGTTGGCAGTTATAATTTAGTAAAATTTGATAGTATAAAATGGCATGAAATCCAGCTTTAATTCTGTGTGAAAGCAGACCTTTAAAAACTACTTAATCTTTGAAATGTTTTAGGGACAGATATGGTGATTCTACCAGTTTGGTCTGATCTCAGAATATATTTCTTAGTTTTTGCCTATTTTGAAAGATTCATTTATGATCACACATTGAGTAATTTTGTGATTATTGCAGATGATACATTCAGTGAATGACAGGGAAGAAAGATTTCACCAGCTGTATCATGCAGAAGAGAAAAGTGCAGCAAAAGAAATATAAATCTGTATCCCCAAATCACAAGACAACAAAAAGCTCTTCCAGATTCTGGTGGGACTTTACTAATAGGAAGTAGTCGATAAAAACTTCAAGATTCTACACTGCCAGGTCACAGATACACCATTTCATACTCCCACTGATACTAACAGTTGAAGCTCCTGAAGACTTCTATTTTCCCGACTCTAATAACAGGGGAAATCATTTGCTTCATTTCTCCTTCTTGAAAAGAAAAGAGGTTTTTTAGATAAATGAGAAATCAGAATTTCAGTCAGGTCTTGATTTTTCCATCTTAAATTTATCATGTGAAGCTTTATTAATCACCAGAGAGAGACTTGATGTTGGTTGCGAGTTGATTTTGGTCTAGAATTTCATTTTTAAAACCAGAAACAATGTTAAAGAGCACATTTATAGTTGTATAGAACAAATAATTAGCATAATTCTTAGGGGAAAATATAGGTAAGTAAAATTTTAAAATTCTACCCCCTATTCCACCACTGAGATATTATAAAGCTAACTGAAGACTTTTGAGCATACTCATTTATGTAAATAAAAATTCTGAAATTGCATATACAAAAATCTTAACATGAGTTATTTTGTTCTAGGGATGTGCCAATAATGAATCAATCTAAAATAAGGTATTTAGATATTTTTCTTAGCTTCATTTTTAAAAATCTGAAATGGGACTGTCTAAGTGACTCAGTTAAGTTGTTGGACACTTGAATTCAGCTCCGGTCATGATGTCATGGTTTGTGAGTTCAGGATTCATGCTGTCAGCATGGAGCCTGCTTGGGATTCTCTCTCCCTCTCTCTCTGCCCCTCCCCAACTTGCAGACAGGCACATGCACACTCTCTCTCTCTTTCTCAAAATAAACTTTTTTAAAAAATCTGAAATGAATATTCTAGAATACATAATGTATTCTTTTTAAGTTCCTTAAATATTTTCTTCTGGTAAATTCTTAGACATGCGGTTACAATGGCTTTCCAGACATCTCTACAAATTTACATTCCTGCCAATTCTGCATCTTAATTTATATTCTTGCCAACTCTGCATCTTAGCAGCATTTATTTTAATTTATCCAAAAGGCAAATGATTCTGTTTTCGCTTCCAAATCTTTAAGTAGTGAAATCTTAAAAATATATTTGGTATTTCATACTTTTGAGGTTTTGAATTATCTGTTTAACCTTTGTTCTCTCCCTTACTGTTCTCATTATAAAGAACTAGATTAATGATAATACCTTCTCCTCATTTGGTCTACTGCTATTTCTCTATTTTATGTGTGTATAATTTTAATAATATAATACATCAAAGTACCCACCACATAATTCAGTAACTGAAATGTATTCAGAGCTTCACTCTCTATGGACATCTCATCCCCTTGCCTCCTTCAAAGTTAAACATTATTCTGATTTTGCATTTATTATTCTACTGTCTCTTTTAATAAGAAGTTGTACATTGTTAAAACATATGCCAAATGACATGGTATTAATTTGTCATTGTTCTTAGATACTTAGAAAAAAGGGTATTATCCAATGGTGTTCTGAGAATTAATTTTTTTCCCTTAGGCAACATGTTAACATTCAATACTGTATAATATTTCACTGTGTAAATATACTACACATTATTATTAAATACCTTCTGTGTGCAGTTAGGATATATGTGGCTTCCACTTAGGGTCTATAATGAGTCCTTAGGGTCTATAATGAGTACATAGTTTTATGTACATAACTGTGCAAGAGATTTTTCTGAAGTACATACATAAAAGCAGTATTGTTGGATCATAACATATTTATCTGTTTAACTTTATAAGATAGTGCCAAATTGTTTCTCAAAATACTTTACATTCCTAGTAGCAATGTATGAAATCTATATTTTCTATAATCCTTGGTATTGCCACATTCCTTAATATTTGCCAATGAGATGGTCTTCATTTGCATTAACTTTGCATTATTAGTCATACATATTTTCTCTTTTGTGAAATGACAGTTCATATTTTGTAACCAGTTTTATATTAGGTTTCCATTTCCTTTTTTGATGTGCATATGATTCTGAAGTTTTGATTTATATGTATAACAGCTATATTCTGCCAGTTTGGGGCTTCTCTTATTTTAGATCTTAAATGTGTTTATTAATGAAGAAAACGTATTAACGGAAAAGTAGTTGAATCGATTTATCTTTTAATTTGGCATTTTTGTGTCTTGCTGAAGAATCCCTTCCTCATTCCAAGATAAAAATATCCTCAGTTATATTTTGTTCTGTTTAATGTTGCAGGCTACAGGGTTCAGTGTTCTTAGGGAATTAGTGTTCTTTGGTTTTGAGGCAACCTCTTCTTTCAGGGATGCCCATGTTTTTTAGGCTTTCTCCCTGATGCTCCCTTTTAATCAGCTCTGGCCATGACTCTTGGGCATGTCTGCTCTGTCTCCCTGTAAGTGATGCCCAGGCCTCATGTTGCCTTGGGCTCAGTTTAGTGTTGTTTATTTTGGAGGCTCCCATAGAGACTTCTCATTTCTGTGAGACCAATGATTCTTCAAATTAAGGCATATATCATCGGTGAAGCAGTTATTTAGTGAGAGGTTTTTACAGGATTCCTGGCCACTCATCTGGAAGCAGATGACCAGTATTTCTTGATCTTGCTGGCTTATAAGAGTTCCTTAAGTATCTTGTCCTTCACGGAGAACCTGGGTGGCCCAGTCGGCTGAGTGATTGACTCTTGATTTTTGTCTCTGGTCATGATCTCCCAGTTGGTGGGATCAAACCCTACATCTGGCTCTGTGTTGACATCATGGAGCCTGCTTGGGATTCATACTCCCTCTCTGCTCCCTCTGTGCCTCCCTTGCTCAAGTTATCTCTCTCTGTCTCTTAAAATAAATAAATAAACATTAAAAATCTCTTCATTTTGTAACAGCCAATTCTTTTTTTTTTTTTAAATGTTTTTATTTATTTCTGACAGAGACAGAGAGAGAGATTGAGAGAGAGAATGAGCAGGGGAGGATCAGAGAGGGAGACACGGAATCTGAAACAGGCTCCAGGCTCTGAGCTAGCTGTCAGCACAGAGCCGGACAAGGGGCTCCAACCCACGAACCGCAAGATCATGACCTGAGTGAAGTCGACGGTCAACTGAGTGAGCCACCCAGGTGCCCCTGTAATAGACAATTCTAAACATTACTATTGCCTTTAGATTTGGTAGTAGTGTATATTTTTTTTCATTTTTATGTTATACCCAGCAACTTTCTTTATCATTATTTCCTTTTTAGATTTCAGAAGACCTTGCTGAGATACATAAGATACAGATTATTCTGTATTCTATCTAGTATCTACACAGGTTAATTTCTATATTTAAATCAGTATTCTTCATCTATTGGTCTTCATTTAATGAAAAAGAAAGGGATTTATACTTATTTTTTTAATCAAATGTGCATATTGATTATCAAACATGTTAATATAGAAAGAAGATCTTTTACTTAGAGAGGCTATCCATGTGTCGTAGACTCTGGGTCTAGAGTTCTTTCTTGTCCAGCAAGAAAGAAGGATGCAGGATTAAAAATGTGAGAGAGGCTAATGTCTGGGAGAAGACAAGAGCCCTGAGTAAGGGTCCTTGCTCCATTTTTATTAGTATCAGAAGGCTTATATGCATGATTGACATGCACAAAGAGACCATGAAACCGTGAACATTAAGTCATAGGGGTTTTGGAGATATGTGGTGTTAGGTGTTTGGGTCAATACAAAACAAGATTCTGGTGCCAGGTGGAAGGTTGTTTATAGTAATTGTGAGGCACCACCTCTGTTTACCTAAAGTGGTCTAGGGGACAAGAAAGATCCAGCATGCTACCTCAGGGTCAACAAGGCACCTTTCTTTTTCTAATTAGCTCCACTCTGGGCAACTTTGCCTGACACCAGTCTATAGCCCTATTTACCTGTTTACCTAATTTGGTCCTTCCTTCCTGTGAAACCAGCTTTCTGCTATAGTACTAAATTGGGGTGCATTTCTTCCCTGAATATCTAATTTTTTTTACCTCATCTTGGATGTTTTCATCCTGAGATTCCTTATTCCTACACTTTTGTCCTATACTGGGCCTTTGTCCTGCCTTACCTAATCTTATTTACCTCATCTTGTTTACCCAAACTTGGGTGTGTACACCCTACAGCTTTCTAATTCCTTATGCCTCCTTAACCCATCTGTGTAAGCTCAGGGAATTCCTAAGCTTATTCCCCACATTCATATAATACATATAGTCTCATTTAATTTTCTCTTATCTTCTGCAAATCTTTTGTTCCACCACCAGTGTAACTACATTCTCAAATCTAGCTAGTCTTCTCTCGTTATTCAACTCTTGAAAATTTTTCTTTCACATACTTTTTATCTTTTGGAAGAAACTTTAAAATCACTTTGTCAAGTTCCCCCAAATCCCACAGGACCTTAATTCAAATTGCATTGAATTTATAGATCAGTTGAAGAGAAAATGGATAGCTTTACAGCCTCAAGTGTTCCTGTCCAGGAACATCGTATGTCTCTTCATTAATACACACTTTCTTTTATGTCTCTCAGTCACATTTTCCTCATAAAGTTACTCCAAATGTCTTGTAAAATTTATCCTTAGTCATTTCACTATTATGTTAATGTTTTAAACCTTTCATCAGTTATTCAGTAAATATGAGCTCATGGTCACTGTAAATCAAACACTACAAACATGAACAAAGAAAGTGAATGTCTGTTTGAACAACTCTTTACAAATAACAATAACCCTTTTGGGCATATTTCAAGGCTTGTGTGTGGAAGTCCAGTATTATTTTTTGTTAATGTTTTCAACAGAAGTAGGATTGTACTATATTCTGGAATTGATGTTTTGGTTAAGATGAAAGTATATTTTGGAGATAGTTTCATAACAATTCATCCAGCTTCACCCCATTTTTTAGTCACTGTATACATTTCTGACTTGGGATTTATAATTTATTAAGCTATTTTATTGTAGATGACATATATACACACACATGCATACACATATATAGTTTTTTTAATATTTCAGACAACCAAAAAATAAACCTTTGAATCCAAATGTATTTATGCAAATCTTTATTTTTCTAAAATTCTCTTCATTCAGTAAAGGGATATAGTTAAAAATTATAGGTTTATCTAAATGACAGCCAATTTTTACTTACCAATCATTATTAAAAGTATTGTTAAAACTAGATTAATAACTAAACAAACCGATAATTATTTTATCTACTGACTATTAATGAGGTTCAGCATTTTGTTCCTATATTTTAGCTATGTAGGTATTATCTGCTTGCAATCTGTTTGTGTCCTTTATCATTCTTTCCTCTACATTCTTTCCTGTCAACTTCTATCTCTTTATTGTGCTCATTAATATCCCAATTCAATGGGAAAAATAGATTTCTTCCACCTTTACACCTATGTTGATCTTATTATACAGAAGCCTTAAACCATGTATTGTGAAGCCTAGCTTCATTGGAGAGATTGGTGTGCAGTTAATTCCACTGCATTGCTGTAGTAGTCCAGCTTATGTAGCAGGGATTTTAGTGCCTTATCACAAACATTCTGCAAGTATCTCTTTGCTTGTCATGTGTCTCCTCCATTTATGTTGTAGAATCTTTTAATATTCCTGATGTGGGTAGAGAGGGAACTATTTCACTTTCCTCACAATTATGTTTAAATCTTCACCTGTAGCCTCTCAAGAACTGTTGAGAAGGAGATTGTACTTCATGTCTACCCACCCCCAACCCTTGGAATGAAAATGCTTGAGCTTTCCACCTGAGGCCTTTTCCTACTCAGTGGCTTTCCTGTGGTTCTAAACTGTTTCTCTATATTTATCTAAAGTGTGTGTGTGTGTGTGTATGTATTTGTGTATATAGTATATATTATATACTGTTGAATAAGCCATGTTATTTGAGAAGCTTGATCAAAAGGAATACTGACCTTAGAACATCAATTTATTATTATCAAATGGTTGTTCTTTAACCTCAATTAATACACCCTTAGGAGCGAGTTCCTCATCTCTCCTGGTTCATACCTTCCTACCTCTCCTTCCTTCNCGACACCCATCAGTCCTCAATTTGTTCTCAGCATTCAAGAGTCTCTCATAGTTTGCCTCTCTCCCTCTCCTCCACTATTTCCCCCTCTTCTTCTCCCCCGCAGNAGGGGCTGCACCAGTTTACATTCCCACCAACAGTGTAGGAGGGTGCCCGTTTCTCCACATCCTCGCATCTATAGTCTCCTGATTTGTTCATTTTAGCCACTCTGACTCCTGCCTCTCATTTCTTAGGTTTAGGTTTTTGTGGTGCTTTGCTAGAATCTCCTCTATATATTGCTTCACTGCTTTCTTCAGACAGGGAAGTATTTTTGTGGAGGTGACTTCCCTTTGTCTTAATGCCATCTGTACCATTTGAAATTATGGCTTACATTCTGTAGTTTGGCTCAATTACATTTCTGAGGATTTTTTATTTTCTTATCACTTTTTTCTCACTTCTGTGACTACAAAGTTTGGAAGGTAGCTTTTTTATTTAAAAGGATGTTTTTTAATGTTTATTTTTGAGAGAGAGAGACAGACAGAGTGTAAGCAGAGAAGGGGCAGAGAGAGGGAGACACAGAATCCAAAGTAGGCTCCAGGCTTCATGGGTTCGAACTCCCCAAAGATGAGATCATGAACTGAGCTGAAGTCAGACACTTAGCCAACTGAGCCACCTGGGCGCCTCTGGAAGGTAGCTTTTTTCTGTTGAATTCATTTTTACTTAACTTTTTTTTTTTCCTTCACCATCTTTGCACTTAAAAAAATTGCTCACTACACTAGTATTACCAGGACTTGATTTCTGCATAATTCAAGATGCTAAATGAACTAGAAATTAGGAAAAAGGGGGAAAGTAAGTTAACAGTAAAGGAGATCATCATAACAGCATGTAGAATAAAACCACATTCATAAAACCTTAATATAGTTGAACTTAGAAAAATTTCTGCATAAATTCTCTATATAGAAAACCTTGGATTTTTAGTTTTTTGTATTGTAAGTAAAGTTTTACCTCAAACTTCTCCCTTTATTTGTTGAAGTAGAGCCATACTTTATTACTGTCATCAGCAAGCTTGATAAATCAAGGACATGCCTTTCACTAAAAAGACTTACGATAGCTTGAGCTTTCATGTTTTCAATGATCTTAGTTCTTGTAATACACACTTACATATTTGAAGCTTTATTTTGGTTGATTGTATATGGTGTGACAGTTTTGTTAGTAGATTGGCTTAATTTGTCTTATTAATGCAACCTAACTTAATGAGTACAAAGTAAATATTTCATCATAAGTAAAATTATTTCAAGTGAACAGATTGAGCACAAATCTGTCATAAGTGGTATGGGGGATCCAGAGGATGTGGGTCTTGTTCTAAACAGCTTACAATGAGGCTGGCAAGAGACGATGTACCCAACAGTGATGGCTCAACACTACATTTGATAATCTCCACTTGTAGGTCTAGGTTTTCCTGACCCTCACAGATTATTATAAAGGTCTCCTAAAAATGAAGTATTCAGGGGCGCCTGGGTGGCTCAGTTGGTTGAGTGTCTGACTTAAAAAAAAAAGTTTTTGAATGTTTTTATTCATTTTTTTGAGAGAGCATGAGCAGAGGAGGGACAGGGAGACAAGGGGACAGAGGATCTGATGCAGGTTCTTTGCTGACAGCAGCAACCTGATGTGGGGTTCAAATTCACAAACCACAAGATCAAGACCTGAGCTGAAGTTGTATGCTCTACTGACTGAGACACCCAGGAACCCTGAGGGTCTGACTCTTGATTTCCATTTTGGTCATGATCTCATGGTAAGTTGTGAGATCAAGTCCAGGGTCAGTTACTGCGCTTGGGATGGATCCTCCTTGAGTTTGCCTGTCTGCCTCTTCCTCTGTCCCTCCCCATCTTGTGCACCCATGCATGTCCTTTCTCCCTCTCTTAAAAAAAAAAGCCGTTTTAAGTATTTACTTAATTTTGATACCTTAAGAAATTTGATGTTGAATGTGGCATTGCACATAATAATTGACATTTACCACCTGTAATCACCACTAATATTATAGACATAAAAATGATAAAGAAATTCACAAAGCATCATCAATATCTGTCAAAAGTTGGTGTCTATTTTAATAACACTGTACCTGTAGATGTTGTGCAGCTGCTAAAAGTATATTGACATAGAATCTGTGAAGTATAACTATTCCTTGAGATAGATGATTCAATTATAAATTAAATCCACTCACATTTGATGACTTTGCCCCCCAAAACTGGTCCCTCATTGTTCTTTCTCTGTGAATGATAAACCATAGGCCCTCCTTCATAAATTTTTGGTGCTCTTTAAAAAATAGTGTGAATCTCCATTTCCTTCATTTGTAAATGGGGAAAAAAATATTCTCACTTCATTAGGTTTTTGAGCAGGTTAAATAAAACTGAGTTGGTAACTAACCATGGTTGAGCCATAATAGAAAGTCAATAAATAGAAATTCTATTTTGGATTGTAACTTCACAGAGCATTTGGGGTTTTGCGTTTCCCATCAGAATCTTAGAATTTTCAAAAATGTTTAAGTTTAACATAAGGGTGCTCATAATCAGTTGTTACCTTGTGCCAAATAAGTCACCTGGGAATATTAGAATGAGTCTTATTCATTCCCCTCTGTTGAGTCAGGCATGGCAGTAACTATATTTGCATTTTCACCGTGATTATTTGTACTTTGATTTATGATGCCATTTTCTCTTCTACAGTTTGAACTCCGATATTACCCGGCTCATTTCCTATTTTTGTCAGTGTCTTCAGGGCTGGAATGTGTTGATAAATTTCTTTTGAGAGATTATTCTTCTTACGCTTCAGCTTTAGATTATTTATTCATATTCTGAAGTTTCTGACTTGGTATTTTTTTTTCAAGCTCCTCTTACTTTCTGTATAGACTTTTACCTCTATACTCCTGCCATGGCCTGAGGTTTGCTGACAGATTAGAAAGAAATTGATATGATCACGTGATCATTTAGCAGGTAAAGAAAATTTAACATTTTATACTTTACAGGCCAAGAATATGTTACATTAATACTAGGCCAGCCATATTTTGTTCATGTAATAATAATAAGGTGGTAACAGAAAGAATCAAAAGACTTGACCCTACAATTATAATTAGCTATATGTCTATAGTAAGGCTTACTACTACTAACTTAATTCTCCCTAAGCAATATATTTTATAAAATATTTTTTAAAGTTTTATTTATTTTTGAGAGAGAGAGAGCGAGCGAGAGCGAGTGAGCAGTGGAGGGTCAGAGAAAGAGAGAGACATAGAATCCGAAGACAGGCTCCACGCTCTGAGCTGTCGGCATAGAGCCGGACGCGGGGCTCGAACCCCCGAAGACGTCATGACCTGAGCCGAAGTCGGACACTCAACTGACAAAGCCACCCAGGTGCCCCTGGTTTATAAAATATTAACAGGCAACTTTGTCTGCTTCTGAATTGTAATATAACTTTTCAAGTTAAAAAAGACTCTATGCATCAAATTCCGTTAGCCAAACTTCAGTGATAATAAGATGTGTTTTTTAGCCACTTCTCACTGTAGAATAACAGCCCCTTAAAAAAAAGCTTGATTTTTTTTTTTTTTCTGTATTACACTTGTTTCTCTGTCACTTTGGTTGAATTTCTTTTTCAAAATAATGGTCTTTTCTTAACCACTTTTATTGCTAGGCCAAAGATAGTCACATGTTAAAGTTTGTTTTAATCAATGGCTGTTTGAACATGGTGAGAAATTCTAAGCTTGACCTTCATGCTAATGTGTCAATTTTTCAGTACTTATTCTACAAAACCTGTTTTGACTACTTAACGCGGGCATAGAACAAGATTTCAGAAATCAAGGACAATGTATCAAATCAATAATCCTCCTATTGATTTTTAGTTCATACTTAGCACATTTGGAGAAGATGGTAGATTCTAGAATTAAATATATGAAAAACTGAAAATTTAAAAGTAGAGGTGGTAGACTTAGGTCAATTTAGAGATTGATTAATATTAACAAAAAATCCAGTCCTGAAATGTAGCAAGGTTTTTAAGGATATAACCAGATATTAGACATATTAACTGTTCCCTAGTCTTACTTAGTGGATATAGTGCAAGGAGAAATGACACATGTCCATATGTAAAGATTCTTTAAAACCTTGATTATTAAAAGAAGTATCACTTCTAAAATTATTTCATGCTTTGATTCTTGAAATGTTCTCACACACTAATATCTGTGATATCTGCAACAGAATAATATCTAATATCTGCAACAGAAGTGGTTATGTTAGGTATATACCTGGGCATTTTTAAAAAAATAGAGATGAACTAAGCACCACTTACTCAGGTACACCGTTAACAGTTCTAGAATGCAGTGACGGCCAGTTCCAGGTCTCAATCTTTCTCTTCCAGAGCCCTATGTCGGGCTCTGTGCTGACAGCTCAGAGCCTGGAGCCTGCTTCAGATTCTGTCTCTTCCTCTCTCTCTGACCCTCCTCTGCTCATGCTGTCTTTCTCTCAGAAATAAATAAAAAACATAAAAAAATTAAAAAGATATCAAGAGTTAAATAAGCAAAATTGTAAGTTGAAATATGAATGATGCGTGTTGATGGGGGAGACCAAGGAAGAGTGGGAGAATGAGAGTAAGCTTGCTTTCTTTGCCAACCACACCGTTTTTCCAAACCTTCTTTCCTTTTTGTCTTTGGCACAAGAATGTATAACATTGCTGGATAGAGGACAAAGAAAATGGGAAATAATAATTAAGGACAATTTCCTTTAATTAAAAAAACTAGTTTTACATAGTAGGCTTTAAAAAAAAAAACCTTATTTGACTTAAAATGAAGGATTGCAATCCTGTGTCCGCTCTTCCAATAATAATAATAGTAAAAAGGTATAGGCCTATGAAGTGCAAATCTTAGTATATTTGCCTCAAAATGTTTCCATTGCAGCAGTGTCTTTTCCTGGTGTGGTTGCTCAATTATTTAGTGTATGCTCTTTGCTACAACTTAACCCACCACTTGACCTGGAATTCTAATTTGCCACTTATTAGTGAGTAAATTGAAGAAAAGTACTTATCTGTGTCTATTTCATCATTATACAGTGGGGATTATATAGGGGTTTCTATGATATTTGAGTTAATCCATAGAAAATGAGATTGCATTCTACCAGTTAAGTGCCTATTTATATTGCTAATTAATATTATAATCAATGCCATACTTTCATTTTCAATAGCGTAATGCTTATTCTACCTTTAAAACTAAAAATTGAACAGTACCCTTACAAATAGCAGGTAGATCACACTTCTTCTTACCTAGATGATCCCAATATATTTCTCCAAATTTTAAATCTCTATTTTCTTCAGTGGGAGACATAATCTGACTTAATTTGCCAAGTCCTGCCTTAGGCTTTTCCCTGGACTTTTCCTCAGGGGTGTGGAGATCTTGAACTAGCTTCTGAAAAGTGATAATGAGTTGGACCTTACAGGTAGTAGTCTTTGTGTGCACTAATAGGTGGCCTCTTTAGACATTAGTCAACACAGATGCCCAAAGAAGTGGCACCATGTTACAACTGAATCTAAGGCCCAGTTCCTGGAAGTCAAAATAAGAGTATCCAGGGGGAAGTGAAGCAGCAAACATTTCAACTTTAAAGTAATGTAAAATTTCTACTTAACAATTTTTCATTCCTAACACTTAGGACATGCCCTAACATAACTTTATTTTAAAAAAAATTGCTGGAGTGACTACCATGATTCAGATACTGCTAGGTACTCAGATTACAGAGAGTAATAAAACAAAATTTCTCTCTAGAGAGTCTTGTGGTATAGTGTGTGGATTTGTTTTCTATATAAACAAATGTAACAGACCATTCCAAGTACTGTTCAAGATGTGCATACCAAATATTTGATTAATTCATATTGGGAGGTATTCATCCTTGATCAATTTAGGACTTCCCTTTAGGACCTGGAATGAGGACAGGTATGACTAAGTCCATCTGTAGTTCTGGTAGAGAGGAAACCGGTCTGAGACTCAAGTCTAAGAACAGGGCTTGGGGATGAGAAGGTGGCCTAATTCTCACCCTCTGAAGAGATCAGATTCTGTTTGAGCCAGGACTGGAAGATGGGCCCAGTATGTGGAGTTAAAACTACTCCTGTACGGTATTGACTGTCTCAACTAAGGTTGGTTTGGGGGCCAGAAAGCAGGATTAGCCCTAAAAAGGGAGTAATTGATTTCTGCTATAGAAAAAGGGGTTGCATGCAGAGACCTTGAATCTGATAAATTTGATACTAATGGCTTGAGTTTCGTCACTTTTCAACCTGAAAAGTGCTCAGGACAAGGAACAAACTGTGAATTTCTAATTTTACTGCCATAATATTGTTCTCTGCAGTATACTTTGGAAAGTGTATTACATTTTGTCAGACTGACAAATTGTTCTCCAGCTATATACTTGTTTTATAATTTTCCCATTATTCTGGATAATAAAGGAAGTTGAAATGTTATTGGATGAGGGGAGATTTATTAATAACCATTCCAAATACTGATAACTTCTTTTCCTCAAAGCTTGTCTTCAATTAAAATCAGATGTATATATAATTTTTGTGTATAATGTACATATATAATTTATATATATAATTTTATATACAATTTATATATAAAATAAAATATGTTACAAAATTGGGTTTAAATAAGCTCTTAAAAATTATATATAATGTAATTTATATTTAAATATAACTTGTATAA